>NC_041744.1:19222546-19864433 GCF_004115215.2 Ornithorhynchus anatinus | reverse complement strand
AGTTGACCACGAGACTCCGTAGGCTGCTCACCCAACAGAATACATCTGTTCTCAATGAACCGGGTAAACTTTTCAGCTGAAAACGTTTCAATATAGCTCCTTGTTCAATGAGATTTCTTGGATGTGGGAAAGATCACTTCAGTGGTGGGTGGTGGGTGCTCTCCTCTAATCTCTCTGAGTCAGCAAAGCTGCACAGACACGTGTCTTTGAATAGTCAGAGAAACTAGGCCAGGACTCCACCTAACTCGAAATTCCAATCTCACAGAGAATCCGGGGCTTTTTGCAGGGTCAATCCAGGGGTGTGAAAAGCAGGAGTCCTTCAAATAGGGGAAGGTTGTATTTTTTTCCTTGAAAGTGATCGGGCCCAACCGAGCATCTTTCTCGAAGCGAGTGGGCCCCGTGGCCAAGTGGAAAGAGCCTTGGAGTCGGGAGAGCCTTGTAGGAATCCCGGCTCTGCGGCTGACCTGCTGAGTGGTTTTGAGCAGGTCGCATAACCTCTCTGGGCTTCCACTTCCTAAACGGATACCCACATTCCCTACCTCTTAGAATGAGTTCCTCTTGGGATAGAGACTGTCTTTCTTCTCCTGCCGGATAGAGGGAGGGTGTGATGGAACAAGAGAGGGACAGAGTGAGCAAGGGAGGGAGACAAGCAGTGTGGCCTAGTGGAAAGAGCCCGGGTCTTGGAGTCAGAGGACTTGGGTTCTAATCCCGGCTTTGCCACTCATCTGCTGTGTGACCTTGGGTAAATCCCTTCCTTCTCTGTGCCTCAGAGTCCTCAACTGCACAATGGTCATTAAATGTCTGTTTTCCCTCCTGCTTTGACCGTGAGCCCCAGGCAGGACAGAGACTGTGTCCAACTTAATTATCTTGTCCCTACCCCGGCGCTTAGAACAGTGTTTGACACCTAATAAGTGCTTAACAAACACCCTGAAGAGAGAAGAAGAGAGGCTGGGTGAGGAAAAATTGGAGGCAAGGAGGGAGTGATAGGTGGAGGAAGAGGGAGGGAGCTATGAAGAGAGAGGGAGGTTGAGGGATGAAAGAAGGGAGGTAAGGAGAGAGGAAGACATTACCAATAAAATCTGTGGCATAAGGTAGTGTTTAAGTAAAGGAAGTCAAAAAGCAGAATGGTGCAGAGCAAATAAAAATATGCAAATCCTTCCTTTTTTGTTTTGGCTCACAAAATATTTTTCCCTGACTGTCCTTTCAACCTGATTAAAAAAAAAAAGGAAAGGAATTTTCATCTACATCTACTTAAGGATCGATGGTTTTCTGGCTTGCTGTGTGTAGCTGGAGAGGGTGTGAGCTATTCTAGTGAACCCAGAGAGAGACGTGTTCCTCGAAGGTGAAATCTAACAGGAGTGGAGAGTCTTTGGATTCGATGTTGTTCCCAATCGATTTTCTCCCTCTCCCTTTCAAAGACTAGAGCAAAGCGTTCTTCTCTTCACGGTGAACACATTAAAACGGTATATTTAGGGTTGTCTGGTTTTCTTTTTCAGTCAGCCTGCGAGAACCAACGAGGCCACCAGCCTGGTCCATTCCACCAGTCCCGGGGCCAAATATCGAAGCACCTGAGAGATTTAATTTGCTGAGGTAAAAGTTTGTTATTTTCACTCCGCCGTGTGCAAACACCAGCAGGGTCAAAGCTCAGGGTTCTTTGGAATATCTTCTCCAAAGGTAACAGCAGGATAACCAGCCACCCCAACTCTCATCTTTCAAGTGGGTTTCTTCCCAATTTAAGCCCAAAGTTAATAGAAACCAACTGGGCCTCCCAGAGATCGCTGTTAAAATGATGCTGTTCTCGCATGCTATCACACCTAATTTAAGAGGTGGAAGAGCAAGGGGGGAAGGAAAGGAGAGAAGAGGGATTTGCTGGAAACTGTTCCTAAATTATAGAAGCCCCCCTCCCCCAAAAAAGAAAAATCTGTCTGACGCAAAACTAAGTGAAGTGATTGATGAGGCCGGGGACGTCAAGAGAGTGGTAATAACAGTTCTTCAGGCAGTGAGATGTTGTAAAGGGTCTGAGACAAAATGTTTTCCTGTCACATCATTAACTGTTTGAAAAGACTGGAACGGAGCTCTTAATGTTTAGACTTTAATGGAAAGCCTTCTCCTCTCAGTTGTGCGTCCTGGCTATTGATCCGTTTGATGGCTTCCAGATGCCCAAATATGGCAGCAAGCCATTGACAAAGTGAACCGCAATAAGAAAGACGATGGAACTGAGAGTTTTTTCCTCCGCAGAAATGAAAAGGAATAATAAACACGGGGCATATACGTCAACTTGAAAGGCCAGCACAACCTCTCCCATAGGCTGGCTGGGAATTTGTAGCAGTGAGAACCTCACATCTCTTGGCCGACTAGAGGTTAGGAAATTAATGAAACCATTTGTTTATCGTTTCTTGGGGCAAATAGATGCCCATCCAGACTTTCCAGAGGATAAATCAAAAACTTCTTTTGGTGGGAAATGAACGTCTTTTCCAATGTTCTTCAGTTGTTGCTCTGGCCGGTTCATCTCCATCTGGAATAGCCACAGCGGGTTTGGGAAGGGAGTAATGAGGCAGGAGAATGTCCCCTATTGATTTTTCCCAATTTAGATTAATTTGCTTGGATCTCTGTTCTCCTCACCCAGTTTCAAAGCCCACCTCCTACCCAAATCTGTGTCTCCAGCTCTCCACTCATACTCTCTGTCCAGATACATATTTCCTCCTGTCCTTGGAATATCTCTACTCACCTGCCCAGCTGACATTGCAAGCATAACAAGTTACAACTGAGCTCCTCGTGTCCTCTCCCGTATTCACGGCTTGCCAATTTATCCCCACTGATACCAAAACCTCCACGATTCTCTTCTCCTCTCCTCACCCCTGCCCCAGTTCCTTTTCTTCTTAGTCACGGAGTCGTCTCGTTCGTCTCTCGTTTTCACCCCACTCTGAGACCCCAGACCTGCCTCTTCTTCCTCTGGAATCTATCATAAGCCCACTCTCTTTCTTTCCATTGTTTCATTCATTCATTTGTATTTATTGAGAACGTAACTGTGTGCAAACCACTGCACTAAGCAGTTGGGAGAGTACAATATAACAAACGGACACATTCCTGCCCACAACAACATTTACAGGTCTGTCCACTCCCTGTCTCTTGTCCCTACTGCCACCTGCAAGGCCAATTTTCCTCAGGGGTTGATCGGTTCTAATCACTTCTCACCTCAGAAACCCTTGAGCGACTCTCAACAGATCAATCAATCCATAGTATTTGGGTGGACCCCAATGTATAAGCGGCTGTTGAGCTGGTGTATCTTGGGCATTGGGAAGTAAACAGGGAAGGCTTCCTGGAGGAGAAGAAAGATTACGGACTGGGAACGTATGTTAATTCTGTTCAATTCAATCGTATTTACTGAGCACTTACTGAGTGCAGAGCACTGTACTAAGTGCTCAATAAATATGATACAGCAACAAAGCGAGAATATCCCTGCCCAGAACGAGCTCACAGTCTTGAGGCGGGAGGAGGAATTCTGTTGTACTCTCCCAAACACTTAGTACCATTAATTAATTGATGATTGGAGCTCCAGGTTTCAAAATTTTCCATGAGTTACCCTTTCTCTTGCTTCTGATTCTTTACTCTGCCCCAAGCCTTGCTGTCTCCAGGTCACTGCCCATGATATTGTCCCAAGAGGTAATTCCTCGAAGGCCTGCTCCATTTTCCTGTTTCTGAGGAGCAAGATTCTTGCTCATTCACACACACTGTCCATCTATCCCCCCAACCACACACACATAATCGTAGAGGAAGAAATATTCCGTGGGCACCTGAACAAGGAGAACTTGCCCCTTTAATGTCCAAGCATTTGACCAATCGATTGATCCGTCATATTTGTTGAGCCCCTAAGTTATGCAAAGCATTGTAATACGTGCGCGGAAGAATGTACTGGAGTTAAAATACATGATCTCTGCCCTAAAGGAACTCACAATCCATCGGGGAAGGCTGACACCCAAACTTTAGGCAGCAGAGGGAGGAGAGAATGGAAAAATCGATACGCACGTGACTGAATACTTCACTGATGGCCGGTAAGTACGGACAAGTGAGCGACTGGTGCTAAAACACTGAGTTGAAAGTCGGCGGGGAATGTGAATCCTGGGTACCTTTGGAAGAAATTCCAAATTTCCTTCCATCTAAGCTCAAAGGCGGCATTTGAGAGCTAATTCATTCACTGTTTCCTCGGTATGAACAAGGGAAGCGGGGAGACCCAATTCATCAGGCGGGAAAGATCTCTTAGGGTTTCCACCTGGCTTTACTCGGAATGTGTTATTGCATCGTTCCCTAAAACACCACCGCACAGGAGCCTCACTTTTCCCTCAGCATAAACTCCGGTCTCAAAATAGACATTCCCTTTCAGCAAACAATGTGAGAAGAAAAGGGGAGCTTAGATATGTCGTCCAGCACTCGTATTAAAAAACAACAACAACAAAACAATCTACCTCGATCCCCTCCTAGCACCCGAACGCATTCGTTTCAGCTTGATCTTTTTCTCCTATGTCCTCTGAAACAGTGAATTTGACCTGGAGTGCTTTATTTTCTCCCTCTCCTTTTTTCTTATCAATACTAAAGCCCTTCAGAGGATTATCTTAATCACCAAATTGCCGCTGCCATCTTCAAAGAGGACCCGTTTGAATATTTTTTCTAATGTGCTTTATTCCGGGTTCTGGAGATGGCTGCGCCCTTGATTCAGATTTGGACCCATTTAGGGCAAGATTTTTTTTTTTCTCACTGCAATATAGTCATACTCAATTCTTGACACCGGTTTTTTTTCCTCTTTGGACAGATTAAAGGGGCACTGAGGGGTGCCTGTTACTTCTAACCTGCTTCTTTTGTGTTGTAAATCTCGAGTTTTTATGTGAGGCATTTTTGTCTTTTTCTGTGAGGAGAATTTGATCTCCTTGAGTACGAGTGCTTCCGACGTGTATCGCCTTGCCTTTTAAATAGAAAGTCTGTTGTGGATTTTGTATCCTTGCAAGTAAACAAATCGGAGCTCTAATGTGTGGTAGCCACATCTGGACTTTGCAAGTTCAGTTGCCGAAAGAAGGGAAAAGGAACAGGAAATGGCCTCATCTACAGCTGATATGTGAAATGAGAAGGCCCAGGACCTCATGTGTCTCACCTAATCAATCAGCCAATCAGTGGTATTTATTGAGTGCTTACTGTGTGCAGGGCACTGTACTAAATGCTTGGGAGAGTAAAACACAATACAGTTGGTAGCAGTGTGGCTTAGTGGCAAGAGCCCGGGCTTGGGAGTCAGAGGTCATGGGTTCTAATCCCCACTCTGCCCAGCTCTGTGACTTTGGGCAAGTTACGTCACTTGTCTGTGCCTCAGTTCCCTCATCTGTAAAATGGGGATTAAGTCTGTGAGCCCCATACGGGACAACCTCATTACCTTGTATCTACCTCAGTGCTTGGCACATACAGCGTGGCTCAGTGGAAAGAGCCCGGGCTTGGGAGTCAGAGGTCATGGATCACTTCACCTCTCTGGGCCTCAGTTATCTCATCTGTAAAATGGGGATTAAGACTGTGCACCTCACATGGGACAAGCTGATTACCCTATAAATCTCCCCCAGCACCGTGCTCTGCACATAGTAAGCGCTTAACCAATACCAACATTATCATCATCATCACATGGTAAGCGCTTAACAAATACCGTTATTATTAGACATGATCCCTGTGTGGCCTAGTGGATAGAGTACGGGCCTGAAAGTTAGAAGGACCTGAGTTCTAATCTTGACTCTGCCACTTGTCTGCCGTGTGACCTTGGACAAGTCACTTCACTTCTCTGGCCTCAGCTACCTCATTTGGAAAATGAGGATGACGACTGTGATCCCCATGTGGGGCAGGAACTTGTCCGACCTGATTACTTTGTAACTACCCCAGCGTTCAGAACGTTGCCCGGCACATAATAACCACTTAACGAGTACCATTAAAAATGGAACATCGATCAGTGGTGTTTATTCACTCACTCAATCGTATTTATTGAGCACTTACTGTGTGCAGAGCACTGTACTAAGTGCTTGGAAAGTACAATTCAGCAAAAATAGAGAGTCCCTGCTCACGAGCTCACTGCCTAGAAGGGGGGAGACAGGCATCAAAACAAGTAAACAGGCATCAATAGAATCAATATCAATAAATAGAATTATAGATATATACACACCGTTAATATAAATAAATACAAGTATAAATATCTAAGTGCTGTGGAGGGGAGAAGGGTAGAACGAAGTGCAGAACACTATACTAAGCACTGGCAAGAGTACAATATGAGTTGGTATAGACCTATTTCCCCGCCCATAATGAGTTTATAGTCTAATGGGGGAGACAGACGTTGACATAAATGATCGATAAGGTAAGGCAGAGTGGAAGGATATGTACGTAGGCGCTGTGAGGCTGAAGGTGGGGTGGATATCAAAGTTCTTAGTGGGTAAAGACCCTAGTTCATAAACAGCACAGAAAGGAGGGCGAACAGAGCTTAGAACCCAGGTGTTCCGACTCTCTGGCCCAGGCTTTTCCACTTGAGCTAATGAGTTTCCTTTCCACGGCCCTCGGAACAAGGGTGCGGCTTCTGACTTGAGCAGGGGGAGGCTGGGCACTTTCCACATCTCAGACCTGCATCCCCTCCCCATTTTGTATCGAAGTAGACGCCTTACTAGTCTAGCATCTGAAGCTGGCCCGAGGCAGAACTTGTGCTGAGCTACAATTAGGCTTCCTTGTTTTTTTTTTTTTTTGGCTTAATTATTCTCCCACGTAATTTTCTGACACCATATTCTCCATGCCCTTCATGATTTGAAATGCTTTAATTGTGATGTCTTAATCCCTCAAAGACTTTCCACTTCTCTGACTTTAATTTTAGTTTCAGATCGCATTGAAAATTAGTCATCCCGCAACTAATATCAAGTCCCTCCTTCTCAGAATCTATTTTGTGCACATGCCCAAGTCTCGTGATTGTGCCTTTAACCTTCCCGTGCGAAATATATATTCCCCGGCTCTCATGTGTCCTTACAAGATGTTGCCGTTTTAAAACCCCAGCCGTCCATTTTAGTTTTTCAATAGCTCCTCTCTCTAAATGCTCCCAAAAGAAAGGTTAACAATGTATCCGAAGAAGCAGCTTGGCCTACTGGATAGAGCACGGGCTCGGGAGTCAGAAGGTTCTGGGTTCTAATTCCAGCTCTGCCACTTGTCTTCCTTGTGACCTTTGGTGAGTCTTTTCACTTCTCTGTGCCTCACTTACCTCATCTGTAAAATGGTGATTAAGGCTGTGAGCCCTAAGTGGGAGAAGGATTTGTGCTCAGTATCCTCCCAGATTATCTTGTATCTGAGTGCTCAGTACAGTGCCTGTCAATTAGTCAGTGTTCAGTAAATATGATTATTATTGCAATGAAACATTTTGGTGATATTCCTAATTGCTAAATTTGAACGCTCAGCTTCTGATTTGCATATTAACCGTAATTCATGTACCCAAATGCTTTTGAAAGAGAACAGTCTTTTAATAATGCAGGTGACCTAATTATCTGGGAAGGATTCTGTTGACTAGTATTTATGGTGGTCATACTATTGATTATGGTATTAATTCACTATATGCTGAGCAGTGTGCTAAGTGGTAGAAAAAAGATAAATAAAACACTTTAGGATACGCTATCACAATGACAATTGTGGCATTTGTTAATAATAGTATTTGTTAAGGGTGCTCAGCATTGTACATTAAGTGCTTCAAGGTACTTAGCACTGTGGCAAACCACGGGGTAAAATATCCACAGGTGATACAGCCCAAGGAGGAAAAGAGAACAGGTATTTATTGCTATTCCTAATAATAGATTAGTAATAAACAAATAGACAATAATATATTTGTATAGTGCTTACAATATAAGCATTATCAGACACGCTCTCTGTCCCATAAGGGATTCAGTCTAATTAAGAGGGAGAACAGGTTTTCATTCATTTATTCATCCAGTTGTTTTTATTGAGTGCTTACTGTGTGCAAAGCACTGTACTCAGCACTTGGGAGAGTACCTACCGTCTAACAAGAAACGACCATATTCCTGTCCACCACAAGCTCACAGTCTAGAGGGGGAGATGAACATTAATATGAATAAAAAAATAGATAAAAATATTACAGATACGTACATATATGTTGTGGGGATGGAAGGGAGGATGAAGGAGCAAGAAGAGTGGCGTAGAAGGGAATGGGAGAAGAGGAGGTCTTAGTCAGGGAAGGCTTCTTGGAGGAGATGGGCCTTCAGTAAGGTTTTGAAGTGGGGGAGAGCAATTATCTGTCTGATAGGGAGGGTGAAGGTTTACAGGTGAAGAAAATCACACAGCAGGCAAGGGGCAGAGAAAATTATTATTGTGGTATTTGTTAAGTGCTTACTCTGTGCCAGGCACTGTACTAAGCCCTGGGGTGGGTACAAGCAAATGAGGTTGGACACAGTCCCCGTCCCACATGGGGCTCACAGTCTCAATCCCTATTTTACAGATGAGGGAACTGAGGCATGGAGAAGTGAAGTGACTTGCATAAGGTCACACGACGGTCGAGTGATGGAGCAGGGATTAGAACCCTTTGACTCCCAGGCCCGTGCTCTGTTCACTATGCCGTGATGTTTCCCTTGTGGGGGAAGGCACGTACATAGAAAAATAAATTTTTTTAAGGGAGCCATTAAACACGTTAGATTAAGGGTGCTACGTTTGAAAAGACTCCATATTTGGAGGTCGGGGGAGGTGCACCGTGCCAGGGGTGAGTTTTGGGCTTAGCACAGCGTCATGCATACGCAGCAGGCACTTCCTCTCCTCAGGGAGGGAGGATCTCTCTGGGGATATGATGAGAGAGGCCCCGCCAAGGTTTCCAGGTGGCTCCACGCACATGTGAATAGCAGCTGGATGTCTTTCTTCCTTCCTTCAAACGTATTTATTAAGTGCTTACTGTGTGCAGAGCACTGTATGTGGTGCTTAGGAGAGGACAATACAACCATAAACAGAGACAAGCTTCCAGTCTAGAGGTGGGGAGGCAGACGTTGAGTGCTGTGGGGCCGGGGAGACAAACAAAGAGGGCAAATTAGGGTGTCGCAGAAAAGAGTGGGAGAAGAGAAGGCGGGGGGTTGGTATTTGTTAAGCACGAGCCCGTCATTGGGCAGGGATTGTCTCTATCTGTTGCCGAACTGTCCATTCCAAGCGCTTAGTACAGCACTCTGCACATAGGAAGCGCTCAATAAATATGATTGAATGAATGAATGGGAAGGCCTCATGAAGGAGAGGCCTTCCTCTACATTGGGTGGGGATGATGGGAAAGGCCGTGCCTCAGGTCCACACACATGTGTGAGTCTTGCCCACATCTGCTCCATATTTAAGGGGGCGGTGGGGAGGGGGTCTCTGATGTCACCCAAAGGTGCCATGGATGTACCCCTTCTCCTGAAGAGGGGGATACCCCCAGCCAAGAGGACAAGGGCATGCAGGAAGCATAAAAGCCCCCCATCCTTGAGACTTCTCAAGTGGGAAGCCTCACGTGCAAGGGATTCTCGGAGGGAGGAGCTCGGTGCATCACGTGACTGGGTGGGGCCGCTGCCCCACCTGGAGCTCATTTAGTCTGCAAGCCAGCGTCTCTGGCCTTTCTAGTGTTGGTTTGCAGGTAAGAAGCTCTCCCTGCTGCTTTTATCTCCCTTTTCTTCCTCCTTGTGATTTATTCTTATTTATTGAGTGCTTATTGTGTGCAGAGCACTGCCCTGAGCGCTTGGGAGAGGGCCCTAGAACCCTAAGCAACCACATTCCTTGCCTAAAGAGGTCTAAAGGTGACTGTTTAAGCTGTGAGTCTGTTATTGGGCAGGGATGGTCTCTATCTGTTGCTGAATTGTATGTTCCAAGGGTTTAGTATAGGGCTGTGCACATAGTAAGTGCTCAAAAATATTACTGAATGAATGGAGAGGCAGATGTGAATATAATTACAGATAAGGCTGTGGGGCTGACTCTTCTCTAAATGGAGGCATTTAGGTTCCAGAGTTGCCTGGGGGAGGATTGGAGGTGGCTTAATTGGGTCTGTCCCCCCCGTGCTCGTGCTGTGTGAGTCAGCTCGGTCTGTTCTCTCCCCTGGGTGATTATTTATCTTGCCTCTCTTGTTGGTAAGTATTATGTCTGTCTGGAGTGCAAGTTGTTTGTGGGCAGGAAAAGTTCCGTTGAAACTTCAGGTGTAATTAATTGCATCTAGGGCGTGCTCATTAAACACTGCTATTACTAATATTAGTATTCACTAGTAGTATTTGTGTTATTACTAATGCTGATATGTCTCCACTCTCCTTTCCCATCCTGCAGCTCTTTTGGGAACCTGAGACAGAGTCCAATCCCAACTCTCAGACTCTTCTGCCCGCCTGTCTTACGGAGCACCAATTTTTGACTGGAAGGAGCATATGCCGGCTGGAGGACAAGAAAGAGAGTACCTCAGGTATGTGGTTTGCTTCTTCTCTGTGAATTTTGACTGTAACAATCCCATTAAAGGTCCAGTTTCTATCCTACGCTGTTCAGACTAAGTCTCGGTTCTCCAGCCCGATTTCTACCAACCTTCTATTTCCGTCGAATGGCCAATTCATCTCTAACTGCCTGCAGTTTGCAGCTCCTATAACGGTTCTGTTTCCTGCAGAACTCAGTTTAATTATTTTTCAGTTTTTAGTGCTTCAGATCCACCCGGGCCACCGCTCTCCTTGTCAGCTGTGTGACTTTGGGCAAGTCACTTCTCGGTGCCTCAGTTACCTCATCTGTAAAATGGGGATTAAGACTGTGAGCCCCGTGTGGGACAACCTGATTCTCTTGTGTCTACCCCAGCGCTTAGAACAGTGTTCTGCACATAGTAAGCGCTTAACAAATACCAACATTATTCTCCAAGAAGTCTTCCCCAATTAACAGTACCCGAGTTATTCTAATCCCAAAGTTACTCTTAGCATTTGAGTGGATATCTGAATATTTGGCTATTTTATCCTGATGGTTTTTGGGGTACGTGCGATATCGTGATACTTCCCCCTGTTCCCACTCTCTGTAATTGTCTCATCTTTTCAGTTGTAAACTGCTGGAGAGCAGGGAATTCAGATCTTTTATATTCTAGTCTCCCAAGAGCGCAATATAACTCTGTGCATTCAGAAGGAATTTAATAAATATAATATATTGACTAATTGAAATTAGAAATAAATCTGCCTGCCATTCTTCTCATGAGAAAGAAGGGAAAGGAAAGGAGAGGGAAGATCTGGGTTCTAATCCCAGCTCTGCTGCTTGCTTGCTGTGAGATCTTGGACAAGTCACTTAATTAGCGCGGTCTCAGTTTGGCACTAAAGTGGGAATGTTTTGTGGCTTTTAAGTGTTTACTTTGAGTCAAGCTTGGTTCTAAGTGTTGGGGTGGATATAGGCAAATGAGATCTGGCACAATCTTTGTCCCACCTGGGGCTCAGGCTAGTAGAGAAAACCTAGAGTTAGGAAACAGGGGCACAAGAGACTCACTGATTGATTAATATCTAACTGCTGAGTGTGAGCAATAGGACGGTCTTTAAATGCACCTGCTGTGGGGGGGGTGGGGGGATGTGGCTATCGATTAGCCTGAGGTCTTATCAGCTATAACCACTCACACTGATTAAAAATCTCTCCCCTAGAAAGCCCCATGTTATGATTCTGCTTTTTCAATCAGTCAATCGCGCTTATTGAACCCATACCGTCTGCAGAGCACTGTACTAAATGTTCAGGGGAGGGCAATATATAATGGAGTTGGTAGATGTCTTTGTTGCCCACGGTGAGTTGACAATCCAGAGGGGATGGAATTTAATGATGCAGCTGGCTCAGGTGGGTGCAGAATGCACATATACTCTGCAATGTGCTCGCCTTCAATCGTGGCAACCACGGGGTTAGACAGGGAGGGATGAGAGGGTGTAGGTGGCCCTTTGTCATTCACTTATAAATCCATCAGTGGTATTTATTGAGCGCTTACTATGTGCAGAGCGCTGTACTACTCTCTTGGGAGAGTACAAAACAAGCAGTGTGGCTTAATGGTATTTAAGCACTTACTATGGGCTGAGCACTGTTCTAAGCACTGGGATAAATATGGGGTAGTCAGGTTGTCCCGCATGAGGCTCACAGTCTTAATCCCCATTTTACAGATGAGGTGACTGAGGCACAGAGGAGTGAAGTGACTCACCCAGTCACACAGCTGACAGGTGGCGGAGCTGGGATTAGAACCCGTGACCTCTGACTCTTAAACCCGTGCTCCTTCCACTGACCCACGCTGCTTCTGATGGAAAGAGCACATGGGTTCCAGTCCCGGCTCTGCCACTTGTCTACTGTGTGACCTTCGGCAAGCCACTTAACTTCTCTGTGCCTGTTAGCTCATTTGTAAAATGGGATTAAGACTGTGAGACTTAACACGTAGATTTTCTAACATATTATTATTAGAAAACTTCCTTGCTTCCAGGGATCTTAGAGTTTAGAGGGATCATTCTAGTCTACAGTCTCAAAGGAGCCACCAGCAGTAGAATCAACTCTCAGGTCACATCCTTGATCCTAAATTGTTTCTGTCGAGAGACTTCATCTCACTGCAGGCCCGTCTTCCAACTCAAAGAACGGTTATTCCTGACTATAAATTAGGGGAACCGGAAGTACGTAATTTAGGCTTGCAAGTGCCTCGGAAGTAAATCTGATTCTCCCACAGTAGTAGAGGAGCAAAATGGGTCACCTAAAATGATGCGAATGAAGCATCTGATCATATCAAATGTAGAAAAGGCCCATTAGCTTAAAGGCCTTCCAGGGTTTGAAAGGTACTGGGCGAGGTATGTGCTCGTAGCTCAGAAAAAAGCGCCACGGGGAGTAAAAGCAGGCATTTCAGGTTGGGCGGGAACAGTTTGAGGAAAGCTGATAGGATCAAAAGCTTTTTATCAAGTCGCCGATTAAATCTCGAGGGGAATTCCCTGGACTTTAGGGAGGAAGAGGAGGAGGGACTGTGTCGACCAACTCGGTGGTACTGGATTCTCCCAAGGGCTTAGTACAGTCCTCTGCACACGGTCAGTGCTCAAGAAATGCCGTCAGTGGAGGGTACAGGGCCTGAGCCACTGTGGATTGCTTGATCTGCTGACTTTGGCAACAGCCCAAAGAAGTCTCCCGGGTGGGGAGAGGAGTGGATTCAGTGCTCGGGATATGGCCACCGATTCGTTGTTTGCCAGAAGCCTTTGCATGGGTTTCAAAGCCTGTCGCCAGGTAGGGATTGTCTCTATTTGTTGCTGAATTGTACTTTCCAAGCACCGAAAGTACAGTGCTCTGCACGCGGTAACCGTTCAATAAATACGATTGAGTGAAAACCTGATCTGCGATCTTCCCAAGGTATTCCCAGGGCTCCTGGGATTTTTCAGTGGACGGATTCTTCCTTGGGGGATTCTTGGGCCTGGATAAATTCAGGTCAGGATCCATTGTGCCAGCCAAAACATGGGTTTTATGTAACCACTGAAGGAAAGAGCATGAGATTGCTCCGCTCTTCGTGGGATTCTTATCTGATTTCCCTGGTTTGTAGATGGTATCGGATGGATGCATCGAGCTGAGCAGGGTTTTGTGCCCCAGCGAGGTTCATCGTACAATTCTTGGCTAGGGTTTAGGCCTTTCGCTTGCCACTGAGCAGAGGCCGTGGAATTCTTCTAGAATCCTAAAGTAATGAGACTGGCAAAAGGGACTTTTTCCCATTAGAGTGAAAACAGGGGCAGTATTTATTTCATGTAACTTTTCCATGTGCTGAGAACAGTAGACACTCAATAAATAACACTGCTAGAAGGTTTGCTTGATTTTTTTTTTTTTGCCAGTGATTCTACTTAGATTTATCTTGCAACCCAGTTCAGAGTGGGTTCGTAGGTAGGTCAGGCTGAAGGTATCCATCAATCAATTGTATTTATTGAACCATTACTCTGTGCAGAGTACCGTGTACAGCGTGGCTCAGTGGAAAGAGCCCGGGCTTGAGAGTCAGGTCGTGGGTTCGAATCCCTGCTCAGCCACTTGTCAGCTGTGTGACTGTGGGCAAGTCACTTAACTTCTCTGTGCCTCAGTTTCCTCATCTGTAAAATGGGGATGAAGACTGTGAGCCCCACTTGGGACAACCTGATTACCCTCTATCTACCCCAACGCTTAGAACAGTGCTCTGCACATAGTAAGCGCTTAACAAATACCAACGTTATTATTATTACCCTACTGAGCACTTGGGAGAGTACAATATAACAGTTGATACATGTCCCCCACCCACATCATGCTTTTGGGAAGAGCCAGTGATTTTCATGGCGGCCGGGAAACTCGTCCTTTCGTTCTTCGAATCATTCAGCTGCAGTAGTGGTTGAGCACTGTGATGTGCACTTGGGAGAGTATTTTCTGCAGAGCACTGTGCTTGGCTTTTGGGAGCACAAAATTCCAAACTACGCCACAAGTTCGCTCCCTGACATGGCGAGGAAGAAATGACAAGGAAATGAAGCTCCCCCACCCAGATAAAGTCGTTTATCCCTGTGGTATGTTCCTTCCAACTCTGCTTCCTCATACTCTCCCAAGGGCCGTACATAGTAAGCGTTCGGTGCTTGGCCCATAGTAAGGGCTTAATATATACCATTGTCGTTATTATTAATACCACTGATCGGTCAAACTTTATTATCTACACAGGAGTTTGCGGCTCTCTAAAATGCAGCTCCCCTATGCTTTTTAGAGAACTGAAAGATAAGAAGAGAATCTCGACTGTAATTCTGTCTTTGTGGTCCATATCTGAATCTGGCAGTCTTCGGTTTTGGTTCTTCTTGACACTGCTTTATCCTTAGGGAAGCAAGCTATTTTAGGACCTTATTAAATTGTTTTCTTTATTAGAGAAAAGTAATGAGTTCCCACAGTCAAGGTGATAAAAAATTTTTTTTTCTTTTGTGCCACAGTCTTCTCCCTGATAGGAATTTTTACTCCAAAATGTGACGTTCAAATATCCATGCGGTGAATTAAGTTACGGGGCTTCTATTGAACGAGGGCTGCTGCCGAAAGGAAAATCACCTTCGTTAAATGTTAAGATTTCTTTTCCTCTTTATTTTATGATGTGACTGGAGCCCTGCGCAGCCCGAGCGATGGAAATGTATCGATTTGAAAATTTGGTTTGAAACTGGCACGGGAAAAGGGAGCTAATCCTAAACCTAGTCTATTAGGGCTAGGTATTGCGGATTTTGAATACAATGGCGCTCAAGATGGATAAAATCCTCCCAGACACAAGACCGAATCACCCAGGGGGAGTTAAGACCGGGATTTGCTTTCCCTCCTCTTCTGAATTCTCTTGCTTTTAGGCATCCGAGTCAGACACTTAATGTTGTTTTAATGCCCGTTTTGTACTTGATACTCTTGAATTTGAATGAAACGACCATTTAGCCGTCTGTATTACTAGATTGTCCCAAAACGTTCCCGGTATTGCTCTGCCTCGACTCGATCATTAAAATAATAAGAGCTCCATAAACCGCCGCTCGGGAGAATGGCTAATTCATTCGGAGCCAGTTACCCGGGCGTCTGAAGAGCTCGAGCCATCCCGGGCCGGCGGGGCCGGCGCGCTCCCGGAGGGGCAAGAACGGGCAGGCCGGGCGGGCAGGATGGGTGCGGTTGTCTCATCCGCCAAGAATGAGCAGAGGTCGCTTCCCAGAGCGGGTCCGCGGAAGGATTTCCCCTCCCCACCCGAGCTCCCGGAGGAACGACGGACGTGTCCGTCAGGAAGAGT
Organism: Ornithorhynchus anatinus; assembly: GCF_004115215.2. Classification (NCBI taxonomy): domain Eukaryota; kingdom Metazoa; phylum Chordata; class Mammalia; order Monotremata; family Ornithorhynchidae; genus Ornithorhynchus; species Ornithorhynchus anatinus. The sequence goes on along the minus strand of NC_041744.1, from coordinate 19,848,691 downwards.
GGACAGCGCAAGAGGCCGCCCCTTTGCCCCCTCCAACTATGTTGGAGCACCTTTCCAACCCGCCATTTTGGGGAGTTATTTCAAGCAGGGGCGTGAAATGATTCATTCTTTCATTCCGTCTCATTGGTTTGAGCGCTTCCTGTGTGCAAAGCACTGTACTAAGCACTTGGGAGAGTCCGATACAACACGGTCCAAGTAGCATGGCTTAGTGATGATGATGATGATGATATTTAAGTGCTTACTATTTGCCAAGCACTGTTCTAAGCGCTGGGGTACATACAAGGTAATCAGGTTGTCCCACGTGGGGCTCAGTCTTAATCCCCATTTTACAGATGAGGTAACTGAGGCACAGACAAGTTGTGACTTGCTCAAAGTCACACAGCTAAGTGGCGGAGCCGATTAGTGGAAAGAGCATGGGCTTGGGAGTCGGAGGATGCGAGTTCTAGTCCCACCTCTGCCACTTGTCTGCTGTGTGACCTTGGGCAAATCACTTAACTTCTCTGTGTCTCAGTTCCCTCATCTGTAAAATGGGGATGAAAAGTGCGATCCCCACGTGGGACAAGCTGATTACCCTGTATCTACTCTAGTGCTTAGAGCAGTGCATAGTACATAGTAAGCACTTAAATACCATTATTATTATTATTATAACGAACTCACGGTCGAGGTGGTGCAAGAAGCAGCGTGGCTGAGGAGGAGAAGCGTGGGTTTGGGAGTCGGAGGGCCTGGGTCCTACTTGCCGCTCTGCCGTTGCTCGCTGGGTGACCCAGGGGAAGTCGCTGAACTTCTCTGTGCCTGTTTTCCCTTCCGTAAAATTGTCCCATCATCCCTCCTCCTTAGACCACGAGCCCGGTCTTGCGTCTCTTCTGGTGCTTGGCACAGAGTAAGTGTCTGATCAGTGTCCCAGTGTGCGGCGTAGTGGATGGAGCACGGGCCTGGGACTCGGAAGGACCTGGCTTTTAATCCCGGCTCTGCCACTTGTTTGCTGAGTGAACTTGGGCAAGTCACTTCACTTCTCATGCCCCTCTAACCTCATCCATAAAATGGGGATTGAGACTGTGAGCCCGCACAGGACAGGGACTGTGTCCAACCCGACTTGTCGGTGTCCACCCGTGTGCTTAATACAGGCCCCGGCACATAGTGTTTAACAAATATCACAGTGATTATTATTGTTTGCTATTATTTGACAAGAACTCTCCCGGATTCCATTGTCCTACAGGTTGAGTAGGAATGGACGGGACCTTTGATTTAGTCGTATCTGTTGAGCGCTTAAGGAGTACCTGGCGAGCACGTGGTTGGCGGCAGGGATTTCCGGGGCACCCTGGGCTCCAGGAAGCTCCCCCAATTATCACGGCACTTTGGGATTCCTGGGAGGTGGGCTCAAGGGGCTTCTCCGCTTCAGCCGCTCCCCTGCACTCAATCGTATCTATTGAGCGCTTACCAGGTGCCGCGCACCGTACTGAGCGCTCCTGCTCGTGCCCCCTCGTGGCAGGCTGCAGCTCCCGAAAGGGGGCTGGGTGGAGGGCTCCATCTCGGGCGCCAGATGAGCCTCATCCACCCCCACGTTGGCCAGAACGGGTATGGGAACCCAGATGTCCTGGGACCCAGAGGCGGACGGACTCCTTAGGGGCGGTGATTTTTTTGCACAGCAAGGCCGAGCGCTGGTAGTTGGGGACTTGAGGTGTAGGACTTGGCTGTCCGACGTCCCGAGCTTTAGCTGCCCGAAGTTAGGAAGGAACCGGGAATGATTTGCAGTTCGCTCATTGTCGTATTGAGCACTTACCTTATGCGCAGAACACCGTGCTGAGTACTTGGGAAAATACAATATAACAGACTGATTCCCTGCCTACAATGAGCTCTTAGTCTAGAGGTGGGACAGACATAAATACAGATAAATTACAGATATACAGATGCTTCCTCTGCGCAAAGCACTGGACTAAGCACTTGGGAGTAGACAACACAGACACAGTTCATCTGGACACGGTCAAATCACCTGCCGTGGTCTGAGATGCAGGAGTTCTCGTGGGAAGACCCAGCACTTAGAACAGTGCTTGGCACAGAGTAAGAGTTTAACAAATACCATCGTCGTCATGATCATAGGAAAAAAAACCAGGGGAGGCTAAGTTCGAGTCCTTTCAGTTTCAGTCACGGTTTATTACTACGTTAAGCACCTAGTACGTGTCGAGCACTGGGTTAGGTACAAGTTAATCAGGTTGGACACGGTCCCTGTCCCCCATGGGGCTCACAGTTTAAGTAGGAGAGAGAACAGGCTTTAGAGCCCCATTTTACAGATGAAAAGCGAGGCACAGTTAAATGACTTGCCCAAGGTGACACAGCAGACGAGTGGCGGAGCTAGGATTAGAACCCGGGTCCGCTGACGCCCAGGCCCAGCCTCTTTCAACTTGGCCACGCTGCTCCACTCCCCGAGGTTTCTTTAAGGCGGGTACCTGTGCCCTAACTTAGGTAGTCACAGGTCTGTCCCGGGGATGGGGCAAGGTAGCCCTCTAAGGAGAAATGGGAAGGATAACTGGATAACTGGCTTCTAATACCGATAATTGCCGTGTTCAAATGCTCGCTCTGCGCTAAATGCTGTGCCGAACCCTTGGGTGAACGCGAGATCAGTTGTGTCGATCGGTAAGGTCTCTTGAGGGCTCGGTACAAGAGTCGGGAAGAGTCGGTAGACACGATCCCAGATTGGACAGGGCCTCCGTCCTCCTTGGCGTTCACAGTCTAACAAGGCGGGAAATGGAATAGCGAATCCCCGTTTTCCGGATGTGGAAGTTGGGGCCCCGACCTGTGAAGTGGCTTGCCCAAAGCCCCACCGCGGGCAAGTGGCCGGGGTCTCTCAACCGCTAGTCTTGCGGCCTTTCCACCGGGCCCCGTTGCTTCCGTCTTGGACTTGAAAGGTCCTCTGACGCCCAGCTTCTCCTTTGCTCCCGCCGGCGTCCGGCGGGTCCTGATCTCCCAGAGGATTCTGAGAACTGGGGTGACGGAGGGCTTCCGCTCCTTCGGCCCCTTCTTGTCCTGGTTTTCCCTCCCCACGGAGGCCGGAATGTTTACCATCGGGTGCCGTCATCCAGAAGAACTTAGGAATGTTGCTCCCGGGATTTCCGCTCGGGTGCTAACCAGTATGCCCGCTGGTTAGCGGGGAAGCCAAGAACGCCACCTCCCCGAGACGCAAATGTCGTTGCCCAAGCCTTATTTAATAGGACCCGTGGAGGATCCGGCTCGCGGAACGCCGACCTAAACTTATTTGGCCCGGAATGAAAAATAAGAAGGCCGCCCCCGGGGTCAATCCCAAGTGCACGGGTTGGTTTGGGGGGGGTCACGTGACAGACGATCTTATGCGGTTAGGGGCTGAGCATTGTGTCCGCACCTGCAGAGGGATTTCTTGGCAGCGTTTACTTCCCTCCCTGGACACGGGATCGTTGGCTGCGAGGTCCTGCCGGTTGAGTTACAGAATTACTTCTTGCTCGAAACCCTGCGACTCGATTTTTGGTTCCAAAGCGTTCTCTCTCCCCGATCTGTGGAGGGCGTAGACCGTTTATGCTGTGAAACTGTATCCGAGAGCACAGGGAGTGGGGTGGCGGGGGGAGAGGGGCCAACACGAAGCCCTAGGAGTAATGCGTGGAATGTGGATTTAATTTTTTTCTTTTAACTGCGTGCAAACATTAAACAATGGGGTGAGGGCCCAGAGGAAAACTGTTAAGATCCCGTCAAGTTCTGGGAGCGGCAGCGGAGCCTAGTGGAAAGCACTCGGAAAAGCGAGTCGGAAGACGCGGTTCCAGTCGCGGCTCTGCCCCGTCCGGCTGTGTGACCTTGGACAAGTCACTTAACTTCTCCGAGCCCAACGTTCCTCATCTGTAGAATAGCAATAATTGTATTTAAGCGCTTACTTTGTGCCAAGCGCGGCCCTAAGTGCTGGAGTGGGTTTGTGTCAAGCCCTCTTCTAAGCCCTGGGGTGCTGGGCACAACCGTGTGCGACCTGATTAGCTCGTATCCACCCCAGCGCTTAGGACAGTGCTTGACACGTAGTCAGCGTGTAAAAGCCATCATTATTATCACCAGCGATTTGGGTTGGACCCTGTCCCCGGTGGGGCTCAGAGTCTCAATCCCCATTTTACAGATGTGGTAACTGAGGCCCAGAGAAGTCCAAGGGACCTGCCCAAGGTCACGCAACAGCCAAGTGGTGGAGCTGGGATTAGAACCCTTGACCTTCCGACTCCCAGGCATGGGCTCTACCCAGTGGATAAGAGCATAGTGGATAGAGCACAGGCCTGGGAGTCGGAAGGTCACGGATTCTAATCTCACCACCGCTGGTCTGCTGTGTGACCTTGGGCAAGTCACTTCACTTCTCTGGGCCTCAGTTATCTCATCTGTTGAATGGGGATTGAGACTGTGAGCCCCACGTGGGATGGGGACGGTGTCCAACCCGATTTGCTTGTATCCCTCCCCCCAGCACTTGGTACAGTGGCCGGCACGTAGTAAGCGCTTAACGGGTACCGTGATTATTATGATCGTCAGACATGCGCAGCGCCGTGAATTCTTTCACCCGCCCCTCACCCCGGGCCGATCTGAACGGTACCGTTTTATGCCGAAGGGCCGGTCAGATCCCTCTTAAGAGGAAAGGCCGGGCGGTTCGTCAAGCAGAGCGTTCGGCGCTGGCCGTGACTTCCGCGAAGGTGTCGTGTCCGGGGAGGGCATGAGGAACTGGGGGGAGTGGAGAGCCGGGCCGTTGCGATTCAGTGGGCTAAAAAAAAAAAAATCCTCCCATCCCCTGAGGTGTGAGGTTGAACAGCGGCCGCCGGAGCCCGAGTTGAAATGCAGACACTGCAGATACAATCCATCTCCCTGACACACGCGGGCTTCATTGTGAGAGCGCCAGACACACGGCTCCGCACCGAGAATGTCCCAGAATACGGAAACGGGAGCGGCGGAGGCGGGAGCCGGGCTGGGAGACGGCCAGAGCGGGATGCGGCGTGAGGCTGGGACCACCTCCCCCCCCCCCCGCCCCCGCCCAGCGGCCCCTCGGGCCCCAGATCAGGCCTACCGCCTCCCTCTCGAGCCTAGGTTTCGGTCGGAGCAGACGCTAAGTCATCGCCTCGGCCCCCTCCCCTCCCCGGCTCCCCCAGAACCTGAGCGTCCGAGGCGGCCCGGAAGCCGCGGCGGTCGCAGTCGGCATCGGGGAAACGGGCGGGCGGGACCAGATTGCCGAGGAGGGAGAAGGAGAAAAGCCAAAAAACAAAGAAAAAATCGAGCCTAAGCGATAGACCCTACCGGCGGCTCGAGTCCCGGGAAGAACGGACATCCGCCGAGGGCGAGGCCGGCCAGGCTGATGCCGGGGGCTCTCGGTCAGTGGGGCGTATTCAGTGCGTGCAGAGCACTGTACTAAGCGCTGGGGAGAGTGAGCTGGGTGTTTGCGTAGGAGGGCTGGGCTGATTGACCCCTTGGAAGCCACCTGTGGCCCTAAGACAATGGTCAGTCAGTTAAACGCTTAACCAGAGCCATAATAAGTAACGGTATTAATATGTCATGTTGTTTTGGTGTACTACATGGTGTCAAGCATTAGAGTAAGCGCAGGGGTAGATATAAGATGATCGAGTCAGGCACAGGCTCCGTCCCCCGTCTCGCTCGCAGCCTAAATAGGGTTAGGATTGAATCCCCATTTTGTAAGCCGAGGAAACTGAGGACCAGAGAAGTGAAATGACTTGTCCAAAGTCACGCAGCAGACAAGTGGCAGAGTCAGGGCCGAAGCCCAGGTCCTCTGACTCCCAGGCCTGTACTCTTTCGAGGAGATCGTGCTGCTTCTCGGTGACTTTGGCTGAGGGGGTCTGAGGAAGGAAGTTGTCTCGAGAGAAGCTGGAGGGCCTAGCGGATAGAGCTCGGGCCTGGGAATCAGAAGGACGCGGGGGTGGTTCCAGATTGGAAAGGGCCTGCTCCAAGTGGAAAGTGGGTGAACAGGGCAACCCGGGAGTGAAACGCAGGGCCCGGGAGGTCAAAGGTGGCTCCGAAGCCTCCCAGGAGAAACTTTGGCATCGGGCCTCAGAATGGTTTAGCTCCCGTTGTCCTAGGAAACACGGGGTGCCTTCAGAGTGGCTCGTTTCGGTGTCCCGAAGCCACCTTGGATGTACGTGGAGCGGGAAGGGAGTGAGCCCGTTGTCGGGTAGGGATTGTCTCTCTCTGTTGCTGACTTGTACTTTCCAAGCTCTTAGCACGCTGCTCGGCACACAGTAAGCGCTCAGTAAATATGCGTTGAACGGGAAGTGGTCAGGGCAGCCGAGTGTCTGCACCGGTGTTGCGAGCCGGAGGCTGTCCGGGCGGTGGCCATTTTGTTCACTCAGCCGGCCGGGCTCCAGCTGAATAGTTTAGTCCGACATTCTGCCTCATCAAGAGGTCTTGCCCGACTAAGCGCTCGTTTCCTCTTCTCCCTCGCCCTTCCGTGTCACCCTCATGCTTGGATTTGTACCCTTTATTCCCCACCTCCCTCGGCAGTTATGTACACATCTGGTAGTTTATATTAATGTCCGGTGCCTCTTCGAGACCGTATGCCTGTCGTGGACGGGGGTGAGTCCCCCAACTCTGTTATATTGTACTCTCCCAAGCAAATTGCACAGCTCCCAGTAAGCGCTCGATCAATACCATTGATCGCTCTATTACTTCTACTGTGTTTTCCCCAGTACTCAATCCCAGGCATCGGTGCTCTGCGCTCGGTAATAATCACCACGGCATTTAAGCGCTTATCCTAGGCCAAGGACCGTACTAAACACCGGGGTGGCTACGAGCAGGTCGGGTTGGACCCAGTCCCCGTCCCCGTATGGGGATCCGTCTCAATCTCCATTTTACAGATGAGGTGACTGAGTCCCAGAGAAGTGAAATGACCGGCCCAGGGTGACACAGCAGACATGTGGAGGAGTGGGATTGGAACCCATGACCTTCTGATTCCGAGGCCCGTGCTCTACCCTGGACAAGTGTCGATGGGTGATATTTATTGAGTGCTACTATTATAAGTCGTCTGAACACCGGTTCTGTCATCGTGGCTCGAGGGAGATTTTCGTCGTAACGGTCGGAGTTACGGTTCTGTCTCTCCGTGTGTTTTCACCCCGCTCCACTGTGGCGTCTAGAGGCCAAAAAATGTGCTTTTAAATGGAGCGGCATTAAGTGGCTACTAAAATGCTGGCATCCCCTTGGGATCCAAATATACGGTAATTAATGAGCCGTGGGGAGGAGTAGAACGCGGCACTGGAAGCATCTCAAAAGATTCACTCGTAGATATCCTGGGCTAATAAAAAAGCAATTAAATTGAGATAATTAACCCAAAATACAGTGATCGTGCTCAGTAGCGTTTACTTTCCGTGCCGGATTATAATTGGAAATTGACATCCTAACCGGTACGGGGTGGGGGAATAAAAACCCAACAGCTTCCGTTTTATCTTGGGAAGATTACATATCTGTACAAATCCAGTGATTAGCCGACGCTTTGTAATTATCCAAATTACCTCTGTAATATCATGTCGGTTCAGAATGGTACATAAAGATAGACCAACAAAGCTAAACAATTAGCAGAGCAATGAGTGAAAGAAACATCCTCCAGAGGGCTGGAGTGGAAAGGCTCTGTGCCCTTTAAGGGTCTCCTCAGTCAGTGCAGTTCAAATAATAATTTCTGGTGTTTCTTAAAGTGCTTACTATGTGCCAGGCACTGTACTAAGCGCTGGGTGGATACAAGAAAACGGGGTTGGGACAGAGTCCCTGTCTCACGTGAGACTCACAGTCTCAGTCCCCATTTGACAGATGAGATAACTGAGGCCCAGTCAAGTGACTTCCCCCAAGGTCACACTGCAGACCAGTGGTGGAGCTGGGATTAGAACCCAGAACCACTGACTCCCAGACCTGTGCTCTTCTCATTAAGCCCCTCGGCTTCGGCTCCTCCGAGAACCTCCCTTCTCAAGGGCTCTTCTCATTTCCTCTAAGGCTCCTTCATAATAATAATAATGTTGGAATTTGTTAAGCGCTTACTATGTGCCGAGCACTGTTCTAAGCGCTGGGGTAGATACAGGGTCATCAGGCTGTCCCACGTGAGGCTCACAGTTAATCCCCATTTTACCGATGAGGTAACCGAGGCACAGAAAAGTTAAGCGACTTGCCCACAGTCACACAGTTGATGAGTGGCCGAGCTGGGATTCCAACCCATGACCTCTGACTCCCAAGCCCGGGCTCTTTCCACTGAGCCATGCTGCTTCTCTACAAGTTATCCCGAGCCCCTGGACGTGGAAGATCGTCATCCCCAGCGACAGCGTCGATTCGAGCTCTGGGGGTGTCGGGTTAGGGGCTCGGATGCTCCTGGAGAAGCAGCGCGGCCCAGTGGATAGAGCCCGGGCCTGGGACTTCACAGGGACTTGGGTTCTAATTTCGACTCCCCCACTTGTCTGCTGTGTGGCCTTGGGCAGATCACTTAACTTTTCTGGCCTTCCGTTCCCTCGGCTGTCAAATGGGGATGAAGACGCCGAGCCCCTTGTGGGATAAGGGACTGTGTCGAACCCGATTGCCCCGTACCTACCCCGGCGCTTAGAATGGTGCTTGGCACATAGGCGCCTAACAAATGGCGCGTTTCTTATTATTATTTAAAAGGGAGGTGTGTACGTGGGCCTTACGGGACTGGCATTGAGCCCGCTGCCCATTCCACGTGCAAACCTGCCCGAGCCAGGGATTCTGGAGGGAGCCTGTTCCTTTCCAGTTCCGACACGAGCATCTTTTTCCTCAGGCCTCCGGGCTCCACCCAAGAACCCGCCCCCGTCTCGGACCCCGGAGGCGGCCGGCCAAACCCCCCGGCCCTCCGAGCCCGTCGTGACGGAAGCCAGGGAGGCTTCGGCCACCCGCGAGGAAGTTAGCAGCAACAAACTGTGATGTTTATTAATAGTAATAATAATAACGGTACTTGTTAAGCGCTTACTATGAGCCAAGCGCTGTTCTAAGCGTGGGCTGGATACAAGGTAGGTTGGAGAGAGCCCCTATCCCACACTGGGTGCGCACTCTTCATCCCCATTTTGCAGATGAGGGAACTGAGGCCAAGAGAAGCCAAGTGATGATCCTTTACTGTGTGCAGAGCGCTGTTCTAAACGCTGGGGAGAGGACACTCCAACTGAATTTGCAGGAGGTCATGTCATTTGGTCGGCTCAAAGCAGCTGCTCCATCTTCTGAGCCAAAGGGGGCCTACTGGGGTTGGGGAGAAATCCTCCCCCCTCCCCCCCCACCTTGCAGAAATTAGATCTTAATTACCCCTGCTGGTTACGAACCTCACCTGGTTTTCATTTAGGACCATCACTTACTCCGTAGGTTTCCATTAGGTAATCTGCGTGCGCAGTGGAGAAGGTGATTAGGCAACGCATGTGGGAATAGCTCACCCACCCTTCAAAGCCATTATTTTCTTCGACTTTAGAAAGGGCCAGAAGATTCCTGCGAAAAGCGCGGTTTAAGCTGCACCGAGAGCGCCGGGAGAGTGAGGCGCGACGGGGGTTCGAGGAACGCCAAAGGAAGCCGTAATGATTTGCCGCCGTGTTTATCCCTCTTTCTCTCGAGGCTCAAGCGGGATTTTCACCCCAGTGTGAGAAGGCGGGATGCAGGTCGCTCATAAATCCCTTTCTCTGACCCCTTTCCTTGTCGCCTCTCTGTAAAAACGCACCCCTCACCCCAGTGCACTTTAATAACGGTATCGAAGCGCTTACTGTGTGCCTAGCACTGTTCTAAGCACTGGGGTGGCTATCAAGTAATAGAGCTGTCCCCCATGGGGTGCTTAGTGTTAATTCTCATGGTTCAGATGAGGTGATGGAAGCACAGAGAAGTTAAATGGCTTGCCCAAGATCACGCAGCAGACAAATGGCGGAGTCGGGATCGGAACCCACGTCCTCTGACTCCCAAACCCGGGCTCTTGCCACTAAGCCATGCTGCTTCTCATTAATTTAAGCGCTTACTGTGTGCTAGGCACTGTACTAGGCACTTGGGGAAATCGAAGGGCTGCGTGAATTCAAGGTTGTCCATGGCCGTGGTGGTCTCAGTCCAGTGGCCCATCCATCCGTTCATTCCGTTGTATTTATCAAGCGCTTACTGGGTGCAGAGCACCGTATTAAGCGCTTGCAGGACTCTGCGTGTGACGGGGACACCTGGATGACTGAAAGCAGCGTAGCTTAGTGGGTAGAGCAGGGGCTTTGGAGTCAGAAGGACCTGGGTCCAAATCCTGGCTCTGCCCCCCTGCCTGCTCTGCGATCTTGGGCAAGTCACTTGGCATCTCTGGGCCTCAGTTACCTAATCTGTAAAATGGGATTAAGAGCGTGAGCCCCATGTGGGACAGGGACCGTGTCCAACCTGATTAACTTGTGTCCGCCCCAGTGCTTAGAACAGTGCCTGGCACATAGTTTAACAACTACCATTTCTTTTTTTTAAAAGGCAAAATGGGACTCAGGCTACTTAAATAATGGCCATGGGCTTGCCAAAATTGGCCATGGGCTAGTCCTGCAAGACGAAGCTCGTTGGGGGCAGGGATGGCGTCTACCAACTCTGTTATACTGTAGTTTTCCAAGCGTTCGGTACAGTGCTCTTCACCCAGTAAGTGCTCAGCAAGTACCATTGATTCATTTCTCGATGAAGCATGAGAGTGTGGCAGACTGCCACTCAAGCGAGTCTAATCCACGCACGCCTGGGTCCGTTGCGTCCCGGCGTGGGAGTGACTTGGCTTAGTAGTTCTAAGCACACCCCCCCAAACTGGAAAGGGAAGTGTATGTAACTGGAACCTTAGTTTATGCATGTAGCCCTGGGATTCTGGGAGTATGAATAAGCCTAATAATAAATCATAATAAAAATAATGATAAATCGTAATAAAGGTACGCGTTCAGTGCTTTCTATGTACCAAGCATTGTACTAGGCACTGGAGTCAATGTGAATTATGTTGGAAACAGTTCCCCTCCCACGTAGGACTCACTAAGATTAGGATTGATTCTCCATTTTACAGCTGTGGTAACTGAAGCACAGAGGAGTGAAGGGACTTGCCCAAGGTCGCACAGCCAAGTGGCGGAGCTGGGATAAGATTCCAGGTTCTCCGACCCCCGGGTCTGTGCGCTTTCCATTAAGAACACCCCTTCCGAGCGATTGCCCGAGTATGGCCCAGAAGCTGGAAAGATGAAAATTTCTGTGAGCTTGTAGATATTTTTAGCCTAACCACGAAGCTGTTTTATCTCCTACCAGGAAGAGGAGCAATAAATTGTCTAACGCGAAACATTTAGAAGGGATCCGTTTAAAAAAAAAAAAAAAAACTATCGTCATCAAGGTGTCCGACAACTAAAACCTCCTTGAGGAACGGGGAGGCGCGGACAGAGCGTTTTTGTAGCTGGGCATCAGAATGGAGTATGGACCGGAGTCGGGAGAGACGAGAGGCAGGGAGGTCGGAGAGGAGGCTGATAGAGTAATCAAGGAGGCACGGGATAAGTGCTTGGATTAACGTGATAGCGGTGTGGTCGGAGAGGAGAGCGTGGGTTTTAGCGATGTCGCAAAGGTGGAGCCGCCAGGATTTAGCGGCGGATGGACTGGGTGGGTTGAATGAGAGAGACGAGTGAGGGGAAACGGCAAGGTTATGGGCTCGTGAGATGGGAGGGACGGCGGTGCCATCCGTGGGGCCGGGAAGATCCGGGGGGAGGACGGGGTTTGGGTGGGAAGATACGGAGTTCTGTTTGGGACGCGTAAAGTTGGAGGCGTCGGCGGGACATCCAGCTAGAGATAGCCTGAAGGCGGGAGGAAATGCGAGAGCGGGCAGGACTGGAGGTCTGGAAATCACCCACGGAGGGGTGGTGGTTGAAGCCGTGGAGGCGAATGAGGAGATGGAGGGAAAGGTGTAATGAGATGTTCTCCTCCTCGAGTCTATTTATCGCCATTATTCCCGCCTGCCCGTCTCCCGCGATTAGACCTTAAGTCCGTCAAAGGGCAGGGACCGTCTCTGTTACCGATTTGTCCATTCCAGGCGCTTAGTCCAGTGCTCTGCACATAGTGAGCGCTCAATAAATACTATTGAATGAATGAAAGGTGCCGGTGGGCCAGCTCTCTGACTCCTTGAATCGTATTTATTGAGCGCTTACTGTGTGCAGAGCGCTGTACTAAGCACTCGGGGAAAGTACAACGCCGCAATAAACAGTGACATTCGCTGCTTACAACGAATTTAGAGTCTAGAGAACGAGCTTCTCGTGGGTCTTCTAGGACACTCTTCAAAAAAACTTAGATAACTTTAGAGGGTCTTACATTTTTTTTTTTTCTTCTTATCCCGACTGGAGGAGATGATTAAAAGAGCCGGGATTAGAATTTCAACATTCCCAGACGTCACCACGGGGCTCGCACGAGTAGGCTGGATTGATCTTCCAAGTCAAAAAACCTCCTCTCATGGATCACTTAGGGGCCGTCGGAGGACTACGTGTCTTAAAAGGTTGTTTGGAAATGTTGATGTACCGTATCAGTGAAGGTTCTCGCGGAGGATCAAATTCATATTTGTAATAGCCCCGTCTCGCGTTGCCAGAGTGACAGGTATAGGATAAGTGGCAGAACGCTCTGTTGGAGTTATGGAGGCTCCGTTTTCTGTCTCGCTGCCGGTAACTCCCCTCTGATTCACGCGCGGATTAAGACACCGGGGTTTTTGTTTAAGGAGGCTGGGCCGGGCCTTCAAGGGGCGCGTAAATGGAAAGAGAGACTTTCACCTTGGCGCGTAGCGGGGGCCTGTTAAGACAGCTACTTCTCTGAGCTCTGCTGTCACCGTCTCTTCCCCTCGTGTTCACACCGGCCCGGATCGAATGTGACTTCCTCCTTGGCTCTTCCCGTCCCGGGCCCGAAGACGCGAAATAGGCCGTGTGCCAGGGGGTATGGAAATCCTAGCATTTGGCAATTGTCTCTCACCCCCTCTCACCCTCCCCTCAGTCTTCGGAGGGTGGCCGGTGCCCCCGTGAAGGCATCGCCCATCACACCGGGTTCTATCTGAAAGCTCAAAGCCTAAAGCTCCCGTTCAGTCCCTGCAACGTGGCTTAGTAGATAGAGCACGGGCCTGGGAGGCAGAGGGTCTGGGTTCTAATCCCGGCCCCGCTACGTGTCTGCTGTTCGACCTTGGGCAAGTCACTTCATTTTCCTGGGCCTCAGTTCCCTCATCTGTAAAATGGGGATTGAGACAGGGACTGGGTCCAACCTGATTTGCTTGTATCCACCCCAACGCTTAGTACAGTGCCGGGCACATAGGACGCCCGTAACACATACCATCGTTAGTAGTAGTATGATTCTTTGGGCCTCAGTTCCCTCATCTGTAAAATGGGGATGAAGACTGTGAGCCCCACATGGAACAACAAGAGTACCTATTATTATCATCTACTATCACTTCTGCTCCTCAAGAACCTCCAGCGGTTGCCCATTCACCACTGCATCAAGCAGGAACTCCCCACCGTCGGCCTTAAAGCCCTCCTCATCTTGACCTCTCTTACCTCACCTCGCTGCCCTCCTATTCCAACCCCATCTGCACACCTCGCTCCGCTAATGCCAACCTGTACCTCGATCTCGTCCGTCTGGCCGCCGACCGCCCCCCCCCCCCCCCAAAGCCTCGTGACTCTGGCCTGGAGCAGCGCTGTAGGTTTTTTGAGTCTAAATAGAAATCCCAAAAGCCCCCCGGAGGACAGGGTGCCGGTCTCCTCCTTGGTGACGCGGTGATCGGGGGCGGTGAAAAAGGGAGGGAGGCAAGACAGGTATGGTCAAGGTCTCCTTCGCCTCTTATTGCAGGTGGAAAATGCTTTGGGATCATTCAAGTAAAACTGTTTCTAGCTGATGGAAATAGCTGGGAAAATCCTGGGTATTGACCGTTGATCACCGGAGGGCTCTGAGGACCACCCTTCCGGATTCCTCTTGGTATGTTTTCAAATTGTTTCAAGACAGTATTGCGTTACACTAGAAACCGGCCATGTATTATTCATGGGGAAGATCTAAGTGAGGCCTAAAGCAACTTAGACTAAATTGCAAGACATTATTTAATGATATTTATTGGTAGATTTTATGGGAGACCCTTCCTGTCAGAACTGTGACTTGAGTTTTCAAAAATTCCATAAAATGGAATTGAAAAAGCCATGTTGGCAGATAAATGGGCTGTTTTTAAATCACCTTTTGATCTGTCCTATTTATTTCCTATTATCTGCCATTTTTCTTCCCACAAATAGCTCTCAACTATCTTATTAAATGGCTTTTTTGGTGCAAAGATAGTGGCGCAGTACCCGTCTGCCTTCGTTTGGAGATAAACGCAGGCTTGGGGCTAATGAAAATATCAAAAAGAGAGCAAGAGACTACCTGCCAGGAAAATCTAAGCTTGCCAGTGATGTGACGTGGATTTTCAAATAAGTTGTGCGTGGCCTAGTGGCAAACGCACGGGCTTGTGTTTAATCGGTAGAATTTATCGAGCGCTTACCGGGTACAGGGCACTGTTTAGCGCTCACAATCTACCCTTTGTCCATTTTCCTTTTCCTCCTCTTCCATTTTCATCCTAGGTCCCTCGATCTCACCACTTGCGCACAGAGCCGTAGAGTCTCTCACTTCCCCTCTCAGAACGGTCTTGTCTCGGACCCCCTCTAGACCCGAAGCTCCTCGCGGGCAGGGAACGTGTCTCGACTCTCTCCAGGGCTTAGTGGAGTGCCGTGTGCTCAGTAAATACGATGGATTAATTAAGATAATAGATACAGTGTGCTTAACATCCCCGCCTTGCCCTCCGCCCCGCTGCAAACTGTTAGGGGTGGGAGCCTGAGCACTAGATTGAAAAACCCAAGTCGATGCTTTTCTTTTTAGAAAAAAAAAAAGTTAAATCAGTTGGGTGAGAAGTGGCTTAGTAGAGAGAGTACAGTTTCCATGAACGCTCACTCATCTTTCTGTAGCGGGAGTTCATCGTGGGTAGGGAATGTCAGTTTTTTGTTGGATTGTAGTCTCCGAAGCGCTCAGTACAGTGCTCTGCACAAGCAAGCGCCCACTCGGTCCGATTGAATGAATGTAAAAATTCTCACCTTTTGGCCCAAAAGAAGAAAATACAGATGTTCACTAGTTTGCTCCTGGTGCAGAGGTACCCAGTAGATGACCAACAGACGGTTCTTTGTCTTAGACCCCTGCACCCTCCCCGCCGCATTCCCCACCGTCTCGATTTTGGAGACGGACAGGATGACCCCCCGAAAAGGGAAGTGGGGGGGGGGGGGGGGAGAGGCAGATATAGTCCTCATCTTCCTCCAGTTCATCACACCCCAGAAAATGTAGTTTCCGCACGTTCCGGCAGCCTCGAGACCGAACCGCTCCAGGCGGAGAACGTGATGGGGAGCGGAGGAGGGGGTGGGTTGGGAGAACCATCCCCCTGGTTACTGTTGCTAGGGAAACGGGTCCCTTCCCTGGCATCTCCCAGGCCCTCGTCGTCTGTCACCGTTGGTGTGCGAGTCTCAGACAGGCAACACATTTGGGAAAAAAACGGGTGGGGAGAAGAAAGGGGGGAGTGGAGCTAATGTAAAGTATCTCGGGAACGTGGAAGATGGGCGCCGAAGGATGGGCGGAGAGTTATGTAGGCGGTTAGAATGATTTCCCATCTCGCCATCACAGGTTGACCTGTCGCGACTTCACACCGACACCCCGCCCACCTGTGCATCTCTGTCATTTAGTCGTATTTTCTGAGCGCTTACCGTGGGCAGAACTAAGCGCTTGATATAGCAATAAAGACACATTTCCCGCCCACAACGAGCTTACAGTCTAGCTCAGTTGTCATTGCTTCCAGGACAGCGTTTTTCCGTTAATCCAACCCCTTTGGAAGGAATACGCCGTTTTTGGAGGGGGCCTCTGTTTGCTCCTCTGTTTAGTGGGGATAGTATAGGTTGTAAGCCCTGTGAGGGTAAGGAACTATATTAATAATAACAATGTTGGTATTCGTTAAGCGCTTGCTATGTGCCGAGCACCGTTCTAAGCGCTGGGGTAGATACAGGGTAATCAGGTTGTCCCACGTGAGGCTCACAGTTACTCCCCATTTTACAGATGAGGGAACTGATCTCATGACTTTATACCTCTGCAAGTGCTCAGCACATAGTAAGCATGGCAGAGTGTATAGAGCCACAGGCCTGGGAGTCAAAGTTGTGGTTTCTAATCCTGGCTCCTCCACTTGTCTGCTGGGTGACTTTGGATAAGTCACTTTACTTGTCTGACCCTCAGTTATCTCATCTTTCAATGGGGAATAATAATAATGTTAAGCACTTACTATGTGCCGAGCACCGTTCTAAGCGCTGGGGTAGACATAGGGGAATCAGGTTGTCCCACGTGGGGCTCACAGTCTTAATCCCCATTTTACAGATGAGGGAACTGAGGCACAGAGAAGTTAAGTGACTCGCCCACGGTCACACAGCCGACAAGTGGCAGAGCTGGGATTCGAACTCATGAGCCCTGACTCCAAAGCCCGTGCTCTTTCCACTGAGCCACGCTGGGAATGAGACTGTGAGCCCCATGAGGGACAGGGACTGTGTCCAACCCAATTTTCTTGTATCCTCCCCAGCTCGTAGTACAGTGCCTGGCCCACAGTAAGTGCTTAAAAATAGCATTATTATGAATAAAAGCACCGTTAGTAACGGGAGGAGCGTGCTGGATGCTACCTGCGAAGTAGGTGAGAGGGGAATTAAGCCCCGTGAAGATGGCCTATATCTTTAAGTTCTTTGTGCTCTTACAGATCCTTTGGGCTACTATGCTTTGGTTGTTAATCTGTTGGGCACACAAAAAATAGGGTTGTCGAGCAGAGAAATCCTGAACAAAATGTATATTCCCATAGGAACTGCTCAGTGCGGGCAGCCGATGTGTCTGTCTGTTGTTATATTGTTCTCCCCCAAGCACACAGTACAGCGCTCTGCACACAGTAAGCGCTCTATAAATACGAATCAATGAAAGAGCTCGTTTAAGTGGTCAGCACCTTCCGAAGATCCAAAGATCTGGCCAAAGCAACATGAACATCATAAAGAAAAATGAGAAAAAAGCCCAGGATAGTTGCGGGATTAACGACCGATGTAAATGCGTGCCAATAGTGCAAGATTTTTGAATTAAATCGGTGCTTGTCGGTAAATGCATCGGTAAATAGAGTGTTCAATTTTCAGGTTTCTCATTCGCATCCGATTCGGTAAAAAGCCACCTTGGGCTGGCGCGCTTCAGGTGTAATTATCTCTGCCTCTAATGGTAAATTGAAATGCTAAACAGATGTCATTATCTAATGGTAAATGAAAATGACCTATAATCAGAACCTAGAGTCAGAAGACGCCCAAGGTTGGGGGAGGGAAATGCTCAGCCCTAGGGAAGTTGGCAGCTTTGTCTTGAGGCGGAAGAGCGCTGCGATGGGAGTATCTCTGTAAGGGTGCGCTTCGAGAAGAGCGTTTTCACGGGATCGGTAGCAGCGACCGCCCTGCAGCCGGGAAACCCCCGCTAAATAGCCGTCGCATCCGACGGCCCCTCGGCGCTTAGGGACGTATTCGTCCTTTACTTTACGTTTTGTTGATATTTGCCGTCTGTCTCCCCCTCTAGACTGGAAGCTCGATCGTGTGCGGGGAATGCGTCCGTTATATTTTCTCGCCCGAGTGCCGAGTACGGTGCTCTGCACTCAGTACATACCGCTGACGGAGGGGCGGTCCACCTCCCTCCCCATCTTCAAAGCCCTACTAAAATTCGCACTTAGCCGTACCGGAATAAGCCCTTGTTTTCCATATTTGCCCTCCCCTCCCTGCGTCGATTTATAAACTTGCCTGCGTACCCCTTAAGCACTCAGATAGATGCCGAAGGGCCGGGGTATCAAACTACGTGGCCCCCGTGGACTCCCTCGCCCACATCCTGCCTCTGGTCTGGAGTGCCTCAAATCTGACGGACGATTGCTCTCTCGTTCCCCTCGCCCCTTTTCAAAGCCTTATTGAAGGCCCGTCTCCTCCAAGAGGCCTTCCCCGACTAAGCCCCACTTTTCTTCATCTCCCACTCGCTTCTGTCGCCCTGACCTGCTCCCTTGGCTCTTCCCCTCTCCCAGCCCCTCAGCATTTATGTCCGTATCTGTCATTTTATTCATTTATATCTGTCAGTCTCCCCCCTTCTAGGTGGGCGCTCACTGTGGGCGGGGAATGTCACTGTTTATTGCCGGATTGTCCCAACCGCTCACTACAGTGTTCTGCCCAGACTAAGTGCTCAATAAATATGATTGAATGAATATTGGGTGACTATGAACCCCATGTGGAACAGGGACTCTGTCCTCTCCGATTACATATCTACCCCGGCGCTTAGTGCGGTGCTTGGCACATAGTAGGATCTGACTAAATACGATATTTATTTCCTCTGTCCACAATGTCTTTTCATGGCAGTCTCCCCCTGCAGACCGTAACCTTCCCGTGGGCGGGGATGGCGTCTACATTTGTATTTGTACTTCGCAAAGCGCTCGGTCTGGTGGTCTGCACGCGGCAGGCGCTCGGGCAGGTATCGATGGGGGGCAGGTAATGGTGACATCTGCTTTGACGCTGCTTCCGGCGTCTCCACCAAACCTTGAAGTGCAGAATTCAGATAAAACCAGTGGCCCTCCTCCCACCGACACTCGAGTAGCAGAACTGGAATGCCCTGGGAAGCAACCCTCCGATCTTGGAAAAAAAATATACCCTACTGTAATTTATTCTAGGGTCTGGCTTTCTCCCTCTAATAACCAGTGGTATTTATTGAGTACCTACCGTGTGCGGAGCACTGTTTTCAGTGCTTGGGAGAGGACAGTGCAACAGAGTTGTAGACAGGGTCCCTGCCTACAAGGGGTTTTAGAGTCTAGATGGAGTCTAAGCTCTTCTAGCACAGGTATCATGTCTACTGACTCAGTTGTGCTCTCCCCAGTGCTTAGTACAGTGCACACACCTGATCGCTAAATAATAATGATAGTAATTAAGCACTTACTATGTACCAAGGACCGTTCTAAGCACCTGTGCTGCCGATCGGATAATTCCAAGTTTGCGTACTTCCCCCTCCCCGGGGAAAGCTACTGTGGAGAAACCGTTTCACATCATTTGACCATTTGTCTTTCAGCTGGTCAATCAGTGGTTTTAATTCAGCGTCTACTGTGCGCGGAGCACCGTACCAGATGTTTGGGAAACTACAGTGCAGTAGATTTTGCAGACACGATATCTTAGAGTCACAAGGATCTCAGAGTCCGGAAGGGGAGGCGGGTTTCCCGGCCCCGCCACTCGCCTGCCGTGATCTTGTGCAAGTCACCTCCCTTCTCCTTGCCTCGGTTACCTCATCCGTAAAATGGGAAGTGAGATTGGGAGTCCCATGCGGGACAGGGACTGTGTCCGACCCCATTTGCTTGTGTCCGCCCCAGCGCTCAGTAAGGCGCCTGGCACAAAGTAGACACTTAACAAATACCACAATTATTATGAAAAATAAATCACGGAAAAGGGAAGTGGCGGAGTAGGAGGGTGTGTCTGTTGTTCAGTGCTGCGCGGTGCCCGGTATTGTTTCTGAGGGGCTGTTGATACCTTGTAATAACGTCAGAGCAGATGATGGTACCATTTAAAAGCCCAAACTAATCTTAGCATCCTTTTCTTACCTTCTAGATCAATACAAGTCCCGAAAAGAGATCCTCCGTGTGCACTCAACTGTCAAGACGGCGCAGATGGAAACTTGCAAGAGGTGGGGATGATTTATGATGCATTTTAATTGAAAACTTTCAAAATCGATCGCAGCCTTAGTGAAGCAGCCTATTACTGCTCACAAGGCCTGGACCTCCTTTGCCTAAACAGTCTGGGCGAGGAAATTATCTTTGGTCTTCCGTGTGCCAGCCTTAACGCCTCACTACGGACTTCTCGGGGGTCGCCGGGAGAGGTCCGATGAGGAAAGGAAGATTTTAAGTTTGAGGGGGAGATGGCCCCAAATCGTGAATTCCCTTATAAGTGAGTTACGGATGTCCACATCTTCAATCAGATGGAATTAGCCCCGCTGAGCTCCGTTTTGGGTAGGGTACAGTACGTGGGGCCAGTCGCGTGCGGTCCGTACAAAAGATTAGAGTCCAGTGGGAAAATTAATGATCCTAGAAGGGGGAATTGACCTACTCGCTGTCGTCTCTCAACCTAAATCGCGGGCTTCGATGGCTTCTTAGGCCTTAGCCACCATCTTGAATCCGAGCCACACGGGAGCGATTGCAGAGAGACAGGCCGCTCCTTTGTTTTCTGCTTAAGCGTCTCAAGGAGCTTTCTCTTCATCTGTCCTCCTCCTCCTCTGCAGAGGACGGGAGCATCTTCCTTTCAAAACTCCTCCCCAAGCCCCCGTTCCCACCCCCAGACCTTCTCCGCTTAAGTCCAAGACAAAGCGGTTCCTTCTGCCTAATGAATCCCCCCCGTACCCCAATGCTGAGCGAAACGGAATCATTTTCAAAAAGAGAATTCCGCGGGGCCATCTCTGTGAGGCCCCGCAAACCCCGTCCCTCCATGGTGAGTGGGTAACTATTAACTGGTGTTGAAATCCAGACTGACGGACGACCAGCGCCACTGATCCTTCCCCTGGTCCCGAGGGTCGAAAGAAAGCCCAGCCCGCTGAGCCTCTATAAGTGAACCGAAGGGATCTGAGTTCAGGTGAGCAGGGTGAAGGGGACATTGTCCATTCCCCCGCTTTGACCCGGTGCTCGGTTCAAAATAAAGGGGGGAAAAAATGCTCGAGACCAAGGGAATTCACTCCCACGGGATGTTAGGCAGCCGAAAATAGCAGTGGGCTTGGGGCCCGGTCTGGATCAGTTGATCCTCTACCAGTCATGGATGGATTACTAGGCAGGAAGTCGGGGCTAGAGGAGCATGAGTTAAGGTTGCCACGTGGTCAATCTCTAATCGCTAGGTTGGAGGAGGGGTCCAGCAGGGGTCCGCGGGGGTGTCGCCGGCGTGGGATTGCAGCGGGGACCGCGATGGACCGACCCCAAGGACGTCACGGTTTATCTTCTGACTTCCTGGCCTTTCTCTAAACCCCATCTTCTAGTCCGATGTGAATCTCTTGAGCAGTCTCCGCCGCGGTGGGATGTTGGCAAATCCTACCCTTTTATCACCTAGGAAACTACCCGGTCGTTAATCCGAGGCCTTCGCTGACTAATCCCTCCTCTCTTCTTCTCCCGCTCCCTTCTGCGTCACCCTGACTTGTTCCCTCGCCTGATTGATTCAGTCGCATTTGAGTACTTGTGTGCAGAGCGCTGTACTAAGCGCTTGGAAAGTACGGTACAGCAATAGAGACAATCCCCACAACGGGCCGATGCGCATCCTCCCTCCCAGTCCCACGGCACTTACATGCGCTTAGCACTTACCTAATTTCTTTTTTCCTTAAATTAATGTTTGTCTCCCCCTTTAGACTGTAGGCCCGTTGTGGGTAGGGAATGTCTGTTACCTTGTTGTACTCCCAAGCGCTTAATACAGTGCTCTGCACATAGTATGTGCTCAAAAGTACGATTGCTCGGCTGACTGAAATAACCCAGCCACTTGATGAATGGCCCGGAACATAATTAGATAATTGTTGAAACGGCCTAGAGTGGTGGGGGGCTGGGAAGGGAGGAGACTCGAGGGGGCGGAGAGTGGGGCGGCACGGTGCAGGGTGGCGTTTTGGGGACTTAGTTTTTGGCTTTCCTTGTAAACGGGCCTCTCTCCAAGAGCCACACAGGGTGTTTACTTGGATCAAGCAAGAAGTAGACGGTTTGCAACCTGTTCACGGTGTGTCTTGTTCCCAACCATTTTTTTTGTCTGAACTGTCATTGTCGGCGAGGGCTTCACTCAGCCCGACGGTTTCCAGGGATCATTTTCCAAGATTCCAAGTCCAATAAAAAAGGAAAAGCCCACCAGCCCCTTCCTACGGAGATCCAGGCCTTCTCCCACCACTTCTCCCCTTTCCTGCTGTCTTTGCACCAGCCCAAGAGACGTTTCCCCGGCTCTCCCTGTCGACCCAGTTCTGCATTATGGTTCTGTACCTGGTGGACGGTCCCCCGTGCCCTATCCCTCTCAACCGCCCCCCTCCACCGTGAAGCCTTCCCCGATTTAAATACATTGAGTTAGAAATTCGGCTGCCTCCCGTTGGGACATGGGACCCCCGGTGACGTCTTGAGGACGAAATACCTGGTGTCTCTTCCGTCTGGACTGTGAGCTCCGTATGGGGTGTGAACTGTGTCCAACCCGAAGATATCGCTCCTATCCCGGCGTTTATTAGTGTGCTTGGCACATAGACGCTTAGCAAGTGCCACGGTGATGATGATGATGATGATGACCACTACTATCCGCGGAATCGGTAGACGAACTCGAGCGCCGAGGCGGCTGGCGGGGTGGCGTGAACGGGAAGGGGGGCTCGGGGTAGGGGGCGATCAGTTGGCCGTAAGAGACGGTGGTTCACTGGGTTCATTCCTCGGGCCCCCCGGCAGAAATTTAAATGAATTTCTGATTCATTTAAAATCATAATAGCCTCCTCTACACTGTAAATTCATTGTGGGCAGGGAATGTGTCTGTTTATCGTTACGTCGTACCCTCCCAAGCGCTGAGTACGGTGCTCTGCGCGCAGTAAATACTCAGTATGATTGTATATGTGAAGTGAATGAGTTCGTTTTTTAATCGATCATCTACTGAAGATCCGGGGCTTGACTTTTGTTGTTGTTTTGTTTTTAAGTAGCTTCTTCTAATCCTTAAAAGTCTGAAATGGTGTTTTCCCAAGAGTAGACATATTCCAACAATAAAAGATTCCGATTAAAGATGAAACTCCAAACCCCTGAATTTTTAGAGGGCTCTCAACTTGCCAAAACAATTTCTCCTCAGACTCAAGGTTTGGATTACATACTCCCACTCCATATCTAAAAGCACTTACTCTCAAGGTTTCCTATTACAGGGGAGAGATGAAAAGATACAGTAATTACTCACAGAACATATACAAGCCATCGCTGCTGATGAAATTGGATATCGCCTACCTTCCTCTGCTGTAAATAGAGCAGAGGTTAATGAGCGCTACGAGCTTCGGCGGTCCCGTTTCTACCCTCATCAGCTTAGGAAGCGGTAACCTCCATCTCTCAAAGTGTCCGAGCG
Organism: Ornithorhynchus anatinus; assembly: GCF_004115215.2. NCBI lineage: Eukaryota > Metazoa > Chordata > Mammalia > Monotremata > Ornithorhynchidae > Ornithorhynchus > Ornithorhynchus anatinus. The sequence goes on along the minus strand of NC_041744.1, from coordinate 19,825,598 downwards.
TTGGCATCTTCTTGTCAAGCAACAGTCTCCCTCTTCGACACCTCCCCGTCTGTCAGCCTCGGAAAGGAAAATCGAGATTGCGGGGGAAGGCGTGGGTGCCATCGGGCGCTCGTGGACCCTTGCTAGGTCCGTCTGTCCCCGAGGTGACCTGCATCAGAGTCGGAGCCGTTTTGACGTGAGGAAACCAGACAGAATTCCCCCAGTGGCCGGTGTTTAAGCGGGCGCAGGCTGGGACCTGCAGCCAAAATGTTTGCAACTCATTTCCTAAGACCAAGCATTTTTTCTTTAAACAATAGAGCGCGGGTTTTTCTTTTTTCTATTGACGGAGCAACGGAAATAACAAATACCATTTGGAAGGGTAATTTCCATTACCTCTAGTGAATTAAGTAAATGCAGAGTATCACTTCATTTCATAGCCTGCCATTTGAAGAAAATAGAACAGGAGGTATAGCCTCCCTAAATGAATTGGCCAGAAACTTAACCTTTCCAAATAGGCTAGACTTAGAACTTCTTTACTGGAATAACTAGGAAGGATAGCCAAATGGGATTCCGTTTGATGGCCTGACGACTGGGCTTCTAGAGGAAGGCAGGAATGAAAACTCTCACTGAAGTGAACATTGCATCAATCAGTGATATTTGCTGAGTGCTTACCGTGTGCAGGGCACTGTGGGAGAGGACAGTACAGCTGATGGGGCAGACACGTTCTCTGCCCCCGACGAGCTCAGGGTCTAGAGACCGACACTAATAAAAGTCACAGCTACGTACATAAATACGTACGGGCTTCTGTGTTCTTCTGTGGGGGTTTGCGTCTTTCCAGAACCCCACTTCAAGCGCTCGGTATGGTGCTTTGCACAGAGTCGGCACTCAGTAAATAGGACTGAATGCGTTGTCAGACCCGAGTTGGAGCACTCCCTCTGCTTCAGATTGTTCCCTAATTTTGTCGCGGCACTAGTCAAAACGCCACAGGAAAATACCAGTTAGGCCCGAAACGGAGCCCACGTCGATTATACAGAGAACGCTTCTCTTCTCGGTGTCCTTAAGCCATAAACATCACACTTCGGTTCTCCCTGCCTCCCGGGAAAGGGGCGTTTTGATCCCCTTTCTTACAGGTGAGGATACCGAGGCCCAGTGAGGTGCGGTGACTTGCCCGGGGTGACACAGAAGGCCGGGGCCCGGTCGAGCTAGGACGAGAACTCAGATCGCACGACTTTCAGGCCTACGTCTTGCCCGCTGAACCGTACCGTAGTCCGGAATGATTTGCCGGAAGGCAAATCTGTTTCCCGTGTTAGATTTTAAGCCCCCCAAGGTCGGGGATCGTGTCTTGGGCTTCTGCTTTACGTTCTCAAGCGCTCAGTCCAGGGTTTCGCCCTGGATAGGTGCTCTGTCGGTCCCGTCGCCACCTGGCAAGTCGCATCACTTCTCTGGGCCTCAGTTACCTCATCTAAAAAGTGGGGATTGAGACCGAGACCCATGTGGGGCGGGGACTGTGTCCTACCTGATTTGTTTGCCTCCACCCCAGCGCTCAATGCAGTACCTGGCACATGGTAAGAGCCTAATGAATATCACAGTCATTATTATTATTATTATTATTATTAAACGGGAGCCACCGCTCAGCCGGGCTTCCTATGCCCAGCACAGAAAAGGGAGGCAGGGAATGCCAACCTGTGAGCCGCTGCTGGCGTCACACCTGGGCAGAGAGGCTACCTTTCTGGAAGGGGCCGGGTGGCCTTGGACTTCCTCAGAAACCCCAAACACCCAGAGGGCGGAACTCAAGATGAGAACCGGGTCGGTCGGGTAGAAAAACAGTTCCGGTCCGGTACCCCTCTTCGGTTTCCGGGAACACTTCTCGGCCCCTTTCCCCAGAAGTGGGGGGAAATTCCCCGTCTCCACACGGTAGCGGCACGGCGTGGTGGATAGAGCACGGGCCTGGGAGTCAGAAGGTCCTGAGTTCTAATTCCGTGATTACGAACCGCAGCAAGGAGCAGAGCCCTGAACCAGAGAAGCCTCAAAAAACAGCCCCATAGAGGTTCGCTGGGGGCCGGTGTAATCTTTTAAGTCAACAAATGCAGAGAGGTATGTGTTAGTCACCAAAGGGTTGTTGAGTGAGAACCTGTTGAAAGAACTTAAAGGATATCGGCCTTCAGGGTCTGTGAGTTTAGGGTTGGAGATGGAGCTGAGAGAGGAGGGTTAGGATCTTTACGGCCCCGGCCCCCACGCTTTGATTTCTGATATCCCCTGAAATGAGGGACTCCGTTTCCTCAAACCCATGGTTTGACTGTGAATCTGGGAGTCAGAAGGGGCCTGGGAAGAAGAAGGTCATGGATTCTAATCCTGGTTCTTCCACTTGTCTGCCGTGTGAGCTTGGGCAAGTCTCTTCTCTCTGCCTCAGATACCTCAGCTGCAAAATGGGGCTAGGGACTGTGTCTGACTTGATTTGCTCGTATCCACCCCAGGGCGTAGTACAGTGCCTGGCGTATAGTAAGCGCCTAACAATAGTAATTACGGCATTTAACTGCTTACTATAGGCCGAGCACCGTTCTAAGTGCCGGAAATATCACCAACGTGATTATTTTTTGGTTGTCAAGGGGGAGGGTGTTCTTGGGAGGAGGGAAGGGGGTGAGGAATCGATCCATCGATGATACTGAGCGCTTACTGTATGCAGAGCACTGTACTGAGCGTTTCTTCGCTTGCGCTGCGGTCATCTCAGCCTTTTTCCTCTGGTTCCTTTTGTCCCTCCTGTCCTCGCTCTTCCGTTGGACCGTAAACCCCTAGAGGGTGGGGAGCGTGACTTACTGCGGAGTTGGTTCCCAAGGGTTTAATTTAGGGGCCGTACAGCGTCTTTGTCACACTCCCCAGAGAAGCCCATCTCAAACCAGACTGACAACCCCCGATAGCGTCCGTCCCCTGTGAGCTCCCGTGCCTTCCCCCCCCGGGCCTGTTCCAGTCTCGACTTAGCCACCAGCCTGGCGTACTAAGATGACGGCAAACGTCACGCTTAACGATCCCGACTGGCTGCGTGACGAATCATCCGATTGACATGCTTCCACAGAGGTACTCGGCTCGCTAAGGGCATTCGAGAAATACCGTCAGCCGTCCCAAAAGGTGCGCTTCTACCCTGGGTTTTGGGTAGACCTCCATCAAGGACTCGGTGGCGTTTCCCTCCCCGCAACGGGGCATGTGTGTCTGGGTCGAAGGCTCGCGCGTGGGACGCTGAAGCGAGAAGGCGACTCTTCCTTGACGCGGGGTTCGTCAGGAATATAGTCCCCAGAGAACGGAGCGTGCGGATGACAAAGATACTGATAGGGCTGTGTTCTCATCTCTCCTGCCGCTGACCTCTCCAGCGCGGAACTCCTTCCCACTTTCGTATCCAACGGAACACAACTTTCCCCATCTTCAAACTTGTGAGATGACGTCTACTCCAGGAGGCCTTCCCTGATTCATCTTCTTTCTTCCCACCTTATATCATCCCTCCCCACCCCCGTGCTGCAGTGTGGCCCAGGGGACAGGAGTAGCCAGAATTAGAACCCAGGTCCCTCTGACTCCCAGGCCCGTGCTCTATCCACTCTTTCCTCGATAAAGGGAGAGGGATAGGGGATTTTCTGCAGAATTACTGGCGGCTGGTGGCTTGGGGTTTTTCCTTTAGAGAGAGATCAGGACTGTGGGCTCTTTTGCATTTCAGGCTCCATGGCGTTTGCTTTTTTCGGCAAAGAGGGAGCCCAAAAGGAACGTGTCAACCGGAGAGGTGTGACCGGGCGGCTATCGCCAAATGGCAGCGACAACTCAGGGTTGGGGGGAGGGTCTCAAAAATGGCGTGGGGCTCTGCCGGAATGAGGTGCTGAGGATCTAGAAATGTGACCAGTCACCTGGGCAGGTGTGTGTGTGTGTGTGTGTGTGTATATATATATATATATCTCAAAACTTCCAGAAGCTTCTCTTTAGCTGGAAATGTCCCCGTGAAGGGACATCAATCCATCGATCTTATCTACCGAGTGTTTACTCTGTGCAGAGCACTGTCCATCTCGCCGAGGGAGAGTACAGTCGAACGATATAATGGATGAATTCCCTGCCCACAGAGCTTGCCGTCTAGAAGGGAAAGCGATCGTATCAGTTCTCGGTAGAATAGACTCGGCAGTGGGGGGTGATGCAACAGCTGATTGAGGAGGTGTTCTTGAACAAGGGTCAGACACCGAAAAGCTGATCCAGAAAGTTGTTCTCGAGGGATCTCAAGGCTCCAGACAGCTAATCCGGAAGGTTTTCTCGGTCAGTCACCAGGAACTGACTTTGGGATGCTTCAGATGGCATCCTCTAAAATCGTCATTGAAGAGGAAACTCACCGCCCCCCCCCCCCCAAAAAAATGCATTTTGGGTGGAACTAGGAAGAAGATTATGAAACTTTGCATCACAGACTCTCTTTTGTTCTTGGTTCTTTTTTGAAAATGAAAAGCCTGTTGTTCCCAAGTGGAAGATGAGTATTTCACAGAACAAAGAGCTGTTTTCTCCTTGAATGGGTGATATTTTTCCAACCGCGGCCAGTTCCCCAAAATCGGCACGTTCACCCCGGCTCAGGTCGGAAGAAAAGAGATTTTGCAGCTCCCCAGTGATCTGAAAAGCAACAGCCGTTCTGTCCCCTCGGCCTCGGTCTGAGGGTGCAAAACTCTGTCACGCGATGAACGGTTTTGTTCCTACTGCCCTTCCTCTTGGTTCCGTCTGGGTGGATCAGTGGGTCGGTCAGTGGTATTGATTGGGTGCTTACTGCGTGCCGAGCATTGTCCTAAGCGCTTGGGAGAGTACTATGCGGCAAAGAGTCGACACGTTCCCCACCCGCAACGAGCTGGCATTCACACACTTGGAGACGGATGCGCTCCACACACGGAGGCGGGAAAGGAGGTGGCCCCGTCTCTCTCTGCCTGGATTTTTTCCCGGTGTATATATAGCTTGCGTTTACCCTAGCATTTAGTCCAGTGCCCGGCACACAGTAAGTGTTTAAAAAATACCGTGTTTAAAAAAAAAAAAAAAAGACACCTGTGCCCAAGGGTGACTCTGCAGTGTGGGGTTATAAATCCTCATTCTCCTGGGAGACTGTAAAGGGGAATTTAATAATAGGAATAGGATAAGCTGATCAAGTCGGACTCGTTCCTTTGTCCATCCAGGGCTCACTGTCCACGTAGGAGGGAGAAGGGGTATTGTTCAGCTGAGGCGTCTGAGGCACGGAGACGTTAAGCAACTTACCCGAGGTCACACGGCCGGCAAGCGGCGGAGGCGGAATTAGAACCCGGGCCGTCGGGCTCTCGGGCCCGTGCTGTTTCTACTAGGCCACGCCGCCTCTCTACTAGGCTTTCAGGCCGAGTGGGGAAGGTGCCCCCCGAGCCCCAAAACACAGAGCCGTCTTCTGTCTCCGAAACGGGGAGACCACAGAGGCCCGGCCGAGCCTGCCTTGCCGTTACTTCCACGCGGAATCGTCGGTCAGCCTGATTGAAGAAACAAACGAGACCGTCGGTGAATGAAAGAAATCGCTTCAGTCCGCCGGCGTCTCGATTCCCCACCGTCCGGGCCTCCGATGGACCAGAAGAGCCTAGCGCTTTCCCGTCGCTGCCGCTCGAGGGTACTCGAAGCGTCCTTGAGGCTCCTCCGATTCCAACGGGCACCTCTCTCCCGTGGCTCGAATTTAAAATTGGGGTTGAGAGCAATGGGAGTAGAGGCGGTTGTGGAAATAAGCCCCGGGGGAGAGTCCCGCGGGTCAGACGGCCCGAGAGACAAAGATCCGTCGGGGGAATGAGACGGCGCCCTTCCCAACCCCGTGGACGATCACGACGACGGTGTATTTGTGAAACGTTTACGGGCCAGACGCTGTACTGAGTGCTGGGGGCGCGTGCAGGCAATCAAGTTGGACACGGTCCCCGTCCCACGTGGGGTGTACGGTCTCGACCCCCATTTTACGGGAGAGGTAACGGAGAAGTGAAGCGACTGGACCGAGGTGTCGCGGCAGCGGGGCGAGCGGCGGAGCCGGGGTTAGACCCCGGGGCCTTCTGCCTCCCGGGCCCTTGCTCCGTCCGCCGGGCCGTCCTGCTTCTCTCGGCCGCCGTGGATGACGGCAGGCTCCCCTCAGGGTCCGCCAGGGAGGGCCGAAGCAGCCTTTCCGGCCGAGCGCGGCCCCGGCGGGACGGAGGCGCCGGCCCGTCGGCCCCGCGAGCGAGGAGCGAGGAGACCCGGGGAGGCGGCGGCGGCGTAGGCCGCCGCGGCGGGGTCGGCGGGGACCGACAGACGGAGAAATGGCAGGCGCGGAGATCTCATCTCCTCTCAGGGCACCAGGTGTCCCAAATGCCTCCAGAAGGGCGCTCCAGGCGGTTTTGTGCCGTCCAAGATCGCTTGGCATAGATTAGCCCGGAGCTTTTGTGTCTTCTCAGCTTTTGATTAAGGGCCAGTGTCGGGAGTCCTCTGGGCTTTCACTCGGTACAGTCAAGCCGAGAGATCTGCGGTGTGGTGTGTGTTGGGTTTTTTTTATTTTTCAGAGCTGCTGCCAAAAAGATGCCAGTTAGGGTAATTACATTTCAATTTAAATTGGTAATTTGATGAAAATTTCAAAGCAGAATCTGTGTCACCTCCATCTCCTTGTTTCTCCTAGGGCACACAGACGCGCTTTCTCCCTCTCCCCTTCTCTCCGTCCAGCTCTGCTTTGGTGGGGAGACTGATGGTGGCCCCACCAGAACCCTCCTCTGACCCAGGGAAATGTGCCAGGAATTCAGTGGATGGGAGAGAATTGACCGGGGCCCCTTTTAACTCCAAATCTCTCCCTCTCTCCTCCTTGTATGTTTGTGCGTGTTCTTTCTCTCTCTCTCTCTCTCTCTCTCGCTCGCTCAGTGTTTCGATGGAGACAAAGATAGTAGTCCCACCAGAACCCTTCTCTGACCCAAGGAAATGTGCCAGAAGTTTAGTGGATGGGAGAAAATTGACTAGGGCTCCTGTTAGCTCCAAATTTCTCTCGCTCTCTCTGTCTCTCTCGCTCTCTGTCTCTGTCTCCTCCTCTCTGTCTCTGTCTCCTCCTCTCTGTCTCTGTCTCCTCCTCTCTGTCTCTGTCTCCTCCTCTCTGTCTCTGTCTCTGTCTCTATCCATGTCTGTCTCTATCTCTGTCTCTCTGTTTCTCTCCTTGTCTCTCTATGTCTCCGTCTCTCCTCTCTCTCCTTTTCTCTCTTTCTCTCTCTCCTTTGGCTCTTTCTCACTTGCTTTCGCTTTTTCGCTCTCCGGCTTTCTCTCTCTCTCTCTCTCTCTTTTCTCCTCTTCCTCTCCCCCCGTGGTCTCTCTCTCTCCCTCCCCCCCACACTCTGTTTTGGAGGGGACACTGTTAGTAGCCCCACCGGGACCCTACTCTGACCCAGCGAACTGTGCCGGGAGTTCCGGTGGATGAGAGAAAATTGACCAGGGCCCGACGGCTCCGGATCTCTTTCTCTCTCCGTCTCCGTCCCTCTCTCTTGCGGACCTCAACCCCGGCACGCATCTGGGCCGGCTCCTTCCCGCCAGCCACGCTCCACCTGATGCCAAGGTTGCCGGCCCCGTCCCCGCCGAGCCTCGTCGGCCCGGCGTCCGGCTCTGTGCGCGTCGGTGGGACCTGCGGGAGGAATCAGAGGGGCGCGGAGGCTCTCTCCCTCTCCGGGATGGGCACGCCTGTCTGGGCGAAGGGGGCATCTCCTTCTCCTTCGCCCCGGGCCGGGCCCCGCGTCCCCCGGCAGGGAAGCCCGGCTTCTTTGTTTGGAACGCGGTGTGTGCGGACATTTGCATAATAACATTTGCACACAAATAGCAGATGGCAAAGAGTCACTCGTTTCGCTGCGCGTCGGAAGTCCCATCCCGTTCCCGGGTGATCTCATCCCCCGGACTTTTGCCCGCAGATGTCCGCCGGTTACCGAACGCGGGCGGGGGGTTACTCGAGGGCGGAAGGTTCGGAGGCAGCCAAGGAGCTGTTGCTCAGATCTCCCCCTCCCACTGGCGCACGGGTGGAATCCTCTCCGGGCTAGAGCTGGAGAAGCAGCGCGGATGGAGCCCGGGCCGGGGAGTCGGGAGGTCGCGGGTTCTGATCCCGGCCCCGCCGCGTGTCAGCTCTGTGACCTTGAGCCGGTCGCTTGGCTCGCGTGCGCCTCAGCGACCGCATCCGTAAAATGGGGGTTAAGATGGGAGGTCTCGTGTGGGAGAGGGATTGCGGCCGACCCGATTGGCTTATCTGGGCTTAAGAGCTGCCGTTCTCCAGGGCGGAGTCCTCGTTAGGGCTGACGTTTGGGTGTATTGGGAGGCGGGATGATTGAAACAGAGCCAACGATGGCTGGCACATAATAAGAACTTAAACATCACGATTATTATTATTACCTGTCCGGTGGAGCCATGCGCGTTCACCAACTCGTGCTCCTCCGTCTAATATTCACCCACAAAGAGGGCGTTCTCACCACCAAGAAGCGGCATGGAGTAGTGGCTGGAGCACGGGCCCGGGAGTCAGAAGGTCACGTGTTCTAATCCCGGTTCCTCCACTTGTCTGCCGCCTGCCCTTGAGCGAGTCACTTCACTTCTCTGGGCCTCAGGTACTTCCTCTGCAAAATGGGGGGTGAGGCTGAACCCCATGCGGGACGGGGACCGTGGCGGACCCCATTTGCTCGCATCCACCCCGGCGTTTAGTACGGTGTCTGGGACGTAGATGCTTACCAAAATCCGCAGTGATTGTTGTCACCAAGGAGCCAGGCCTGAAAAATCTCTCCCCGTAACCGTGTGTCGCGCACCGAGAGCCGCTTACGACGAACCTGTTGTCCGGCGAACGGGCTCCGCCGTCGGGGGGAAATACGCCTCCTTCCTTCCGAGGGATCCATCCCGACTTGGGACCCTCCCAACCCACGGGCGGGAACGTCGGGACTCGGATCCCCCGTCCGCGTCCGGCCCCGAATGCCAAGGGACAGGGAAGTCATCTGCGTGCCTCGAACCCGCTGCTCTCGGGCCCGATATGCGCTTACGGAGCACTTGTCGTCCCAGATGCACGAATTGCTTTGTCTTTAATTAGCTCTCTGAGTAGTTTATTAGCATTCAATTAATTAAGCCCCCCAAGCCCCACAAGCCCATTTCGCAGAGGCGCACAGAAGGTAAACGACCGCAGGCGGTCGGCACCGGGGCCGTAAATGGGATTCCGGGACAGCCGCCCCCCCCGACGGCCCGCCCGTCGCCCCCGGCGGCGGGGGCTTCATCGCCCCTCCCGGGAATCCCCTGAAATTCGGTGAGCCCCCGACGTCACCGTGATCCGCACTAACTCTTCTCCATCCTTCCCGCTGCGTTTCCGTTCCCCGCTGACGCCGACCCTCTGAATTTCCACCCCGGGAAGTTTGGGAGAAGCGGGCAGGGAACGCCGGCGTGGCCTAGTGGAAAGAGCGTGGGCCTGGGAGCCCGAGGATGTGGGTCCTAATCCCGGTTCTGCCCCATGTCTGCCGTGTGCCCTTGAGCAAGTCACTTCACTTCTCTGGGCCTCACCTCATCTGTAAAATGGGGATTGAGACTGAGAGGCCCCACGTGGGACGGGGACTGTGTCCCACCTGATTTCTTGTATTCCGTCCAGTGCTTAGTACAGTGCCTGGAACGTAGTAAGTGCTTAAATACCATAATTACTATTATTATTCCGACAGCATTGGTGAGGTCCTTTCCAAGCGGGCGCGTCTGGCTGTGAAGACAGGTGTGGATTTGCCACCCTGTTGGCACCCGGAGACGGTCCCTTAGGCAGAGCTCACGTTAGCCCCGTCTCTGTTCTGGAACCTGCCTCTCTGCATCCCAGGCGCCAACCGTCAGCCTGCTCTGTCATCCGCAGCTCGTCTTTCCCTGCCGCTCCCCCGCTGTGCCGTGGCGTGGCCAAAGACACGTTTCAGGGTGCCTTTGGAGCGCTGATTCTGTCCTCCTGGCTTCCGGTTCTCCCCCCCCCCCCCCCCCCCCCGCCCTTCTCTTCCCCTCCCTCCGGCCGGGGGCGTTTAGACACGTCCTCGTCATTTCCCGCTGATCTATCCTCCACGTGGCGGCCTGTCTGCCCTCTGCCATCTCCGCCTTTTCTCCTTGGTCTTTCCGTTTCGACTCAGATTTTTAAACCTATCCCACGCGGGGAAGATATCTGAAGATAATTGGTCTCCAAATGCCCAGACCCTAGTGGAAGGCATCCATTCTCGCCCGTGTTAGTCTGCCTCTGGGAAACGGGCTCGTTTTCCGAGCTCTAAATTCCGTGGATTTGGCGGGCGGAGGGGATGGAATGGCGGTGTGATGGGGGGAAATCGCAGACCGAGGTGACTTTCTTAATAAGGACAGAGTCGGGGACGAATTCCAGCGTCGCCGTAATAACGGCCCTCGAGAAGGAGTCCCCGGACTCTAAAGATCAGAAACTCTTACCGCCGCCACGTGAGGAGAAAGACAGGCTGAAGGAGTTCGGCCGCCTGAGGCGAAACAACAGGAGGAGTCTGCTCGTGGGCAGAGCCTGAGAAGGCCCCCGGGCTACTTCGGATAACGGTGGGGCCGGTCCCGGCCGGGGCCGGGACGCCGGTCGGAAAAGGAGAACGCCCCGGCTGGGGTGGGCGGGCAGGCCCGAGATGGGGAGAGGGGCGACCTCCCTCGACGAGCGGGCCCCCAGGGGTTCCTCGTTAAAACCCCGGAAGGCATGCGTGACACGGAGCCGGCCTTTAGAGAGCGGCGAGAGAAAGGCGGCCGGGCCCCTCCCCGTCAGGGATTCTTGCAAGTGGGATACGATATTGAATCCCAAAAAGAGGCTTATATCAATCCACAGGAGAGACCCACCACTAATCCGAAAAGTTGGCCTGCTCAAAGGAAATTGAGAAAGTGGTTCTGGTGGAGCTGGCCTTGATCTCCTCTGTAGACACAGCTGAAGTGGCTTACCGGTTGAAAGGAGAATCGGATCTTAGCGGGTTTTTTTTTTTTTTTTTAATTATTATTATTTAAAAAAAGGAAATGAATGCACGGAGGGATAGAAGGCTGGTGTGTGTCATTTGGGCTTAAGAGCTACCGTTCTCCGGGGTGAAGTCCTCGTTAGGGCTGACCTTGGGGTGTAAGGGGAGGCAGGATGAGGAAAACGGAGCCGACAGATGTGAGGCAGAGTGAGGGGGGGGTGGGGATTAAGACCGTGAGCCCTATGTGGGACGGGGACTGCGTCCAGCCCGATCATCTTCTAATAATAATAATAATGTTGGTATCTGTTAAGCGCTTACTATGTGCCGAGCACCGTTCTAAGCGCTGGGGTAGACACAGGGGAATCAGGTTGTCCCACGTGGGGCTCACAGTCTTAATCCCCATTTTACAGATGAGGGAACTGAGGCGCGGAGAAGTTAAGTGACTCGCCCAGAGTCACACAGCCGACAAGCGGCAGAGCCGGGATTCGAACTCATGAGCCCCGACTCCAAAGCCCGTGCTCTTTCCACTGAGCCACGCTGCTTCTCCAATCACGCTGCTTCTTCTATCTACCCCAGCGCTCAGAGCGGTGTCTGGCGCAAGGTGAGCACTTAACGAGGACCGTCGTAATGATTATGAGAGGGGTGGACATGAGAGAGACCCCACCTGGGCCAGGAACCCGGCTTCGCGAGCCGTTTTATCGCCGCCACCGTATTCATCCCCTCTGCTTCTGGTCGCTCTTCTCTCCCCCTCCCCTTACTCTCCTGCCCACCCTTGCCTCTCCGGAGAAGCAGCGTGGGTCGGTGGATGGAGCACGGGCCCGGGAATCAGAAGGATGTGGGTTCTGATCCCGGCTCTGCCGCTTGTCTGCTGTGCGACCCTGGGCGAGTCGCTTCACTTCTCTGGGCCTCAGTTACCCCACCTGGTAAATGGGGATTAAGACGGCGAGCCCCACGTGGGACAACCTGATTACCTAATATCTACCCTGGTGCTTAGAACAGGGCTTGGCACATAGTAAGCGCTTAACAAATGCCATCATCTTCCGCCTGTTCTATCGCACCCTCTCGTGCGCTTCAGTGCAGTGCTCGATAATATCACCGATTGATGGGCCCACGGTTTGGAAAGGATTCTCAGGCGTGTAAATGTTCATTCGTTCATTTGTGTTTGAGCGCTCACTGTGTGTTAAGCACTATAATAAGCACTTGGGAGGATACGACCAATAAAGGGACACGTTCCCTGCCACAACGAGCTTACGGCCTAGGATCGGGGGAGGCAGACGTCGTTCTCTCACCCCTCGGTGCCTCACGGCTTGATGGGGGCTCATTGCCGGGAGCGTCATCTCGGACAGACCGAGACGTGGCTCTCCGGTCGGCGTGGCGTCTGGCCGGAGGGACCCGGCCCTTCTCCCGATTGCCTCCCGCTCCCGCCCCGAGGAGCTGGCTGCCTTCGGACCGACGAATATGCCGGGATCGTTGATTTCTTGCCACCGGCGCCGGTTGGAATTGAGAAGCGTCACTGTCGTGAAGTCTATCCCGATCCGCTAGGGATCCCAAGAATCTTTAAGGCGGAAGTAGATCGTGTGCACCGCGCCTCCTCTGTTTTACGATCTGAAGCGTTTAGGTCATCCGTCTCTCGTTCTAGCTTAAAAGCAGAGTCGGTCGTATTTATCGAGTGCTCACTGCGTGCAGAGCGCTGTGCGGATTGAGTGCTTAAAAAATACCAGAATAACCATCGGCAGCATTTTTACAATGCCGATGATCACTCAGACTCGGATGTCCTTTTGGAGGGAAGGGACTCTTGCGTCTCTTCCCTGAGAAGCAAACCAGTCCCCGAAGGCTTAATTAACAGTGGAAAAACTTGCGTTTTTGTTTTTTTTAAGAAACCAAGCGAACCCCGTCTCAAGCTCCCTCCTGCAGCTTCGGCTCCGAGCGCCCGCTCCGCGCCGCGGTTCTCCCCGCGTCTCCCGTAACTCTCTCTCTCAAAGATAGATCCCAGCAGGAACGGAAAGACCACACATCCCCCGGCGTGGTCACGTCGGACGTAGATTTATCTTTTTTTCTTGCTTAATTCCGCCTTTGGGTAGAGAGGCAGGGCCCAGCGTGGTTACTCCTTCGAGTCGAGATGGTCTAGAAAAGTTTCCGATTCCAAACCGACGCAGAAGCCGTTACCTCTGAGGTGGTCAGAGGTGGAGAAGCAGAGTGGCGTAGCGGATAGAGCCCGGGCCTGGGAGTCAGAAAGTCTGGGTTCTAAAGCCGTCTCCGCCGCTTGCTGCTGTGTTACCTTGGCCAAGTCGCTTCACTTCTCTGGGCCTCAGTTACCTCATCTGTACGACGGGGATGGAGCCTGAGCCCCATGTGGGACGGGGACCGTGTCCGGCCCGATTTGCTTGTATCCGCCCCTGTGCTCTAGTACAGTGCTTGGCACGTAGTAAGTGCTTGACCGATACCTCGTTATCATTAACCTCAGCAGGGGGAAGGGGCAGAGTGTGTTAGGGACAGGGAGAGGAGGGGAGGAGCTCAGAGCGGCCCCAAGGGAGCCGCCAGAGACGGCTAAAGCCAAGCTGTGAGGTTTTTGGGGTTTGGGGGAATTTTTTTGTCCTTATTCTCTTGGCTGAAATTCGACGAGTCAAAGGTGAGGCCTTTAAGATGGAGCCCAGCGGGGTGGGTAGACATCTCTTCCTTCACCTGCCCGCGAGGAAACCCGCCTCGTCTCACGCCGCTGTGTCCTTAAGGACCGCTGAGGAAGAAGGGAGCCATTTTATCAGCAGCCATCTGGGCCCCGTCTCCACCGAAGGCCAGCGAGTTGAGGGGAAGGACGGAGAAGAGGGGGTGCTCGTGTTAAACGGGCACCCCGCTGATCACCGGGCTTCGCTGAAAGGCCCCTTTCTTCTGCCGCCTCGTTCCTGGGGCGGGGGGGGCCGCGCGGGACGTCGAGCCCAGCGAAGATGAAACGAAGCTCCCGCCTTCTCAGCACGCACTCGCCCAGAAGATCCCGTTGAAGTCGCCGAGAGCCGGCTGGGCCTTGGCAGGGCAGACCGGGGCCCCGAGCTCGAGGAGGGGCCGGTTCCCAGCACTTCTCCGACCCCCACAGTTGTCCGCCGTCCGACGCCACGGCTTCCGGCCGAAGCCCGGTCCCGTGGCTTCGGCGGCGGGGGGGGCGGACCTCGGACCGGCTCCGGAGGAGCAGGGGTTTCCTCGGAGCTCTCTGTAGTCCTTGCGTCCGCGCGGATCTGAGACGGGGAGGGTTAACGTCACCCTTAGAAACCCTGCCCGAGGGTCTGAGGGTAATTGGGCGAGAGGAGCTCCCTGGAAGACGGGGCAGCCGGAGCTGAAGCTGGATCTTGTGAGTTGAAGGCCCAAACGGCTCTCCTGGCCGGTGCCTTTGAAATCAACCCCACCCGCTTCGTTCCTTTCTCTTCTCCTGGCGGAGTTTCCCGTCGGGAATGAACTCCCCATTCTCTCGACGGGGTGGTCAGCGCGGGAGCCCGGTGTCGCGTGGGCTGAAGATAGGTGATGGCAGAGTTTTCCGAACCAGGGTCCGTCTTGCGGCGATGGCCTTCCCTCTGGCCAGAAAAATTTAAGCTAAGCGGAAGATAGAATGCCACCAACTAAAGGAGAACTCTTCCGAGGGCATGTTTCACTAGGAATAGAGGGAAATGGGAAAGATTTTGCGGCTTTTCCATCTTCAAAGCCCTTTTGATGTCACAGCTCCTCCAGGAGGCCTTCCATGATTAACGTCCATGTCGGGCTGCGTTTCCTAGTGGATGGAGCCCGGGAATCAGAAGGACCTGGCTTCTACTCGCAGTTCTGCCGCTAGACTGCCGGGTGACCTCGGGCGAGTCGCTCAACTTATCTGTGCCTCAGTTACCTCATCTGTAAAACGGGGATGAAGACCGTAAGTCCCTTTTGGGACAGGGACCGTGTTCCCACCCGATTAGCTCGTATTCACCCCGGCGCTCAGGACGGTGCCTGGGATGGTCGGTGCTCAACGAATACTACAAGCCCCCATCCGCCCCTCCCGGAAGAAACAAAAACCTAATCTTCCCCGATTCTTCCCCTCCCCGACTGCTTGTTCAATACCTCCGCGCCATCTGCCGACTTGGGTGTTCACAGCTCCCGTAGCATTTTTGGACGTATCTTCCGTACCCTAGCACTTTAAATCCTAACTTGTGTACGGAGCCCGTCTTTCCTTCTCCTCCCATCTGCAAATCGTATTAGTGTCTGTCCTCCCCCCGCGAGATAGGATCCCCGTTTCCAATCTCCTAACTCTTCTGTGCCCTCCCCCCCGGTTCGAGCCGTGCCCTGCGAACAGTAGGAGTTGACTAAATGCCGTTAGACTGAGCTGTGTCAGAGGCGGTTTGTTAGGATCGTGGCTTTCCACTCGGTCTTCTCCTCGCTGTTTACGCACGTCCCTTGGCCCGCGTCGACAGCCTCTTTCTCGGAAGCTCGGGGGCGGCCTGGGGTGTCGCGTCTCAACCGGCCGGAGGCTTTGAAAGATCCTCCTCGATACGAGCTGGCGGATCGCGTTTCGCTCCTAGGAAAATCCACCCAGATCCCAAGGCCCCCCGAGCTAATGTTTATGGGACAGAGGTCCCTCGGGGTCTGAACGTCAACTTTGGGCCGGAGACTTTGTCTTCCCTTTATTAAGGCCTTTTTCAAACAGAGACCAGTCATGGCTACTTTTGAAATATCACCTCTGTTTGCCGTCAGGGACTGTCTGAAGGAAAGGTCCGTCGGGGCTGTATTTTAAATCCCGATCTGGAGAGGTCTACCGACTCCGTTGCGTCTTCCCAAGTGCTTGGTACGTTATTTTTTTTTAAACTATGGTATTTGTTAAGCACTTACTGTATGTCGAACACTGTTCTAAACTCTGGGATAGGTGCAGGTTCATCAAGTCGGACACGGTCTCTGTCAAAGTAGGAGGGAGAACAGGTATCCCCGTTTTCTAGTTGAGGAAACTGAGGAGCGGAGAAGGTAGCATTTAAATGCCATTTATTATTAAGTGACTTGTCCCAGGTCACCCAGCAAGCAATAATAATTCTGGTATTTTAGCACTTACAGTGTGCTTTTAGGGAGGCGGGCACACCTGGCCACCCCTCGCACGCGCCAACATCCACGTAGCAAAGGGAGGCAGCGGCTCCCTAGGTCGACAACCTCCTCCTCTGCCAGGCACCCCTTGAACCCCAGTCTGTCGGGGTTCATGGGGGCGCGTATTTCTACGTGCAATATGACTCGACCGCTCTAGCCGTCCGACCCGACTACCCAGTCAACGTATTTTAAAAAAAAAAAAAAAAAAAAAAGACTCAAACCTGTAAGCAAGCTCCTGGCAGAGGCAGTTAAGCAATTAAGCGATGTGCAATTGTGCATGGAAATTGCCCGCTCATGCCAGCAGATGCGAGTGTGAATGAGGGTACCGCTGCTGTCTCCTGGCAGCCCGTGGGCTAGGCACATTCCCAGAATGCAGCTCTTTCAAGGAAGGGAGGCGGCTTTTTTCCTCTCGGAATTTCTTTTTCGGCCGGAGGAGCGTTCCGCTTTCTCTCCCTCGGACCAGACGTGAATAATAATAACGCTGGTATTAAGCGCTTACTATGTGCAGGGCACGGCTCTAACCGCTGGGGTAGATACGGGGTCATCGGGTTGTCCCACGTGAGGCTCGCAGTTAATCCCCATTTTACAGATGAGGTAACTGAGGCACAGAGAAGTTCAGTGACTTGCCCACAGTCACACGGCCGACAAGTGGCAGAGCTGGGATTCGAACCCATGATCTCTGACTCCCAAGCCCGGGCTCTTTCCACTGAGCCATGCTGTGAATAGTCAGAGCTGCCTGGGCGGAGTGCTTCTTGAGAGGGATTTTTCTGGGGAGGATGGTTCGAGCCATAGTATCAGTTGAGAGTTTTCCGAGGGTCAAGGACGGCACTAACCACCCGGGAGAGACAGTGATATTAATAATGTTGGTATCTGCTAAGCGCTTACTCTGTGCAGAGCACCGTTCTAAGCGCTGGGGGAGAGACAGGGTCCTCGGGTCGTCCCACGTGAGGCTCACGGTCTTAATCCCCGTTTTACAGATGAGGTAGCTGAGGCCCAGAAGTGACCGGTCGGCTGTGTGACTTGGGGCAAGTGGCAGAGCTGGGATTCGAACCCATGACCTCTGACTCCCAAGCCCGGGCTCTTTCCACTGAGCCACGCTATTAGCAGGCAAGTCCCTTGCCCTCTAAGAGCTTCTAATGATGGTAGCATTTGTTAAGCGCTTACTACGTGCCAAGCTCGGTTCTAAAGCAGTGGGGTAGATACAGGGTGATCAAGACGGACTTCGGGCTCCCGATCTCAATTCCCACTTTGCAGTTTGAAGTAACGGAGGCCCAGAGAAGCGAAGTGACTTGTCCGAGGTCACGCAGCAGACAAGTAGCAGCACTGGGATTAGAAGCCGTGACCTTCTGACTCCCAGGCCCGAGCTCTGCCCCGTGGAGTACGGGGAGTCTGGTCTGATTAACCTGTACCCTCCCCAGCGCTCGAGACAGTGCTTGACACAGAGGAAATGCTTAGGTGCTGCTGTTGTTATTAATAATCACCCTATTCGTTGTTATTCTATTTTGCTCCTTAGTGTAGCTCTTCTCCCCTACGTTTTTTGAGTATTCTAATGGAAATGATTTGGGTTGGAAAATCCGGAAGGACCTAGAGGTGGAATGAGATTACACTTAGCTTTTGCCCGTCTTTTCTGTTAATTAATTAGGCGTATTCAGAGGGTGAGTCCCGTGTGGTGACTTGTCCAAGATGACACACCAGGCCAGAGGCGGAGCTGGGATTAGAACTTGGGTCTTCTGACTCCCCGTTGTAAGCTCTGCCCACAAGACCGTCCTACCCTCGGACCTGGGTCTCGATATTCACTTACCGCGAAATTCGTGCTGCTGTTTAATTTCTCTACTCCGTGTGGGCAAGGGTAGGAGGTGACTCTTATTACAATCCCAAACCGGATATTTTTCAAAGCATGGGGAAGTTTGAACCTAAGCAGGAAGCCAGCAGAGGGGAAAAACCCTGCTGAAGGTGAAATTCTCCCGCCGTCCTTTGACTCGGGAGTAAAATATTCAAATGAGGATCAGTGCGGGGGTCCTGCGGTCGCTTATGAGGTGTAGAGATTTTTAATAGCTTGTACCCTATTTCTGTTCAGCAGGAAATATCTTGAAATTGTTGTCAATAGAGCCTAGAAGGGTGTGGAATCATTTTGGGGGGTGGGAGGGGAGGAGGGGGCCCATAAAGGAAGGGGTCAGAGAGGAAAATCTTGAGGCTGTCGGAAGACTTAGAGAGTATTTACCGAGACCCTAAGCTCAACGAGGGCAGGAGACGTACGGGTAAGTGAGAAGCAGCGTGGCCTAGTGGATAGAGCCCGGGCCCGGGAGTCGGAAGGTCACGGGTTCCAATCCCGGCTCCGCCGCGCGTCTGCTCCGCGACACCGGGCAAGTCACTCCGCTCATCTGGGCCTCCGTTACCTCGACTGTAAAATGGGGCTTGGGACTGTGAGCCCTGGGTGGGACGGGGACCGCGTCCAACCCAATTTGCGTGTATTCGCCTCTGCGCTCCGTCTGGTGCCCGGCACGTGGTAAGCACTTAGCAAGTGCCATAATCACTATTATTACCTACCAGTTAAATTTTGCTTTCCCAAACGCCTAGTACGGTGCTCTGCGAACGGCGCTCAATAAAAACGATTGATTAACGGATCGCATTGTAGAAGGAAGAGTAGGAGAGTCAGCTGGTCCATCGCTACCCGCAGAGGGGGGGAGGGTGTCCCGTAGGAGGGCCGGCGTGCGGTGTGTCCAAGCCTCCTAGGGATGCTCTTGGTGATAAGCACCCGGGCCTGGATGAACCTTTAATCCAGAAATGGAATTTGCGTGCGGTCTCCGGTTCTCGGCTGGGACTCGGCGCGCGCCCCTCGAGAGCCGGATGCTTTCCCGGGCCGTCGTGTTTCATCTCGTCGAGAGACTCGAAGGTCGCATCCTCTGTCCCCCGCCCTCTTGCCGGGTCTCTGTAAGTAACGCTTAGCCTTGCCAAACCACCTTGGGAGAAGAATGCATCGAAAAGTCTCCTTTCCTGGTACCCCTGCAAGACTAGTTAACGTTGCCGAGTACTGTAGGCGTGAGCGTGGTAGTTAGGACTAGTTCGCTTCTGAAAGGGCTTAGGGTCACCTGCGGTCACTGTGTCTCTCTCTCACACGCACATACGAACGCACCCATGCTCACACGCACGCCGACTTTTGCACGCGGCCCCTCGGGGGACCGTGTTCGATTCCAGCGCCGAAGGGACGGAACCTTCGTCTTAAACCCCTCGACCCAGGAGGGTTTAACACCTCGAGCTCCCATCTGCCAGAGTGCTGCGGCGATATAGTTACCGTGCTCGGTGTTACCGTGGGGCCTTGTGAGATCTTCAGGCATGAGAGCCTTTCGGAGGACCCGAAGGCCACATTTTAATGAGCGTGGAGTCGGTTCCGTGCTTCCAGTACAGTTCGTTCCTCGCCGATACTTTCTGAAGTTGCGGCTTTTTTTCCGAGTAAACACGCGAACGTATTTCTGTTTCTCTTCCTCCCTCCCTCTCTCCGTTTTGAGCCACTCATGAGATAGCAGCATTGTGTTCTCTGATTTTGCCAGAATTCCTCCTGAGTTGCCTTAATAATATTTCCTTTGGCCCCGAACACCCTCGAAAGGGATATGGGAAGAATGCAAAAACACGCGCACACGTTTTTCTAAAGCCAACCGACGGATTTGTTTTTAAAGCAAACCGTGCTGTTTCGGGAAGGTCACTTATTTGTTCAGTGGCTCCAAGAGGGAAAAAAAAAAAGCCGGGAAGAAAAGTTTTAGACCCCTTCACGTCCGAGTAGTTGGCGTATTCCAGTAACCTCCCCCTTCCTCTTCTGATATTTAATAGTGATCGTTAGTACTGTTATCACGAGATTTAGTAAGCGCTTGCTAAATGCTAGGAGCTGGAGTGTGAGATCACATATTTGCTCAGAAAGTCCATTTCGGGACCTGTTGATAACACAGAGATTCAGCGTTATCGTCTGTAGTGTTTGTTGCCGAATTGTACTTTTCGAGCGCTTAGTACAGTGCTCTGCGCAGAGTAAGCGCTCAGTAAATAGGATTGAATGAATGCACGGACTGTTGTCGGGAGAGTAGTGTAATAGCCGTTGAGGGTAAGCTTCCCGTAGGGAAGGACTAGATCTTGGACTTGTGTCATTCCTTCACGAGTCCTTAATGAGGTACTGAACACTCGGTAAGGATAAGAAAGAAAAAAAAGAGGTGATGTTGAACTCGAGTCGCCTCGGAGGTTGAAAGCCGGCCCCTGACGCTCATACTACATATAAGCGTTTCCAGTTTTATATTGGATTCTTCACCAAAGATCAAAAGATGGAAGATGCGGATCCAAACCAAATCGAGGAAGGAAACGTAATAGATGAAGCGTCGGGTCGGTGTGGGAGTGCTTTCGAGTTCGTTTTCCCCGCCCCTCCGGACCACCCGGTTAAAAGCGATGGAAGAGGGCCAGAGAGCTCGGCGAAAGCCGCGTCTCCCGATGCCGCGTAAACATCTCTGACCGGCCCAGCGACTGGGGAACGTTCTCAGTCTCTCCATTGACGATGGTATTTATTGGACGCCTACTCTCTGCGGCGCACTGAGCATTTGGGAGAGGGGAGTAGAAGGTGGCACAGTCCTCGCCCTCAGGGAGTTTACGATCCACTGGGGGAAGACGGACACAAATAGGAGCTGGGTCTGCAACATAATAAACGCAAAAATGCGAGGAGAAGTAGCCGGTGGCAGACTGCCAGCTAAGGCCATGCTTTCTCCATGTTCTAATCCCGGCTCTGTCGCTTGTCTGCTGTGACCTTGGGCAAGTCACCTAACTCCTCTGGGCCTCGGTGGCCTCATCTGTAAAATGGGGATTGGGACCGGGAGCCCCACGTGGGACAATGTGATTTCCCTGTTATCTTCCCGAGCGCTTAGAACAGCGCTTGGCCCAGAGTAAGCGCTTAACAGATGCCATCATCGTTCTCGGCAGTGGAATGCCCAGCAAATGGCAGAGGGTTTTGAATTTTCATCTGAAGACCGAGCCCCCCGTGGGAGAGGGACCGTATCCAACCTGATTAATTCGTATCCACCGCAGCGTGTATTACGGTGCCTGGCACATAATAAGCGCGTAACAGGCGCCGCTAGGGAGAGAAACACCGAACGAAGCGGGCTGTGGGGGATAGAGGATAATCAGGTTTCTGGCCTTCGGAGGGCTTCCGATCCAAGTAGAGGGGAGAACTCGTTTTGAATCCCCATTTTAAAGATGAGGAAACTGAGGCCAGAGAAGTGGCTCAAGATCACACAGCCTGCAAGTGGCAGAACCGGGATTAGAACCCAGGTCTTGGGACTCCCAGATCCAGGCTACGTTGCTTCTGACCATGGGAGTTTACTGCCGTTTCTCTAGTAAACCAGAAAAGGTTCTGCGGGAAATCACCTGGTCCGGGGAGTCTCGAAACAAGCCGGAACGGCCTGGGGGGGGCTCAGATTGCCGATCACGCCTTCCCCGGATACGAGGGATGCCTCGGACGTATCGACCCTCCTCCGTAGAGAACGCTCGGAGCCGAGAGACGTCTTCAGCGGCATTTCATCAAATCGATTGGTTGTCCTTTTGGTGCCGACAGGCCCGCGGGAAACAGACTCGTTATTTTTTCCCCGACCTAATAAGTAAAAGAAATCTTCCCTGGGGCAAAATCCAATGGACGGAAGAAAACGCGTTGGAGAGGGCGGAGCCGGGGAACCGGAAGGCCAAGGTGCCGAGTGATTGATAGTCGGGGTTTTTTTTTTTTTTGGTTTTTTTTTTTTTACCTTGTGTAAAAATGTTGCCACCTGCGGCCTGCGACTCGGATTTTATTTCTTTCTTGCGGAAGGACGTGGTTGTGCCGGCCCCGGTCTTGAAGCCCGAAATTTATCCAGGTTAGGTCTCTACTCCTCCAATCCGTCAGTCGGTCGATCGATCGATCCGTCGATCCTGTTCTTTGAGTGCCACCTGAGGGCCAACATTTCCTGGGAGAACACAGTAGGAACAGAAGATGATGATGATGATGATTCGTGTGGTATTTGTTAAGCACTCACTATGTGCCAGGCACCGTACTAAGCGCCCGGGGTGGATGCAAGCAGATCAGGTTGGACACAGTCCCCGTCTCACGTAGGGCTGACCTTCTCCATCCCCATTTTACGGATGAGGGAACCGAGGCCCAGTGAAGTGACTTACCCGAGGTCACGCAGCAGACAGGTGGCAGAGTTGGGATTAGAACCCATGACCTTCTGACTCTCAGGTCTATGCTCTGGGCATTCCCCACTCTCAAGGAGCTTGCGGTCTAGTGGTAATGATAGCATTCATTGCCTGTCGGTCGATCACACTTGCGCCGTAAGTACTTGGAGAAATACAAAATCCGGGAGCCCCGAAAGGAGTCCATTGGAAGGAATACGGTCACTCAGTCGCTCGTACGGCGGTGTGATCTTAGGCAAGTCACTTCACTTGTCTGGGCCTCAGTTACCTCGTCTGTAAAACGGGGATTGACAATGTGAACCCCGGGCGGGACAGGGACCGCGTCCCACTCGATTTGCTTGTATCCACCCCAGTGCTTAGTACAGTGCCTGACACACGGTAGGTGCTTAGCAAAGACCGTCACAGGGGAAAGAGCCCGGGCTTGGGAGTCAGAGGTCGTGGGTTTGAATCCCGGCTCGGCCGCTTGGCAGCTGTGTGACTGTGGGCGAGTCGCTTGGCTTCTCTGTGCCTCAGTTACCTCATCTGTAAAATGGGGAGTAACTGTGAGCCTCACGTGGGACGACCTGATTGCCCCGCATCTCCCCCAGCACTTAGAACGGTGCTCGGCACATAGTAAGCGCTTAACGAATACCAACATTATTATTGTTATCATCGTTATTGTCGTCGTTAATCGAGCCCTCACTCTGTATGGACCACTTGGGAGAGCAGCAGCATGGTTCAGTGGCAAGAGCCCGGGCTTGGGAGCCAGAGGTCATGGGTTCTAATCCCGGCTCTGCCACTTGTCTGCTGGGTGACCTTGGGCAAGCCCCTTCACTTCTCTGTGCCTCGGTTACCTCATCTGTAAAAGGGGGATAAAGACTGAACCCCACGTGGGACAAAATGATTACCTTGTATCTACCCCAGCGCTTACAACCGTGCTTGGCACGTAGTAAGTGTTTAACGAATGCCATGATGATAATAATAATAATAATAATTATTATTATTGTTAAAATAGAGTGGGTGGACCCGGTTCCCACCCTCAGGGAGTTTATAATCTAATGGGAGTCTCCTTTGGATTTAAGGGACACTGTTAGAGTAAGAGAATCAGGTTGCCAGGACCCTGGGTAGAGCCGCCGAGGATGGGTTTTTAGAGGACGGGTGACGTCCTGTGTCCCTTGGCAAGGGGACGGGGTTAAGGGGCAGGGCCGGGGTGCGGCGGAATTCTGCAGGAAGCCACGGATCTTTGTGGAGTCAAAGCCCAGAGGGTATAATTTTTAGCCATTAGATTTTTAAAAAAGAAACATGAATTTTTAGAAATGGAATCAGAAAAAAGCCAGGGAGAAAACAGGCTTGCTAATTCATCAGGATGGACGCAGAATGAATGCGTTTTAAATGATTCAACAAGGAAAACGATTTTTAATTGATCTCGAAGACGAATGCGAGGGAAAGAAATCGGGAGGATTGAAGAGAAATGAAGAGCTCCAAGGCGATCTGAAGACAGAAGGCCACGGGGGCGCATTTGGAAAATTGGAATATATAAAACTCGTACCATTTCGTCGGCCTGGACGGTCTTCGCCCTGTGGATATTGGCTCGTACTCGTTTCCAAACCATCTGCCGGGCTCCGAAGTCTCAACTAGGGGAATCCGAGAGAGGCCTCCCCCCGGAATGCGGTTCGCTACCTATCGCGACCAAAGGGAGGAGGAGAGATTACAGAAATTACCGTCTAATCAAACCAGGGTTTAGGCAGATCACAGATTGACCGTCTAGCCGAAGAAACCCCTGAGCGTCTCGCCGAGGGAGGGCAGGAGGTGGGCAGCGGGGGTTGATCTTGGGGGCCTTCGCGACCGGGATGCAAAGCGGGAGTCGCGGTGGGTGAGGGGATCCCGTGGAAACGATGAAATACGGGCCCTGGGCACCGGCGAAGGTTGCCCGTTGTCCGCCTCTGCTGATTAGATTTTCATTTATTCACACATCCATCTTTCCCTTCTCACTTTCCTTCTACCAGCTGAGAATGAAGAAAGGGAAACCGCCGCTTAAACCCTAAGTCCCAAGTAGTAATAGTAATTGTGGGATTTAAGCGCTCACTACGTGCCAGGCTCTGTACTAAGCTCTGGGGTGGATACAAGAAAATCAGGTTGGAGGCAGTCCCCGTTCGACCGTCCCCGTTCCACGTGGGGAATCGCAGTCTTCATCCCCATTTTACAGGTGAGGGAACTGAGGCGCAGTGAAGTGACTTGCCCGAGGTCACGCGGCAGACGTGTGGCAGAGCTGGGATTAGAACCCGCGACCTTCTGATTCCCGGGCCCCTGAGGTCTCTGAGAGGCAGGTACCGTCTAGGAAGTGATGTTTAAGTAGCTCGCCTTCTGCCCCACTCCCCTTTCCTTTTTCCCAGTCGTCTTCCGTCTCTCCCCCAAACCAGATAGTGGTGGGAATTTCCTGGCCCTGCAAGGGCGCTGGTACTTTTAAACAGGGAGTCCTAAAAAGCTGCAGATCCAAACAGCCAGTACAGCGGCCGACATGCTGAAGCAGTTGCTCATCTTGCTCATCTGAAGTGGGCCCGGCCCCGAAAGGCAGCGTGGCGTAGTGTCCGTCAGTCGGTCGCGTTCATCGAGCGCTTACCCCGCGTGGAGCGCCGTACCGAGCGCTTGGGAGAGTACGGTGCGGCAATAGATAGATTCCCTGCCCACGGTGAGCTCGAGGTCTAGAGGAGAAGACGGACATGAATAGAAATAAATAGATCACAGATCCGGACATCGGTGTTGTGGGGCTGGGAGAGGGGATGAAGAAAGGGAGCGAGTCGGGCTGATGCGGAAGGGAGTGGGAGGAGAGGCAAGGAGGGCTTAGTGAGGGAAGGCCTCTTGGAGGAGGTGGGCCTTGGATAAGACTTTGAAGGTGGGGAAGAGTCACCGTTGGAACTGTCGTCGTGCACACGGTAAGCGCTCGATAAGTAGGAGGGAGGGCGTTTGCGCCTGTGAGTCGGGAGACCGAGGTTCTAACCGCCGGTCTGCCCCGGACCCGCCGTGTGACCTGGAGCAAGTCGTCTTCTCTCTCTGCGCCTCAGCTTTGTCATCTGTAAAATGGGGATAGACTCCCCAGCCTCCCTGTCTGTGGGTCTGTGAGCCCCACGTGGGACAGGGACCGTGCTCCACCTTATTATGGGACCTTATCCCTACCTCGTGTTTGGTACCTATGAGGCGCTTAACAAATTCGTGAATAATAACGAGGCATAGCGTAACTAACTCCTCTAGCCGTCTCTCCAGTCTGCCCCCAGGCGAATCGATATGCCGTAGGCAGAGAGAGAGATCGATCGCCTGTTTGATCCCCTGTTACGGATTCAGGGAAATCTTCCTCTAGACCGTAGTGGATGGTTAGTTTGGCTTTCTTCCGCCTTGGGCAGCCTGATACGTGTTTTGATCTGTTTTGGAAGACCCTATAGAGTTCCAGTTTCGGTAACGGGAGAGAGGGAGAAGCTCCTGGGTGCCTCACCGGTGGCCCAAAATGTCAGATTTCGCCCCTTCTAGAGATGGTTGTGTCTAGCGCCCCGGAAAAAAAAAAATGGAGGAATTCCTGTTTGTTTACTTCTTTTCCGAAGAGCGTCTCCGTTTGATTTTGATTGTTCGTCCCCCTCCTTGCAAGGGCACCGTAATGGCACACGTGGACCCTCACGAATTCAGCTGCGGACGTTCTGCTCTCCCAAGCACTCGGTACGGTGCTCTGCACGTGCCAAGCGCTTAATGAATACCGTTGACCGAGGCGATGGACTGTTCACGGAAGGGCAACGAGGCCGGGAAGGCAGGAACGGGCTAACTCGTCGGAAGCGGTGACAAAAGAGAGTTCCGCTGAATGTGAAGCTCGTTGTGGGGGAGGGGGCTGTCTCTCTCCGACACCGAATTTCCGAGCGCTCGGTACGGTGTCCGCGCACGGTAAGCGCTCGGAAAATGCGAATGAATGTGAAGAAGGAACGTTCCGTCGGCAGCAGACGTTGTGGTGTCCTGCCCGCCCCTTCCGTATCTGAAATTCAACGTTCCCAGTTACTCGCCCCTCGACGCCTTCCCCGGTTAAGAGCCGGGGAGGCAGCTTGGCTCAGGGAAAAGGCCACGGGGCTCTGTTGCCAGCTCTGCCTCCGGCCCGCTGGGTGTCCTCGGGCAAGTCCGCTCGTCTCTGGGCCTCGGAGACCGGCTGGCCTCCCATCAGCCATCTCTGGCTGGGTTTATCCGTGACCAAAGCGCCCCGTCTTCTTCCTCTCGCGCTGCTGGCGTCTCTCCGGCCTGTTCTGTGGTTTGAGACGCCTGATAGGAAGTGATGGGAATTAGATTTAATCGTTGGGAAATCTCATCTTTCTCTGACGGGGAGGACTGTGAATTTTATCGGATATAAGGCCTCTGGATACCTGCCAGCCCGGCTCCCGACTCACACACCTATTCACCCAACACCGAGCCCCGGTGATAGATTCCGACTTGGGCCACGAAGAGGCGGGGGGATTTTCCGAAGAAGACGCCCTTGCGTTTTCCCTTTTCCTTCATTTTAAGGAGCCCAGGGTATCCGCCGTCAAATGGATCTCTAAAGTGCCTCTTCAGATGGCTAACGGTTCTCATTTCAACCGGTGCGGCATCCGATTCGAATGCAGTTACGTCCCCGGAGAGTGCCTTCTGCCTTTGTGCCCGATAATGACGAGGTCGCCTGCCGCTGACCCGAATCTAGAACTCGGCTAAGCCTTTGTTGCCGAGTAGTTTAATTTCGGTATTAAATGCTATTTAATGAAATGGCTTAGGGCGGTAAGGGAAGCGTTTTCGTTCTCTGAGGGCAGACGGTTGAAAACCAGGCCCCTGCCTTGAGAATCTTTTACTTCCGTCCCAGACCGGGGGGCTCGACCTGACCGGGAGACGTAGGTTTATCCCGCGGACCTCAGAATGTTTCCACCGGCCCCCCTTCCCCCTCTCGGCCTCTTTCTTTCACCCTCTCTTGCCCGGTTTAGTCTCTCCAAGTATCTTGGCCCGGTGGAAAGAACACCGGCCTGGGGGGTCAGGAGATCTGGGCTGTAATGATTCATTCATTCAATAGTATCTACCGAGCGCTTACTATGTGCCGAGCACTGGACTAAGCGCTCGGAAAGTACAGATCCCGGCTCCGCCTCTTGACGATCCCGGTGATCTCGGATAAGTCACCCGATTGGTCTCGGCCTTGGTTTCCTCTTTGGTAAAATGGGGATTCGGAACTTGTTAAATTCTCCCTCTCGCTTAGGTCGGAAGCCGCCTGTGGGACGGGGACCGTGTCCACCTTCATTATCTTGTATTTACCCCGGCGCTCGGTTGAGTGCTTGGCGTATAGTAAGTGCATAACAATTACCATTTTCATTATTAGTATTGTTGTTGTGATCATCTCTCACGCCCTCCTCCCTCCCACCCTTCTTCCGCAATATCTAGTTAAGGAAATTAGTTTCACGCCACTTTTTCTTCTTCCAGTGGAACGTAAACGATCTCTTCGTATATTCTAATAATCATAATTTTGGTGTCAAGCACTCACTGTGCGCCGAGCACTATTCTAAGCGCCGGGTAAACTGGAACGGGGCAGGGAGGGAAGGGACAGAGGGAGTGAAATTTGAAGAGTCGGGTTTGCGAGATCAAACCCGCCGAGCACCGAAATGCAGTCGGTTCCGCGGAGCGGTTCTCGGCGGAGCAACGGGTCTGGACAGGGAGCGAGGAGGGGGGCTGCCTCTGAGCGAAACTTGGGAATTGGAGGATTTGGAAGCCATTTCCGGTGCATGAGTTTGAGCGTACGACGCTCTCTCAGGATTTCCTGAGATGATTCTCGCTCGGGAAGACGGTTTAATCACTGGAGACTTTAGGGGGAACTAGATGGGGAGGAGAACACGCATCGGTATTCCCAGCTTCGTTGGATTCCGAGCTCTGTGAGTGAAGCCGCGCGAAGGTGTTGATGTTTCGTGATCGATCGGGAGTCTCTGCCGAGTGCTTACTGCGCGCGGGGCGTCGTTCCGGACCTGGGAGGATATAGTGGATTTGTTTAGGCAGTGCACGGTTTTTTATAGTTTCTTAGAGGCGAGACGGTCCTCCGCAGCTAAATTCAGCAGCAATCTGTGGCTCAGTAGTTTCCCCGAAAACTCAACGGCACCTTCGACTCTGGGCTTGAGCAGATGTCCAGTCAGTCGATCCATCGATCGGCCAGTCACGGCGTAAGAATAATAATAATGTTGGCATTTAAGCGGCGCTTACTGTGTGCAGAGCGCCGTTCTGAGCGCTGGGGTAGATCCAGGGTCGTCAGGTTGTCCCGCGTGAAGCTCACAGATAATCCCCATTTTTCAGATGAGGTACCTGAGGCCCAGAGAAGTGAAGTGACTTTCCCCAAGTCACACGGCCGACGAGCGGCGGGGCCGGGCTTCGGACCCGTGACCCCTGACTCCCGAGCCCGGGCTCTTCCCACTGAGCCAGGCTATTTCTCCGGCGCCCACCGAACGCTAGGTGTTCGGAAACGTGCCCCGGGGTCCCTGCCTTCCGGGAGCCGCAACCGGGGGAGACGGAGGAAGGACGGGGCCAGGAGAACGAGGCAGATGGAGGAACCCGAAGAGAGCAGAGTGGCAGCCGGAAACCCGAGGCAGCCCCGACTGCACATCGCCCTGCACAAAGTAGGCGCCCGGGACAGCCATCTTTTTGGTTAGAACGCCGCTCCTCCGGACTCCCGGGCCCGTCCCCTTTCCCCTAGGCCGTGCTGCTTCCCTGCACGCCGTAGGGGCCCGGGACGTTGTTGTGCAGGCGGTAGGGATAGTAGTAATAACGTTGGTATTTGTTAAGCGCTAACTATGTGCAGAGCACCGTCGTGAGCGCCGGGGGAGAGACAGGGCCACCGGGTGGTCCCGCTAGTGGCTCACTCTATTGGTGACGGTGGCGAAGGGGAAGGAAAGTTAGGCGTGGGGGGTTAACCTCACCTTTCCCCTAACCGCTCGGGTCTGTGAGCCGTAGAGTTGGACCTGGTTAGTTCGCTGGTTCAATAGTATTTATCGAGCGCTTGCTACGTGCAGAGCACCGGACCGAGCGCTCGGAACGGACAAACGGGTAACAGACGGGGACGGTCCCCGCCCTCTGACGGGCTCCCGGTCTCATCGGGATGAGTAGAATCGAGGGGAAGAACGTCCCATCGAAGCAATAGCAGGTAAATGGAATCCGCGTGATGTACATCTCATTAGCGAAATAGACAGGGTGACGGTTAGTCTTGACCTCTAAGCGTGAGCCCGTTGTGGGCAGGGAACGTCTCTGTTGTTCTGTCGTACTCTCCCAAGCGCCCAGCACGGTGCTCTGCACACAGCGCTCGATAAATACGCCTGAATGAATACGGGTGAAGGAGCAGAGTCTCTTTAGAGGTCAATGGTGTCCGGTTCCCGGCCTCCCTTTTCTTTATTGTTTCTCCTTTCCTGCCCGTTAGACTTTCCTTGAAAGGGAGGGTGGCAGTCGGTATATCGCTAGAGAACAGTGCTCTGCGCGTAGTAAGCGCTTAACAAATACCAACGTTATCATTATTATTATTGTTAGAATTCTATTTGTATTGATGCTATTGATGCCCTCCCTCTCGCTTCCCCTCCCCTCAGCGCTGTGCCCATTTGTATATATTTTTATTACCCCGTTTATTTTGGTAATGGGGTGTCCATCGCCTCGATTCTATCTCGCGTGATGAAGTTGTCTCGTTTTTGCCCCTCCGTCTCACCCGATTAGACCGTAAGGCCGTCGGTGGGCAGAGGTCGTCTCTATCTGTTGCCCAATTGTACGTTCCAAGCGCTTACTACAGTGCTTTGCACGTAGTAAGCGCTCAGTAAAGACTAAGGAATGAACGAATCGATGCCTGCCCGTTAGTTTTGAGGTCTGTCTGGCCCCTTCTGGACCGGGAGCCCGTTGTGGGCGGCGACTGTCTCCACTGGTTGCTGAATTGTACGTTCCGACCGCTTAGTACGGTGCGCTGCCCGCGGTAAGCGCTCAGTAGATACGATTGAATGAACGAACTGTCACCGGGTGTAGGGCAGAGGGGCAGAGAGAGCGAGAGATGACTTCTCTGATGCATTTCCAGAACCCTGCTCTTCCTCCTCCAGTTTCCTACTCGGATTCTGGTGGCGGTTCTTTGAAGGACATATCTGTTTGGTCGTGGGTTCGGATGCCGGCTCTGCCCCTTGTCAGCTGTGTGACTGGGGGGGAGTCACTTCACTTCTCTCTGCCTCGGTGACCTCATCTGGAAAATGGGGATGAAGACCGCGAGCCTCACGTGGGACGACCCGATGACCCTGGCTCTCCCCCGGCGCTTAGATGATGTCGGTATCTGTCAAGCGCTTACTGTGTGCAGAGCACTGTTCTCTTTGCGTGATCCTCTTGGGAGTGGCGATTTTCCTGTTTTCGCACGAGAGCGGTTAAGGGAGGCAGCGGGGCTTAGTGGATTGAGCCCAGGCCTGGGAGTCGGGAGGACCCGGGTTCTAATCCCGGCGCCGCCGCCTGTCTGCCGTGTGACCCGGGGGCGAGTCGCTTCGCTTCTCCGGGCCTCAGTTATCTCATCTGTAGAAGGGGGGATTGACTGTGAGCCCCACGTGAGAGAGGGACTGCGTCCGACCCAATTATCTCGCACCTACCCCGGCGCTAAATACGGCGCACGCACGCAGGAAATAATAATAATGTTGGTATTTCGGCGCTCACTATGTGCAGGGCGCTGTTCTGAGCGCTGGGGTAGACACAGGGTCGTCGGGCTGTCCCACGCGGGGCCCGCGGTCTCGATCCCCATTTGACAACCGAGGCCCAGAGGAGCGAAGGGACTTGATGATGTTGGTATTTGTTGAGCGCTTACCGTGTGCGGAGCACTGTTCTAAGCGCTGAATTGCCCGAGGCCACGCAGCCGGGAGGCGGCGGAGCCGGGATTAGAACCCCTGACCTTGCGACTCCCGGGCCCGTGCTCCGTCCGCTGAGCCACGCCGCTTCTGCCTTTAATAATGATAACGATGGCATTCGTTAAGCGCTTGCCCTGTGCCGAGCACTGTTCCGAGCGCTGAGGGGGATACGAGGCGATCGGGTTGTCCCACGTGGGGCTCGCGGTTTTAATCCCCGTTTTACAGATGAGGTCGCTGAGGCCCAGTGAAGTGACTTGCCCGAAGTCACGCAGCCGCCGAGCGGCGGAGCTGGCATTCGAACCCATGACCTCCGGCTCCCAAGCCCGGGCTCTTGGCGCTGAGGCACGCTGCTCCTCGTACGCGTCCCCGCTGTCGGAGTAGACGCCCCAAGCCCCGCCCTTCGACCTCCGACCCGGGAGACTCCTAAAATGCCCGGACCACCGACCGCCTCCCTCTCGGGAGCCCGGACTCCGGTCGGGAGGAAGGGGCCGGCGTCTGCCGCTCCCGGCCCCCGGGGATCCTGCCCCGGGAAGCCCCGCGTAAATTACACGAATGAAAACTCCTGCTTACCGGACCCGCCTTGGGGAGAGAAACGGACAGAGTCGTTTCAATCGTTATTTCAGTCGAAGCGGCGGGGCTCGGTGGCAAGCCCGGGCTTGGGGGCCGGGGGACGTGGGTTCTAATCCCACCTCCCCCGCCCGTCTGCCGTGGGACCTTCACTTCTCCGGGTCCGTTACCTCATCTGGAGAAATGGGGATGGAGACCGTGAGCCCCACGGGGGACAACCTGATTACCTTGTATCGACCCCAGCGCTTAGCACGGTGCTTGGCACGTAGTAAGCGCCTAACAGACGCCGCCGTCGTCATCGGCTGTCTCCCCGTGGGCGGGGATCCCGCCCGCAGCTTGGCCCGGCGGATGGGACCCGGGTCCGGGCGTCAGAAAGATCCGGGGGTTCTGATCCTGACTCCGCCGCCTGTCTGCCGCGTGACCCTGGGCGAGTGCCTTCGCTTCTCTGGGCCTCGGTTGCCTCATCCGGAAAACGGGGAGGAAGACGGCGAGTCCCACGTCAGGGGGCGGGGACCGTCTCCGTCTGTTACCGATTCGTCCATTCCGAGCGCTCGGTACAGTGCTCTGCGCGTGGTGAGCGCTCAGTAAATGCTATCGAACGAATGCGGGACAGGGACCGGGTCCAACTCAGCTACCCTGTATCCACCCCGGCGCCGAGAACGGGGCCGGGCACGCGGTCGGCGCCTCACAGATGAGCGTAATCGTCTATCGTCGTCGCCAGACCCCGCCGTTTCACCAAACGGGGCGAAACCGCCCGTGAGATCCGGGTGCCGATTCCACCCTCTCCCCCGGTCCCACCGTCCCCGTCCCGCGGATCTATCGTAATCCCGCTCTCTGCCCGAAAGCCCGGGGAGGGGCAGATGGCGGTCTTGGCCCCCTTCCGGTTCGCGGAGCCGACTCCGGGGAGAAGAGAAACAGAGACGGGTCGCTGAGGGTCGGACCAGGTGGCGTTATGGAATTTGTGGATCTCTCCCTCGAGTTCACGCCGTGACGGCGTTGGACGCGTAGCGCTTAACCCGCTCCTGGGGATAAAGGAAACCTCTCAGGCGTGGGGATTAAAAAGAATGATCCGGCATCTATCACCGCCACAGAATCAGCTTCGAGAGAAGATCGAAGGCCCGTCTTTCACGTCTGGCGACTCAACGGCCCCGCGTTCCCGTTGCCCCCCGCGCGTCGAGTTCGGAAGACGGAGGAGATCTCCGGTTCTGTCTTCCCGAACCCTTCGGAGTGCTGATTTGGGCGCGTGTTTTTAAACTGAGACGTCTTAACGCTGATCTCCTGGAGCTCGTTAATCTGTATTCAGTAGCATTTTTGAGCAGCCGCGGGCTTAATCGATCCCCGTTCGATAAAGGTCTCTAATCCCTTCGGCGTCCCGGTCGTAACCCCGCTCTCCGGAGTCGTGTCGGGGTGGAATCCCCAACGCGGTCCTCGGGGTGGGGATTCCCCGGCCGTTATTCGTTCATTCGTTCGATGGTGTTTATCGAGCGCTCACTAGGTGCAGAGCACCGCGCTAAGCGCTTGGAATGAACGAGTCGGCAACAGGTACCTAAGATACCTAAGCCGTCACCCTTAGAGGAGGCACGCGGGGGACCCTGGGTTCCGAGAACGTCATATCCGTGAGGGCGGAGACGACACCCCGCCGGGCAGGGGACGTCTGTCGCTTGCCGCAGCCTACTCTCCCGACCCCTCGGTGCAGTGCTCGGCGCAAAGTAAGCGCTCAATGAATACGACTGAACGAACGCGAGCTCCCTCAGGGTCTCCCAAGCCGTGGGTTCGCCGCCTGGCCCGGAGGACGCCCGGTCAGTGCTCCTGACTTATGAAGCCCCGTCTAGGGAAGCGGCGTGGCTCCGCGGGGGGGGGGGGGGGGGGGGTCGGGGGTCACGGGTTCGAACGCCGGCTCCGCCGCCCGTCAGCTGTGTGACTGTGGGCGAGTCTCTTCGCTTCGCCGGGCCTCCGTTCCCTCATCCGGAAAATGGGGATTAAGAGCCTGAGCCTCACGTGGGACAACCTGATAACCCCGTATCTCCCCCAGCGCTTAGAACGGTGCTCGGCACAGGGAAAGCGCCTAACAAATACCGACGTCGTTATTAGATGCTCTAAGGCTAGGTAGCTTTTCTTCGGCGTGCATTTACTTTCCCCGCTTTGTAGTAAAAAGAATAGTTATAGTAGATATTACCATTATCATCTGTGACTTGAGTGTACCCTCCCAGATGATGATGATGATGATGATGGCATTTGCGAAGCGCTCACTACGTGCCCGGCCCCGTTCTAAGCGCCGGGGTACACGCGAGGTTAAATAATAGTTGTCGTCACCTATGACCTGAGCGTACCCGCCCCAAAATGACGACGGTGGTGTTTGCGGAGAGATTACTGGGCGTCAAGCGCCGTTCTTAGCCCTGGGGTGGATAGGTGGGAAAGAGCCCGGGCTTGGGAGTCAGAGGTCATGGGTTCGGATCCCGGCTCCGCCGCTCGTCTGCTGTGTGACTTCGGGCGAGTCGCCGGACTTCTCTGGGCCGCGGTGACCTCAGCTGGAACTTTGGGGACGACGACCGCGAGTCCCACGTGGGACGACCCGCTGGCCTCGTATCCCCCCCAGCGCCTAGGACGGCGCCGGGCCCGCGGCGAGCGCTTAACGAATGCCGTTATTATTGATACCGTTATTAATGTTGACAGATACCGTGATCGCTGTCGCGATTAAATGCGGACGCGCCCCCCCCCCCCCCCCCCGGCGTCCGGGGTTTCGCGGGTTAACGGTCACCCGGGCGACGGGCATCTCTCCCGGCGACGCGGGGCCGACGCCGACCGCCCCCTCGACGGTCTTCCCGGATTCCTTCCTCCGGCGGGGAGATGGTTTCCAGCTGCCGCGGGGCCCTTGAGCCCCGGGCTCGGTCTCCGCCCGTTACCCCGTTTGACTCGCGGACTTTGGGCCGGAGACCAGGCGGCGGAGCGGCGGAGGGGGACGATGGAGGCGCGGGTCACCCGAGGCCCGGCCGCGGGGCCCCCGGGGGGAGGCCGGCCTCCGCCGGGCGGATCGCAAGCGCGCCGCCGTCGTCCCGGGGCGGGCGGAGCCACGTTCGGGCCCCGGTTCCGTCGCTGGAAATGGGCGGCCGGGGGCGCGCGCGCGAGCGTTTGGGGGAGGCGGGTGCGGCGAGGGACGGGGACGGAGGAGCGGGGGCGTTTCGCCGACGAGAAGCGGCGCGGCTCAGTGGAAAGAGCCCGGGCTTCGGAGTCAGGGGTCACGGGTTCGACTCCCGGCTCCGCCCCTTGTCAGCTGGGTGACTGTGGGCGGGTCGCTTCGCTTCTCGGTGCCTCGGTTCCCTCCTCCGTAAAACGGGGATTGGAAGTGTGTGAGCCGCACGTGGGACGACCCGATCCCCCCCGTATCTCCCCCGGCGCTTAGAACGGCGCTCGGCACCTAGTGAGCGCTTAACCAATACCAACGTTGGTTATCGTTAGGACAGCGGGCCGGAATTCAGTAGTGACGATCGGGCTACGTGTCAAGCGCCCGCTAGGGGCCGGGCGCCGTCCTGAACGCTGGGGTAGATGCGAGCCAATCGGGGGGGGGACACGGTCCCCGTCCCACACGGGGCTCCCGGGCTTCATCCCCGTCTCGCAGATGGGGGAGCTGGGGCCCGGGGGCGGGAAGCGACTTGGCTTCGACCGCCCAGCGGACGGGTGGCGGGGCCGGGATTAGAACCCGGGTCCCTCTGGCGCCTGGGCCGCCTCCCCTAGGCCACCCTGCTTCCCCGAAGAGACACGACGACGGTGATGCTATGCGCGGAGCACCGTTCTGAGCGCTGGGGTAGACACGGGGAGATCGGGTCGTCCCACGTGGGGCTCCCAGGCTTCATCCCCATTTTCCAGGTGAGGGAACCGAGGCGCAGGGAGGTTGAAGCGACTTGCCCAAAGTCACACAGCTGACGAGACCGAAAGCCCGTCGCTGGGCGGGGATTGTCTCTATCTGTTGCCCAGTTGTCCATCCCAAGCGCTCGGTACGGTGCTCTGCACGTAGTGAGCGCTCGGTGAATGAATACCACTGAATGAAGTGGCGGAGCCGGGATCGGGACCCGTGACCTCCGACTCCCAAGCCCGGGGCTCTTGCCACTGAGCCACGCAGACCTGCGTATGATTGGATCAAGCGCTTAGTACAGTGCACACAGTAAGCGCTCCAATACGACCGAATGGATAATAACGTTGGTATTTGTGAAGCGCTTACTACGTGCAGAGCACCGTTCTGAGCGCCGGGGTAGACACGTGGGGCTCAGAGTCTTAATCCCCGTTTTGCAGAGGAGGTGACCGAGGCCCAGAGAAGCGAGGTGACTCGCCCACAGCTGACGAGTGGCGGGGCCGGGATTCGAACCCGCGGACCCTCTGACTCCGAAGCCCGGGCTCTTTCCCCCGAGCCGCGCTGCTTCTCATCATCGAGCCGGCGCCGGGGTTTGATATCGGGCGATCAGCGTGGGGCTCAGAGGATAGGTCTGTAGACCGGACGCCCCTCGTGGGCGGGGACCGCGTCA
The DNA here is from genome assembly GCF_004115215.2 of Ornithorhynchus anatinus. Classification (NCBI taxonomy): domain Eukaryota; kingdom Metazoa; phylum Chordata; class Mammalia; order Monotremata; family Ornithorhynchidae; genus Ornithorhynchus; species Ornithorhynchus anatinus. Next base: position 19,789,484 of record NC_041744.1, on the reverse strand, counting down.
GTATCGTCCTCTCCCAAGCGCCTAGTACGTTGCCCCGCACGCGGTAAGTGCTCAGTAAGTACCGCCGGCCGACTGAAGGGGGAGAGGGACCGAGTGAGATCATAGTCGATCATTTTACCGACGAGGAAACTGAAGGCCGGAGAGGCGCAGCGACCCATCTGAGGTCACACGGCGGGCCGGCGGGAGAGCTTCGTTCTTTCAGTGTTGTCTGTGGAGCGCTTCCCGTGGGCGCGTCCCTCCGTGCCTCGGTTACCTCCTCTGCAGAACGGGGACTAAGGCAGCGAGCCCCACGGGGGACGACCTGGTCGCCCTTGGATCCACCCCGGCGCCCGGTGCTCGGCACGGAGTAAGCGTTGAACGAATCGCGGCGGCGGCGCCGTACCGAGCGCTCGGGAAAGTAGAGTAGAACGGTAGAACGGACACGTTCCCCGCCCGCACGGCGTTTACGGTCCGCGGAGGGGGACGGACGCGAATGTAAAGAGAGCGGTTACGGTTACGGACGCGGCGGCCGGCGACCGGGCGCGCGAAAGAGAGACGGGGGCGACGGTTGCGCGTCGAGGAGGTCCGTCTCCCCAGCCCTCCCGTCTTTGAGCTCGCCCGTCACCCCCGGGATCTTTCTCTTCTTCGTCGACCCTCTCCCCCGGCAGCTGCCCTTGCCCCATGATGATGATGATGATGATGGTGTTGTCGGTGTCTAAGCGCTTACTACGGGCCGAGCACCGTTCTGAGCGCTGGGGTAGACGGGGGGGATCAGGTCGTCCCGCGTGGGGCTCACGGTCTCAATCCCCATTTTACGGAGGAGGTGACCGAGGCACCGAGAAGTTAAGCGACTCGCCCAAAGTCACCCGGCTGACGAGTGGCCGGGCCGGGATTCGAACCCGTGACCTCCGACTCCGAAGCCCGGGCTCTTTCCACAGAGCCGCGCTGCTTCTCATCGTTCGTTCCGTCCCGTCTAATGGGCGCTTTCCGCGGCGATAAGATCGGAAAGTACGGCGTGGCGCGGTGGGAAGAGCCCGGGCCCGGGAGTCCCGGGTCACGGATCCGAATCCCGGCTCGGCCACGCGTCGGCCGGGTGGCCGTGGGCGGGTCGCCTCTCTGGGGATGGAGACCGGGAGCCTCACGTGGGACAACCCGACGACCCTGTATCTCCCCCGGCGTTTAGAACGGCGCTCGGCACGTAGCGGGCGCCTGACCGGTCCCGCCGCGATTAATGAACGGGAACGGCCCCCGCCCGCGGCTAGTGGCACCGTCGAGGACTCGGTTCTCTCCTGCCCCTCCGGCAGGTTTCGGGTCGCGGGGAGAGCCCTGCCGGGGTTGATTTCGGGATCGTGGGAGGTGCCCGGGCTGGGACGGAGCGGGGGGGGGGTCGTCCCTCGTTGGCCGCCGGCCAAGCGGCGTGGCCCGGCGGCTGGAGCCCGGGCCCGGGAGTCAGAGGGACCCGGGTCGCGATCCCCGCGCCGCCGCCTGTCCTCCGGCGGCCCGGGGACGGGTCGCTCGACTTCCGTGCGCCTCCGTTCCCTCGCCTCCGAAACGGGGATCAGATACGACGGAGCGATGGAAGCGAGGGTGACGCTTCAGAGACGCCCTCGGGGACGACCGAGGCCGCGCCGGTTCGGCCTGCCGGGATCCTCTCGGCTTTCGGAGCCGACCCGGTCGAGGGAGAAGCGGAAGGCGGGCGAGCGGTCCGTTTTCCGGGGATCTACCAGCCTGGAGTTGGTTTCTTTCCTTCCCTTGCGGCCCGTCGCTCCGTGCTCCCTGTACTTCAGCGGCCGCCCCGCGAATCCGAGGGGGAGGGCGGCGGGGGGAGGAGAAGGATCGCCTGAACTTCGGGTGGTCTCGGCAGCGCTCCGGTCTCTGGCTAACCTCTTCTCGACCTGGAGGGGGGGGCCGACGGGCCCCGGCGTCGGAGAGAAAAACACGTTCCAAAGCCCCCCGTCTCCCCACCCCCCCGTGCCCGGCCGCGGGACGGAAAGATATCTCGATGTTCCCGAAGAGGAGACCTCTGCCGCGGGCCAGGGCCCGGGCCCGGGAGGGGTCGGGAGGACTTGGGTTCCGATCCCGACCCCCGCCGGGCCGGGGCCCGGGCCTGCGAGTCGGGAGGACCCGGGTTCTGATCCCGGCTCCGCCGCTGGTCCGCTGTGCGACCGCGGGCAAGTCGCTTCGCTTCTCTGGGCCTCGGTTCCCCCAGCTGGAAAATGGGGACGAAGACCGTGAGCCCCGTGCGGGACGGGGACCCGATGAGCCCGTACCTAGCCCAGCGCTTAGAACGGTGCTCGCCGCGTAGCGAGCCCTTAACGGGTGCCGTCATTAATCATCGGCTCGGTAACCTAGGCCCCCGCTTCTGGCGCAAGGGCACCTCAGGAGAGCTGCCTTTGAGTCGCTCGGTGGGATTTGAGCGCTTACCGTGGGCAGAGCTGCGTACCGGGCGGTTGGGAGAGTACAGAGCGCAACACGGAACGGGCACGTCCCTCGCCGACGACAAGCTCACGGTCTAGCCGGGGAGACGGACGGTAACGTAAATCCAGAGAAGCGGCCCGGCCTGGTGGAGAGAACCCGGGCTTCTGATCCCGACTCCGCCCCGTGTCTGCTTGACGACCTCAGGCGAGCCCATTGAACGTCTGTGCCTCGGTTCCCTCATCTGTAAAAGGGGGCTGAAGAACGGGAGCCCCACGTGGGCCGTGAATCTCGTATCGGTCATTTGGTCGTTCGGGAGTATTTACTGAGCGCTTACTCTGCGCGGAGCGCCGTACTGAGCGCTCGGAATGGACAGTCCGGCGACAGATGGAGACGGTCCCTGCCCAGGGACGGGCTCGCGGTCTAATCGGGGGAGACGGACGGACATCCCCCGGCTCCTAGAACAGCGTTTGGCGTGTAGCGGGCGCCGTAGTCGTTACCGTTGTTAGAGAGAAATAATCCGAGGGCGAGAGCATTTCAGAACTCTTAGAGACAGGTCTTGGGGAAACTTCGGGGGGAAGAGAGAGGGTCCGGGACATCCGGATCGCTGCCCGTGAAAACCCGCGGCCGGAGTCCCCTCCGCTGCCCGTGGATGGCCGACGGTGACGGCCGTAAATAAACAACATCAAAGTGCTTCGCTGGCTGCTTGCCGCTCCTGAAACGAAGCCAGGAATAATGACATCATTCCAGTTTAATGTCTCTCACTGACCTCTCCACTTAGGGTGCCAGAACGTATTCCATTTCTCCTCCCGCCTTTCTCGTTCCCTTTGTTTCCCTCCATAATAACTTGACACGAATCGCCTCTCCCTCCCAACCCCCCCCCCCCCCCCCCCCCCCCCCCCCCCGGCGCGCCACCATTTCGGACGACGATATTCCCGAGCGGTTCTCCCTCGCGAGATGGCCCCGGATCGACTCGGGCGGGGCCTCGGGAACCCGGGCCCGAGGAAAGGCGATGGTCACGCGGCTCCCCTGTCTCGGGGAAACGCGGTTCGGCGTTAAATACGGTCGCCGTCCGAGAGCGGGTCCCGCTCTGGCCTCTGGCTCGAATCCACCAGACCCGGAGTCCGATCCGTCGCCCCTGACCGTCGGCCTCACGGCCTTCGTTCGGCTTTCCCCGCCCGCCCCCCCCCCCCACCTCCCTCGCCGATCTCCCACGGAGTTCTGATCCCGGCTCCACCGCTTCTCTGTTCTGACCTTGGGCAGGTCACTTCACTTCTCCGGGCCTCCGTTTCCTCATCTGGAAAACGGGGATGGAGACCGCGGCCCCCCCCCCCCCCCCACGGGACGGGGACCGTGTCCGACCCGATGACCTTGTACGTGCCCCAGCTTTATACGTAGTAAGAGCTCAACGAATACCGTGATTATCGTCGACAGCTCAGCCCGCACGCTCCGCTCCTCTAATGCCGACCCACCCGCCGTACCTCGATCTCGTCTCTCTCCCCTGCCGATCTGAAAATCGCCCCTCCTGCAAAAAGTCTTCCCCGCCCAAACCCTCTTTTCCCCAGCCCGCCTCCCTTCCGGGTCGCCTCGGCTCCCGGAGTCATTCGTTCGGTAGTATTTATTGGGCGCTTACTATGTGCGGAGCACTGTACTGGGCGCTTGGGATGTACAGTGCGGCAACAGATAGAGACGATCCCTGCCCGGTGTGTGCACCCCCCCCCCCCCCCCAAGCTCTGGATATCCGCTCCTTCCTCCATCCCCAAGCATTTAGGCCCGTATCCATATTCTCTCCCGTTATCCGTTATCTGTAACTTATGTTGCTGCCTGTCTCCCGGGCTAGCTCTTTGTGAGCGGGGATCGTGTCTTCAAACCCTATTGTTCTGTCCTCTCCCGAGCGCTTAGTACGGCGCCCGGCACGTACAACCGGTCGATGGATTTCACCTTCCGTTCTGTCGTCTCTCTAACGCCCGAAGGCCAACGTGAACCGAAGGTTAAACCGTCTTGTCGAATCAAACCCGCCCAACGGCCTGGGCCCCGGTACGTTATCACTCAAGTTTTAGGTGGGATCTCCCGGCCGAAAGGGGGTCGCGAGTTTTCGGTTCGAGGTGGAGGTGGCGGAGAGTCCGTTGGTTCCCCCTTACTCATCCGCGGTGTAAGAAGGGATGACTTTCCAAGAACCCCGGAAAGGGAGTCCTCCTACAACTGGGAATGGGATTTGGAGACGGAGGAGGAGAAAGAGTTGGTTTGAAGTTTGGAGAGCGGCCTGCTGGTGCGGGACGGGGGGGCGGGGAATCAGAAGACCGGGGTCCTAATCTCGCTTCCGTCTTGTTTCCTGACCCGGGATGGGTCACCCAACCTCTCTGAGCCTCAGTTTCCTCATCTGCAGAATGGGGCTAAGGGCTCCGATTTCCCAGACGTGCGTTCCGTGTAGGACTGGAACCTCTCATCCTCTATCTACCCCGGCAGGTAACTCACGAGAAGCGCTTAATGTCGGTTTTATTATTCAGTGCGACGGTATTGTGCTCACCGTGTGCGGAGCACTCTACTAAGCGCTCGATTGAGGCGGGTGGAGGTACGGAAGGGCTCTGGAGCAGAGAGGACCCCCGGGGCCCGCCGAGAAACGGTGGGTTCTGCAGCTTCCGCGAAAGGTCCCGTTGACGTCCGTGTGTTTCGCTGCGAGACCGGCAGCGGGATTTCAGTTTCGACGGCCTCCGGCCAGACTTGGCCGGCTCGAGACCTCCTTAAATGTGGGTCAGATTCCGGCGTCGTCAAAGTTGTGTCCGCGATTCTCTTTTAAATGGTATCTGTTAAGCGCTTGCTATGTGCCAAGCGCTGTTCTAAGTGCTGGCGTGAGAATGATAGTATTTAAGTGCTTGTCTGCTGTGTGACCTCGGGCAAGTCGCTTCCCTTTTCTGTGCTTCGGTTCCCTCATCTGTAAAATGGGGATGAAGACTGTGAGCCCCACGTGGGACGACCTGAGAACCTTGTATCTAGCCCAGCCTTTCAAACGGTGCTCGCTCCACGGGCTGGGATCGGAACCCGGGTCCCTCTGACTCTGCGGCTGCTTCGACGGCTTCGGCGGTCGCCCCGTTCGAGAATCCGAGGAATCCACGTGGGTAAAGTAGAAACCACCCGCCGACTGCTAGTCCTGGATAGACTTGAAAGAGTTGAGGGGTTTTGGGGTGTGTGTGTGGGCGGGGGGGGGGGGGGGGGTTAAAATGGTATTTGTTAAGCACTAACCATGTGCCGAGCACTGCACTGAGCCCCGGGGGAGATCCGAGCAAACCCGGTTGGACCCGGCCCTTGTTCCCCGCGGGGCTCACCGTCTCAAGCCCCGGTTTGAGGACGAGGTAACTGAGGCACCGAGACGTCAAGTGGCTTGGCTGGCAGACGAGTGGGATTCCTTCATTCTTTGGGTCGTATCTTTTGCGCGCTTACTCTGTGCCGAGCACCGTGCTCCCGGGAAAAGTACAGTCATTCCTTCGATTGTATTTTTTGAGCGCTTACTCTGGGCCGAGCACCGTGCTCCTGGGAGAGTACGATACGACGATAAACGGGCAGTTCCCCGGTCCGTAATGAGCTTACAGCCCAGAGAAGTCAACCCGGGTGTTTCTGACCCCCAGGCCCGTGCTCTATCCGCCGGGCCACCCTGCTTCTCTGAAGATCGTGGGGGAAAGAGGGAAAATCACCACCGCGGCTGCCTCAGCGGCTCCGAAGGGGGGGGGGGGGGGAGAAAAAGAAGAAGAAAAAGGCCATACGGTGTGCAGAGAGACGCGTCCCTACACTGCCCTGCTATAAAACCTCTGACTGCCCACTGCGGTTAGCCTGTGTCCCGTCTCTCGTCACAGAGATGCGTTAATTACCCTAGAGAATGTCATCTCTCACAGTTGCTTCCGCCCCGTGTGAGCTCTCTCACGTTTTTTCAAAGCAGCGGACCTTGATCCTCCACTCGCATTTTTAGAAAACTGTATTTGAATAGGAGACCTGGGGTCATTAGGAGCTTAAATCTGCAAGAAAGCGTCCCCTTTTTTTTTTTTTGGTTTAATTCGCTTCTTCCCCTCACGTCTAATTTGGAGGCCCAGTGCCCTTGATCTACGGCCCTGCCGGATGTCCCGGGTGTTCCTCGAGAGAACGAATATTACGACTACAGCGTATTTTTGCGGTCCTCTCGTCGTCGTAGAAAGAATTAGGGAAATGGGCAGAAGGCGGAGTTGACCTTAATCGTGCCGGCTGGGAGTTAGTTATTTATTTCTTCATTTTTTGAAGCGGTGTTCGTTAAGTGCTCGCTACGGGTTAGGCGTTGGACGAGGCCCGGGGTCAGACAGGAGCGGGTCGGGTTGGACCCGGCCCCTCTCCCAAATGGAGTTTACAGCCGTCGTCCCCATTTTACAGACGGGGGAACCGAGGTCCACGGAAGTCGCCAGTCTGCGGTGGCTAGGGAAGAAAGAATTATCGTTGACGTCGTAAGCTCGGTTTGGGCAAGTGACGTGTCTGCTGATTCTGCTGTATCGCACTCTCCCCAGCGCTTTGTCCAATCCTCTGCACGTTGTAAGCGCTCGGTAAATCCCACCGATGGAGCGTACGCCACTCGGTAAGTAGCCTCCTGGCCACCGTTTTGTGAGGAGGGGCAGTGAGGACAAAATGGCACCCTGACGGTCTTTGCCTCTGACCTAGGGTGACTCCCGTACGATGATGATGACGTTGGCCTTCGTTGAGCGCTTACTGTGTGCAGAGCACCGTTCTAAGCGCTGGGGGAGATACAGGGGAATCGGGTCGTCCCGCGTGAGGCTCACGGTTAATCCCCATTTTACAGATGAGGTAACCGAGGCACAGAGAAGCTGTGACTTGCCCGCGGTCACGCGGCTGACGAGCGGCAGAGCCGGGATTCGAACCCGTGACCTCCGACTCCCAAGCCCGGGCTCTTTCCACCGAGCCACGCCGCTTCTCTCAACGTACTGAGATGGTGTAGACGGAAGCGGCGTCGCCTAGTGGATAGAGCCCGGCCCTGGGAGTCGGAGGGACCTGGGTCCCAATCCCGACTCCGCCGCTCCTCCGCTTTGTGGCCTCGGGCGAGTCACCTCTCTTCTCTGTGCCCGCCACCTCATCCGTAAAATGGGGATTAAGACCGTCAGCCCCGCGTGCGACGCGGACCGTCTCCGATCCGATTTGCGGGGAGCCACCCCGGCGCTCAGTACGGTCCCCTGGCAGGCGCGTGTGATTGCCACAGTCAGTAGCGGTAGCCGTAATGGTAGCCGTTCTCTGCTTAGGCCCGGAAAACCACTTAACATTCACGAGCTTTGATTTCCTTACTCCGCGCCCAAATCCACAACCGTAGCCAACGCGTCACCCTGATTTCGATTTTTCATTCAGCGAGGCGGAAAGCGTTCGCCCGGCAGACCCACGGACCCGCAGATTAAATCCCCCCCAGTTCAAACTTGCGGCCAACCCGTCCTCACCGCGGAGGGCTTCCCCCCTCCCCCCCCCCCCCCCCCAAACCGAGGCTCTAGATCTCTGTCATTTGACCGGAAAATCCTCGGCTTTCCCCCCCGCCAACCCCGTCGATCTCGACCGAGGTCACGCGGCAGTCAACACGCGATAACCCTCTCTCTCCCCCCACCCCGTCCCCTCCGTCTCCTCCCCTCTCTTCCACTTGAGGGGCGACGTGAAAAAGAAAAAAGAAGCCTGTTTGGTCTGGGCAGGGTTTGAGGTTTGTACGGCCCCCTGGAGTCTCGCTGAGAGCAGAGAGGACAAGCTGAGGAACGCTAGCGGCCGACAGGGAAGGAACTCAACGCCGATATTCTTTGCAAAACGAGAGGCGCGGTAACCCTGTCCCGCTCCGGCCGGTAACGGGTCGTCTTTTTGACCGAAAGGCCGAGCGAGACGCGATGCGGGATTGGGCGTCCGACACTCTCTGCGTCTTTTGACTTTACGGGAGAGGGGAATGTCCACGCGGGCCCCGGTGCTTTCTTTCTTTTTTTTTTTTTTTTAAATGGTATTTAATAACGGTGGTATTTGTTAAGCGCTTACTCTGTGCAAAGCGCTGTTCTAAGCGCTGGGGGAAACAAGGTGATCGGGTTGTCCCACGTGGGGCTCGCGGTCTTGATCCCCATTTTACAGATGAGGTAACTGAGGCCCAGAGAAGTGAAGTGACTGGCCCAAAGTCACACAGCCGGCCGGTGGCGGAGTCGGGATTGGAAGCCACGGACTCTGACTCCCGAGCCCGGGCTCTGGCCGCCGTACCGCGTGTTTGTTAAGCGCGGACTACGCGCGAGGCTTCCCCCGGTGCTGGGGAAGACGGAAGCAGATCGGGTGGGACGCCGTCCGCGTCCCACGCGGGGGTCGTCGTCTTCATCCCCATTTTACGGAGGAGGCAACTGAGGCCCAGAGAGGTACTTGGTACGGGGCTCCGCGCAAAGTAAGCGCTCGATGAACACGACGGAATGAAAGCGAAGTGACTTCAGCCCAAGGTCACGCGGCGGACGAGCGGCCCGGCCGGGTTTAGAGCCCGGCTCTCGACGCCCGGGCCCGCGCTCTATCCGGTCGGCCGCGCCGCTCCTCGTCCGCTGTCGTGTTTATCGAGCGCCTACTGCGAGCCGCTCATTCCGGCCGGACTCCGGCCCCTGCTCTGGTCCGGTCGATCGGTCGGCTAATGGCCGAGCTCAGCGGACCGCCTCCGGAAAGGAGGAGCCCCGAGGACCTTCCAACGGAAATCTAGCTTCACGTTTTAAAACTGCAGGCGCGGTGGATGCCCGTGCCTGAGAACCGATTTGCACATTCCCAGCGCTCGGTACGGCGCTCTGCGCGTAGTAAGCGCTCAGTAAATACTACTGAACGAACGAATGAATGAAGGCCGGGTGGCAGGGGAAGAGGAGTTCTGAAACGTCGCCTGGTACTCCGTGGCGCAGACAAAAAAAAAAAAAAAAAAATATTCAGGGGCAGTTTGAACGATCCCTTTGTCCAACCTAAAACGCCGTCGAAGAGGAGGCGAGCGTCCATGTCGTATCGTAACCATAATTCATTCTAGATTAACGAACGGGGGTGCGGTGAGAGAGCCCTTTTAGACGTCGCTGGCTCGGCCGGAGGAACGCGTTCGTCTCCGAAGGATCCGCCCGTCTGGCGATCCCGCGGTATATTTGCAGTTTGCCGGTCTGTCGGATGAGCCGGGTGATTCCGTTGGCGTCCGGCGAGATCGGGTTTTTTTTTTTTTTTATCATGGAGCGCTCTCCCGGGCCCGTCCCTTTCTGCGTGCTCACTTGTGGTTCTTTTCTCTCCGCCTCTCTGTCTCCGGCTCTCCTTGCCTTTCGGCTCTCTGCTTTGTAAACCCTGGTTCGAGGCGGGTAAGAGAATAAATAGGAAGGCGGGCGGGGAGAGGGTAGAGAGATTCGCACCCCTTTTAATGCCAGCTCTCTCGCTGTTCCTTGCTCTCGGCCATCTCGCCGCCCGACTTCCTCCCCCTCCGCATCGATCCATCGGTGGTGTTTACTGAGCGTCCCCTCCGAGGCGACTCGATAGTGTTTGATGAGCGCTTACCGTAGCCAAAGCAGTGTACTGAGCATCTGATCGTCCGCTAGTATCTGTTGGGCGTTTACTACGTGCGGGGCACCGTACTGAGTGCTTGGTACTATACTAAGGATCCCGGATCCGCCACCCGTCGGCTGCGTGACTGTGGGCAAGTCACTTAACTTCCCTGTGCCTCGGTTAGCTCATCTGTAAGATGGGGATTAGAACCGCGAGCCCCCCGTGGGACAACCTGATCACCCTGTACCTCCCCCAGCGCTTAGAACAGTGCTCTGCACGTCGTAAGCGCTTAACAAATACCGACGTTATTATTATTATACTATCACTGTTTGCAAATGCCATCTCAGATGGATGGCTGACCCTCCCGTCTTAAAAACCGTGGTAAAAATCACTTCCCCCCCCCCCCGGGGCCTTCCCCGACTAAAGCACCTTGGCCTTAACTTCCTCTCCCTTCTGCTTCGCCTCCGCGCTCGTATCTGTCCTCTGGAAGTACCCGATGTCCGCCCCGCCATTAGCCGTAAAGTATATCCGTTCACGTCCCTAATTTGTTTCTTTGAATGCCTTTCTCCACGCCTGGACGGCGAGCTCTAGACCATTCGACTGCTCTCCCCCGATTAGACTGCGAGCCCGTCGGTGGGGAGGGATCGTCTCTCTCTGTGGCCGAATGGTCCGTTCCGAGCGCTTAGTACGGTGCCGTGCACACGGTAAGCGCTCAGTAAGTACTGTTGAACGAATGAACGAAGGAGCTCTCCGTGGGCTGGGAATATGTCTGTTTGTTGTTGCACTGTGCTCTCCCGAGCACCTGTGGCGGCGCGGCTCGGTGGAAAGAGCCCGGGCCTGGGAGTCGGAGGTCATGGGTTCGAATCCCAGCTCTGCCGCTCGTCGGCTGTGTGTCTGTGGGCGAGTCACTTCACTTCTCGGTGCCTCAGGTACCTCATCTGGAAAATGGGGATGAAGACCGCGAGCCCCACGTGGGACAACCCGATTCCCCTGTGTCTACCCCAGCGCTTAGGACGGCGCTCGGCACATAGTGAGCGCTTAACAAATACCCGATTGTTGTTGTTGTTGTTCTCTGGGCCTCACCCGTAAAACGGGGATTGACCGTGAGCCTCACGTGGGACGACCCGACGACCCTGTATCTCCCCCAACGCTTAGAACGCTGCTCGGCACATAGTGAGCGCTTAACAAGCAAACACCAACGTTGTACAGTGCTCTGCACACAGTAAGCGCTCAGTGAGTGCCAGTAATTTACCGAGTAGATACGCAGTAAATTCCAATGACTGTTTTTCGGTAGGTGTGGTTGTACGAGACTCGATGAAAACGGGGACTTCAGACCTGTAAACTGGGGATTAGAGATCCCTTCTCCTCACTGTTTCCCCCGTGAACCCGATGAGGGGCGGAGACCGTCCCCAACCTCCTCACCTTGGGTCAACCTCAGTCGGTCGTATCTGTCGAGCACTTACTGGGCGCGGGACGCTGAACTAAGCGGCACTCGGGAGAGTTTAATGCAGCAATAAATAGACGGGTTCCCCGCCCGCAGCGAACTCGCGGCCAATATCTTGGCGGACCGTGAGCCCTCTGACGAATACCGACACCCCAGAAGAAGCGTAGCCATTCCCTCTCTTAGCCAGTGCCCCAAACGTGAGCCACCCGCCTCCCTGGCTCCGCCACTTGTCTGCTGTGTGACCTTGGGGAAGTCACGTAACCTCTCTGCACCTCAGTTACCTCATTTCCCTATTTATTTTGCTAATGAGACGGACCTCACCTCGATTCCGTTTCTCTGCTGCTGTTTTGACGAGCTGTTCATCCCCTCGATTCTATTTATCGCCGCCGTCGTTCTCGTCCGTCCGTGAGCCCGTCAGAGGGCGGGGACCGTCTCTGTCTGTTACCGACTTGTCCGTCCCGAGCGCTTAGTCCGGCGCTCCGCACGTCGTAAGCGCTCAGCGGGTACTAGTGAATGAATGAGTCTGAGCCTCCCGTGAGACGGGGACCGTGTCGAACCCGATTACCTCGCGTCTCCCCCCAGCGCTTAGCGCAAGTGCCACGAGCTCGTTCTCGAGGCCCCGAGCTCGTCGTGGGAAGGGAGCGGGTCTGTGTGTGATTGTCGTACCGTACTCTCCCGGAAGCCTAGGACGGTGCTCCGCACACAGTGGGTGCTCAATAAACGCGAATGACCCGGGACCGTAGCGGATGGGACTGGGTTGTCCCGACTTACGCGGTGCCGGGTAAATAGGACACGTTTCACACCCCACACTTTCGCGCCCCGGGTCCGGTCGAGTCGAAATAGGCGGCGGCAGGATTAGCCCCGCATCCCCGGTGGGTGGCCCCGGGGACCGACGGACACGCCCGGCCCACGGCCGCAACCCTCTAGGCCGGGAGCTCGTCGCGGGCGGGAATGGGTCTGCCTGTCGTTACGCTGTCCCCTCCCCGGCACCTAGTCAGTCCTGGGCTCTGCACACGGTGAGCGCTCGGTGAATACGGATGAACCGGACAAACGTCCAGACGGCGGGAAGAAACTCCCCTCCGGCCCTTTCCGGAGCAACAGAAATCGTCCCCGGGCAGACCGAACCCGCACCCCAGAGTAGCGCGGCCTGGTGGGTAGGGCACGGGCCTAGGGGTCGGGGGGACCTGGGTTCTAATCCCGGCTCGGCCGCTTATCTGCTGGGTGTCCCTGGGCAGGTGACTTAACTTCCCTGTGCCTCCGTTCCCTCATCTGGAAAATGGGGTTGAAGACCGCGAGCCCCGCGTGGGACGGGGCCCGTGTCCGACCCGATCGCCTCGTACCTATCCCGGCACTTAGAACGGCGTCCGGCACGTAAGCGGCGTGGCTCAGCGTCAAGGGCCCGGGCTTGGGAGTCGGAGGTCGTGGGTTCGACTCCCGGCTCCGCCGCGTGTCGGCTGCGTGACCGTGGGCGAGTCGCCTCGCTTCTCTGGGCCTCGGTTACCTCATCTGGAAAACGGGGGATCAACCGTGAGCCCCACGTGGGACGGCCCGACGACCCCGTATCTCCCCCAGCGCTTGGAACGGTGCCCTGCACACGGTAAGCGCTTAACCAATACCAACGTTATCATTATTATCGTAAGCCCTTAACGAATACCGTAATGGTAATTATCATTTCGCCGTTGCCTCGTCTGGAAAACGGGGGTGAAGACCGCGAGCCCCACGTGGGACGGGGACCGCGTCCGACCCGATCCGCTCGTGTCCACCCCGGCCCGTAGAACGGTGCCCGGCACGTAGTGAGCGCGTGACAGACGCCATTTGAAAAGAAACCCCTCACGGAGCCGTGTCTCCGCGTCTTAGGGAGGCGAGGGCCGCTCGGACGGGAAGGCCAGGCGCGTTTTGGGGTCGGCACGGGGGGAGGCCGCCCGTGGCGAGGAAGATGGCGGCCCGGAGCGGCCGTTGGGGCCCCGGGGAAGTCTTGGCCGGCTTGGTCTGCGTGGGGAGGGAAGGGGAAGCGCGGGTTTTATGTCTGGAGATCTAGCACACCTTAGTGGAAGCAGTTCTTAACTACAGTTCCGAGGCGAGCCGACGCTGCCCGTGGAAGAGCCGGGAAACCCACCCAAGGGGAAAGGTTTCGTTGGGGCCCCGTTAGCCGGGCTCTGGCCGGTACCGGCCCCTCCCCGCCGCCGACGGCCGGGGAGGAAATCGAATGTGATTTCCGTCCCCCTATTTATCTTGTTAATGAGCCGTCCGTCGCCTCGATTCTGTTTCCTCGCTGTTGTTTTAATGAGACGTCCGTCCCCTCGATTCTATTTATCGCTACTGTTCTCGTCGGTCCGTCTCCCCCGGTTAGACCGTGAGCCCGTCAGGGGGCGGGCACTGTCTCTGTTACCGATCTGTCCGTTCCAAGTGCTTAGTACAGTGCCCTGCACGTAGTAAGCGCTCCGTAAATGCTACTGAACGAGTGAACGAGTGGGAAGGCGATGGGTTTTCGGACCGGATTGCGGACGCGGCGTGGCCCGGTGGCTAGAGCCCGGACCCGGAGCGGAGGAAAAGGGGGGCTTAGTCCCGGAAGACCTACTGGAGGAGGTGAGCTTTCAGTAGGGCTTTAAAAGGGGGAAGCGCTAGATCATTTTGTTCATCTCTCTACTGATCCCTCCCCTGGCTGCTGGCGGGTCTCATTTAGCCAACGTGGGGGGAGCGGGACACCCCCCCCCCCCCAAAAATCCAGCTGGGGGGGCCCTCTCGGTCTCCCCCATTAGACAGCTTCCTGAGGGCAGAGATCACGTCTTTTTTCCCCCATTGAACTCACCCGAGCATCCGCTCAGTAGATATTACGGAGTGATTGTGGTATTTAAGCGCTGCTTCTGTGCCAGGCTCTGTACTAGGCGCCAGGGAGGGTACAAGCAGATCGGGTTGGACACGGTCCCTATCCCACTTGGGGCTCACGCTCTTAATCCCCGTTTTTACAGATGAGGTCACTGAGGCCCAGAGAAGTGAAGTGGCTTGCCCAGAGTCACCCAGCAAACCAGGGGCGGAGCCGGGATTAAAACCCGTGACCGAGCGACGGATGACTGAGCGGTAGATCGGAATCTCTCCTGGGGTTTTTTTTGTTGCGGTGGTGTTCGTTGTTGAGAAGCAGCGTGGCTCAGTGGAAAGAGCCCGGGCCTGGGAGTCAGAGGTCGTGGGTTCTAATTCCAGCTCCGCCGCTTGTCGGCCGTGTGCCTGTGGCCAAGTCGCTTCACTTCTCTGTGCCCCAGTTACCTCATCTGTTAAATGGGGATTAAAAAACTGTGAGCCCCGCGTGGGACAACCTGATCACCTTGTATCCCCTCCCCCCCCCCCCCCAGTGCTTAGAACAGTGCTTGCCACATAGTTAAGCGCTTAACAAATGCCATCATTATCATTATTTACTATGTGCCAGGCACAATAGTAAGCTCCGGGGTGGATCTAAGCCAATCAGGTCGGACACGGTCTCTGTCCCGCGTAGGGGCTCGCTGTCTTCGTCCCCGTTGGACAGAGGAGGGAACTGAGGCCCAGAGAAGCGAAGCGACTCCCCCGAGGTCACCCAGCAGACGGGAGGCAGAGTCGGGATTAGCACCCAGGTCCCTGTGACCGGGGGCGGGGGGGGGGGGGGCTCGGCGCCGCCACCCGGGAGGCGGCCAGCGTCCACGGCCGGTGGGCGGGCGGAGCTCGGCCCCTGACCTCACCTCCCGGAGGGACCTGCCCCGTCTCCCCCTCCCCCGGGGCCCTGCGCCGCGGCTGAGCTCTTGCCCAAGTCGGGACGCGGCCTCCCGCCCCGGGGCGAGCTTGGTCCCGACGAGGAGACGCAACGCGGCGGGCCGGGAAGACTCCCGTGGTCCCGCCGCCCTTGTCCGATTCCTCTCCCTCTTCCCTTCCCCGGGCACCCGACCCTCCTCGACCGTTGCCCCGGGGCCGGGACCGGGTGGGGGCGGTTCACTCATTTGGCTTGAGAAAGTGATGATGACGATGACGACTGAAAATTAGGGAGTGCGTTAAGCGCTTACTACGTGCCAGGCCCCGGACTGAGCGAATCGGGCCGGGGACAGCCTCTCTCATTCATTCGCTGTCGTATTTATTGAGCGCTTACCGTGTACGGGGCACTGTACTAAGCTCTCTGTCCCCCGAGGGGCTCCCGGCCTCAATCCCCGTTTTATAGGTGAGGGAACCGAGGCACGGAGGAGCGAAGGGGCTCGCCCTAGGTCACACAGCGGACGAGTGGCGGAGCAGGGATTGGAACTCTCGACTCGCGGGGCCGGGGTCTGTCCGCTAAGCCGAGCTGCTTCTCTGGAAGCAAGCCCAGGTATCCCTCCTGAATGACGTGACAGAGGTCTCGTGGAAAGAACGCCGTCCGGGGAGTCGGGAGACCTGGGTTCTAACCCCGCCTCTGCCGTCTACTTGCCGCGCGACCTGGGCCGAGGCGCTTCACTTGTCGGGGCTTCGGTTTCCTCGCCTCCAAAATGGGAATCCGATCCCTCTTCTCCCACCCAATTAGACGGTGAGCTCCGGGTGGGCCTCCCCCAGTGCTCCGTCCGGTGCTTGACCCGTAATAAGCGCTTAACAAGTAGCCCGGCTGGCATGATGGTTCTGTGAGGCTGAAAAGAAGAGGCTACGTGACCCCTTCCTCAAATCCAACAGACGATCTGATTCTTTTCATTGCTATTGTTTTTGTGCGATTCCCCCGATTACACCGTGGGCGCCCGCCAAAGGGCGGGGGCCGTCTCTATCTGTTACCGATTTGTCCATTCCGAGCGCTTAGTACGGCGCCCTGCACGTAGTAAGCGCTCAGTAAGTACTACTGAATGAATGAATGAACAATTACTCTCCCCCCCCCCGGGCCCGGCTTCCGAGTCTTAATGAGGGCCCATCTTCTCCGAGAGTCTTTCCCTTTCCTCTTCTCCCACTTCTTTCTGCGTCGCCCTGACGCGCTCCCTCTCTCCCCCCTCCACTCGTGTACCCGTCTGTCGTTTCTTTATCTACATGAACGTCCCGTCTCCCCCTCTGGACTGTAAGCTCCTTGTGGGCGGGGAATGTGTCTGCTTATCGTCGTACTCACCCCAGGGCTTAGGACAGTGCTCTGCACACAATAAGCGCCCAACAAATAGGACTGGTGAAAGGATAAGCGAATGAATGACCGGGTGTCGCGTTGGGGGCCGGGCGGGCGGCCAGCGCCCAGCAGAATCCACTGGGAGAGGGCCGGGTGGAGTGGAGAGGCCGCCCCGAGGGCTCCCCGGTGGCCGGGTAACCCGGGCTTGGGGTTGAGGGGGAGGAGAACGGGAAGAAAGGGTCAGGCCTTCCCCACCGGACCCGCTCGGCCGGAAGAGGATGCTGGGAGCGCGAGCTCCCCGGCGGGCGGGGGATTTTCTCCACTCGAGTGGCGATGCGCATTGCTCAGACTCGCGGGGTGAACGGAGAGCGGGGTGAGCGGGGCCCCCCGGGGGGAATGGGAAACGGATCCTCCCCCCCGCCCGCCCGCCCGCCGGCCCCGGGCTGGCCCCCGAGAGCAGACCCCCGAGAGCAGAGAGGCGGATCGCGCTGGTGGCCAAATAAAGTTGGTTCAGCCCGGCCCGGAGCTCCGTCCCCCTTGGCGGAGCCCGGAGGGGTGGGGGAACCCGGTGTGGCTGCCCGTCTGAAGGGGATGACTGATGATGGTAGTAATTGTTCTTCTCATTATTGCGATTTAGTTAAGCATATAGGGCAAGCACTGGGGCGGATACAAGAGGAGCAGCGTGGCTCGGTGCGGAGAGCCCGAATCCCGGCTCCGCCGCTTGCCGGCCGTGTGACCCTGGGCAAGTCACTTGGCTTCTCTGGGCCTCAGTCACTCATCTATAAAAGGAGGATAAAAACTGTGAGCCCCACGTGGGACGACCCGATCACCTTGTATCCCCCCCCCCCCAGCGCTTAGAGCAGTGCTTTGCGCTCGCTAAGTGCTTAACACACACCACCGTCATTATACAAGGTGATCGGATCCCACAGGAGGCTCACGTTTTAAGTCGGAGGGAGCACAGGTATCGAATCCCCGTTTTGCAGAGGCCCAGAGAGGTGAAGTGACTTACCCCGGGTCACAGAGCGGGCGAGTGGCGGCACTGGGATTAGAAACTGGGGTTCTTCTGACGGTCAGGCCCGGGCTTTTTCCGCCAGGCCGTGCCGCTTCTCCACGGGGGATTAGGGGTCGAAATACGTGCGGTCTCGCTCTTATTTAACATAGCGGCTCTCTCAGTTCTCACCCGTCCACTCTTTCCCCAGGGCTCTGCATTCTGGAAACGCTTAATAAGTCACTCTGACTGCTGCTCTTCGGCTTTAGGTGGAGCACAGTTGTTTGTGCCATCAGGGGTGTTGGACACAAGCTGATGGAGCCTGTGTCGGTGGTCTCCATCTGTACAGTTCCCTCGTCTGTAAAGTGGGGGTTGAGACTGTTAGCCCCACCCGGGACAGCGACGACGTAGCCAACCCTGTATCCGCCCCGGCGGATTTGCCTGTATCCGCCCCGGCGCTGGGTACGGTGCCTGGTGCGTGGTGAGCGCTTGACAGATGCCACCGTGATGATGATCGCTGCTATTACTAAGCGCAGGACGCAACGATGAACACGTTCCCCGCCCGCAGCGAGCTTACGGTCTAGGGGGGGAGACCGACGTAAATATGAGTAAATAAATGACAGATCTGGACACAGGTGGTGAGGGGCTGGGGGGAGCGGGGCGAATAGAGGGAGCGACTCAGGGCGATGCAGAAGGGAGTGGGAGAAGGGGGAAGGGGAGCTTACACTGGGAAGGCCTCTCGGAGGAGATGGGGCTTCGCCGGGGCTGTGAAGGGAGAGGGTCGGCTGTCGGATGCGAAGAGGCGAGGCTGGAGGGGGTGAGGTGACGGAGTGCTGAGCGTCAGGGTGGATTCAGATCGCGCCCCATCTCCGTGCCCCGTGGGGCTCACGGTCCAAGAGGGGGTGAGAAGGGGAGCTCATCCCCATTTTCCAGGGGAGGAGACCAAGGCCCGGAGGGGTTCGGTGACCAGCCCGAAGGCACCCGGCGAGCCAGCCGCGGAGCCGGGCTAGAACCCGGGTCTCCGGCCTGCCGGTCCCGCCCCTCTTTCCCCGAAGCCACGCCGGGGGTTCGGCCCCGGTCTCGATGCCGCCGTCTCGATCGGTTCCTCGTGGAAAACTGAAATCCGGAAGGGACGTACGCGTTTTCCCGAGGTTAAATGACTGCGGCTGGGTTAATGGATTTGGGATTGCCTGGTCTCCCGGTGACTGTCCGGCCGCGGAGAAGGACCAAAGCCAGCAGGGCCGAAAGAGCACTCTAGCTTTTAAGGTGCTCTCTGTCCGGGCCCAGAGACACCTGCCAGTCGGTCGACCGACGCTATTTATTGAGTGCCTTGTGCGGGCGGAGCCCCTTACTGGGAACCTGGCCGGAGCGGAGAGCCGTCGGTCACAGGTCCGAGCTCTCTGGGTCCGTTTGGCCCCAGAAAAGAGGAAACCCACCAGGGGCACTGGAGGGTAGGCTCCTGGTGAGCTTGCTTGGGTTTTGCTCTCCTGAACGCCCAGCACGGTGCTCCGCACCCGTGGGAGCTCAGAAAACCCCACCGACCGACCGAAGCCCGGGGAGAAGACGGGGAACGAAAGGCTTAACGAGATCTGGAATATTTCATCACCTTGGCTACCCTGGACGGGTTGTAGTTGACTGCTGTGCAAACAGCTGACATCAGGCGTCGGTCGGGGAGTTCTCGTGATCTCACTCCGGGCTTACACTCAGGTCTCGGGTCGGGAAGCGGAGCCGGTTGCCCGACCTTTAGCCGGTGGGAGTCAGAAGGGGGGCGTCTCTCCTTTATTAACCTTCGAACCCCTGGCCAGCCAATCCGCCGGGGGTATTTATTAAGGATAATAATGATAAATGGCATCTAAGCGCTTACTGTACGTCAAGCGCCGGGGGAGATACCGGCTGATCAGGTCGGACGCGGTCCCCGTCCCCAGATGGGGCTCACGGTCTTTATCCGCATCTTCCGGTTGAGGTGACCGGGGCCCCGAGGAGTGAAGCGACTCAGCCCGGGTCACGCAGCAGACGCGTGGCGGAGCCGGGATTAGAACGCGGGCCCTTCTGACTCCCGGGCTCTAGCCACCGAGCCGTGCCGTGGAGGTCGCGATGCTTTATGATGGAGGCCATTAAAATAAATTACAGGTAGGGAAAATGGCAGAGTAAGTGGATCCGGACCTGACGCGCGTGAAGCGCCTTGGAGGGTAAGCTCACCGTGGGCAGGGAACGTGACGTCGCTACTGAACTTCCCCGGCCTCTGATCGCAGCGCCCGGCGCTCCGACGGACCCCGCTACTCCCAGAAAAACAAGCTCCGAAGCAAATGGCCTTCAACCTTGCCCGAGGGCCCGTTCTCTCCACGGATTCCGCAGAAGAGATTGTCCGTTGGAGAAAAAAGAAGTTCCCTTTCTTCTCCGCACACTGCTGTACTCGGGCACACACCCGCTCGCCCCCCCCCCCCCCCCCCGACGCGTACGTCGCGTAGCGGCTGTCACCCGAAGTGAACACGCACAGTCTCACGTTATGACGCTCACCCTTGCGCGTGTCCGGGCAGACGTGCTCACGCCCAGAAGAACACGATCACCTGACTTGCTCCCGGGATCGATGATCAACAAGGAACTGGTAGCCAGAAGACACACCGAAGGTTCACGTCGGGGAGACTTGCTATGAAGAGCCTGGAAACGGTCAAGAAATGTCCTGACGTCAGAATTGCCTCAAACGGTCAACTCTGGTGTCCCCGGTGACAACGAATGGATCCGAAAGCTGGACGGCGAGAAAAGAGGATAGAAAGAACATCTGTTCTTTTGAAACGTGGTGTTGGAGAAGACTTTTGCGAATACCCCGGCCCGGCCCGAAAAGCAAACAAGTGGATTTGGGAGCCAATTAAAGCAGAGTGGTCTTTGGAAGGCTAAGCGACTCCGCTTAGATTAGCTTGTTTGGACGCATAATCAGGAGGACCGTTTCTCTGGAGAAGACGCCAACGCTAGGAAAAGTCCGGGGAAAACGAGGAAGATGCCGACCGGCAGCTAGAGGGACAGAGGCCGTAACGGTGACCGGAGAACCGTCGGAAAGGTCGCGGATCACGGCGGAGGACGGGACGTTGCGGAGAAAGTAGATCCGTGGAGTCGCCGTGAATCGGAAACGACTCGACGGCGCTTAATGATAACGAACGCGATCAATCGGTATTACGCACCGAGCGCCTGCCGGGTGTGGAGCAGCGTGCCGGACTCTTGGAACTAGACGACGACGCGACGTTTACTTTACGAAGAGCACCGTGCCAAGCATTTGGGAGAGTACAGCGTGGTTGGCGAGACACAAGACGTGGCCCGAAGGACCTGACGATCTACTGGGCGCGGAGCACTGTACTAAACATTTGGGAGAGTCCGGGACTAGTAGACCGTAAGCTCCTCGTGGGCGGGGATCCGTCGATCAGTGGCTCCCTTCGCCTGTCCTGGGAAAAGCAGGGAAGCCTAGTGGAAAGAGAGAGGCTTGGGCGTCAGGAAGCCCGGGTCCTAATTCCAGTTCGTTCATTCAATGGTATTTATTGAGCGCTTATTAGGTGCGGTACCCCCCGCGTACCTTCCCCGTGAGCTCGGGGCGCCGGGCCCACCCGCTGCTGCTCCGGATGGCAGCCCGGAGCGGTTCTGGGATTCGCGAAGCGCCCGCCGGGTGCCGAGCCCCGGGGCGAGTGAGAGTGGATCGTATTTACGGAGCGCGCGGAGCGCCGTGCTAAGCGCCTGGGGGAGGACGCAGTCCCTGCCCACAAAAGCTTCAGACACGATCCCTGCCCCGCAAGGGGTCTCGGGTCCGAGGCGGAGAGAGGACGGGTGTCTCGTTGACGCGTGTGACCTCGGGCGAGTCCCCTAACCTCTCGGTGCCTCGGTTCCCTCGCCTGTAAAATGGGCATTAAGAGTGCGAACCCCATAGGGGACAGAGACCGCGTCCAACCTGATTAGCTTGTGTCTACCCCCGTGTTCAGAAGAGGGCCCGGTACGTAGTAAACGCTTAGCAAGTACCAAAAGCGCTCGATAGATATCACTGACTGAGGGATTACCACTATTACTAGTAACATGACTTTCACGATGAAGGGCTGAGAGCTTCTAATCCCGTGGCGAGACTGTCCCGGCACCCGTGAATTCCGCTTAGACCCGGTTCGTTCCCGGGGCCACTGGATGTGGGAAGGAATTTTCCTTTCAGACTCTTAAGCCCTCTGTGGGCAGGGAATGCGTCTGTCGTGTCGTTCTCTTGGACTCTCCCAACCGCTTAGTACGGTGCCCCGAACCGCGAGAAGCAGCACGGCGTAGCGGGCGAACCAGCGGCCTGGGAGTTAGCGGGTCGTGGGTTCCGATCCCGGCTCCGCCACTTGCCCGCTGTGTGACCTCGGGCGAGTCGCTTCACTTCTCTGGGCCTCGGTGGCCTCATCTGTAAAATGGGGACTGAGACCGTGAGCCCCGCGGGGGGACGGGCACCGTGTCCAACCCGATTTGCCTGTATCCACCCCAAGCGTTTAATACGGTGCCTGGCACGCAGCGGGTGCTCGACGGATGCCGTCGTTAGCAGCAGCAGTAGTAGTAGGCACTCGGTGACTTTGATCGGCCACGTCCCCGGGAGCGCTTAGACCGTGAGCCCGTCAGAGGGCGGGGACCGTCTCTGTCTGTTACCGACTTGTCCGTTCCAAGCGCTCGGTACGGTGCTCTGCACACTGGCAGTTGGCCACTGCCCCCAGAGGTGACAACTCGAGGCTGGAGCGCAGGTTGGAGGAATCGCTGCCTCACCCGGGGTCTTCCTGCTTTCCTTCTGCGTTTATCCTCTGGCGTTCGCTAAGCGCTTCACCGTGCGTTAACCGCCGTCGCGGGCGCTGGGGTGGGAACGGGTTAATCAGGTCGGACACGGTCCCTGTCCCGCGTAGGGGGAACGTATGTTTAGTCCCCGTTTTACAGTCGAGGGAACTGAGGCCCGGAGAAAGGAAGGGATTTTCATTCACTCATCCGGTCATATTTACTGAGCGTTCATCGTATGCAGAGCACCGTATTAAGCGCCGGGGAGAGGACGATAGAGTAATAAACGGGCACCTTCCCTGCCCACGGAGAGCTTACGGTCTAGAGGGGGGACCTGCCTTGCCCAAGGTCACGCGGAAGACGAGTGGCGGAGGTGGGATCGGAACCCGGGTCCTCCGACTGCCGGGCCCGGGCGCTTTCCACCAGGCCACGCCGCTTCTCCGTTTGGCGTCGCTTTCCGGACCCTGCCTCGCAACCAAAATCCGCCCGTGGGTTTCCTTCGCGGGACCGACCCGGGGGCCCCCCGGGGAGCGGGCGGACGCGTCCCCCGGCGCCGGGTCTGGCCGGCTCCCCGGCTCCCCCCGGCCCCTCCGACCGTCGGGCTCGGGGAGGCTTCCGAGCTAAATTCCCGGGGAAGAGAAGTCTCCCGGGCGGCGGCCCCGGGCCGGTTGCGTCGGAGCAGGTGCCGGAGGAGCGACTCCCGAGCCGTCGGCGGCGAGCCAAGGGGAAGCCGTCACCGCCGCCCCCGCGGAGGGGCCGGGGAGAGGAGGGGGGACGGGCACTCGGTAGCTGCCGAGGAGTGCCCAGAGGAGCTGCTTCCGGGACTACTCCTCGTCGTCTGGCTTTACGGAGAAATCGTGGTTTTTTTTTTTTTGGTTTTTTTTTTTTTTTAAAACACCCCCATTCCGGAGCCAGACTCCGGAGCTAGGTGCTCGGCGGGGGCGGGAGGCCGGGGGAGGGCGACCCTCGTCCCTGAGGTGGGGGACGGGCCGCGGAAAGAGGGGACGGCCGAGCTCCAGAGCAGGGCCGGGCCAGGCGGGTGGGATACGAGGAAGAGCCGGGAGCCTCCCGCCCAGCAGGTTCGACCGCTCCGGCTTTCGGGTCTTTTGTCTCTTCCTTTAACTGCGTCTGCTAAGCGCTTGCCGGGTGCCGGGTGCCGTACCGAGCCCTGGGGGAGACTCGGGCTTATCAGGTCGGACCCGCTCCGCGTCCCCCACGGTCCCCACGCTTTTACGGGTGAGGTCACGGAGATGCGGGGAAGCGAAGCGGCGCGGCCGAGGTCACGCGGCTGGCGGGGCCGGGATGACGACCCAGGCCCCGCGACCCCCGGTTCGGGACGCGATGAGTCGGAGGCGGCGGCGTGACGTCCAAGCGCGGTCGGGGTCGCGGAGGGGCAGCTCGGGCCTAGTGGACAGGGCCCGGATGCGGCGCGTCGGCGAGGGAACGCGGACGCCCGACCCCCGTCGGTCGCCTCGCTTCC
This sequence comes from Ornithorhynchus anatinus, assembly GCF_004115215.2. Classification (NCBI taxonomy): domain Eukaryota; kingdom Metazoa; phylum Chordata; class Mammalia; order Monotremata; family Ornithorhynchidae; genus Ornithorhynchus; species Ornithorhynchus anatinus. The sequence continues at coordinate 19,765,834 of NC_041744.1, read as the reverse complement.
CAGAACCCTTAGCGCTCTGGCGTCTCGTCCCGTCCCTCGGCACTTGTGTCCACGCCGGTGTTCATTTGGGTCTGCGGTCGTTTACTCTGCCGCAGAGCGGGTCCCCTTCCCGCTCTATCCTTGTCCTCCGTCTGGCTGCCGCCGTTCGGAAATACCTCTGAGAGGCGGCGTGGCTCGGTGGAAAGGGCCCGGCCTCGGGAGCCGGAGGTGGCGGGTTCTAAGAACTGGCTCTCTAAAGCAGGACCTCCAAGCTCCCTGACCTCCTGGCGGAAGAGACGCAGAGCGGATTCAGTACCCGCGGCGCCTGGCACGTAGTTACCGCTTAACGAATGCCCCCGTTGTGACGACGACGATGATATTTAAGCGCTTACTGTGTGGCAGGTGCCGTACTGAGCGCTGAATCTTTCTCTCCCCCTCCCCGCGAGCCCCGCGTGAGACGGGGGGCTGCGTCCGACCTCGTTTCCTTGCTTCTCTCCCGGTGCTCGGCACGTCGTAGGTGATGGTGATGGTGATGATGATGATGATGTGGGTATTTGTTAAGCGCCCGCCGTGGGCCGAGCACCGTTCTAAGCGCCGGGGTAGACACGGGGGGGGGATCAGGTTGTCCCACGTGGGGCTCACGGTCTTCATCCCCGTTTTACAGAGGAGGTCAGCGAGGCGCGGAGAAGCCAGGGGACCTGCCCGAGGTCACACAGCTGACAAGTGGCCTGGCCGGGATTCGAACCCATGACCTCCGACCCCAAAGCGCTTCACGGGCTCCCTGATCACGCCCGGGGGTATTTTTCTCCCACGTTCCTTCAGGGCAGGAAACGTGTCTACCGACTAGCGTGTCGTACTCTCCCCGGCGCTTCGTCCGGACCTCCGAGCACCGTAAAAACGATGTCACCCCAGATGGAGCAGACACGGCGGGGGAGGGCGTTTCCTGGACGGTCAGTCTGTCGACGGAGACGCTCCATTCTGTTCAGGTGAAGCCCAGGGGCTTCGGGAAGGAGAGCGCCGAGCTCCGGTTATCTTCGGAAAGGAAATCCACTCGACTCCCTAGGCCCGGCCCTCTTCCGAGAGGCAGGCGCCAGCGGCAGGCGGAACGATAAATCCAGATCAATCTGCCACGAGAGGAAGTAAGACGCGTGAGAGTACGACTCGGTTTGCCGGCCGGGCTGACTTCCTTTTGGAAACGGGTCTTTGATCACCGCGGAGAAAAAGAAAAAATAACGGTCGTGAGTCATAGCGGCCGTAGGCCGTTTAGCACTTCTTCCCGCCGTCGTCGAAACTCCCCCCCCGAGTGGGAGAGTGAGCTTCGAAGCGGAGTCTGACTTCATACCGTCGGCCCTGGGGTTTCGGAGGGGTAGGATCTGACGGATGGTGAAACCGGGGGAGAAAACGAAGCGTCTGGTTGAGCCGTGGGCTTCGTTTCTCCGCACCGATGAGCCACGCCATCGGTAGCATTTACTGAGCGTTTACTAAACACTTGGGAGAGCACGGTGGTGTTAGGGTACCTGACTCCTGCCTCCGCGTCCACCGGAGACACGGTTGACAGGTTGCCGGTGACACGTTCCCTGTTTGCTCCGGGCTCTCCCTGCCCCCTACACTTGCCCCCCAGCTCAGAGGTTTGTTCATTTCAAGGACCGGGGCCACAGCCCGCATCCGCCGTGAATTTCGGCCGGTCTCCTAATCCACAAATATTGAAGAACAGCGAATATGGCTAGATGACATCCTGACTTCTCCATCTACTTCCTCCACCTCCTCCTCCTCCTCCTCCTCCTCTCTCCTCCACCTTCTCCACCTCCTTACCCTCCTTGTCCTCCCCCTCCTCCTCCACCTTCTTATCCCCTTTCTCCTCCACGTTCTTGTCCTCCTCTCCTCCTCCCACCCCCCTCTCGTTTCTCCTCCTCCTCCTCCTCCTCTTCCTCCTCCTCGCCCTCCTCGTCCTTCCCCTCCTCCTTTCTCCCCCTCACCCTTCTTATCCCCTTTCTCCTCCACGTTCTCGTCCTCTCCTCCTCTCCGCCTCCCTCTTCCTCCTCCTCCTCCTCCCACCCCCCTCTTCGTTCTCTTCCTCCTCGTCCTCCCCCCCCCACTCACCCTTATCCCCTTTCTCCTCCACGTTCTCGTCCTCTCCTCCTCCCCGCCTCCCTCTTCCTCCTCCTCCTCCTCCCACTCCCTTTTCGTTCTCATCCTCCTCGTCCTCTTCCTCCTCGCCCTCCTCGTCCTCCCCCCTCCTCCTTTCTCCCCCTCACCCTTCTTATCCCCTTTCTCCTCCACGTTCTCGTCCTCCTCCTCCTCCCCGCTTCCCTCTTCCTCCTCACCCTCCTGGTCGTCGTCGTCGTCGTCCTCCTCCCTCTTCCTCCTCCCCCCTCCCATGTCTCCTCCTCCCCTTCCTTCTCCCATTCATCCCCCTTCTCCTCCTCATCCTTGTCCTCTCCTCCTCCCCCCTTCCTCATCCTCCTTTTCCTCCCTCCTCCCCCTCTCGCTTCTCCACCACTTTCTCATCCTCCCTCTCCTCCTCTCCTCCCAGCCCCTACTGCCCCCGCCCCGTGTTACCTCAGCCGGGCCTCCCTGGCCCGTCAGCGCTCGCTTTCTTCCCACGGGGCCCTTTGCAACCGACCAGTTAGGGTTGTGCCAGCTTCCAAGGGCATCTGACTCAGGGTTTAATCACAGCCCAGAGCCTCGCCCGGCCCAGAGACGCCTAAGCGAAACCGACCCCTCGGCCCTGAGCGCCGCGCTCCGGTCTGGTCCCGGAGAGGCCCTCGGCCCGACCGCCCCTCACGGGGAACGGACTCGGGGTCGGGATAGCCGAGGGCCCGCTCGAGGGGCGTCCGGCCCCGTGATTTTCCAAGTCAGACGGGTCCGTGACCGGTTGGGATCGGTTGAGGCCGCCTCCTTCCTTAACTGATCCGCCCGGAGGTTCCCTTCTCCTTAACTGTCTGGCATCGTCAGGGGGCCGGAGCCGTTTCTGATTACACCCGGGCTCGCGCGGCTTCGAGTCACAACAGCGATAAGTGGCAGCCGCCGTAACGATAGGCATCGCCCCGTTTTCGCGGGGCGTGCTCAGAGAAGGGCAAGGGGGGAGGGGAGGAGCTGCTCTTCTACTTCACGTTCTTGGAGAGTCGGTCTTATTGAGCGTTTAATGGGTGCAGGGCACCGTATTAAGCGCTCGGAAGAGTACGGCATAACAGTGAGCAGACACGTCCCCTCCCCACAACGAGCTTCCGCTCCAGAAAGACGGCGCGTGTACGTACCGGGAGCGAAGGGGCCGTCCCCGGCTTGTGGGCGTTCCCTGATATCGTGATTTCGGGAAAATCCCCAGTCCGGGTGGCTTCCCACCCTTTCCCGGAACAGACGGCTCCCGGCGGTCGCGAAAGGGGCCGCCACAGCCCGGAGACGTCCTTGAGGCTGCCTTTCCGTGTCTCGCCTCCTCGGCTCCCGATCCGTGAACGGAGGCGTGCGGGTCGGGCATGATGGTAACGACCGTATCTGTTAAGCGCCCGTTGTGTGCCGAGTTCCGGGGTAGATGGAAGATGGCCAGGTTGGATACGGGCCCTGCGTCACTCGAGGCTCTCGGTCTGAGAGGGAGTACGGGTATCGAATCCCCCATTTTGCAGATGGGGAGACTGAGGCCCGGAGAAGTGCAGTGATTCCGCTGTAGGGCCTACTGAAAAATCATCTAATTAAAAAAAACTTTTAAGAAAACTCTCTCTCGCCTCACGGGATAGCTGGTCACCGAGAGGAGTAGCTGCCCTGGTTCAGCCGATCTGTGGTATTTCCTGAGCGTTCGCCGCGTGCAGAACGTCGTGCCGAGCCCTCCAACGCTTGATTTCCGATCTTCACCCCATCTGTAGGCGAACAGATGCGCTACGGAGTCAGCGCCGTAGCGCGGGGGAGAGCCTGACCCGCAGACCCCCACTATAGTTGGGCAGAGCAGGATCACGAAGAATGGGGACCTCGAATAAAGTTAGACTCCCGGGCTCAAGGTAATGCCCGAAACACGTCGTCTTGCGGGGCGGCACGTCGCTCAATCCGTCGATCCTATTTGTTGAGCGTTTACCCGGCTCGCAGCGCGCTGTACCGAGCGCTTGGGAGAGTACAGTGCGCCAGTAGGACAGAGTTGGCCCAGGTGAGGAAAACGGAGGCTTAGAGGACCCCCCCCCCCCCCCCACCCAGGCGGCTGCCAGATTGGGACTGCAACAAGGATTGTTCTTTTTATAATAACGTTGGCATTTGTAAAGCGCTTACTATGTGCAGAGCACCGTTCTAAGCGCCGGGGGAGATACGGGGTCATCGGCTCGTCCCGCGTGGGGCTCGCGGTCTTAATCCCCGTTTTCCAGGCGAGGTCCCTGAGGCGCGGAGAGGTGAAGTGACTCGCCCACGGTCAGCCGGCTGACGGGCGGCGGAGCCGGGATTCGAACCCGTGACCTCTGACTCCCAAGCCCGGGGTCTGTCCGCTGAGCCACGCTGTTTTATGAGCGTCCTATGCGCAAAGGCCTGGGGTAGACCTGAGTTGGGTAACGCTGAGATTAATATTCATCTTATAAAGATGATAAAGATTAATCATCATGAATAATAAGAAGAAGAAGAATTATTATGGTATCTGTCAAGCTGTTACCGTGTGCAAAGCACCGTTCTAAGTGCCGGGGTAGATACGGGGTGATCGGAGCTCGCGGCCTTAATCCCCGTTTTCCAGATGGGGAAACCGAGGCACAGAAGTGACGTGACCTGCCCAAGGTCAGGCGGCAGAGTGGCCCGGCCGCGACTAGAACCCGTGACCTCCGACTCTAGACTCTGAGCTAGTTGCGGGCAGGGAATGTGTCCGTCTGCGGCTGTACGGTCCCCTGCCCCGTGCTTAGCCCGGTGCTCTGCGCACAGTACGCGCTCGGTAAGTACGATCGAATGAGTGAAAGATCCGACCTGACCCGCGCTGGGCTCCCAGTCCGAGAGAGAGGGAGCGGGAGGGGTCTCATCCGGCGGGGCTCAGCGGAAAGAGCCCGGGCTTGGGGGTCGGAGGGCATGGGTTCGAATCCCGACTCTGCCCTCCGTCAGCTGGGTGACCGTGGGCCGGTCACTTCTCTGTGCCTCAGTTCCCTCACCTGGAAGATGGGGGTGAAGCCTGTGAACCTCACGTGGGCCAACCTGATGACCCTGTATCTCCCCCAGCGCTTAGAGCGGCGCTCTGCGCGTAGTAAGCGCTTACCAGATACCGACATTATTATCACAATCAATCAACCGAGTTGGGAAACGTCATCGCCGCCCACCGGGAGCGCGCTGATTTTTGTGTCCGCGAGGTTTTCCCGTTGCGGTCAGTGGCAACGTTGGCTTTGTCACGCGCCCAGGAAGAATCCCTACGTGGCAGGTTGCCTTCCGACAAGAGTCACTGCTACGTAGATTGAGTTTCGTAAGCGGCGTTGAATCCTCATCAGGCCGCCGAATAAAATCCGAACCCGGCGTTCTCTCGGGAGAACCGCGCGAGAGGTCGTCCGGTCGGCCGGCCGGCCGTCCCTCGGGCGGACCGGACCCGTCTCGTGAACCGGGGTCGCCCCCGGCGAGCGGGAGTCGGAACCGAAAGCCGGGGCCACCCGTGGAGATGGGGCCCCGGCCGCTTGCAGAGACCAACCGGTGTTTAGCGATGGGAGGGTGTCTGCTTGTGGAACGCCTATTCCGGGCAGCGGAGCGCTGTACCGGGCGCCTGGGGGAGTGGGAGGGAGTAGGACTCCATCTCTGGTCTCGAGGAGATGACACACTCAGATGAGGGAGGCGGAATGTGTTTACTAAACAGTGGGAGCGGAAGGAAAAAGGAGCGTCGAGTGAACGCGACTTAACAACAACAACGGGATTTAAGCACTTGCTACGTGCCGGGGACTGTACCAAGTGCTGGGATAGATACGAGATGATCGAGGTTGGACGCGGTCCCTGTCCCGTAGGGGGCTGACGGTTTTGATGATGACGACGATGGTATTTCTTGAGCTCTCTGTGCCGAGCGCCGTCCGTCCGGTCGTTATCTGTTGAGCGCTTACCGTGCGCGGAGCGCTGTACCGAGCGCTGGGAGATGACAGTTCAGCGACAGAGACGATCCCCACCCGACGACGGGCTCACAGTTCTAAGCGCTGGGGTGGATACGAGGTGATGAGGTTGTCCCGCGTGGGGCCCGCGGTCTTAACTGAGACTTAATTGAGAAGCGGCGCCGCTCAGTGGAGAGGGCCCGGGCGACTTGGGAGTCAGAGGTCATGGGTTCGGATCCCGGCTCCGCCGCCCGTCAGCCGTGTGACCGTGGGCGAGTCGCTTCACTTCTCTGTGCCTCGGTCCCCTCGTCTGTCAGATGGGGATTAACCGTGAGCCTGCGTGGGACGATCCGACGACCCCGCGTCTGCCCCAGCGCTTCGGACGGCGCTCTGCACGTAGTAAGCGCTTAACGGGTACCGACGTTATCGTTCTTATTCCGGGCCAGTAAGCTGGAGCAAAATTAATGTTTTCCCGGTTGCTGTTCTCCTCAGCCTCTCCTTGGGTGGTTCTCTGGCTCCTCCCTCCTCCCCCGCCGAGAGACTTTGCTTCCCGGAGGAGGAGGAGGGCGAAGGCGATGCCGGCGGAGCGTGCGAGCAGTTTGGTTTCTTTTTTCCCCCCGGAGAGAGAAATCCTTTTAAAGGGAAAGAGCTCGGAGGCCTCGAGTGATTTTTAGTAAACTCTTCTGCAGCATCAACTTTGCACCCTTGTCACTCTCCCCCCACCCCACCCCCCCCACTCTTCAGATTTGGGCAGACCGCTTCTCTGTGCCTCCGTGACCTCGTCTGTAAAATGGGGACGAAGACCGTGAGCCCCACGGGGGACAAGCTGATGACCTCGGTTCTACCCCGGCGCTTGGGACGGGGCTTAACAGATACCGTCGCCGTGCTGCCGTCGTCCTCGTCCGTCCGTCTCCCCCGATTAGACCGTGAGCCCGCCAGAGGGCGGGGACCGCCTCGAGCCGTTACCGATTTGTCCGCTCCGAGCGCTCAGTCCGGCGCTCTGCACGTAGTAAGCGCTCGATAAATACTATTGAATGAATGAGCGAAGAGATCGGAACCTCTGCGGGCATCTCTCAGTGTGGCTGCGCCTCGGCCCGCCTCTTCGATCGGGGCATTTTCCTGGATGGGCAGCGGGGAAGCGCCGTGGTCACGGTCCTGCGCTGGTCCCCTTTGGTCTCTGAATTTGCCCTCTGCCTAGGCCTACTTCGGCTGCGTCCGATGGGTTGATTGACTCCAGGCTTGGTTACTTGATTTACCTGATGGTCTCCAATCCAACCTCCATCTCCGTCAAGCGGTGAAACCCCACCCTTGAGCCCGTCGACTTATCACCTCATCAGAGGAGGTCCAAGACTAAACAGAAGACACCCCCGGGCCTCTCTGCTTTCTATCCTAAATACCTCTCCCACTGTATTGTATTCTGATGGTTATGAAAGCGCTGCCAATGGCATAGAACGAATCCCTGGGTTGCTTGGGGTTGAGCCGGCCTTCGGTGGAAAGAGGCCGGGCCCGGGAGGCCGGGGTCCCGGGTTCTGATCCCGGCTCCGCCGCCCGCCGGCTGTGTGACTCTGGGCGAGTCGCCGTACCTCTCTGGGCCTCGGTCGCCCCGTCGGCAAAATGGGGATGAAAACTGTGAGCCCCACGTGGGACGACCCGATCGCCCTGTATCCCCCCGGCGCTTAGAACGGTGCCCTGCACGTAGCAAGCGCTCGACAAACGCCAACGTTATCGTTGGCGGGGGAATCTCGGTTGCGCGACGCCTCTCCCGGCTAGCGCCCGATGAAGCGCTAGGAGTGATAAAAACCCGTCTCTGACCTACCTTTTTCTGAACGCGACGCGGATTCTGGCAGGTTTTGTCTTCCGCGGCGGGGATAGTCATTCGGTAGTACTTATTGAGCGCTTACTATGCGCAGAGCGCTGTACTAAGCGCCTGGAATGGGCGATTCGGCAACAGAGACGATCCCTGCCCGGTGACGGGTTCGGGGGATGACGATGATGGGATTCGGTAAGCGCTTACTAGGTGCCGAGCACCGGGGTCATTCATAACGAATGGCATTCGTTAAGCGTTTACTAGGTGCCGAGCACTCTGCTAAGCGCTGGGCGGGTGGGGGGGGAGGGGGGATACAGGTTAGTCAGGTTGAGAAGTGAAGTTCATTCAATAATATTTATTGAGCGCTTACCATGTGCAGAGCACTGTGCTAAGCGCTCGGAATGGACAAATCGGTAACAGATAGAGACGGGCCCTGCCCTCTGACGGGCTTACTTGCCCAGGGTCTCGCGGCCGACAGGTGGCGGAGCCGGGATCAGAACCCGTGACTTCCCGAGTGCCCGTGGCGCCGCCCAAACCGGGGTTCTCGGTCCTGAAATGACTATTCTCATGTCGGCCTCCCGCCAGCCGGCTCCTCGTGGGCAGGGAACGTGCACCGCCGTCGTGACGGTATCCGTTCAGCACTTACTCTGCGCCGGGCGCTGGGGTGGACGCGGGCAGAGTCCGGCACTTCTCCGCTTTGCGCTTCTCAAGCGCCTACTACAGCGCCCCGCGCGGAATGGGCGCTCAGTAAGCGTCACCCGGGATCGAAGCCCGTTCTCACCTGGCGTCTCCGTGCCCGGCCGGCCGGAGATCATCTTTCCAGAAGTGGTTTCACTTCCTCGAACGGTGCCAGGGTGTTCGGGGGTCACGTGGCGGCCGGGGGAGGCGGGCGGGAGGAAACCCAGAGGGAGCCGCCTCCTGGGCCCGCAGGTGGAGGGGCCCGGCTCCGCCCGGTCCCCACGGGTGTCCGGAGCGTACGGATGGTGACGGTGCTGTTCGTTGAGCGCTCGCTACGTGCGGAGCACCGTTCTGAGCGCTGGGGTAGACACGGGAATCGGGTCGTCCCGCGCGAGGCTCACGGTTCATCCCCCTTTTCCGGAGGAGGGAACTGAGGCCCGGAGAACTCATTCGGTATTCAGTAGTATTTATTGAGCGCTCACTACGTGCAGAGCACTGGACTGAGCGCTCGGAACGGACCAGTCGGCAACGGATAGAGACGGTCCCCGCCGTTCGACGGGCTCACGGTCCCATCGGGGGAGACGGACGGACGAGAGCGACGGCGATGAATGGAGTCGAGGGGAGGGACGGCTCGTAAAAACGACGGCCACTAAATCGTAATCGTAAAACGTTGGTGTTTGTTCAGCGCTCCCTATGGGCAGAGCACCGTTCTAAGCGCCGGGGGAGATACGAGGTGATCGGGTCGTCCCACGTGGGGCTCACGGCCTTCCCCGTCTTCCAGATGAGGGAACTGAGGCCCAGAGGAGCGAAGTGACTCGCCCACGGTCACACAGCCGACAGCGTTCGAACCCGCGACCCCCGACTCCCAAGCCCGGGCTCTTTCCACCGAGCCGCGCCGCTTCGCCTCTCTGAGCCTCCACCTTCCTCATCCGTAAGATGGGGTTAAGGTGCCTCCCTTAGGCTCCGGGCTCCGGAAGGGACGGCGACTGGGCCCCGGGTGACTTAGCTTGGATCCGCTCCAGCCCCGTGGAGCTCGGGGCTCGGCCCCCCCCCCCCACCCCCGCCCCCGTGAGCGCTCGGCAGACATCGCCGTCGGGATCACTGCGGCGGGAAGCCGCTCCGGTTTCGGGGGCCCCCCCCCGGGTGGATTCCGCGTCGATTCCCGAGGGGATCGTTCTCCTCCGCGGGGAGAGCCCGGACTAGAGCGCGGGGAACCGGATCGGGAGGATGAAGAAGGAAAGGAAGAGGAGGAGGGGGGAAAGAAAGAAGCGTTTCCTCCACGGGTCGTCCCGTCCGAACAGCCGTGCGGCCCCGACCGGCGGAGGCAAATGGACGGTGACGGCTCCACGCTTGGCGGACTGACTTTGGCCCCGACCGAAGCGAGCTCTCTCAGCCGGGGGGTCTGTTCCGGTTGCGCGGTTCTGAGCCGGGAGGATTTCCCGATCGGCGGCGGGCGCCGTCTCCTCTCGTCTCTTCCTCCCCCGGCCCGTCGCCCGCGGCTCTCCCTCCGCGGCCCCGCTCTCCTCCCTCGGTTTCCCTCCCTGGCTCGGCCGCCCCTTAGCGACCGCGGCCCCGTCCGGCGACACGGGAGGACCTTCCCCGCCTCGGTCGCCCGGCTCTGCCGCTCGTCTGCTGTGTGGCTGCGGGCAAGTCGCTTCACTTCTCTGTGCCTCGGTGACCTCATCCGGGAAACGGGGATTGAGCGGGAGCCTCACGTGGGACAGGCCGATGACCCCGCATCTGCCCCGGCGCTTCGAACGGCGCTCTGCGCGTAGGAAGCGCTTAACAGGTGCCGATATTCTCATCCGTGTTTCCCAAACGCCCTCGGAGACGAGCCCGCTCGGCCAACGCGGCGAACCGCGAGGTGCTCGAGCGGGGGCCGCGGAGGCCGGGAACGACCTGGGACCCTTCGGCCTGGCTCGGTGGAAAGAGCCCGGGCCTGGGAGTCAGAGGTCATGGGTTCGAACGCCCGGCGCCGTGCGACCGTGGGCGAGTCACTTCTCCGGGCCTCGGTCCCCTCTGGAAAACCGGGGATTAACCGGGAGCCTCGCGTGGGACCACCCGATGACCCCGTCTCTCCCCCAGCGCTTCGAACGGCACCTAGTGAGCGCTTAACGAGTGCCAGCGTTATTGTTGTTCTCAAGGGTTTTGAGGTGGGGTTGGCGGGAGCTCCTGAGGCGTAGAGGGGGGAGAGGGAATTTTAGTCCTTGAAGGAGCGGGAGAGAAAGCCGGAGGACGGAGCCCCGCCCCTGTTCTCGGCCGGGAAGGGAGAGGGGATCTGGGGGATGGGAAATGAGAGAGGAGCGCACAGCTCGACGCTGCGAAGAGTACCGGCTTTGTCGTTGACAGCTGGGAACGGTCGGCCCTCAAGATAACAGGGCCGGGGCTGGAATTTGGACCGTCCGCTTAGTACGGTGCCTCGGAGTGCGTTAACAGACGCCGTTAAAAAATAGAATAGAAAGGGCGCAGCGAGAACCGACTGGGGGCTCGGGAGTCGGAGGTCGTGGGTCCGACTCCCGGCTCTGCCGCTCGACGGCAGACCGTGGGCGAGTCGCTCCGCTCCTCTGTGCCTCGGTTACCTCATCTGTAAAGTGGGGATTGAACCGCGAGCCTCACGTGGGGCGACCTGACGACCCTGTATCCGCCCCGGCGCTTAGAACGGTGCTGTGCCCGTAGTAAGCGCTTAACAAATACCGACGTTATCGTCACCGTTACCCCGGAGAAGCGGCGTGGCTCGGTGAATAGAGCCCGGGCCCGGGAATCAGGCGGTCACGGGTTCTAATCCCCGCTCCGCCGCTTGTCTGCCGGGTGACTTTGGGCAGGTCACTCACTTCTCTGGGCCTCAGTACCCTCATCTGAAAAATGGGGATGAAGACTCTGAGCCCTGTGTGGGACGGGGACTGTGTCCGACCCAATTATCTTGTATCTCTCCCAGCGTTTAGAACAGTGCTTGGCGCGAAATAAGTCCGTAACAAGTGCCACTGTTATCATTCGGCGCGGCTCCGTGGAAGGGGCCCGGGCTGGGGAGTCGGAGGTCATGGGTTCGAATGCCGGCTCCGCCGCGCGTCAGCTGTGTGACCGTGGGCAAATCTCTCAACTTCTCTGTGCCTCAGTCCCCTCATCTGTAAAATGGGGATTAACTGGGAGCCTCACGTGGGGCGACCTGATGACCCCGGATCCCCCCCCAGCGCTCAGAACGGCGCTCCGCGCGTAGTGAGCGCATACCGACGTCGTCATTGTTATTCGAAATCTTCGGATCGAGGCGGAGACTCCTGACCACCAACGGGGCAGGGCGGAAGAGAAATCGGAAGGACGCGAGCCGTTGCGGGCGGGAAACGTGGCTGTCCGGTATCGTATCGTGCCGACCTCTCAGTAACAGTAAGCGCTCAACAAAGACGACCGAACGAACGAATGAGGGAGCCGTAGCGGCTCGGGCTCCGATCTAGAGAATCGGCCTCGGCGCCGCGAATCCCCCGCGACGCCGCCGCCCCGCGTCTCCCCCGGGGGGTTTTTCCGATCCGAAGCCGTCGGGGGGCCTCGGGGGACGGCGACGGGAGCCGAGACGCCGAGACGGAAGCGTGGGCCTCCCCGTCGGGAGTCGGAGAGGCCGCGGTCCCGAGAGGTCAGGTGACTTAGCGAAGGTCACGGTGGAGACCGGGGGCCGCCCTCTCGCACTCGGAGTGTCCCGACTCCTCTTTCCTCCCACTCCGAGACTTATTAAGCCGTGACCATCTAAAACAACAAAACAAAATTGCGTAAGTAGCTCGGGTGGTTCTCCCTCCTTATATTTCCAGGAAGGATAAAGCAGCCGTCTTCTGAGAATCAGCGTGTTCTAAAAGAAAGAGCGAGGCCCTGGGAGTCAGGGAACCCGGTTTCCAATCCCGGCTCTTTTCCTTGCCTGCTGGGTGACCTCGGGCGAGTCACTTAACCTCTCTGGGCCTCAGCTGGAAAATGCCCGTGGTCGCTCCCGCTTAGCCCTGTGTGGTTCGGGGACTGCGTCTGGCCCGATTATCCGCCCTGGGCAAGTCACTTTCCTTCTCTTTGCCTCAGTCCCCTCATCTGTAAAATGGGGATAGAGACCGGGAGCCCCGCGCGGGTCCAAACCGATTCCCCGGTCTCCAGCCCGGCTCTTACCGCGGCGCCCGGCACGCAGCGAGCGGCTGACGAACGCCGCAGATTGTTACCGCCGTGTCTTCGTTGCGGAACGTTACGTTGAACTCTTCCAAGCGCTTATTATAGTCCCCTCCGTTCATTCGATGGTATCTGCTGAGCGCTGGCTGTGTGCAGAGCACCGTACTAAGCGCTTGGAACGGACGATTCGGCAACAGGTGGAGACAGTCGCTGCCCAGTGACGGGCTCGCAGCCTGGCTCGGCGGAAAGAGCCCGGGCCTGGGAGTCAGAGGTCACGGGTCCTGATCCCGGCTCCGCCGCGCGCCAGCTGGGTGACTTTGGGCGAGTCACTTCACTTCTCGGGGCCTCGGTTACCTCATCTGTAAAATGGGGATGAAAACTGTGAGCCCCACGTGGGACGACCTGATGGCCTCGTATCCTCCGGCGCTCAGAACGGTGCTTTGCACGTAGTAAGCGCTTAACGAATGCCACCATTTATTTTTATTCTTTTACAGTCTAATCAGGGGAGCGACAGAGAGGGACAGTCGTAAGCGCTCAGTAAATGCGATTGGTCGGTATTTGCCCCGGTGCTTGACACGTAGCTGTGCTTCGCAAATACCGTCAGGGTTGATTGTTCTTATCCTTATTATCGTTATTATTCGCCGTGCCTAAGATACCGTCGAAACGCGGATTCAGGCGTGGACGGTGCTGCCGTCCTCGTCCGTTGGCGTGTCCCGGCTCCGCCGCTCATCCGCTGCGTGACCCGGGGCGGGTCACTTCACTTCTCGGGGCCTCAGGGTTGCGGACTCAGGCTGCAGAGTCACCTGTCGTCACCCCACCCCGACCCCTAAAATTCATCCAGACTAATTCTCTTCCCCTCTTCGAAACCCTACCGAAAGCTCACCTCCTCCGAGAGGCCTTCCCACACTGAGCTCCCCTTTTCCCCCTCCGCTCCCTCTACCCCCCCCCCTTCACCTCTCCGCGGCTAAACCCTCTTCTCCCCGCTTCCCCTCCGCTCCTCCCCCTCTCCCGTCCCATCCCCTCGGCACCCTACTCGTCCCCTCGACCGTACGCGCCTCCGTCACCCTGTTTATTTCGTTCACGAGGTGTACGTCGCCCTGATCCTATTTATCTGTTTTGAGGAGATGTTCACCCCCTCGATTCTATTTATCGCCGTTGCGTCCGTCTCCCCGATTAGACGGTAAGCCCGTCAGAGGGCGGGGGCTGTCTCCTGTTACCGCTTTGTCCGTTCCAAGCGCTCAGTCCGGTGCTCTGCACGTAGTAAGCGCTCAATAAATACCGGCGAATGAAGGAATGAACGAATTCACGGGTAGACGCCCGCGAAGGCACCGCCGGATGGAGCCTTCGCTCGCCGGAGACCGGCGGGGGCCGAGGGGTCTAACCCACAGCTCGGATTCTCCCCGCTGCGATGGCAGTCGGGGGGACACGCACGCGTGACGTGGAAGAATTTCTCGCGGGGCCGACCGGACGCTCGTCCCCCACCTTTCGGGGCCGGCCCCTCTCATCTCTCCCAAACCTCTACCTTCCCGGCAGGTCCGAGGAGCAACACGCCTCTGCCCGCGGTGGAGTCGCGAGGTCTTAGACGCGGCCCCGACCTTTCGGCGACTTGCCCCCCGCCGCCGACCGCGGCCGGGAGAGACGGAAGCGGCGCGTTAAACGGCGTCGCCTTATAAAACGCCTCCGTCTTGGACGGGCTGGTCCCAAATCGTGTTCGATGTATAATTGAATTGTATATTCCGAGCGCTCAGTACCGTGCTCTGCGCAGAGTAAGCGCTCAGCAAATACCACCGAATGAACGAAATCGTGGGCGTGGCGAGGATGTATTTTTAATACTGATCGTAGAATGATTATTTTGGTATTTGGTAAGCACTTACTAGGTGTGCCGAGCGGTGGGGCGGACAGAAGGTAATCAGATCCCCCAGACGGAGTAGGGTGGAGAATAGGCTCGATCGTATTTATTGAGCGCCGACCGTGTGCAGAGCACTGTTCTAAGCACCTGGCGGGTACGGCTGGGCAACAGATGGAGACGATCGGTGCCTCGGTCTCGCCTATCCCGCCGTCGACCCCCGGGTCACGTCCTCCCGCGGTCCCGGAACGCCCTCCCTCCTCACCTCCGCCAAACTGATTCTCTTTCCCTCTTCAAAACCTTACTTAAAAATCACCTCCTCCAAGAGGCCTTCCCAGACTGAGCTCCTCTTCCCCCTCTACTCCCTCTGCCATCCCCCCTTTACCTCTCCGCAGCTAAAGCCTCATTTCCCCTTTTCCCTCCGCTCCTCCACCTCTCCCTTCCCATCCCCACAGCACCGTACTCGTCCGCTCAACTGTATATATTTTCGTTACCCTATTTATTTTGTTAATGAATTGTACATCGCCTCGATTCTATTTAGTCGCCATCGGTTTTTACGAGATGTTCTTCCCCTCGACGCTGTTTAGTGCCATTGTTCTTGTCTGTCCGTCTCCCCCGATTAGACTGTAAGCCCGTCAAACGGCAGGGACCGTCTCTATCTGTTGCCGACTTGTTCATCCCAAGCGCTTAGTACAGTGCTCTGCACATAGTAAGCGCTCAATAAATACTATTGAATGAATGAATGAATGAATGACGGGCTCACGGTCTCAGAGGGGGAGACGGACAACGAAACACCGAATGCCCCGTGCGCAGATGAAGGAGCCGAACTACAGAGAGGTGAAGTGTCTCGCCCACGCGGCGGGTGGGATTAGAACCCGGGTCCCCGGACCTCCGGGCCCGTGCCGTCCACAAAAGCTTAGTCTTCCATCTTCGGCCCGCCTCGGTTTGATTTTTTTTTTTTTTTTTTTTGTCCCCCTGCCCCGCAGAACGCGCTCGGCAGCTTAGGAGCCGCGTCAAAACCCGCCCTGACTCCGCGTGGGTTACCGCGTACCCGTCCGAGGCGTCTGAACCGACGGCTGAGCCGGCCCGAAACTTACATCGGGCTTTTTAACTCCCCGGCTCTTAGATTTCATCCCTTAGATCGTACCCCGCCTTGGCGGAGTTTATGGGCTTCAGGACGACGATAATTACGGTATCTGTGAACGCTTACGAGGTGCTGGGGGCCGACCGAGTCGGAGTCGAAAGTGTCCCGTCCGACCCTCCTTTAGCCCCGAGCGAGAGGTCGAGTTTCCGTGGTCGAGACGGCCTCGTTCGACCTCGAGGGCCGGGACTGTGTCTCCTAAAGCCGCCGGGCTTTTCCGAGCCCTCGGCGCAGTGCTCCGCACACGGTAGTCGCTCCGCGGACAACCTGATGTCTCTGGATCTCCCCCAGCGCTTAGAACGGTGCTCGGCACGTAGTGGGCGCTTAACCGGTACCAACATTATTATTCTTAGTAAGCGCCTAATCCCGGCCCCGCCGCCCGCCATCCGCGTGACCGTGGGCCAGTCACTTGGCTTCCCTGGGCCTCGGTGACCTCCTCGGCGGGATGGGGATGAAGACTGGGACCCCCCCCCGTGGGACCACCTGCTGACCCCGCCTCTCCCCCAGCGCTTAGAACGGTGCTGGGCACGTAGTGAGTGCTTAACCGATACCAACATTATGAGGTTCATTAGTAAGCGCCTAATCCCGGCCCCGCCATCCGCGAGACCGTGGGCCAGTCACTTGGCTTCCCTGGGCCTCGGTGACCTCCTCTGCGGGATGGGGATGAAGACTGGGACCCCCCCCGTGGGACCACCTGATGTCTCGGGATCTCCCCCAGCGCTTAGAACGGTGCTGGGCACGTAGTGAGCGCTTAACCGATACCAACATTATGAGGTTCATTAGTAAGCGCCTAATCCCGGCCCCGCCGCCCGCCATCCGCGTGACCGTGGGCCAGTCACTTGGCTTCCCTGGGCCTCGGTGACCTCCTGGGCGGGATGGGGATGAAGACTGGGAGCCCCCCGTGGGACCACCTGCTGACCCCGCCTCTCCCCCAGCGCTTAGAACGGTGCTGGGCACGTAGTGAGCGCTTAACCGATACCAACATTATGAGGTTCATTAGTAAGCGCCTAATCCCGGCCCCGCCGCCCGCCATCCGCGTGACCGTGGGCCAGTCACTTGGCTTCCCTGGGCCTCGGTGACCTCCTGGGCGGGATGGGGATGAAGACTGGGAGCCCCCCGTGGGACCACCTGCTGACCCCGCCTCTCCCCCAGCGCTTAGAACGGTGCTGGGCACGTAGTGAGCGCTTAACCGGTACCCACACGGTGCTGGTAGCCGGGGCTCGGTGCCTGCGATGGAAGGGAGGGAGGGAGGGAGGCAGGGGGCGGTGGGGCGGGCGGCCGACAGGGGGCGCCGAGGAGGGGCCGCCCCCGGTCGTCATGGGAACGCCGGCGGCCGGCGAGGCCCCGCCCCCGGAAGTGACGCGGATTCACCTGCTGGGGGGTGGAGAGGGGCGGGGCCGAGGTGGAGCCGCGCGCCGGGGGGAGACCTGACCGCCGCCCGGGACCTGCCCCGACGCCCCGTCGCCATGGACCCCCGCCCGCGCATCCCCCCGCTCCTGCTGCTCCTCGGCGGGATCCTGGGTGAGAGACCCCCCCCCGCCCCCCCCACCGCCCCCGCTCCTCCCCGTCCAGGACCTGCCCCGGGGAACAATGGGGAGGGGGGGATTGCAAAGAGGGGAGGAGAAGGGGGTTGCAAGGGGGGAGGGATTGCAAGAGAGGGGAGGAGAAGGGGGTTGCAAGGGGGAGAGGAGGTTGCAAGGGGGCGAGGAGGAGGAGGAGGGGGCTGCAAGGGAGGAATCTGTAGAGCG
The DNA here is from genome assembly GCF_004115215.2 of Ornithorhynchus anatinus. Taxonomy (NCBI): domain Eukaryota; kingdom Metazoa; phylum Chordata; class Mammalia; order Monotremata; family Ornithorhynchidae; genus Ornithorhynchus; species Ornithorhynchus anatinus. The sequence continues at coordinate 19,748,493 of NC_041744.1, read as the reverse complement.
AGGGAGAGGGCTGGGGGTTGAGGAAGGGGATTGTGGGTGGAGGAGGAGGGGGCTCCAAGGGGGAGCTCCTTAGGGAGGGAGAGGGGTTGAGGAAGGGGATTGTGGGTGGAGGAGGGGGGGGCCGCAAGGGGGAGGCCTGTAAGGAGGGAGGGGGCTTGGGGGTTGAGGAGGGGGCTGCCAGGGAGGGAGGTCTGTAGGGAGGGAGAGGGGTCGGGGCTGAGGAGGGGGATTGGGAGCTGAGGAGGAGGGAGGGGGGCTGCAAGAGGGGGCTCTGTAGGGAGGGAGGGGGTTGAGGGAGGGGATTGTGAGTGGAGGAGGAGGAGGGGGCTGAGGGAGAGGGGTTGAGGAGGGAGCTCTGTAGGAAAGGAGAGGGGGTTGAGGAAGGGGATTGGGGCTGAGGAGGAGGGGGCTGCGAGGGAGGGAGGGAGGGGGTCGAGGAAGGGGATTGTGGACTGAGGAGGGGGCTCTACAGGGAGGGAGAGGGGTTGGAGGAGGAGGAGGAGGAGGGGGCTGGAAGGGAGGCATCCAAAGAGGGAGAGGGGTTGGGGGCCGAGGAGGAGGGGACTGCGACGGAGGGGGGTCTGGAGGGAGGGAGAGGGGTTGAGGAAGGGGATTGTGAGCCGAGGAGGGGGTACTATGGGGTGAGAGGGGTTGGGGGGCTGCAAGGGAGGGAGGTCTGTGGAGGGGGGCCCGAGGGCCGAGGAGGGGATTGTGAGGGGGTGGGGGGCCTGACCCTTCCCTCCCGGGGACCCTCGACCTCCCTGGCGTTGCTTTAAGGGGTCGCCCGGACCCCCAGAGCCGGGGCCCGCGCCCACCCCACTGCGGGGGGGGAAGGAGGAGGAGAAGCCAGGTGTCCGGGGAAATCCCTCCCCGGGCCCCAAATCCAGCCATCCAGTCGGATTTCCCGAGCGCCCACCGTGTGCAGAGCACCGTCCTAAGCGCTCGGCAAGTACAGTCGGCCCGAGGGCGGGGCGAGGGCCGGGAAAGGCCTGGAACCACTTGGCGGCCAAAAAGAGGCCTGGAAGCACTTGGCGGCCCAAACCCGACCTGATAATCATCCCCGCGCCCGCCCCCCCCGGGCTGGGAAGAACTCCGGACTCCAAGCGCTTAGCGCAGTGCCCCGCACGCGGTAAGGACTCAGTAAATGCCATCGAACGAAGAACGGCCCTTCCACCGGATCGGGATGGGCCTGGAGCACCTGGGAATCGCGAGTTAGGAAGAGGGCCTTTCGGCGGGATCGGGATGGTCCTCTCCGTTTCCTGTCGAAATGTTAATTTCCATTGTTGCCGTGGCCGCCCCGGGCATTACTCACGGGATCGGGATTCCGTTTTCCAGCTTTGGAGAGCCTTATCTCTTCATCCGGACACCTAGCTGGATTGGGTTTTTTACACCCATAAAGACGCGGTCGGTCGGCGTAAACTTTTCCAAAACCCGTTCCCACCAGCAACGAGGAACCCGAACTCGTAACTGGGGAGTTGTTTTTTCGGTAACCTGGGCTTGACGAATCAGAAAAAAAGATTCTCCCGCTCACAGTAGAAATGTCAAAAAACACCCAGGGCAGAGCGATCTAAAGAGAGGGACGTGGGCGGAGAGAAAGCTCCAGTCCTCTGGGGGGAGAAAAGCCGTTCCTCTTTTAGAAAAGTTGTTACCGGAGGGGGACCTCCCCTTTCTCAAATCAAAAATCTCTGTAGGTCGGCAATATGGGCTCGAAGGGTGCCGATAAGTAGAAGTCTCGGAAAGCTAGGAACCGGAAAGTAGGGGTCCGGCAGATAGCCGACGACTTCACCCGGGAGACACCGGCCTGAGGTTTCTCGTAGGGTGGAGGACGAAGCGTCTTCAGGCCGAGGGAGCCGGGGGAGGGACAGATCCATCCATCTCCCCCCGCTCCAGGGGAGGAGGAGGATGAACTTTTGCTCCTCCTGGGAATCTGGCAAGGCCCAGGGAACTCCCACTGGGTTCCCAGTCAGTTTCGGGGCGGGGGACGAGAAGAGAGCCCCGGTCCTGGCTCTGCTTCAAACCGGAGTCCGAGGGGTGGGTCGGGTGGGCCGGCTCTGGCATTTGGGGTCCGGAGGTGGTGGACGCAGCCATCCGTTGGGCCCCCCCCCGCTGCCCGGTGGGCTCTCGCGACAGCCGGGACCCTTTGAGCCCCCGTGCCACGGCCGGATTGGGGCGTTCGAGGCCATCCCCCGAGCCTGCCCCGGAGAAGGGGAAGACTTCCCCGCCTTCCCCGTCGTCCGATGACCACACGGGTCCACCCGAGCCTCACTGCCGGATGCCCTCTGGGAGACCGGTTGGGGTCCCCAGCTTTCCCGGAGCGTTTTCCGTGGCTTGACGGCCCCTCCGGACACTTGGAGATTCCCCGCCTCACTTTGCACCACCATCCGCCCCGGCTGAACGATCCCCGTTTCCTTTGATGAGGAAAGGTGTCCAGAGGAAATTAGGGGTCGTTGGGTTGTGCCGGGGACCCAGAGCGGTGCCTGGCACGTAGTAAGTGCTTAACAGATGCCATCGTCGTCATTATTATGTATCTACCGCAGCGCCACCTCTTAATATTGACCCGAGCGTGTTTATCGAGCACCTCTAGATGTTTGGGAGAACCGCAAGACCCTCGAGAGGTCGTTCCATTCATTCCTTCATTCAATAGTATTTATTGAGCGCTTACTATGTGCAGAGCACTGTACTAAGCGCTTGGGATGAACAAGTCGGCAACAGATAGAGACGGTCCCTGCCGTCTGACGGGCTCACGGTCCGATCGGGGGAGACGGACGGACGAGAACGATGGCACTAAACAGCGTCGAGGGGAAGAACGTCTCGTAAAAACCGATGGCGACTAAATAGAATCGAGGCGACGTACAATTCATTAACAAAATAAATAGGGTGACGAAAATATATACGGTCGAGCGGACGAGTACGGTGCCGTGGGGATGGGAAGGGAGAGGTGGAGGAGCAGAGGGAAAAGGGGAAAATGAGGCTTTAGCTGCGGATAGGAGGGTGCCGAGGTCTTGTCCCGGGCCGTTAGCTCCGCGTGCCGGCCACGGAAGCAGAGGGGCCAATTCTCCGGCCTTCCCTCGGAAAAATCAGCTCTTAGGCGGTCAGAGCTCTGGGAGAGAGGAGGGTTCCAGGGGAGGAGGGGCCCGTGGTCACCCGGGTCGTGAACGGAGGTGCTTCGGGAGCCCGTCGGTAGGGATTCCGGGGGAGATGGTTCAGATTAGGGGCCTGCCTCTGATTTGAAAGCCCTTTCCGTTACCTCACAAAGTCCTCTCGATGCAGAGTGAGCCCTGTCCCCTACCCGTGTGCGAAAGACCGATGATGCAAAACTGGGGAAAGGGAAGAGGTCCGATCCCAAGGAGCGTTGTCCGGCCTCGCGGTTCTAAGCGCTGGGGTAGAGAGAGGTTAATCGGGGGGGCACGGTCCCCGACCCCCCTGGGGTTCACTCTTCATTCCCATTTTGCAAGTGAGATAACCGAGGGCCAGTGAAGTAACTTGCCCGAGGTCACCCTGCAGACAGTGACAGAGCCGGGATTAGAACCCAGGTCCTTCTGACTCGCGGGCCCGCGCTCTTCCCACCGAGCCCCGCCGCTTCTCATTTTTGCTCCGTTTTTGACTTCTGAAGCCCAGCCAAATTCCCTTAAACTCCCTCTGCTTTCAAGTGCAGATATTTTTTAACCGATGCTTTGGAAAGGTTTAAAAGCGCTGACGTTTTGTCGGTTGACGGAAACCAGAGCCGAGCAGAGACCGACTCCGGTTAGCGACGGGTGTTTTAAGGCGAGATGGATTCGATACGGGGCTGTCCCTTTCCTAGAACTCCGGATCCTTTTCGACAGCAATATTTTATATAAAACCAGCCCAGGGACGGGTCTCCGTCCGGTTTAGATAGAGGCTGTGGCTCTTCCTCCTCTTTCCCGGTTCCTTTTCCTTTCCTCTCCGTGAAGATCTCTTCCTCCCTCCCTTCTTCCGTAACGGCCTAGCCTCTTGTTCCTCCGCCCGCGGTCTCTGTCGTTTTGTCCCTTTCCGGGTTCTGAAGGTCCCCCTCTTCCCCACCCCGGGAACCCCGATGAGTCGCGTATCTTGGGGAAGAAAACGGGAGTTCGGCTTCGGGACACGTGAAGGAACAATCAGAAAAACAAGGGCCGTGATCGGACTGGCCCGTGCAGGGCAGGGGGAGCGCTGCGGGTCACGGGGAAGATCGATCCCTAGGCCTTGACAGAGTTACATTCCGGCCGTAAGCGATCGGACTTTGAACCGTCATCAATCTCTCCCACACATTTATGGGGATGAAAAGTTCCGGGCCAATGGGTGACTTATCTTGATTAAGCTTGACTTTGGGACCGGGGTTAATATGTTTAAGTTTTGGCGAGGGGTGAGGTCCGTGTTTTTTTTATTTTTTTTTTTTTTAATAGCACACCCATCCCGTGTACACTCACTTAGGATACTATCCTCGGATTGCTAGCTGGAGTACACGTTTCCGAAAAAGGCTCCTCTTTTCCGGAAGGCCGAACCCTCCGCCCGATGGGCCTCGTGTTTTCCGAGCTGCCCTTTGACGAAATGTATTCCTAGCGCCGGTCGTCGTCTTGCGTTTCCCGTGGACCGTAATTATTCTTCTCCGTCCAGCAGGCGAGCCCGAAAGCGTCCATTTGCCGACGGTATCGGCCGAGCCAGCGGGCTGGGACCCGGGCCCATCTGGCTCCGCTCATTCATTTCATTGTGGCGCGGCCTTTGTGTTCTCACAATGTGATGCTTAATCAGCTTGAGACTCCGTTGCGTAGTGGCACCGGAGTGTCCGGGGCCCGTTCTCCTCGCCCACCCTCCGCCGGGAAGGGTCGGGAGGGAAGGAAGGGGGGTTTGGCTTTTTCTGAAGTCTGAGGACCTCGGTCCACCTCTGGTTTTTCACCCGCTCTCCCCTTCCCAAAACTCTTAGCGAGGTGGATAATCCTAATCGTGGTATTTAAGTGCTTACTGTGCGTCGGACACTGTACTAGATGCCGGGGGTGGGGGGAGATACAGGTAAATCGGGTCGGACCCAGTCCCTGTCCCACGAGGGGCTCGCGGACTCAATCCCCGTTTTAAAGACGTGGGAACTGAGGCGCAGAGAAGTAAAGTGATTTGCCCGGGGTCACGCGGCAGGCGAGTGGCAGAGTCGGGATTAGAACCCGTGACCGTCCGACTCCCCGGCCCGTGTAGCCGCCAGGAGAGTCCCGATGGCTCTTCTCGTCACATCGGGGAGACCGAAGGGGGTGGCGTTGGGAATCATAGCTAAAACTCCACTCCGGCGATAGGTCCAAGTTAGGCTTTTGATGGGGAGAGCTGTTCCTGATGATGATTCCGGTATTTTTTAAGTGCTCACTTTGGGCCACACGGCGTACTGAGCGCCGGGACGGATGCAAGCGAACCGGGTTGGGCACAGTCCCCGTTCCACGTGGGGATCTCAGTCTCGACCCCCATTTTACTTACACATGAGGTAACTGAGGCGCAGGGAAGTGAGATGACTTATCCGAGGTGACGCAGCGGACACGTGTTGCTTCTGGGCGGTTCCTCTCGATCCATCAGTGGTGTCTATTGAGCCCTTACGTGCGGAGACTGTACTAGGCGCTCGGGAGAAGGCGGCGTAACAGCTGGTAGACACGTTCCCTGACCGTGACAGACTTACCACCTAGAGGACTGTGATGGAAGAAGTCAGTCAGTCGTATCTATTGAGCGCTTACTGTGTACAGAGCACCGTACTGAGCGCTTGGGAGAGTAAAACATAACAATCAACAGACGGATTCCCTGCCCGCAACGACCTTAAGTCCGGAGGACCCGAATTCTAAATGTGTCTCTTGCCATTATTTTTTAAAACTCATTCAGTCGCATCGATCGAGTGCTTACCGGGCGCAAAACACTCTCCTGAGCGTTTGGGAGAGTACAGTATAACAGCAGACACATTCCTGCCCACCACGAGCCCACAGTCTGTATTTGCTAAGCGCTTACTATGTGCCAGGCACCGTGCTGAGTGCTGGGATAGTTACAAGGCCATCAGGTTCCAGTCCCTGACCCACACGGAGCTCGCAGTTTAAATTCTCCATTTTACAGGTGAGTTAATTGAGGCACAGAGAAGCGAAGTGACCTGCCCAAGACCGCACAGCAAGGCCTGGTGGATAGAGCAGGAGCCCGGGAGTCCAAAGGAACTGGGTTCTAATCCCGGCTCCGCCGTCTGGCCGCTGCGTCATCCGGGGCAGGTCACAACTTCATTAGGCCTCGGTCACCTCATCTGTAAAATGGGGTTTGCCAGTGTGAGCCCCATGTGGGACGGGGACCGTGTCCAGCCCGACTAGCGTGTGTCTCCCCAACTGCTTAGATTCCTCCGTGGCCCGTATTAAGCGCTTAAGCGTTATAACTGTTGTTATTCTCATTCGATAGGCTGAGAGTGAAAGGGGAGAGACATTTTATCCCGCATGCCCAGTTGCGTTGGCACCTGTTCTGCCCACGGTGATTGTGGGTGGAGCGGGAGGGGAGAGGATTTGTGTACACAGCATTTTATTATGTTTTCACCGAACGGGAGGGTAGGTATTTGTAAATAGCGAAACTCAGGCCCAGAAAAGTGAAAGGACTTACACTAGCCCCGGGGACCTCACTTGGGCTTCCCGTTGGGCTCCCCAGCTGCGTTGCTATTTCTTCCCGGTCGCGCGTCCCAGTTTTCGCCCCCTGCTCGCCCGGAGCTCTTTTTCGGGAGGTGTCGCGGCCCAGGCTGCGATAGCGGGCGCCCGGAGCCCGGCCCGGGCTCCCCGTCGGGGGAAGAGGGGCCGGAGCCGGCCGGGCGCACCGGCCCCCGACCTCTCACCTTCCCCGGGGCCCCACAGGCACGAGCTAGGCCGGTGAGCTGGCAGCGAGCCGACGTCACGGGGCCCGTGGCCGCGGGCCAGTCCAGCTCCCCCGCTACCGGCCCGCAGACCCTCCCGGATCGAGGATGTCCGACGGAGGCGGAGGTCCGGCCTCCGACCTCTCCTCCGGGATCACCGTCGGGCCGCTTTGGGCCGTCGGAGGGGTGCCGTCTTCACGCTCTGGTCATCCGGCTGTCTCCTCCTGCCGGGTCGGACCCCTTATTCGTTCAACGGTATTTATTGAGCGCTTACTATGTGCAGAGCGCTGGACTAAGCGCCTGGAATGGACAGTTGGGCAGCAGATGGAGACGATCCCCGCCCAGTGACGGGCGCACGGTCTGAACGCCTCGCTCCTCCCACCTTCGCGGCCTCGGGAAGCACAGCAGCCCGGCTTCCCGTGGTTGGCGGATAAGCGAACTCCTCCATCAGGTGGTACCGCTTGGTTTGAATCTGCATCCCTCCCAAGGGAAGGTTTCCCTAGGTGCTCAGCCGGGAGAGAGCGGGAAAACAGGAAGCTGGAGGCTCTCTCCAGTCGGCCGCCGGCCGGTCTCAGAGAAGTCAAGGACTTAAGCAGGTTCCGCTCAGTCGGACGCCACAGACGGAGGTGAGGAGTTCACCGGATTAGGGTGGAATCAAGCCAGGCTATTTCGAAGCGAGTCTGTACCTCGCCGTTCGGGGGACTTCCATTTTGGACACGTTCTGGGGCCTCCTCCCTCTGTGCGCCAGCGAGTTTCCAGTGTGTCGGGTTTTTTTTTTTTTTTTTAAATGGTGTTTAAGCGCTTCCGAGGCCGGGGTAGATGTAAGTGAACTGGGTTGGGCATAGGCCCGGTCCTGTGCGGATCTGTCCCCTACGAGGTTCCCGTAATCTAAGTAGGAGGGAGAGGAGGAGGACCGGGGCCCGGAGAAGTGAAGCGACTCACCCAAAGTCACGCGGTGAGCGTTTGGCAGAGCCGGGATCGGAACCCAGGTCCTCTGGCTCCCGGGCCCGGGCTCTTTCCAGCGGGCCGCTTCAATGTCGCTCTCCCGAGATGTACCCCGGCTCCCGTTTCAAACGCGTGCCGTCGACGGGGCGGAAACGGTCGTCGTCCACCGAGCCCCCCTTTGCCAGGACGGCTCGGCGGGACCGTCAAGGAGCAGGTGGGACGAGTTACCCCCAGGAAGCCGGATGCACCGAAGCCTTCGACAGGCCCGGGAAGGGTCGGGATCGACTCGCGGGTGACAGATCCGAAACGGGTCACCGGAGAGCCGAGCGAAGTTCACTCCCGGCTTCCCCGCGCGTGGCCGGCGGACCCGGCGGGGCCCGGCTCTCGTTCTTACGCCACGCGGCTTGCGAGACGCCTCTCGGTGCCGATCGGGCGATTCCCCTCCGGTCGAGGGGGGACGATTCCGTTCCTCCCGGCGTCCGCGGATTTCCAGGGCGCCTGGGCCGTTTCCTCCTGGGAGTCGCCTCCCGAGAGAATCAAGTGAGGCCCGGGACGCCCCGCGGGCCGCTCGGCCGGCTGGACCGTCGGATCGGAAATCCGCGTCCCGGACCGGTCGGTCCCCCCCGTGTGTGGTTGCGGGGGCGGCGGGGGACGTTTTACGTGTAGACAAGCGCAAGTCACTGTTATATCAAAGGAATTAATGCTTGTGAGGGTAATTGCTGAGGGTGGAAAAGAACAAAAGGGATTAATTGTGTCTTAGGTCATGTCCTTTGCAAGTACAGGTTGGATGGGATCCCTCGTATCCCATGTTTTCAGTAAACTGGGTCAAACACGGGGGAGAGCACTTAGTTCGGGCGGCCAGCATTCGCCTCGGGAGCGCGGAGGTGAGCTGTCGGTCGGATTTCTGACAGCGTCACTAAGATGGACTCGTCTGGAGCACGTTTTCGGCGTGGGGTTGAGCGCTTCCCCTGTGCGGAGCACAACGCCGAGCGCGCGAGCACGGTATGACAGACCCATTTCCTGCCCACAACGAGGCTCCCATCTAGAGGGGACGAAGATCAGGCCCAGCGTGGGGCTCGCTGTCTAAATCGGAGGGAGAAGAGGGAATTGAAGCCCAGGGAGGTGAAGTGACTTTCCCGGGGTCACACAGCAGTCGGGGCAGAGCTGGGGTTAGAACCCCGGTCCACCGCCTCGCGGCCTCGTGCTCTTTCCACTAGCCCACACTGCTGCTCAGTCCGAGGGCAGGGAGTCCTCGGGTTACTTTGGAAGTCAGGGGTGGGTCACCTTTGGATCGCGCGGTGGGAGTTTACCGTAGCTGGTTCTCTAATCTGTTTCGATTTCTCCTAATTCTCTTGACCCCAGAGGGAAACCGAGCGAGAAGTGACCCGTGCGCCCTCGGGAAGCGTGATTTGCGTGCCCTCTCCGACCCCCAGAGACCGAGGAGAGCATTCGGCCTGGGGAGGGGAGTAGAGTACGTAAAACCCTTCCGGTGTGCGGACGTGGGATCTGTGCCCTGGGCTCATCCGAAAGGGGCGTGTTTGCGTGGGAGGGCCGAGCTCGCTTCTGGGAAAGAGACTCTCGTGGCCGAGTGAAGGCAAGCACAGTGGGATGGGGTAGAAACTGTGCTCTGTGCGGTTTTCGTTTTCTTCGCGTGGGAGAATGGTGCCGGGGGGATCCGAGGAGGAAGAAGCGAAATGATCGGGGACGGCCCCGAAAAACGTGTCGCGGTAGCGCGCTTGGGCCTCGGGCGCTCTGTAGGCGGGCCTCACGGGAGGCCGGGATAAGAGATCACGCAAAGGAGACTTGCGGGGGAGGTGAAAACGAAGAGGAGGGAGCGGGAGGGAGGGCGTGTCGGAGAGGCGTCACCAGAGCCGACCCGGCGGGGCGGGGCGGGGCCGGGCGGGCCCAGCCCAGCCCGGAGAACCGGCCGGCCGGGCTGAGGCCCGGCCCGGCCTCCGGAGACTCCGTCTGCGTCGTGTCGTGTCGCCTCTGGTGGCGGAGGAGAACACAGGTGCCTGTGTCTTCCCCGGGACGGCCCTCAGGAGGGCCCCTCCCCCCGCGGGGCCGGGCTCCGGGGCACCTCCGACCTATTTTAGGAATCATCCGGCCACACTTTATCGCCGGCCCCCCGAGAAGCGGAACGGAGCGGCCGAGGCAGCGTTGGATCCTTTGGCAGGGAAGACCGTGTCGCCGGGCCCGGTTTTCGTTCGGTGGTACTCATTCGATAGTATTTATTGAGCTCTCACTACGTGCAGAGCACCGTACTGAGCGCTTGGAATGGGCAGTTCGGCAGCGGATAGAGACAGTCCCTGCCCGATGACGGGCTCACGGTCTTCTAGGGGCGGGTACGGTGTAGCCGGCGGGTGTGATCCCTGCCCTCGGGGAGCTTACAGTCCAGCGCGGGGAGATCACCCCGAAGAGCTTAGAGCCGCCCGACCCCCGCCAAGAAGCGGCGAGGCCCGGCGGATAGGGCACGGGCCCGGGGGTGCGGGAGAAGGACCTGGATTCCGATCCCGGCTCCGCCGCTTTCCTGCTGCGGGACTTGGGGCAAGCCACTTCTCTGGGTCTCAGTTACGTCATCCGTATAATGGGGATTAAGACGGTGAGCCCCACAGGGGACGGGGACTGTGTCCAACCCGATTACCTCGTGTCTACCCCGGTCTTAGAACAGCGCCCGGCGCCCGGTAAACACTGAACAAATGCCACGGTTATCGTTACCGCTCCGGCGTCGGGCCTCCACTCAGGTGGTCCCGGAGACCCCTCGCCACGCTCCGCTTCCTCTTCGGGCAGAGGGATAGAGCCGAGGGCCCCGCCGGAGGGCCGGCCTCCTCTCCCCGGCGTCAGAGCCGTCTCGGCTCCCGTGAGATAGGGCGCGGGACCGATCTTCGGCGTCCCTCCCCGAGCGGCGCGTTAGGTTACGTCTTCGGGGGTTCTTGCCGAACCCCCGTGTCTCACCCGTCCTTCTTAGAGCGAAGGTCTTTGAAACCCAGTAGGCGAACGTTTTGCGGCCAGAGGATGCGGATCGGGGTAGGGAGACATTCCAGGAGGAGGGTTGAGCCTCCCCCCACCCCCCGGTTTATCTTCTGCGCTTTCATCAGGCCCCGCGGCATGCTCCTCTACTCGATAACTCTTTCTCCGAGTAACGAGGTCAAGCGTCGCTAGGAAACCGTCTGAATAATTGTTCCCTACAGACTTGGTTAGAGCCCTCGCTCGGTCCCAGCCAGAGGTACAGAGCCAAGAACTAGTGGATGAGCCCTCGGAAACTGGTCGAAATTCCCTTGAAAGGGTGACGCCGCTCCCGGCCAAAGTTTTGGAGAGGAGCCAGTCTCCCCACAGGCACCGCGCGCCGTCTTTGAGGTTGCAAGAATTCAGGGTGCGGGAAGCGCCGCCTCCCGCAAACACTTCGGCTATTTTTGTAATCTTCCCGACCCTACCTTCCAGAGGGAGAGAGCACGGGTTAGCTTGAGCCGGGAGGAGAAGCGGCAGGGTTGGGGGGGGGGTTATCTCTTTTGCAGGGACCTCGCGTGCTCACGTCGCTTCCCTGAGGGTAATATTTCGGGAGTCCATTGATGGGTGGCTCGTTCTGTTTGTTTGCTTTTCACCCCTTTCTCCACAGACAGAGGATTTAAGTGTCCCACGCTAAGGAATTTTGTCCTCAGAGCCCGCCGTCCGTTTACAAATTACAGGCTCTCTATACCTAAACTGGACAGAAAGGGAAGACGGCCAATTCCTCTCCTCGGGGCTTCAGTCGCCGTTAATGGGCTCCGGGCACCCTCTCTGCGCCTGGCTTGGTATTCGTCGCTGGGGGGCTTCAGGATAACCCCAGGCCCCCCAAACTAATTTAACTCCGTGCGATTTAGCGTGCTGCCTCCCCGACCTTTCGCAGAACACTTGGGTCGCCGCCGGTTCTCAGGCGAGGTTTCGAGTGGTACCCGCTGGCACCGTAACAGAAATGGCATTAGCTCTCTAGACTGCGAGCTCGGCGTGGGCGGGGAACGTGTCTGTGGTTTAGCGGTGGGGTCCGGGAAGCAACGGGAGGGGACGGGAGGGGGGATAAATGACGGGAGCGAGTCAGGGCGACGCAGAAGAGGGCGGAGGAGGGGGGGGCTTAGTCAGGGAAGGCTTCTTGGAGGAGGTGGGCCTTCGACGATGCTTTGAAGTGGGGGAGAGTAATTATCTGACTGGCAGGAGGAGGGACTTGTTGGCTTGCTCACTGTTGAACTCGGCGCCCCGGGGGGGACCCCCGCCTGGCAGAGGCCGGCGTTTACGGGCCGCCGCGTGAGCCACCGTGACTGGAACGGGTTCCTCTGCCCGGGTTCCACCCGTCGGTGGTTCTTCATCCACCCAGGGATGAAGTCAGGGAGAGAATTTGCCCCCGCGCTTAATAGGACGTCTCCTCAAAGGAGCGGGCGGCGGGCTTCCCGCCAGCCGCCCTCGGATGCGTCGCCGCATCGCCGCGGGCCCGCCGGATAACGGGCTCACCATCGTTCCTCTCTTCCAGGCCTCACCGGGTGTCTGAGGATACTCCCCCCCGACGCCAGTCTGATCGAGAAGGCCAAAGGAGACACCGTTCATTTGCCGTGCAAGTACACGCTCGCCACGGAAGATCAGGGGCCGCTGGACATCGAGTGGGTCCTATCCCTGCCCGATAATCTCAAGGTGGATCAGATGGTGAGAGTCCCCGACGGGCGGGAGGAGCGGCCGTGTGTCGAAGCTTCTGGGGAAGTCAAGTCACGGAGCCCAAGACCCGTTGGGAGGCAGCGCAGCGGGTAGAGCCCGGGCCTGGGAGGCACAAGGACCCGGGTTCTAATCCCGGCTGTGTGACCTTGGACAAGCCGCTTCACTTCCCTGGACCTCAGTTACCTCATCCGTAAAGGGGGGGTTAAAACCGTGAGCCCCAAGTGGGACGGGAACCGCGTCCAATCCGATGAGCCTGTCTCCGCCTCAGCCCTTAGTGCAGTGCCTGGCACATAGTGAGTGCGTAAGAAATACCGCGGAGAAAAAAAAAAAAAAAAGACCAGATAGCGACAGCGACAGCGACAGCTCTGGGATGGGAAGGGGAACTTCGGTGATTTGGTGTTCAGCACGATGAGGATGTCAGGCGTCAGGTATCTCTCGACCGATACCGTGGCTCATCTCTCCGGCAGCATTTCCCGGAGGCGGCGTCCAATCCGTTGGGAAAAAAAATCCAGCGTACAATCCTTCCCTTCGGTGCTTAATAAATGCCATTATTATCATTAGCCCTCTCCCGAATTCTCCGCTTGTGGGGCTCGCTCTCTCTAGAACGTCTGGGCTCCGAATTCATTCCGGCTTCCGCCCGTCGTGGGCGGGGACCGTTTCTCTTGCTTGTTTACGTTGTCCTCTCCAAAGCGCTCAGCACAGCGCTCTGCGTACAGGAAGCGCTCAAATATCAGTGAACGGATCCCAGGCTGGAAATTGATTGGCGAGGCCCCACTCACCCCCAGGGGACGGACCTGCCCTCACGTCACCTTCCCCGCCCGCTCTCTGGGTAGCAGAAACGGTCCGCGAAAGCGATCTTTTCCTTTCCTCTCCCTTTAGATCATCTTTTATTCCGGAGGCAGAATTTTTGCCGACTACTACAAAGAAATGAGCGGCCGGGTACACTTTACGGACAGCGATCCCCAATCCGGCGACGCCTCCATAAACGTGACCGATTTACAGTTGTCCGACATCGGCACGTACCAGTGCAAAGTGAAGAAGGCCCCCGGGGTCCACAGCAGCAAGATCCAGCTCTCCGTCCTCGGTAAGATCTTTGGGATCCGTCGTCCCGTATCCGCGGGACCGTCGGCGATACGTATCGAACGCTTCCTGTGCTGGGGTACTGCGCTGACTGCTCGGGAGTAGTCCGGAACAGTGGAATTGGCAGGGATGATCCCGACAGGTGTTTTTCGTCCCTCACTAGTGTTTGCGCTTAGAACGAGCGCTCTGCACCCAGTCAGCGCTCAATAAATGCGATTGAATGAATGCGTTTGCGCTTACTGTTTGCTCACTGTACTAAGCGCTCGGAAGGATAGAGGATAGGATAGATGATCCCGACAGATGTGTTTTTCATCCCTCCCCGGTTTTGGCGCTTACCGCGTGCGGGGCGCCGTACGGAGCGCTCGGGAGAGTCCACTGAAACGAGAGTTGGTAGACGCGATCCTGACGTCGATCCTCGAGCGCTTACTGTGCGCGGAGCACTGTGCTAAGCGCGGAAGAGAGCCGCCCGCCTTTGAAACGCGTAAGGGCCGCTGTAGCCTCGAAGTGGCTCTAAGGGGTGGACTTCGGCGCCGGGCAGCGTCGCCGCTCCGGCGGGAACCTTATTTCGGGCCTCGCCCGAGGGCGACGCGCGTGTTCCGGGGGGGCCAGGCTGGGAGGGGAGGCTGACGGCTGCCGCGTCTCGGTCAGTTAAGCCCACAGGGACGCGATGCTCCGTGGAAGGACCGCAGGAGATCGGGAGCGACTTCAAGATGCGGTGCGAGTCGCCGGAAGCTTCCGCGCCGCTGCAGTTCGAATGGCAGAGGCTCCCCCCCGCGGAGCGCTTCCCCACGCCGTGGTTGGCGGGTAGGTAGCGGGGCCGACCGGGCCGCTCGGCGTCGGAGGCGGGTCTGCCCTCCGGGCTCGCCCGGCAGGCCGGGGACCGGGACCGGCACCTACGCGGGAAGAGCCGCGTCCTGGGGGCTCCGGGTTCCCCCCGGAGCCGGCGCTGTAATCCGTTCAGCCCCGTACGGGGCCGGTGGGTGATAAGCGCTCGCTAAAGTGCCCGGTAAATTTAGGAGGAGCAGAGAAATGAGAAAAGTGAGGGCGTGTTGACTAGGGAGCTCGTATTGCAGCGCGGCTCAGTGGCAAGAGCCCGGGCTCGGGAGTCGGGCCGTGGGTTCTGATCCCGACTCCGCCCCTTTTCCGCCGCGAGACCTCGGGCAGGCCACCCTCAGTTCCCCCATCCGTCAGATGGGGGTGAAGATTGTGAGCTCGCTTACCTTGTATCTACCCCAGCGCTCAGAGCACTGCTTGGCACATGTAAGTGTATAACAAATGCCGTCATCGTCATTAATAATAGTTGTAATAACTGTGATACTCGTTAATTGTGATTCTCTGTGCCAGGCACAGTTCTGAGTGCTGGGGTAGAGACACGGTAATCAGGTCAGGCACAGTCCCTGTCCCGCATGGGGCTCACGGTCTCAATCCCCATTTTACAGAGGAGGTAACTGAGGCACAGAGAAGTGAAGTGACTTGAGTAAGAAGGGGAAGGAGGAGCACCCGCTCACTTGATGGATCTGTAGGCCTAGAAAAGAGGAGAACATCTCCTTGTTTTCCAAAAAGAACCCGAAAACTCGGCAGATTCCAGCTCTGCCCGAGAGCCCCCGACTCAGTTACCACGGGGGGGGGGTTCCGAAGAAGAACTCCGGCCCTCGAGGGGTCGGCCGGCCGGCCGACGCGGCCGGATCGAGGGTGAACGGGCGACCCTGTGGCGGGCGGAGATGGCAGGAGGCGGGCCTCGGACCGGGGAAGCCAGTCCGTCAGTCTTCCCTCTGCACCCCCGTTCCAGGTTGCGGCGCTTTTGAAGAACCAAGCCGCCCGTCGTTCCGAACGGATGAGAAAGAGACTGGGGAGGCCGGGCGGAGATGAGCAGAAGCAGCGGGGAAGCGTTCTTCCCCCGGCTGCCGTTCCTAGCTTGGGCGGGGATGAGTTACCAGACCGGTCGGGCGGGAGCCAGGGCGCTAGCGGGAAAAGCCAAGCCTCTCGTCTGCGTCGTGACCTTGGGCGAGTCGCGCTTCACTTCTCCGGGCCTCGGTTACCTCATCTGTAAAATGGGGATCGAGACGGTGAGCCCCACGTGGGACCGTGTCCGTTTGCTCGGATCCACCCCAGCGCTCGGCGCCGTGCCCGGCCACAATATGCACTTAAATACCGTCATGATATTATCATCGTCGTTCCCCGGACGATACGAGCCTGGCGTGCTTTTTCCACCAGAAATGACCTCTCCGGTTATTAATGTGAAGAACGCTACTCGGGAGTACTCCGGGACCTACAGGTGTGTGGTGCGAAACAGAGTCGGTTCCGACGAATGCCTCCTTCGGCTGGACGTCGTTCCCCGTAAGTGGCCGCTCTCCCGCGCCCGTCCCCGAGAGCGCGGCGGGTCGGGAGTGTCTGTCGGGCGCCAACGGGAGCGGGGCGGCATCCCGCCTCCCGTCGCTTGGAGGGACGGCGCACCGGCCACCGTCCTCGACGTCCCCCTCGGTCATCCCCGTCGCGGATCACTTATCCGTCAATCGTCCGGGCCCTTTTGAACCTGCCGGACATCTCCTGGCGGTAATTCCCCAGGCTTCCCGCCCGCTGTGGTAGGAGAAGATCTCCGACCTGCTCCTCCGGAAGCCACCGCCTTCCGACGGGCCCCTCCTCCCCTCGTCCCGATCGGCGGGGGCGTCGTCGCCGACATTTATGAGCACTGGCCTAAGAGCTCGGGAGAACACAGTTTGCCAGGGTTGGGAGACGGGTCTGTTCCCCGCCCACGGAGAGCTTCCGGTCTAGGGGACGAGCCCGCGTCGGTTTTAAGGTGTTCGGGCGGCTCTTCCCCTCCTACCCGACCTCTCGGACGAACCGTGACGCTTCTCTTTCCTAAAGCCGACCTGCTCTCTGTACTCCGACTTCTTCTAGCTCCGTGCCGACACCTTGCCCGCGTCCTCCTCCTGGCCCTCAACCTCCCTCACTCTTCCCACCCGAGCGACCACTACTCCCCTCATCCTCAAAGCCACCCTAAAATCGCACCTCCTCCAAGAGCCCTTCCCCAACTACGCCCACTTCTCCTACTCGCCCTCCCTTCCGCGTTACCTGTGTACTTTGATCCGTACCCCTTAATCACGCGATAGTCACCCCGCCCTCAGCCCCACAGCACCCGGGTCCGTATCCTTAAACTCTGCCGTCGTCTCCCAGCCTGTAATTCATTTTAACGCCCGGCTCCCCGTCTTAGACCGTGAGCTCCTTCGGGCGAGGAGCAGGTCCACCGTACCCTCGTACTCTCCCGAGGGCTCAGGACCCTGCTCCGTAGGCGGTAAGCGCTCAGTAAATACCACCGGTTGATTTGGAGGACGAAAACCTCACCTCCGAGCGCGTCCGCTTCAGGGGAGCGCGTCTTAAACCACACCCCGCGGCTCGATCCCGGCGCGAAGGAGTGTTTCTTTCGAACCCACCTTTCCCCCGCCCCCGCATCGTCGTGGGATTTGGTGAACGGCCAGATTCTCGCCCCCTCCCCGTGGGGAATCGGATCCATCCCACCTGTTATCCCGGGTGGCCCTTTGCCTGTTCCTCTTCCAGCTCCCATCTGGCATCTTTTTAAGAGGCGGACTCCACGGGGGTCTACGGCGTCCCCAGGGGCGTGAGATCTTGGGCTGGAACCGTTTTTTGTTTTCGTTTCTCGGTTTATCGTTCATGCGCTTTTCAGAGATGCTCTTTGGCCGCAACTGGTTTTTCTCCTTTTGTTTCTTAAGCTCATTTCTGTAGGTTATTTACCTCTTTGGGACGGCGGGTGTTTGGAAATGGATCCGCTCGGCAGATTATCGGGCTAGGTCTGTGGGGCACGTACCGCTCCTATCTGATCGGCCGTGGTCGTTTCCTAAGCGGGCGGTTGATTAAATAGATGGGATTTTTTGTAACCCCACGAAGTTGCGCAAGCCCAGAACGATCGCGTTTTCAAGGAGGGGCTGGATGAATTCACAGATGAAAGACCAGTAATGGGTTTTTTAGAGGAAGGAGTTAGGGATTTTTAGCAGCGTCTAAAGAGGGTCACGGACCCTAGAGCCGTATCGAATATCTGCTTATCGGGTGCCCGTCGGGTGCTTGACGTCTCCCCGGCGCTTCATAAATACCAGGCTTAAGGCTTGAAACGACGTCGTGCTTGTCATTCAGCTCCCGCAGTTGGATATCGACGAAGGCGGGTCCTACGCTTCTCCTCCAACGCCGTCTTGTGCCCTGGGTAATCCGTATAATATAGATGCGATTTCAGTTATACGGGTTTCCAGAACCCTCCTCTCCCGTACCCGGTCGGTTGATGTCGAATTTGTACGGAAGGCTGTTCGGATGACCTAAAAAAACGGCCTCAGTCCACCCGTTCAACCTCCCAGCTTAGCTAAATGCGTTTCTTCCACCTCTGCGATCCCGTGGGTGAGGAAACGGCGCAACCCGGCTCCATTCGTGATTGAGTGAGGAGCACGAGGAGGCGAGGTGCCTCGATCCCGTCGTGACCGCCAACGGTCGGACCCGTGTGGGCCAATAAAATGTGTCCTCAATCTGAATTCCAGCCTCGAATACCGCCGGGACGATCGCCGGCGCCGTCATAGGGACTCTGATGGCTCTGTTGCTGTTGGGCCTTCTCGTCTTCTGTTGCTGCAAGAAACGGAAGGAGGAGAAGTACGAAAAAGAAGTGCAGCACGATATCAGGTAACTGTGAGCCCGGCATCGGGCGGGGATCGTCTCTATCTGTTGCCGGATTGCCAATTCGACCGCTTAGTTCAGTGCTCTGCGCGGACTAAGCGCTCAATAAATACCATCGAGTGAACGAAAAAAGCCACCGGCGCGACGGCCCGCCCCCCCGAGCTGACAGCCGGGTATTTGCCGAGCGTCATCCGGTCCCGGCGCCTCCCTGGGGGGCGGCCCCCGGGCGCGAGGGAGGCCACGGGGTTTCCCGGAGTCCCTCGTGGAACCGCCGGCCTCGATGGAGGGAGCTACCGCTCGGGCACAGGTCGTTTTTAACATACGTGTCGTTTCCGCCGCGCGTCCTGCGCCCGGAGCGACGCGTCGCATCCGACGCGTCCGTTTCGCCGTGAGGGTCGTCTCTGGCACACGTGCCGTCTCTGACGCGCGGGCCAGAAGCGGCACGTCTCGCCTGTCAGAAGTGACACGTGCGTTAGGAGTGGCACGCGCTCCGACTGAGGCACCGAGAAGTCGGGCGACTGGCCCGGAGTCACACAGCCGCCGAGTGGCAGGGCGGGGATTAGAACCCACGACCTCTGACTCCCAAGCCCGGGCTCTTTCCACGGAGCCACGCTGCCTCGCGTAGACGGAGACCCCCGTGGGTCCCGGCGCCTTTCGCGGGTCGGGCGCGTCTCGGGGGGTGGGGTTCGGGGTGGAGGCTCCCGGAGCTTCCTGCGGCGGAGGGCTGGGGTATCCGGCCCTCGGGCTGACCTGCCCCGTGGCTCTCCTTCCGCAGAGAGGACGTCCCTCCCCCGAAGAGCCGCGCGTCGACGGCTCGCAGTTACGTCGGCAGCAACCACTCGTCCCTGGGGTCCATGTCTCCTTCCAACATGGAAGGCTACTCCAAGACCCAGTACAACCAGGTTCCAAGCGAAGACTTCGAGCCTCCTTCTCCGAAACCGGCGTTTCCGCTGAACAAGGTAGCCGCCCCGAATCTGAGTAGGATGGGCGCCGTGCCCGTCATGATCCCGGCCCAGAGCAAGGACGGCTCCATAGTGTAGGCCGCGCTCGACGAGACTCTTCTCCTTTTTTCTGTCTTGTTTTTTTATTCCCCAGTTTTTTAGCCCCTCCGCAGGTTTTAAGTAAAAAAACGCCCCACCTCGTTCCGAATACTCTGCTCCCACGTTCAAAATAGCTCCCGAAAACGATAAGGAAAATAAGCGAATGGGAACCGCCGGCGGTCTCTCCCTCCCCGGAAGGTTGGGTCCGATTCGGCCTCCGGGGGCAAATGGAACTTCCCGGGAGAAGCGTCGGAGTTTCTGCCGAGCGGCGGCTCCCCGGGGCGATCTCCTCGGTCCACCTCCTCTTCCCGGGCGCCTCTCGCGTTGCCTCGCCGTCGGGTTACGGGCGGCGGAAGAGGCGGGGCGGGCCTCTGACCCGGCGTGGCCTGCCCTGCCCGGGGCCAATCCGGAGGTTTTGTTTTCCCCCTTTCTCCCCCCCCCCCCCCCCACCCCAAGGATACCCTGGCCCGAAAGCGTTCGGACGGGACGTCCCGGAGGCGGGAGCCCATCTGGGCCGGCGGGTGTCGTCGGCCTTCTGGGTCACCGCCCACGGGGCGACGGTCGGTCCCACGGGGTAGCCGTCGCGGCGGCGGCGGCTGAACGTAGCGCCGGGAGGCTGAGGGGCCGGTGACCCGGAGGCCGGCCTGGATTTGACCGCTCCTCCGCCGGTAGGCGTTTCTCCCGCCCTCCCGAGTGAAAACTAGCACCGTCTCGTTTCGCCCGATCTATGGAGCCGCGTCGCGAGCCGCCCCCCGGAGGCCCGCGGGAGGGCCGGCGGCGCGGACGCCCCGGGCCGCGGTGGAAGAGCAACGCGTCCGGTTGATTTTTCCGGAAACCGGAAAGCGTCGGATGACGGAGGGGGCCCTTCCCGTCCGAGGGGGCCTCCCGGTTCTGCTGCCCGAGCTCGGCCCTCGAATTCACACGGCGACGTGAATCGCTTCGGTCCAGAGGAGGTGCCGCGGTTGCTAGATAGGTCGGGCGGGCCGCGGAATCCCCGCGCGCCGGCCCCGCCTCGTCCCCGGCGACCCGTCTGCCCGGCCCTGGAGCCGCGGGAGGGATGTTTGATCGATCGATTAGATGTCCTAGAAACCAGGGAGTATAAAAAAAAAATCGTATGTCGCAAATGGGAGCTGTCCCCCTTCACGTTCGACTTAGAGAAAGGGTTCGATTGTAAAATGCGGTCGGCCGGGTCGGATGTTCCCCCCTCCCCCCCCCCACTCCCCCGACCCTCGGGACGATAGCGGGAAGGCCTGGCGTCTCAGCGACGTGGGAACTCGAGGCTCCGCGGGGGATTCCGGCTGCTCTGAACGAATCGGACTGTCGCTTGTCGGGAGGTCCGTCGCTTCCGAGCGAGCCGGAGCAAAAAGCCGAGGATCGCCGTGGAACCGCCCAATGTGTCGACGAACCGGCTAGGGACCGCTGATCTCCGGAGGAGGATCTTGATGGCCCCTCCTGAAGATCCCTCCCCAAGAAGGATCTAGCGAGTGTATATAGTGTGCCGGTTGGCGTTACTTCTTGGTTTAGTTTTGTTTTTTTTGGTGTGTGTGCAGCCGGCGAGGTCAGTCCTGAGTGATCCCACTAGGCCCCGGGCCCTTCCCCCCTAAGTGTCGGTCAGGACGTGGTCCTCCGCTGAAAGGGCTCAGGTGTCTCGGGGGCGGGGAGGGGCCGGGGGCGTTTCTGAGCCGGACGGATCCGCCGCTCCCTCCCTTCCCCCCGGCCCGGCGGGCGGACGGACGGACGGACGGCGGGTCCGCGGGGCCGCTTTTTAACCTCGGAAAGGCCAACCCGCCTCGGTCCGGCTTCACCGGCCCGCCACCGCCCGTCGTCGGGGGTCCTTGGTCCCGAGCCTCCGCGGCCCGCCGCTCCTTCGCTCTACCGGGGACGTCCTGGTGCCGGAGAGCTGCCCGGGAAGAGCCCGGAGCACGCGTCGGAGTCGCGGGAGACGGCTCCGATCTTCTACCCTCGGGCTCCGGACGACGCACCCCGCCGTCCTCCGTGTCATCCCGCCCGTAACCGAGACGGGCGTGCGGTGTCGGTTTCCGGAGCGGGCCTTCCAGGACCCCCGGCCGCCTGGAAACTCGGCCTCCGGCCCCGTGTCGGTTGGCCGCCGGCACTTCTGCTAGTTGTTCAGGCTAGGCGTCTCGTGTCCGACGGTTTCGGTTTCGTGAGCGAGTCCGGTTATGGCGGCCCGGTGAGCGATCGTTTACGGGATGTCAGTACCCCCTTTTGCCCGGAGAGTGAGGTCCTCGAAGGGAAGCGTCGCCGAATTCACTTTCAAAAGTGCAACGCCTCTGGGTACACGGACCGGCCGCCGTTAGTCTTTTTTTCCAAGTCCCGTGGTATTCCTTTTGTAAGGAGATGGAGACCCTGGATCTTTTCGCTCCAGATTAAAGAATAAAAAGGTAAAAGGCGAGTTCCAGTCCCCAAGAACCATCCGGGAGGTGATCCTTTTTCCATCAGAAGGCACGGCCGGCACCGGACGCTCGACCGCGAGTCGTCCGCTCCCCTTTCCCTCGGCCCCGGCAGCCTGAAGGTCGACCGACGCTCCGGCTTGGGATTCCCTCCGGTTCTCGTCGTCTGGATTTGGCAGCGTTAGCCATTTCGGAATTCGGGGAGGCCGGGAAGCGTGGCGATCGACGACGAGCCCGGGTTGCTGCCCACCTTGTTTTTTTTTCTCCCCAAGATGGCACGTTGATTCTGAGGCCCCCGTGGACAGGGGCACGGGTCTCCGCCCCGTCCCCGCAAGAGAAGGCCGGGTCGGGGGAGCTGCCGTTCGCCACTTAGGGCAACGTGGACGTGTAGGAAGGCGGTGAGAGAGTCTCGAGCCGGGTCAGGGCTTGGTGGTGCGTGGGGAAGACGGGGCGTTTTCTGGACCGCAATCTAGACATCTGGTGACCCACAAGCGTGCTCTGTGTGTGTGTGTGTGTGTGTGTGTGTGTTCGTCTGGGTGGATGGTCAGACCCCGCGTAATAAGAGGGTCCGTCTGGCTCCGGTTTCCGCCAGTTGTAAGAGTTAAAGTATCTTGAAAAATATCGTGAAACCCGATGATCCGCAACTCGTTGCAGATCTCGTGCAAGAAGTTGCTAAAATGATTCTTGCCCAAGGGGTGGGGGACGGGCGGGGGGGGGGGGGGGATTTGTGTGTGTGTGTGTGTGCGCGTGTGTGTGCGCAAGCATGCAGGTAAACTTGGAAATAACATGAATGTTTTGGATTGTTTTTTAATGGCCTGGTGCATTAAAAAAAATGCCTTATTCCAGTCTGGCAAAAGGCCTTTCTTTTAGGTAGCCAACTCCAAGCGGTGTCTCGTAGAAGAGACACGAGAGCCGGCTCCCTTTTTAACTCTTCTCCATGTGGCATGTGGAATTTACGTGTATAGCGAGAGCCCTTCATTACGTTCTCCGTGCTTTGTACCCTTCACTAGTTTGTTTCGGGCAAGTTTTAATGGAAGCCTCTGGATCGGAGAGCTTGGTGCTCCTGCGGCACAAGCCAGCATTTTCCCCAAAAGGCTCTGTGGCCAGCGTGCCCCCCCCCCCCCCACCCCACCGACCCCCGTCCCCGTCCCACCCACCCCCGTTTCCCCGACGACGGGCCCGGTCCTTAAATCTGAGCAATAGATAGCCCGCCCAAAGCGGGCACCCACCAGCCCCCGAGGGAAAGGCTCCCGGGACCGATTCGGCCGATCGGTTTCGACGGGGTTTTATATTCCGGCTTCCGGCCGAAGGATTTCGGTGCAGGCATTGAAATTGGTGAGAATCTCCTTTGTAAAAACTTGCTCTAGTTTGGTGACCTCCTTGTGTACTTTTTGAAATAAAATCGGGGGAGAAGGTGGGCCCGTCCACCTCTCGCTTAGAAAGTCGACGTTTGGTGTGGCTTCATTTCACCGGGTCTCCGTCCCGCCGCCGCGCTGGATCCTTCCTCCCCGTCCCGCCGACTTTCCCTTTCCTCTCAAATGGGCGACTTGAAGGTTCATCCTCGAAAACCCGCCCCGGGCTGAAAGGCTTTCATCGCTCATCTGGCCCTGCACCCCCTAGCCCCTTTTTATTGTTGGATCGGGCTCTCCCGGCCGCTTAGTACGGTGCTCTGCACACGGTGAGCACTCAATAGGATCGAATGACCGGGCGCGGAGCCCCCGTATCGGTTTGGCAGAGATGGGTGCCGGCATCGTGGCTCAGTGGAAAGCGGCCGGCTCTGACGGGAGCGCGATTCCCCGTGGGACTCGGGCGGCCCGGCGGAGCCCGAGGCGGCGGCGGCGGGCTCCGGCGGGATTGGCCGACGGCTGTCCGTCCGACCTCCCGAAGAGAAAGCGCCGCGGAGCCTTCGGGAGCGCAGAACGGCCGCCCGGCGGGAGGAAGCAACGTCCTGTCCCGGCTCGGGCGATGACCCTCCGGGCGACCCCCTCGAGGTAAGCTCCGCGCTGGACGGTTTAGAGAGCAGGAGGGTGGCGGGGCCGGGGCGGGGATTCGGCTCGTAGCGTGATTTCACCTCGCGCCCTCACCGACTTGGACGCGCGCTCCCGTCTCCTCAGTGACCGACTCTACCTTCACCGACTCTGAAATCCCTCCGTCTCACTTGCCTCCTCTCCCGCACCCCTCTCTCCTTCGTTCGGCACGTCGACGCTATCGGCCGTGAGCTCCCCCCAATCTCCCCTGCCTCTCCTCGGTCCCTCCCCCGTCCCGGCCCCCCTCTCCGACTCTCCTATCCTTCCCGGCGGTATCTCTAGGGGAAATCACCCGCCTCCTCTCAAAGAGCCACTCCCTCCACCCGCGCATCCGACCCCATTCCTCTGCACCTCATCAGGACTCTCTCCCCGTCCCTTCTTCCCTAAGCGTCTTCTTCAACTGTTCACTCTCCAATGGCTCCCTCCTCGCTGCTTTCAAACTCTCCTGCACTGCCTCTCCCCCGTCCGAAGAAAAAAAAACCCCTCCTTCGACCCCACGGCTCCCTCCGGTTATCGCCCCATCTCCCGCCTACCGTTCCTCTTCGGATTCCTCGAGTGAGTTGTCTACACCCGCCGCCTCGAGTTCCTCCACTTCTCTCCTTGACCCCCTCCGATCTGGCTTCCGTCCCCCATGGCTCCACAGAAGCGTCCCTCTCGAAGGTCACCGTCGATCCCCTCGCCAGACCCAGTGACTTCTACTCCCTCCTATCCCTCCTGACCTCTCTCGGTCGTTATTGACACTGTGGACCACCCCCTTCTCCCGGTGAAGTATCCAACCTCGGCTTCGCCGACCCCGTCCCCTCCTGGTTGTCGTCCTACCTCTCTGGCCGCTCATTCCGCGTCTTCCGAAAGCCTTCCCGCTCAAACCCCGACCACCCCCCGACTCTTCCATCACCTTCCTGACTCACTGACCCCTAACCCTGGCGTGATCCTCGACTCCGCTCTCTCGTTCGACCCACACATTCGATCCGCCGCTAAATCCTGTCGGTCCCGCCTTGGCAGCGTCGCTAAGATCCGCCCCGTCCGGACTGCCGTCACGTCGGTACGGTCGCTCGTCCCGCCTCGGTGATCGCGTCGGCCTCCCCGGCTCCCGCCTCTCCCCCCTCCGGTCCGTGCTTCGGTCTGCGGCCCGGGTCGTCTGCCCTACAGACACGTTCGGGACGTCACCCCTCTCCTCAGAATACTCCAGTGTATTTAGAGCGGTCCACCATCTTGCCCCCTTCTTCCTCACCGAACCGCTCTCTTCTACAGCTCGGCTCCTCTAACGCCAACCTTCTCACCGTGCCTCGGTCTCTCCCACCTCGCCACCGACGCCTAGCCCGCGTCCTGCCTCTGGCCTGGAACACCCTCCCTTCTCAAACCCGACGTCGTCTCTCTCCTTCAGAGCCTTACCGAAGGCCCATCTCCTCCAGGAGGCCTTCCCAGCGTAAGCCCCTCCTCTCCTCTTCCCCCGCTTCCGTGTTGCTCTGACTTGCTCTCTTGGTTCTCCCCCTTGCCCCCGGCCCTTAATATATCAATGACGTATTTGTAGTTAATCGGCACCGATGTCTGCATCTCCCCTTAATGTATTAATGACGTGTTTGTCTGCATCTCCCCCCGCCCCAGCCCGCAAGCTTGTTGCAGGCCGGGAATGTGTCTATTAATGGCTGTGTCGTACTCTCCCAAGCGCTTAGTACAGCGCCCCGTGCAAAATAAGTGCTCGATAAGTATGCTTGAGTGCACGAATGAAGGCCTCCTCGAGGAGGTGACTTTTCCGTCCTCTCGGGGTCGCGACTGAAGAGTTTTCAACACTCGGATATCTCGGCTACGGGAGGGAGAGTCGAGCAGAGGCCTGTCCATTCCGTTACCTAGCGGGAGAGCCGCGTCCGTAAGACGTGAAACCAGACCTTCTTGAGGTATCGGACTCCTCGCTGTCTCGGTTTATGTCGCCGTCCGTCTCCCCGCTAGACCCTTAAGGTCGCGGCGGGCGGGGGGATGCGTCGTACGTGGCGCGCTCTCCCAAGTGCTCAGTCCGGCGTTCCGCCCGTAGTGAGCACTCGCTCAATACGGTGGACTGGCCAAGCGCTCAGCGCTGTTCTTTGAAAGGAGGCGTGGCCCGGTGGCAAGAGCCCGGGCTCGGGAGTCCGAGGTCATGGGTTCGAATCCCCACTCTGCTCCTCGTCAGCTGGCCGTGGGTAAGTCACTTCACTTCTCTGTTTCTCAGCTCCCTCATCTGTACAATGGGGATGAAGCCTGTGAGCCTCCCGTGGGTCGACCCGATGACCCCGAATCTCCCCCAGCGCTTAGAAGGGTGCCCTCCTGCACGTAGTAGGCGCTTAACGGATACCGACGTTATCATCATCCCCCATTTTAGGGCCGAGGAAGCGGCCAGACGGGCACGGCCGGCGAGCCGCCCGCGGTCCGGGGTCTTGTCCCTCGCCCCCGTGACCCCCGTCCCGTTTCCTCCCTAGGACGCGGACGGCCGGAGGATGGCTTGAGAGGCGGCCGAGAGATCTGAAATCCGGTTCTGCCACCAGCTTCGCTCGTGTGTCCCGTCTCCGGGCTGTATCCCGCCGGCGTCCACCGTCCCCTCTCCTCGCTCCGCTCCTCTCCCCTCTACCTTGTCTTAGGCCGTCGAGTCGTCGGCGACCCGTCGCGACGCCACGGACGCCTCTCTCCCGGAACGCCCCACCTGCACCCG
Source organism: Ornithorhynchus anatinus (assembly GCF_004115215.2). Lineage (NCBI taxonomy): Eukaryota > Metazoa > Chordata > Mammalia > Monotremata > Ornithorhynchidae > Ornithorhynchus > Ornithorhynchus anatinus. The sequence continues at coordinate 19,722,124 of NC_041744.1, read as the reverse complement.
CGATGCTTCCGGTATTGGGGCCGTAGGGTTTTCTTGGGGGTGAAAAACACACACCCGCACGCCATTTTCAACACGTGGCAACACCAGCGTGCACATAGAGGAGTGACGTGCATGGCATGCGAGACACATGTATTAACGTGCTTCTTCTTTTCTTCCGCCTCGCTTTTTTCTTCTCTATATCCTTCTCCTCTCTCGTCTCCTTTCTTTTCTTTCTCCCTTGCTCTTCCTCCTTTCCCCCTCATCTCCTTTCTCTTCTCTGTGTTCTTTGTCCTCTGCATTTACCTTCCTTTTCTCGGCATTTTTTTGGTCACTGCCTTTTTTTTTGATCACTCATTTCTGGCACATGTCAGAAAGGACACAGATGTCAAAAATAACGCGTCAGAAATGACGCACGTCAGAAACGACAGATGTGCCAGAATGGACACACGGCAGAAACCAGCACATATGTCAAACAGCACATGTGTCAGAAACAGCATATCAGGGGCAACACATAAGAAACGACATGTATGTCAGAAATGACATGCGTGCCAGAAAGGAAGAGGAGAAAAAGAGAAGGGAGAGGGAAAAGGAAGAGAAAGGAGATGCGAGGTGGACAGATGAGAGAGAAAAAGAAAGAGGAGGAATGAGAAATAGAAAGAGGAGGAAGAGATAAAAGAGAAAGGAGGGAGGAAGATAATAAAAAGGAGGAAAAAAAAAACAAGTGAGGAGGAGAGAAGGTAAAAGAGGAAAAGAAAGATGAATGAACAAAGAAGAGAAAGAAGAGAGGGAAAGGAGGAAGAGATGAGGAGAGAGAGAAGCAAAGAAGGAAAAGAATAAAAGAAAGTAAGGAGAAAGGAACAGACCAAGGAGATGGGAGAGGAGAAAGAACATAAAGAGAAAGGAGAGGAGAGAAACAAGAAAAGAAAGGAGAAGAGGGGGAAAGGAGAGAAAAGGAAAAGATGGGAGAAGAGAAAGACAGAAGAGGAGAATAAAAAAGGAAAAGAGGTGAAGACAAGGAGGGGGGGAAAGAAAAAGGAAAGAGAGAAGGGAGAGGAGAAAGAAAAAGGAAGAGAAACAAGAATGCAGAGGAAGTGGGGGAAAAAGAAGGATGACAGAGGTCGTAAGAGGAAAGAAAAAAGGAGAGAAGGAAAAGAAAACAGAAAAAGAGGAAGAAAGGTGATGGGAGAGGAGAAAGAACAAGAGAAAGGAGAAGAGGGAAAGAAGAGATAGGAGGGGAGAAAGAAAAGAAAGATGGAAGAGGAGGAGAGAAGAGAACAAGAGATGAGAGGGGGAAAAAAGGAAAAAGAGAGAGGAGAAAGAACAAGAGATGGGAGAGGGAAAGAAGAAAAAAGGGGAGAAAGAGAAAGAACAAGAGATGGGAGGGGGGGAAAGAAGAAAAAAGGAAGAGAATAAAAAAGGAAAGGAGAGGAAGGTGAGAAAAGAAAAAAATGAGAAAGGAGAGAAGGAAGAAAAAAGAAGGAAAATTAAGAACAAAAAAGCAAAGGCAATGGGAGAGGAGAAAATGAATAAGAAGAGAAAGGACAAGAGGGGGAAAGGAAGAGAGAAAGAAAAAGGAAAAGAAAGGAGATGGGAGAGGAGAATAAAAAAGGGAAAAGGAGAAGATAAGGGAGAGGAGAAAGAAAAGAAAGGAGAGAAGAAAAAAGAACAAAAACCAAAAGAGGAGGAAAAGAAAGCAGAGAAGGGAGATGGGTGAGGAGAAAGGAGAAGGGATTCCTGGGTTTGCGTCCTAGGGACGGATGGGCCGAGCCGAGGTCCGGCCGTCGTCTCCTCCGTGGCCGCCGCCTCCCGTCGCGCTCCCCGGGCCCGTGGCCGCCGGGACCCCGGGCCCTCGCACCCCTCCCCCTCCCCAGATCCATGACCCCCACAACCGTTAGACCGGCTTTTAATTAAGAGACCACATTCTCTCATTCAATTCATTATTCCGCTAATGGCCGCCGAGGTCTTTTCCCGGAGTAGACCCCGTTCGGATGTAAATATATACCGTACACAGAAAGGCATCCTGCGTCGAAAGAGGAGAATCGAGGGCCGGTTCCAGGCCCGTAGGGCGGCGGCGGGCGCCGGGCGGGGACCCGGGCCCGCGGACGGACGAGCGACCCTCCGTCCCTTCTCCCGCCTGGGGACGTGACGCGTTCCGAGCCGCACGTCTCCTCACGGCCGCTCGGCTCTGCCCTCCGCGGCACGACATCGCCTGCCGGAAGCCGCCGAGATCCCTCTCTCCCCTCCGGGTCGGCGGGCGGTCCGGAAGAGCGGGAGCCGCGGAGATTCCCTAAGCGAACAGGCCAGAGCTCGCGCCGTCGGGAAACGTCACCGACTCGACTCCCGGGCGCGGACCCGAGGTCCCGCCGCCCGTCCCCGAGAGGCGCCCGGAGACCTCCCGGACGGGTCAGCGGGGCAGGAGGGGTCGGCGACCCGTCCGAGTCCCCGCGGCTTAAGTTCGATCCCGTCCCGCGAGGGAACAGTACGCCCTCCCCTTCGCCGCCCCCCGCGCCATTCCCATCTCACAGAGCCCCCGATGCCCATCTGCTTCCCACCCTCGAGGAATCGCGTTTACTCCCGGGAGGGTGACGGGATGGCGCCGAAAGGGCAGGCGCTCGACGGAGACCGAGACGCGGCGCGAGTGCCCTTCCTCGTCCGCGTCGCCCCGCGGACCGGAACCACCCGAGATCGGGTCCCCGGCCTTAGAGACGCTAGGTCTCTCCGGCTGGCCCGCTTCCCAGTGGAAAAGAGGCGCAGCCGGCTCCTACCTAGGAGCCGCTCACCCTACCTCGAAGCGTGTCCGGGGACCCTTGAAGACCGCCGTCCTCTCCGCCATCCGTCACGGGGGACGGCTGGGTTAGAAGCGGAGAGCTTGGCCCCTTCCCGTGGGCGACCGTCGAGGAACCGCTCCGTCGACTTGGAGAAAACGACGCCGCTCTCGCGGCGGCCCGGGAGCCCCCGAGCGCGCGGAGGGACCACCCGAGGACTCCCGGAACCGCGAGGAAAAGTCAGACGGGGTATCCTTCCACCCCGGAAACTCCCAGCGGGGCTCGGGGATTCGCCGCGACGCGGCACCCCGAGAGGTTGGGCTCACCACCTCTCCTGCGGTCTGGCACGGGTAGAGGTTTGGACGTAAACCCATCGGTGCTATCTACTGAGCGCTCACCGGCGGCAGAGCCCCGTCAGAGGCTCCCCTCGTACGGCCCCCTCACGGCGGAGGTTGTCGTCCCGTGGTGCGGCGTCCGCGTCGTGGGGGGACGGGGGCCGCCGGCCGGGCTGCGCCGTCCTCCGGACCGATCGTCCGGCAGGGAGGGGACGGGGGCATTTCCGCTTCTCCGCCGGCCCTGTGGATGGGGGGAAACGAATCAACGGTCAGCACCCTCACAGGTGGCCCGCCACCCACGGCCCCGGCCCCTCTCCCCCCTCTTTCCCTTCGGCCAGGGTGCGCGGGGCTGCCGCGGGGCCTCCCGTGACCGAGGATCGTAATGCTGGGTTCGGGGGCGTCGCCTGGCCTGCCGGGAAATGGGGGACGCCAGAACCCGTCGCCTCCCCTACAGCGTCAGACGAGAGGGGGTCGGGATCCGAGGCGACGGGGAGGGTCCGGACCCCCGACCGCCCCCCGAGACTCCCGAGCGGCTCCTCGACGAGGCCGGCCGCGGGTGACGCGGGCGCTGGTTAAGAGAGACGGAACGAGAAGCGTAAGCTTTCGTGTAAAAGAGTACCCCGACGGAGAAGCCCGCGGCCCGCCGCGACCGGGGAGGGCGCCTCGGGTCCGGGGAGCAAAGATCGGACCGTCAGAGATGGACGTCTTCTCCGTTGCGGTCGGAGCCCGACGGGGCCGCGGCGGTCTGACGTCCGAGGACCCCCCGGGGGGCCGGGGAGGCGGCCCGGCCCGAGGTTCACCGTGCCCGACCGGTCGGTCGCGGCCCCCTCCGACGTCAACATGCCGGCGAGGTCGTCTCACCACGTCTCCCCTCTCCGTTCCGCTCGGCGACAGGTCGGTATCCTTCCCGCTTAGGGGACACGGAACGGCACACGGTCGGGGAGCCTCATCCGGGCGGAGGGTAGACCCGCCGAGCGACGCCGGGGCCGGCCAGCGAGCCGGACCGGTGACTGACGTCCCTAGGGAACAGAGCTCTTCGTCTCGCCCGGGGGAACCTACTCCCCCGCCCCCCGTCGGACCCGGAACCCCAGCGTCCTCCCCGACCCGCCTCGCCTCTCGAACCCAGGTCCGGTAGACCACGAGGAGGTGGGCGGGGAGCACGCCGCCTCCGCCGTATCTCACTCCACCGAGCGCCCGATTAAAACCGTCGCCCCATCTCTCTCACCTCCGACCCGCAAGACCCCCCGGGGCTCCGCGACGTCTCCGGGATCCGGCCCCCTCTCCCCGGTCCGATCCGGTCCACGCGTCCGCCGTGTCCGTGGTGGCCTCTGGCCTCTCCCTTCTGCTCCCCGGATCCGTTCGTCCTCAAAGACGGCGCTGCGCGCGACTCCCCCGTCTCCAAAAGCCTTCGCCCGTTAACCGTCCCCACTTCGAGGCCGACGGGGGTGTTCCCGTCAAAGCGTCCCGCCCCTCCCACGTCGAACCCGCCCGAGAGGCCCTCGCCCGCCCCCCTCCCTCGCCGCCCGTCCGACCGTCGCTCTCCCGCGCGGCCCTCCTAGAATCACGCCTCCTCCGAGAGGCCCTCCCGGACCGGGCGCTCCGTCTCCTCCACGACGCCGGGGTGGCCGTATCCCCTCCCTGAGCTCCTTTCACGTCCGTCTCCCCCCGGGCGGGCAGGGATCCTGGCTTCGGTCAGTGTCGTGTCGTACTCTCCCGAGCGCCCGCGCGGTCCTCCGCAAGAGACGCCCGCTCAATGAACTCGATCGACGGATCGACGGCGCACCCGCCGCGGGCGGAGCGGTGCGCTGAGATCTCGAGAGAGTCCACCGGGCGACAGCACGGTCCACCGGATAGGGCCCGGGAGTCAGGAGAGGTCACGGGCCCGCCGGGTCCAGAGCGCGGCGCTCAACGCTCGGGAAAGTACGACACCACACGGCGCGCGGAGGCGACCCCTGCCCACGCGGAAGATACGGTCTACGGGGGGGGACGCGGGGAGGACGCGTGAGAATGGATTAGGGCCCGGGGCGGGGGGACGGACCAGGCCGGCGGAAGATCACCTCCGTAGGTCGGGGCCCGAGACCCAGCCCCGAGGGGTAGACGGCCGACACCCGGACGCCCCCCGAGGTTAAACCCGGCTCCGGGAGCGGCGGCTTCTCGGGGCACGGGTCGGCCCGGCGGCCTCCCGGGGGTCTCGGGGACCCCGGCCCGGGAACCGCCCCGCCGCTCTCCCCCTCCGCCCCCCGGGGAGGAAGGGCCGGGACTCACCCATCCTCACGCCCAACACCGCCGCCACGCAAACGACACGCAGGCCCGACTCACGGCCGTTCTGCTCAAACCTCGAACCGGCTTGCTTTTTTATTGGCCGCTACGGGAACAGGAGAAACACGGCGCGGGATCGGCCTCGATGGACACCGCGGCCCAGAAGCCGGCCGAGAGCGAGAGACTCGTCAGGCGGGCCGCCGCGGCTTCCTCCGCTACCGGGCTCGCTGGACGCCGCGGGCGGCCCGGACGGACCCTCCGTCCCACCGGGAGAGGTCCGGCGCCCCCCCCCCCCCCCAGGCCGGCCTCGGGAACGTTTTCCAAGCTGGCTCGGCGTCTCTATCGGGGCGGGACCCGCCGGCCCGCTCGCCCGCGGGGACCCCCGACCTCCCGCGCGCGTCCACTCACGGGGATCCCGCCGTCCGGGGCGGGCTACCGCCGAGGGGGCGCCGCCATCTGGGGGCTCGGCCAGAAGGGTCGGGGCTCCCCTCGCGGAGCGGGAGGCGCCCGCGGCCCCGGGCGGTAGGCCTGGCTCCTCCCGCCCGGGTGCGGGTAGCCCGGCGGGAAGGGCGGCGGGTGGGGGCCCTGGGGGGGGCCGAATCCCCGACGGGAGGTCGCCGGCCCGCGCTGGGGCAGGGGGCTCGGGGTGGCCGCCGGCCGGGACGCCTGGAGGGGAGAGGGCACGGCCCGGGTCACGGCGGGCGCCCGGGGATTCCCCGGAGCCCGGCCCGCTCTCCCCCGGGACCCCCCCGCGACGCCTCCACCTCGGGGGGCATCCGCCCGCCGCCCCCCCCCCCCCCCGCCCTCCCCCGCGCCGTCACCTCGGGGGCCCGGGCCGGGCGGGCGGCCTCCTTGCGGCCCTCTTCGTCCGAGGACGAGCCCGAGTGGTAGTCCGAGGTGACCTTGTCCACGGCGCTGGTCACTTTCTTGGAGATCTCATCCTTGTTCTCGTCCCCGCTCTGGAAGCTGGCCACGACGAACGCGTTGTTTTTCTCCCCGTACCTGGAGAGGCGGGGGGAGAGCCCTCGAGCCGACGGCACGGGGCCCTCGGGCCGGAGGAGGCCCGGCGCGCGTCCCCGCCGGGCCCTCGGGCCGGGCCCCCGGCCCCGCTGACCTGCAGCACACCTCGCACGGGTCCACCCAGAGCGTCAGCTCCCGGGGCAGGTCCAGGTCGCTGTACAGGATGCGGCTGTTCTCGCAGGCTTTCAGCACGTCCGGGTCCACTCTCTGGAACCTGTTGACGCGGATGCACCTGGGCCGGGCGGGAGGGGCCGGGGCCGGTCAGCGGAGGCTTCTCCGCCCGCCCCGCCCCGGCCCCCACGACCCGGGCCGCCCCACTGCGCGACACGGGGATCTAGGAAGCGGCCGGGCCCCGTGGGAGTCGGGCAGGTCACGTCGCCCCTCTGGGCCTCCGTATCCCCGACCGTCCGACGGGAACCCGGTACCCGTTCCCCCTCCTGCTTAGACGGCGCGGCCCGCGCGGGCCGCGTCCGACCCGACCGGCTCGCGTCCGCCCCGGCGCCCGAGACGTGGCTTTCCGTGTGGAAGGCGCTTGACGGACACCGTTAGAAACAAAAGACACGGCCGTGCCAACGTTCGCGGGGGACGGAGCCGTCCGTGTCGGGGCCACGGGAGGGGAGGGTCTGGGAGTCCGGAGATCCGGGTCCGGCCCCCCCCGGGCCGGACGGCCCGGGGTACGCCTTCTCCTCGCCGGGGGCGGGGGGAGGATCGGATGAGATCGCCGACGGGCTGGCCGCTTCGAAAATCGAAGCGTCCGTCAGACTGCCCTTATTGTTATTCTTATGGCTATTAGAGAGGGAGGTCCAACCTCCGAGACCGGAGGCCCGGGTTCCGACCCACCTCCGCCGTCTCCCGGGACCCCGCGGCTCCCCCGGGGGACGTGACCCCCCGGCCGCCCGCCCCGCCGCCGGCCAGCGGGCTCGGGTTCCCCGCGTACCTGTAGGCCTGCCCTTTGGAGGGCTTCTCCGGGTACCAGTGGTTTTCGTATTTTTCCTGGAGAATCACGGTCAGCTTCTCGGCGAAGCGCTCCACGGCCTCCTTGCCCAGCTTGTCGTTCTTGCGGACCAGCTTGGTGAAGAAGAAGACCACCGCGGCGATTTCGTTCTTCATCTTCCCTGCGGGGACGCAAGGCCTCGGTTCCCCGAACCCCCGGGGCTCACGCGCCGAGGGCCGACGGGGAGTCGGCCACCCCGTCCGCCCGGCCCCGCGACTCTCGGGTCCTCCTCCCGGCCCCGTGCCCGGAATGCCGGGTGACCTCGGCCGGTCGCTTAACCCCCCCCCCGGGCCTCCGTGTCGTAATCGGAAAAGCTGGGATGAGAGAGACGGTGAGTCCTGAGTGGAATGGGGATCGTGTCCGTTCTCATTCTCCCGTACACACCCCGGCGCTTCGCGCCCGCCAAGCGCCTCGGTCGGTGTCCGAACCCCGGCCCCGATCGACGGCCCACTCCCCCGCATCCCTCTCGTCACGGATGGGCTCGCCACGCTCCGGCCTCTGCGTGGGGTCGGGGGGCTCAGGCTCTGGGGTCCTTCTCCGGACACCCGAGCTTCCCCCCCCCCCGCCCAGCGGGAGGTGGAGACGGACGTGCGGGCGGGGTCTCCGAATATCGCCCCGGAAATGAGAGGATCGCCACCGTTAGAGCCCGAGGATCCAAGACCCTCCGTTCCCGGCCCTCCGGAGCATTTCGGAATCCGCAAGGCGACGACGACGACGACCATCTTTACGGTCCTCGTGAAGCGCTTCCTACGCGCCGAGCGCCGTTCCGAATGCTGGGCAGGTACAATCCGATCGGGTCGGATACAGTCCCCGTCCCCCGTCTTAATCCCCCTTTTACCGACGAGGTGATGGAGGCCCAGAGAAGTCAAGTGACTTGCCCGAGGTCCCACGGCGGACGGGTGGCGGAGCTGGGATTAGAACCCGGGTCCCTCCGACCACCAGGCCCGTGCTTTATCCGCTAAGCCGTGCCGCCTCCAAGACAGGTAAAAGAGACGGGGGAGAGATACGTGAAAATCGGGGTGGGGACGGGCCGCCTCCCATGCGGCGCACGGTCTGAATGCGGGGGATCTGTCCCCCTTTTAAAGACGGGCAGCCGAGGCCCAGAGAAGGGACTCGCCCACCGTCACGGAGCAGACGGGCGGCGCGACGGGGATCGGGTCCTCCCACGCCCGGGTCCGTGCTGGTTCCGCCGGGCCGCGCCGCTCCCCTCCGGCCCCCGTCGGTTTCCAAGGGAGACTCGAATGACGGCGGCGTTTCCGTAAACGCAAACGCCCCGAGCCGGAGGAGGCTCTAACGCTCCCTCCCCGCTCGGCCCGCGGGCTCGTCCGGGCAGCCGCCCTGCCCGACGACCGGGGGCCCGCGGAGCCCGCCGGGGTCCGGGGGGTGCCGACCCACCCGCCCGAGTGCCCTTGCGCGCTCTCCGCAACCGGGCACCTCGTCTCCGGGAATTCAGACCGGGGCCCCCGCCCCGTCCGGGACACGGCACTCTCGATCCTTCGACGACGTCCCGACCTTCCTCCGGGACGGGGGGGCCCCGCGAGAGCTTCCGGTGGGCGGGGGGCCGCCCCCCGTCTAGGGAGGACGGTGCCCAGACAAGCGGCCCGGTCCCCCGGCGCACCCCGGACCAAGACTGCCACTGCCGTGACCTTCGTTGCCGGGACCGGGAAGCCGGCTGGGGCTTAATAGATGGTTTGGGATCCAGGTCGCAGGTGGCCTTTCGTCGGCCCGCCTACGCGCTCTCCCGCCACAAAGAACGAGGTCGACAAAGACCCCCGAGAGGAAAGACGGAAGTCGGGAGGAGAGGGAGCCGGCACAAGGACCGAGTACGGGGTCCGGGGCGGGGTCCGGAGGGAGCCAGGAGGGACCTGGCAGCATACGGCAAAGGGGAGGAGCGGGAAACCCCAGCAGGAAAAGCCCGGGCCCGGGAGGCGGATGATGATGACAACGTTGGTATTTGTTAAGCGCTTACTACGGGCGGAGCGCCGTTCTAAGCGCTGGGGGGGATCCGGGGTCATTTTACAGATGAGGTAACTGAGGCACAGAGAAGTGAAGTGACCCGCCCGCACGACCTGGGTCCTAATCCCGGCTCTGCCTCGCGCCTGCCGCGTGACCTCGGGCAGATCGGTCACCTCCCGTGCCTCGGTCACCCCCGTCTGTAAAATAGGGATTCGACAGCCGGTCCCCCTCCCACTTAGATCACGAGCCCCACGCGAGGCAGGGACCGTGAGCCGATTGGCTCGGATCTACCCCGGTGCTTAGTCCGGGACCCGGCACGTGGTAAAGCGCTCGGTTCCCTCACCTGTCAAATGGGGCTAAATAATTACGGGATTTATTAAGTGCTTACTACGTGCCGAGCGCCGTCCCGAGGGCCGGTGTAGATACGAGGTAAGCAGCTGGTGCCAAGTGGGGATAAATGTGAGAAGCAGCGCGGCTCGGCGGAAAGAGCCCGGGCTTAGGCGTCAGAGGTCATGGGTTCTAATCCCGGCTCCGCCGCTCGTCAGCTGTGCGACTTCGGGCGAGTCGCCTCGCTTCTCGGCGCCTCGGTTCCCTCGTCCGGAAGATGGGGATTAAGACCGCGAGCCTCACGTGGGACGGCCTGATTACCTTGTCTCTCCCCCGGCGCTTAGAACGGTGCTCGGCCCATAGTAAGCGCTTAAATACCAACATTATCATTATAAATAATCACGGGATCCGTTGAGAGCTCACTACGGGCCAAGCACCGTTCCGAGGGCCGGTGTAGGTACAGAGTGAGCGGGCCGTGCCACGTGGGATCTCGGGCTTAATCCCCATTTTCCGGATGAGGTCACTGAGGCGCAGAGAATAACAACGAGGGTATTCGTCACGCGCTATGTGCCAAGCACCGTTCTAAGCGCTGGGGTGGATACAAGGTAATCAGGGCGTCCCACGTGGGGCTCCCAGCCTCATTCCCCATTTTCCAGATGAGGTCGCTGAGGCCCAGAGAAGGGAAGCGCCCCGCCCGAGGTCACACGGCGGACGAGCGGCGGAGCCGGGATGAGAACCCAACGTCCCCCGGGCTCTCGCCGCCGAGCCACGCCGCTCCTCCACGGGGACCGTGAGCCGGCGGGGGACGGAGACGGCGTCCGGCCCCATCTGCCCGGACGGCGCGTCGGCCCCGGCGCTCGGTACGGTACCCGGCAAGTAGGCCGACCCCCGGGCGGGGGGGGGGGGGGGCTTCTTCACCTTCTCCGCCCGCAGGTCGGCGGAGCTCCCCGGGGACGGCCGGTCAACGCTCGGCTCCGTTCAGACGAGCGGCTCCGTCCGCGGCCCAGGGCGGCCCGGGTCTGCGGGGGGAAGATGGCGGGCCGAGGCCCAGTCACGTCAGGGAGTCACGTTAAGGGGTCGCGTCTGGGGGTCGGGTCACCCCCGGCCCGGGTCGTCCGGGGCCGACGCCCGGAGGGCCGCCCTCCCGGCCCAGGGGGTCGGGCCCACGGGAAGTCGGCGTCGCCCGCCGCGGCCTAGGTCTGGCCGCGCGCCCCTCCGCCCCACGTGCTCGGGGGGCCGCTTTCTCGGGCACCACACGGTGGGGGGTGACGGTGGGCGGTCGTGGGGTCAGGTGTGGCCGTGGGGGCCCTGGCGGGGTCAGGGGTCAGAGGGGGCCTGTTTCCACGGCGGGGGGCCGAGGAGGGCTGAGGCGAAGGGGGGGGGGCGTGAGACGCGCATGCGCGCCAGCCGGCACGCCCTCGGCCGTCCTCTCTCCCCTCACCTCCGCCCCCCCCCCCAGTGCCCCCCTCCCAGCAGGGAATGGCGCGCGCCGCCTCGGCCCGTGCCCGCCGCGTACCCACCCACGAGGCCCCGGGCCGGGGGTGAGGAGGGGAGAGGGGGATTCATTCATTCGTTGGTACTTCCTGAGCACTGACCGCGTGCAGAGCACCGGACTGAGTGCTCGGAATGGACAATTGGGCAAAAGAGATGGGGGGGGGCGGCGCAGGGGGAAGAGATGGTTGGGGGGAAGGGGAGATTCTTGGGAGGCAAGAGATGGTGGGGGAGGGGGGAAGAAAGAGACGGGGGGAAGGAGAGATTCCTGGGGCGGGGGGAGAGATGCTTGGGGGAGGGAGAGTGGCGGGCAGGGGAGATTCCTGGGGGGAGGGAGAGTGGGGGGAAGGGGTGATTCTTGGGGGGGAGGGGGGAAGAGATGGGGGGGAGGGAGGAAGAGATGGGGGGAGGGAGGAAGAGATGGGGGGAGGGAGAGTTGGGGGGGGGTCGGGGGAAGGAGACGGTGGGGAAGGGGAGAGAGGGAGGGAGGGGCAGAGGACGAGAGGGGGCCCAGGGGTCCCGGGACCCATGGGTGGGAGGTGCACCGTGTGAGCCCCCCCTCCCCCGGAGAGGAAGCCCCCCAGCCCAACCGCGGATTCCCACCTCCCAGGTGGCCGGGCCCCCCGCACCCTCGGGGACGGGGACACGGACACGTGCGCGCACACGCTCGCACGCACTCCGAGTACACCCACCCAGAGGCGGGCCCCGCCACCCAGGGCGCGCCCCCCCCCCCCCCAGGGCGGACCCACGCCTCCGCATCCAAGCCCCCCGAATTCCCGGCCGAGCACCGGCCCGCCGGGCGGGTGGCCGGGCCTTTTAAAGTGCAGAGGCGAGGGGCGGGGGGGGGGGGCGGGGGGACCCGCGGCGGTCGACGGCCCCCGATCCCCCCCCCCCCCCCCCGACCGGGGCGCTTTCCTTACGGAGAGGGGCGGGCATCCTCCGGCCGCCGACTCCGCTCCTCCGCCCCGGCGGCGGTCTCCGGCCTCGCCTCCCGTCTGGACGCAGGAAAGGAGAAAGGGGGAGACGTTCACCGACGGTGATCGACCGCGGTATTCGCGGAGCGCTTCCCGCGTGCCGGGCCTCGGCGCCGGGGCGGACAGAAGATAATCGGGTCGGGCGCGGTCCGGGTCTCACACGGGGCTCGCGGACCTAATCCCCGTTTCGCAGATACGGAAACTGAGGCGCGGGGAAGCGACGCTAAGTACACCTCGGGGCGAACGGGCCACGGGGAGAGCGCGGAGGGGGGGGGACGGTGCCTCGAGATCAGGCGCTCTCGACCCGTCCGACGTAGGTCGCCGTCGAGAAGGACCCCGGGGGGGTTCGACGTAGAGACGCGGTCGTTCCACGGATAAACGCCACCCCCGCTCCCGGATCGACCCCATCTTCCGCGGCGGATCCCGAGGCTAGACGAGGAAAACCGGGGCGGCCCGCTGGAAAGAGCCCAGGCCTCGTAGGGGTTGGCGGTCTAGGGGTCCTGGGTTCCCATCCCGGCCCCGCCCTATCCCGGCCGGGTGACCTCGGGCCGTTCGCTCCGCGCCTCGGTTTCCTCTCCGGGAAAATGGGGATCGGGCACCCGCCCTCCCTCTCCCCGTTTGCCGGTGAAGCGGGATCCGGGTGCGACCTGATTATCTTCTACTCACCCCAGTGCTCGGTACAGTGCGCGGCACACAGCGAGCACCCAACGGATGCCACGATGATTTTTATTCTCATCGTGACGAGCGACGCTCGAAAGACACGACGGATCGAAACCTCAGAAGGCGCGGCGGCAGGGCCTCGGAGAGCCGGGCGTCGGCGGGGAGAAGAAACAGGTCGGCGTTGCCCGGAGGCGGTGAGGAAATGGGGGACCGCTTTGGAACCGAGGCTCGGGGAAGATTATGACGTCAGGAAGAAACAAACGGAGACCGTGGCGGGCGTTTCGGGTAACCGTGGCAACGGTGCGGCCGAGGGGTCATTCTCCCTACTCGGGAGCGGGAGGGATCGCGGAGCCCGCGGCCTCCGTCGGTACACCATCTCCCCGGCGTCGACATCTCCGATCCCCGCAGGCGGCGATACACGTTCGCGGTCCTAACGACGACCATCTCCGTCAAGCTCTCGCTACGGGGCGAGCCCCGTTCTAGGCACCGGGGGGGGGGGGGGACGTACGATCATCCGGTCGGATACAGTCGCCGTCCCCCCACGGAGCTGTCACTGAGCTGTTTGTTTACATTAATGTCCGTCTCCCCTTCTGGAACGTGAGCCGCGCCGGGGGCAGGAAGGTCTCCGTCGTTATACTGGCCTCTCCCACGCGCGCGGTACGGTGCTTCGCGCGTAGTAAGCGCTCGATGGAGACGACTGAAGAAGAGGCCGAGAATCCAGGCGGGAGGGAGGACGGGTATCGAATCCCCGTTTTATAAATGAGACGCCAGTCCCGTCCGTACGCTAGCGGTGGCCGAGATCCGAAAACGGAGACTTTGGTGTGGCGTTCCAGACGGAATAAGCGAAATCGCCCCCGTTTACTCCCGGTGAGTGAAGCGCGGGAAGCGACACGGCCTAGCGGGGAGCCAGAGGACCCGGGTTCCGATTCCAAATCGGGTTGGATTCGGTCCCTGTCCCAGGTGGAGCTCACAGTCTTGGCCCCCGTTTTGCAGATGAGGGAACCGAGGCGCCGAGAAGTGAAGTGACTCACCCGAGGTCGGGTTAGCGCCCGTGACCTTCCGACTCCCAGGCCCGTGCTCCACCCGCTAGGCCACGACGGTGGATCTGAGCCATCGCTATATCAGTGGTATTTATTCAAACCGGCTGTATTTATCGAGGGCTCACTGGGCGCGGAGCACTGTACCAAGCACTCGCCAGAGTACGACGCAGCGGAGTCGGTCGACACGTTCCCCGCCCCTTGGGGAGCTTAAGAGTCTAGAGAGGGAGGGAGACGTTAATATAAAACAGATGAAGGACACGTACACGAAGACCGGGAGCCCGTCGCGGGCGGGGATCGTCTCCGTCGCTGAATTGGAGTTTCCGGGTGCTTCGGACGGCGCTCCGCGCCCAGCCGGCGTTCAGTGAACACGATCGGATGAATGATCGGATGAGCGTTCTGGGGCCCCGGGCGGGGGAGACTATCGAGCGCTTCAAGCGGACGGAGGCGAACGCGGAGGCGACGCAGAAGGGAGAGGAAGTAGGAGGAACGGGGGCTTAGTCGGAGGAAGCCGGGATTATTTTACCGAGTCTCCGGAAGGCGGAGAAAGTGATCACCTGGGCACACGTGGAGGGCGAGGGAGTTTCGGGCCAGGGGAAGGACGTGGGAAAGGTCGGCAGCGAGATGGTCGGGGTCATTCAATCGTTTGTCGAGCGCTTACTGTGTGCACAGCACTGTATTCAACACTTGGGAGGGGGCGATCTGACAGTAAACGGACACGTGAGCTTACGGTCAAGAGCCGCACCTGCCCGTCCTGTAATGTGCGGCCTACCGCGAGAGCTTTGTGATTACCCCCGTTTTTTTTTTTAACGGCATTCATTAAGCGCTTATTATGGGCCGGGCACTCTCTTACGTACCGGGGGAGATGCGACGTAACCAGGTGGGACACGTTCCGTGTCCCGCGTGGGGGGTCACCGTCGTAATCCCCGTTTTACAGGTGAGGTCCCTGAGGCCCAGAGAGGCCAGGTGACTCGCCTAAGGTCACGCAGGAGGCCGGGGGCAGAGCCGCGATTAGGCTAAACGGAAGCCCGCTGCGGGCAGGGATCGTCTCTATCGCCGTACCGTACTCCCCGAGCGCTCGGTAGAGCGCTCTGCACACGGTAAGCGCTCGGTAAATACGATCGAATGAACGAATACCTCTGACCACGGCGATGATCCGGTCCAGTGGAAGGGTCGGGGCGCGCGCTGCACCACGAGAGGGCTCCTCGGGACTTCTAAAGATTAAATAACGGGAGGGAAAGGAGGAGAGACTGATACGCACCCATCATCTCCCTGCAGTTCCACCCTGGAGGCTCCTGAGATTTCCCCAGCACGCTCAGGAGCAGGCCAACACCACGGCCGCGCTGAGGGCAAGGAGGGAGAGGCTCCTGGGTGTCGCCCGGGGGGGACGGGGAGGATGAAATAACAACAGGAGGGGCAGGGAAGGGACGCGGTTGACAGAAACGGAAGAAAAAGCATCGCGTTAGAACGTGAGCCTTGCTCCGCACATAGTGAGCGCTCAACAAATGCTACTGAATGAACGAGGGCAAGACGGCCGCCCGCCGTCCTCCGCTCCGGCGGAACCCTCCCCCGAGCCCGGTGCTCGGCGCACAGAAGGCGGTCGGCCCGGTTCCCCGCACGCGGCTGACATCCGGTAATAAAGATGGCATTCCGTACTGAGCGCTTACCAGGGGCTCGCGGTCTCCGGAGGCGGGAGAGCCCGTAAGGAATCCCCGGTTTGCAGATGAGGAAACCGAGGCAACGGGAAAGTCGGCCCTCGGGGCGCTGGCTGTCGAGAAGACCGAGGGATCCCCGTCCGAGCCCGGCCCGTGACCCTCTTCCGACGCCCGCTCCCCCGGTGCCGTTCGCCGTTCTCGGTCTTGGTCGTCTTCCTTTCTTTGGTCTCCCCCGTCCCCTCCCCGCTCCCCCGAAACGCCTCCTCCGCTTACTTGGGGGCCGCCCGGAGGCGAGACGCGGGTCCACCGGACGCTCGGCTCGACGCCCACCCGGCGACGGAGGCGGTCCGGGCGAGGGGCCGGGACCGTCGGTGGGTTCTTTCCCGGATCCGGATGGCGGCACGCCTGCGGAGAGACAGATTCCCAACCGTTCACCGACGTTCATCTGCCCCGCGTCCGAGGGCGCGCGACCCGCGGGGCTCAGCAGGGCGCCCCGCGCGACGTCAGCGCTCGGCAAATATCACTCACTGATCGACGATCGATCCTTCGCCAACTACCACGGGAAGGACGACGGATCGTTCGCCGACTCCCGGGTTGGACCCGGACGGGTTTCCCAGCTCGGGAATGAATACGGAGGCCAAGGGTAGTAAAATATTCATTTTATTGTTGCAAAATTAAAAATCGGATACGCGCACATCACGCAGCTCACAGGCAGAGCGGATGACTGTAAATTATTGCAACCGTCAAGGAACGTAACAGCCTGACACTAAGTAAATCTCTGTGAAATTGACACGATTTGGTTTTTAAGACAGAGCCCCGATTTTCTTTTCAAAAGACTCTTATGTAAAAGCAGGGTTTTATAGGTTTAAAAATCTCCGGGACAAAAAGAGGAGATCGACTTGAATCGTCACTGCACACGACCCGCCATCTGAACCGAGACTGATACTTTTTCTGGGGGGGGGGCGGGGAGACGTCGACTCGCAAACGTAGTTGAATAACGTTTCCACACTGCCTAGTCTGGGGGAGATGGATGGGGGTTGGGAATCGGCAAGCAGGGTTCATTCTTTCTAAACTCAGGTAGAAGAGAAGCGAGAAACGATAGAACAATTCGCTGCATTTATAGCCAGGGGCAGTTAAACAGTTATTCCCCCAAACTCCCCTTGAGGATTTCTACAACAAAACATCCCCCACCTACTTGAGTCTCCCTGCATCGGGTGGATAATTCAATATAAAAGTCACATCTCTGCCTAGCCACAAACCCAAAGGCGAGCAACGTCCAAAGAAAAGGAACGTATAAAAAAATACCTTTTTTTGATTTCAAATAAAATTCACTTAGCAGCGTGGGCTATTTGAAATGACCCGAAAGATGAGGGAGTCGAACTCGAGGTCGAAAAGAAACGGGGACGCGGTCCCGTACGGCGAACAAGTTCTCTTTCGCGTCCCGGAGAGAGACGGAGGTCTGGGTTCGCGAGACGGCTCGGGCCCGGTCTGTGGTCCGGGGGACGATCCCTTCGGCCGACCGGAAATCACCCGGGACGCCCGCCGGAGAATACCGCCATTTCGACGAGCCGGCTCTCAGGACAGATCGGCGGATCCGGAAGAACCGACCTTCCGTCGCGCCGAATACCGACGGAGGCGGCCGACGACTTTCTTCGGTTCTTGAGAATATCCACGCCACCTCCCCGCTGCTTCCGGCGGGGTGTCGGGGGGGGGGGGGGGGGGACGACGACGATTTGGGAACTCCGCTCGATCGAGAAAACGCATTTCGATTCAAGGCCAAAGGGAAGCGGGAACAACAGCGGACCGTCGGCGGCCGGAAAATAACTGCACAGAACCCTCTCCAAAAAAAATACAGGCCGAACCGCGGCACGGGAACACCGAAGGCCAAAATAAGAGAGGGAAAGTGGAGGAGGCTGCCGACGGTTAGCAAACGAGAGTTCGCTAAAAAGGGACTCAACTTTCTCCACCCTGCTAGTTTCAGAACACGCTTCCGTACGTGGAAAGTCGGCCGACCCTCCTTTAGAATTCGTAAGAAAAAAGGACCATTCGGGGGACGGCACACACTACTCTCGAAGGCACCCCGAGTTAATCATCTTCTCTTCCCCACGAGGGTCGGGGGAATGTCTCCGAACTGATTGTCTCGTATTTACTCCGGCACTCAGTACAGCGCTTGGCGCCTCAGAAGCGCGAGACTAAAGCCACGTCACTACTTCTTCTGCCGTTCCGCCGAAGAACCGACGGGCGTCACGGACCGCGCGCCACCGGGAGGCCCGAAATCTTCGGTCGCTTACGTCCAGAGCTCCGTTCCTCTGCTTAGATCCGGTTTCCGCGTCTCGCCGTTCAAGCCGGGGTCCCGGGCGACGAGCCGGGCAGGGCCCGGTTCCCGGACGGAGACGACGGGATCGTTCTAGACCGCCGAGGGGACGGAGGCTTTCAGGAGCGGCTGGATCCCGGGGCATTTCCACTTCCGTCCGATTCGGGCAGAGAATCGGTCCGGGCCCAAGCCCGGCGAACTCGGACGGCTCCTCTCGTTTCCGCCGCAAATCCGCCGGTCCGGCGGTCCGCCCCGCAGCTCAGCGTAGGCGGCGGCGAGAACCCACGCCTTCCCTCAGTCCTATTTACTGAGCGCCTGCTGCCTACAGAGCACTACACTACGCGGCTTGGGAGAGTTCGATATAACAATAGACAGACACACTCCCAGCTGGGAAGCGGCACGGCGTAGTGGATAGAGCCTGGGCCTCAGAAGGATCTGGGTTCTAATCCCGGCTCCGCCACTCGTCTGCCGTGGGATCTCGGGCGAGTCACTTAATTTCTCCGGGCCTCGGTCCCCTCATCTGTAAAACGGGGATCGAGACGGCGAGCCCCACGTGAGACGGGGACCGCGTCCCACCTGATCGGCTTGTGTTTACCCCAGCGCTCGAAACAGTGCTCGACCCCTACTAGGTGTTTAAGAAACACCATTATCGTCGTTATTAATTCCCGACTGTCCGTGCCTCGGATAACTGTGAGTATTCTAGGAAGAGGGGGAGAGAGGAGGCGGCTGTGTTCTTCCCGGAGCTGGGACGAGGCCGAGCGGGAGGAAGACGGGGGCCGCTGCTTAAATGAGAAGCAGCGTGGGTCGCGTGGCCCGGGAGCCATAAGGGCCTGGGTTCTAATCCCGGCTCTGCCACGGGCAAGTCGCTTCACTTCTCTGTTCCTCTCACCTCATCTCCAGAATGGGGCCTGAGACTGTAAGCCCTTCCCACGTCCGACCCGATGCGCTTGTATCCACCCAACGTGTAGTACAGCGCAGGGCACGGGATAAGCACTTAAATCCCACAGTTATTATTACCGGCTTTGGTCCCGACGGCCCATTTGAAAGGTAATCTCCTCGGCCTCCCTTTCAACGGGATTGCTTACGTTTCCCGGAGAAGTCCCTGTCCTGTACGGATAACACCAATGCGCCGACTCACCAGGCGAGGATCTCCTCCCGCAGAGCGCTCTGCCGGGAATCTCCGCCGACCAACCAGATGTGCTGTCGGCGGGGGCGGCGAGCGAGTTCCTCAACTCTGAAACAGCACAGAGGATCGCATCCGGCGCTTAAGTCCAGATCTGTAATTTACTGATTTATATTAGCGTCCGTCTCCCCGCCTCAGACCGTAAGCTTGCTGTGGGCAAACGGTGTGTCTGCTTATTGTTCTACTGTTGTAATAATAATCATGATGGTATTTGTTAAGCGCTTACTATGTGCGAAGCACTGTTCTAAGCGCTGTGATGGTACCGTTGCACTCTCCCAAGTGCTTATTCCAGTGCTCGGCACACAGTAGGTTCTCGTTAAATACGACTGACTGACCGACCACATCTTGATTTGCAAGATGCCTCCCCCACCCCCAAATTTCTATTTATTGAGCGCTTAATGTGTGCCGAACACCGTAGTAAGCGCACAATAAGTACGACTGAAGGAATGGGTGGATCCAAAGTCACAGAGAAAGGTTCACGCCAGCAGGGCCCTGTGCTGCTTGAGGCGGGGAAATACCCCCACCTGCCTCTTTCTAAAAAGCGAATTTCCCACCTCATCGATCCCAACCCCGCAAGACGGGGCGGAAACGCGCCTCGGGCTTCACGAGGAGGCCGCGGGCCTCGACGTGGGACGACAGCAGACCGACATCAGCCAGGCCGGGGTGAGACGGCGGCGTGTCGGAGGCCGTTTGCTCCCGTCCCCGAACTCTGTGAATTCGCCGGTGGTCGATGAAAGGGTAAGGTGACCCCGTTTAGGGGACGAGAGACCAGAGGTCGTCTCCCACAGCCGGCTCTAGCCTCTCCGCCTCCACAGGGGTCCGGGTCTTCCGCGCGGAGCCGTCTGCTTCGGCTTCTTCGGGCCGGTCCCTCCGGAAGAACACGGATCGCGGCCCATCCCGGGTTCGTGTCGGTCGTGGCTCCGACCGCGACCCATCACGTCAGCGAGAAATCCGTTCAGCGACACCGTCGGCGGAGGCCCGGAAACTCCACCGACACGTCGGGGCGACGTTGGAAGACGAGGTCGTCGGCCCCGATTCCCGAAAGGTCCGCTCTCCAGGTTATCGACTTTCCGACGGGAAAATCTTTCTTCTCGCCGGACATCCTCCGCGAGCTCTCTCTCCACGAGGCGCTCTTAAACTTCTCCTTTCCGGCGCGGCGACTCTCCACGGCTCCGAACCGGAGACGGAAAAACAGTCCGCTCCGGGGTCCCGTCCGACCCGCGCGATACTCATGGACTCGGTAGTGCAGGAAGAGGGGCTCTGGTTTCCGTGGAGCCTAAAGCCGAATACGTTAAGTTTCACCGGCTCCGTCGTCTGGAACGGATCTCCGGAGAAGTCGTCCCCGTTCGGCTTCGCGGAGAGGATCTCCGCCCGACGAGGTCAAAGAGTCTCTCACGGAAGGGGATACGGCCCGGCCGGAGCTCCGCCCGGCTCTTTGGAAAACGAGGTTCCGGTTTGAAAGACGTGGTAGTACGAAAATAAAACAGGAGCCTGAAATACGCATGACCGTAATCGTATACGAGGGGTCAAGATCCTACGGAACCGTTCGAAAAAACACACCTATAAAGAGGATTGGAAAGGTACCGAAAAATAGCACTTCTGTATAAAATTTCCCTAAGAAAATATTGCTCGTAATAAAAAGGCGGGTCTCCCGCACCCGCCTTTGCCTTTGAAAATGCTCTCGAGTCCTCACGCCGATCCGACTCAACCTCCCGGTAATTTGGCAGGTGATAGGTACGAGAGCGGGAACCTGATCTAAGAAAAAAAATCGCATCGCACATACGTATGTATATTTTGTTGTCGACGTCGAGAGGGCGACACCGGACCGGAGGAGAGGACCCTTCCGAAGGAACCAGATCCCGTGTACGGAGGACCCGTCCTCTCGCGAACACACGCCGAGAGCGGTCCGGCGTGCGCCCGGGGGAGGGGGCCGGCGCGGGGCGGCGTCAGTTGTCCACGGGGGGGTCCGGCTTGACCCCCGCGGCGCGTCCCACCTGCACGCACGGGAGCCTGGAATAGTTCTTGAGCAGCTGCTCGATGGCGACGTGGCGGACGTGGAGCTCCGAGGCCAGAGAGTCCTTCTCCTGCACCTGGCGGGCCAGCTCCTCAAACACCTCTACGGGAAGGCAAGATGGTCCCACCGTTAGTCTGTGGGCGGGCAGGCCGGCGCCACCGGCCCCCGGACGAGCCCGCGGGAGACCCCCGTCCTACTTCGGCCTCTCCGGGCCCACCCGCCCGGCCCGCTCCATTTTACCACACGGAGGCACGTTCCCGCCAGCTCCTCGCCGGGCGGGACGCCTGAGGAAAACGGAAAGCCCGGCCCGTCTCTGAGGAGATTCCGGGGTGGTTGGAGGGGGCGGCTAGGGAGAAAAACGAGCGCGACTCCCATCCCACCCCACGGGTGACGCGAGGGGGGCGAGGGACGGAGGTTCCCCGTCCCCCCGGGGCCGACGACAACCGGAAAAAGGTCGGAGAGGTTGTTCTCCCCCGAAGCGGAGCTCTGCCGCAGGACCCCCTGGCATCTCCTCGCCCCGGGACCTCTTCCTCGGGCAGAACGGGGCCCACTGTCTCGGGGCCGGCTTTCGTTTCATCCCCTCCGCGGCCCTCGCGCGTTCCACCATCTACTCAGACCGCTCCGGCTGCAGGAATTTTACGGCTGCCTAGAGGGTCGGCTCCTTGCGGGCGGGCGGGGAACCCGTCACGTCCTCATTTTCTACCTTCCCGGCAGGCCGGGGGTGAACATTCCACAAAGGCTCCCACCCCCAGCTGGCGGCGACCGTCCCGTCCTTCAAGAGGGCGGGCCGGCCCTAGGGCCCCCTCGGTCATCGCCTCGAGGCGGAGCCCGGGTCTGGGAGTCAGAAGGTCCCGGGTTTTAATCCCGGCTCTGCCCCTTGTCTGACGGGTGACCTCGGGAGAGTCGCTTCGCTTCCCTCTGCCTCGGTTCCCTCATCTGTCAATGGGGATTGAAGACCGTGAGCCCCCCGGGGGACAGAACGATTCGCTGGGATCCACCCCAGCGCTCAGTACAGTGCCTGGCACGTGGTCAGCGCCTACAAATACGATCATCATTATTATTATCGCACCTCGTGCTCTACAATAATAATTACGGAATCTGTTAAGCGCCGACTACGTGCCAGCCATCTCCTCTCACTCCTCCGTCCCGGCATTCGACCGCGTCCCCCCCCCAACCGATTCCTCCACGCGACCCAAGTCCCCCAGGGAGGCCTCTTGCACCCGAGGTGCCCCGGGGGGCCTGCACGAAGCCGGCGAGAATGACCCCCTCACCCTGGATCTGCTGCCGTAGCCGTCCGTTCAGCTCCTCTACTTCCCCGAGGCTCAGCGAGTGCACTGAAACACGAAAAGAAAACTCACGGGCACCGCGTACGGGGCTCCCGCGGCCCGTCGCGTTGGCGCTAGCGAGAGGCCACGGGCGTTCCTAAGATCTGTCGGCCGCGAGGGCCCCGTGGGGCGTGGGACCGCATCCTCCCGTCACCTCGGATCCACCCCAGTGCTCGGCATACAGTCGGCGCTTAACCGATACCTCGATCGTCCTCATTCTCATTTTAGCATCCGACCGGCGCGTCGGAGGGTTGGGACCCGTTTGCCCGAGGGTCTCGGGGAGGGTCTCCCGGCCCTCCTCGGCGGAGTCGAGGGCACGGGGGAGGCCGGTGGGAATGGCGATGATGATAATTAGGGTATTTGTTTAGCTCTTACCGTGTGCCAGGCGCTATAACAACAACGATGGTATTTGTTAAGCGCCTACTATGCGCCGAGCACTGTTCGCCCCCCGCCAGGGCCCCGGACTCCCCCTCCCCCACGATTTCTTTGTCCCCACGCCCCCGGCTGGAAAGCGGCGTGGTTAAAAAAAAAAAAAGGGGGAGAAACCGACTTCCTGTTCCCAGACGTCACCGCCGGGACGGCGCCCTCGGTGCTCTGCGCGCAGGGAGCGCGCGCGACAGTTACGACCGCTCGACTGAGTCCTTAAAGGCACGGGCCCCGCCACCGCGGAATCCCCCCCGCCTCAAGACCTCCCCCGGCCCCGACCCGCTTACGTTCTTCTCGGCTGTATCGCGGGCGCCGGACCCCGGAGTCCGGCCCGCGAGCCTCCGCCTCCTTCTCCCGGGTCGGGCCGTCGCCTTCCGCCCACGGGGGGCCTTTGGGGCGCAGAGGGGCCCCCGCGGCGGACGCCATCTCCAGCCGGAGGCCGGCGGGCTCGCCCCGTCCCGGGCCGCCGCCCCTCGGGCCGCCCTCTCTCCACGTGGCCGAATACCTCGGGACCCCCGAGTCCGACCGAGGCGGGAGCCTCCTCTCGGCCGGGGGCCGGAAGGGGAAGAGCTGGTGCTGTCTGGGGCCCTCGGGGTCCCCCTCGAAATCCCTGTTCTGGGCGTAGTGGACGATCCGGTGGAGCTTTTTGCTCAGGAGCGTTTTGACTCCTTCGTACGTGCTCTTGGAGAGTTTGGAGCGGGGAAAGTCCTGCTTGGCTATCAGGTGGAACTTCTCGAAACAGTCTCTGTGTCCTCTCAGGGATCTGGTGTGCAAGAGGTCAGACCTCGCGACCCCTGGGAAGAGAGACGAGAGATTCGCAGTTGAAAGCGGGGGAGCCCGCCGCTCGGCTGCCGGGCGACCGGGGCCAAGTCGGTTCGCTTCTCTGGGCCTCCGTTACCTCATCTGTAAAATGGGGACTGACGGCAGGGATGATGACGACGACAGTACTCGTGAAGCGCTCACTGGGTACCGAGCACTGTTCTAAGTGCCGGGACGGACACGTCTCACTCGGGTCGGACACGGTCCCGGTCCCGCACGGGGCTCACGCTTTTATCCCCTTTTCACAGATGAGGCCCAGCGAAGCGACTTGCCCCAGGTCACCCGGCAGACGAGGGGCGGATTAGAACCCAGGACCTTCTGGGAGCCGAGAAGAGCAGCAGGGAGGGCGGGGGGAGAGGAAAGGCACGTTCTCTTCCGAATCCGAACGGAGGAGAACGTCGTCTTAAAATAGTCTGACCGAACAACAGCGGGTTTGTCTCCCCGGGGGCGGTTAACGTCGGGTGGAGCTTCCCGGTGTCTGTGCCGGTCTCCCGTTCCGACGCCGTCCTTAAATCCGTCCCTGGCACCTCCGGCTTCCGTCCGCCCACGACGGGCCCCGCCCTCCCCGCTCCCTTCTCTCCGCTGGCGAGACCACGCGGGCTCCGTCGGCCCCCGGCCCGTTGCTCGTCTGCCGCTCTTACTCGGAGAGGATTTTGGGCTGCCAG
Source organism: Ornithorhynchus anatinus (assembly GCF_004115215.2). Lineage (NCBI taxonomy): Eukaryota > Metazoa > Chordata > Mammalia > Monotremata > Ornithorhynchidae > Ornithorhynchus > Ornithorhynchus anatinus. The sequence goes on along the minus strand of NC_041744.1, from coordinate 19,697,926 downwards.
GCGAGTTCCGGGGGGATGCGAGCGGCGAGGATTTCCAAGCTAATCCCCCCCTTCCCTAGGAGCGAAAGCAGGTGGGGGAGGCGGGTCAAGACGTGGGCTCTATCCTCCTCTCCCCGGCGCTCGGCACAGCGCTCCGTACACGGTAAGCGCTCGATAAATACCGTGGGGACTTCCAAACTAATCCCTTTTCGGAATGGAAGCAGTTGGGAGCGAGCCAAAGCGTGGGCTCTGTCGCCTTCTCCCGAGGGCTCAGTACAGCGCTCTGCACGCGGGAATCGCTCCATAAATACCGATCGCTGGATTAGGAGGAAAGACCTTGAGCGTGTCACTTGACTTCTCTGGGCCTTTCATTCGTTCGGTCGTGTTTACTGAGCGCTTACCGTATTCAGAGCGCTGTGCTAGGCACTTGGGCGAGTACAACGTAACAATAAACAGAAACATTCCCTGCCCACAGTGAGCTTACATTGGAGAGGGCTTCGGTTCACCTCCTCGGTAAAATGGGGGATTAAGATTGGGTCTGACCTGATTCGCTCATACCTATCCCAGTGCTTAGTACAGTGCCCGGCACATAATAAGCGCTTAACAGATATCATAAAAAAAAAAAAATAAAGTCGGTGCTCGATTTTCCTGGCCGACTCATAGCCGGCACGAGGGGATATTTAGGGGGCGGTGCACTCCCAGCCTCAAAACACAATAAGAGCTCAATAAAAACCACCTATAATAATTATGGTATTTATTAAGTGCTTACCGTGTACTAAGCGCTGGTCCTTAATCTCTGACACCTCCTTAGTCCCGCTCTAAGAGGCCCCCGCTATCCATGCGGCGCGGCTCAGCGGAAAGAGCCCGGGCTTGGGAGTCAGAGGACGTGGGTTCTAATCCCGGCTCCGCCACCTATCAAGTCTTTTGGGCAAGTCACTCGCCTTCTCGGTGCCACGGTTATCTCATCTGGAAAATGGGGATTTTCCAATTGGCTCGTATCCACCTCAGCGCTTAGTACGGCGCCTGGCAGGTAGTAAGTGCTTGACAGATACCAGAATTACTTTTATTATTTTTATATTAATGCCCGCCTCCCGCTCTAAACCCTAAGGTCACCGTGGACAGGGAATGTGTCTATCGTTCTGCTGTCCTCTCCCGAGCGCTCGGTACGGTGCACTGCACACAGTAAGCGCTCAATAAATACGCCCCGACCGACCGTTTTAATTCCCCAGCGCCAATGGGCTCTCGCTAAACCAACTCGAATTAAATGAGCTGACGCTCACCCAGTGCCCGACTCCAAAGAAACTCACTAGACTCGTTCGTCCGAGTGGAGGCCTCAATCTGCCAGGCAAATCGAGTTCTTCGAGACCTGTCGACCGCGCCGAAAGCACCCGTCAGAATCTCTGCCCGGAAAAACGTACTCTTTTATCACAACACTGCAGAGATGAGCCCGGAGGCATTAACTTGAGTCTGTTTACGATTCCCTTGGCGCTGGAGATTTACGCTCTGCTCTCTGGGAGGGGCTTCTTCCCGTTCTTTTAAGAGATGGGAGTTTAACCCTCTTTCTGGATGGAAACTCTCATTCCAACGTTTTTAATCGAGCGTTTACTCTACGCAGAACGCCGTACTAAGCGCTTGGGAGAGCACGATGGAACAATAAACAGACACAGTCCCTGAGGGTGGAGATTAAACCCCTTTCTGGATGGAAAGTTTCATTCCAACGTATTTATTGACCGCTTACGGTGTGCAAAGCGCCGTATTAAGCGCTTGGGAGAGTATAATAGGACATTAAGACAGACGTATTCCCCGCCCACGGCGAGCTTAGAGTCTAGCGGGGGAGAAAGGCGTTAATATAAATAAATTAGAGATAAGGACATAAGCGCCGTGGGGCTGGGATGAATGGAGTCAGGACGACGCAGAAGGGAGAGGGAGAAGAGAGGAAGGAAGGCTTAGTCAGGGAAGGCCTCTTGGAGGAGATGAGCTCGTGATGGGCAGGTAGTGTGTGTTTACTGTTGTATCGTACTCTCCCAAGCACTTAGCACAGCGCTCTGCACACGGCAGGCGCTCAACAAATGCGACTGAATGAATGTGCCTTCAATAAAGGCTTTAAAGGGGGAATGAGTCCAAGCCCCCCGGCCGGCTTGGTTCTGTAGACTGCAAAGACACTGTGGGCGGGGAACCTACTAACCAACCCTGCTATACTGGACTCTCCCAAGCGCTCAGTACAGTTGCCCTGCACAGCCAGCCGGCGCTCCACAGATACGAGTGATCGCTTGAGCGCGGACCCGCGTTCTTTAGAGAAAAAGAAAAGCTGTTCAGGTTTTAAATGTGATTTCTCTCCGCCCACCTCCCCGCCCCCCACTCCCACCGAGTCTCTCTTTTCGGCTGTTCCGAAAAGTTGGCACAATCTCCCACCGCCCATCTGGAGGGCTTCGCTCCCTTCCGGCCTTTAACTCCCCCCTCGGCGGACCGCATTTCCTTTAAGGGTAACGGCGCCCGTCTCCCCGTGGCCCCGGCCGTTTCGCCGTCCCCCGAGACTACAACACTTCGGATCTAAGCGGGAACCGGTCACTCCCTCCCCGGCTCTGCCGCCTGTCTGCTGTGCGACCTGGGCGAGACGCTTCACTCCTCTGGGCCTCAGTTTCCTCCTCTGTAAAATGGGGAAGACCGTGAGGCCCATGCGGGACGGGGGTCGGGCCCCACGTGATGACCTGGTGCCTACCCGGCGGCTCTAGGTTGTCAAAAAGGGAAACGGAGGGACGCGGATAGGAGGCGATTAAGCCTGGAAGCCTCACGGGGGACAGGGACTGTGTCCAAATTCGTTAGCTTCCATCAAGCCCAGCGCTTAGAACAGTGCCTCGCACAGAGTAAGCAGCAAGGTCTCCTGGACAGAGCCCGGGCGGCAGAAGGAGCCGGGTGCTAATCCCGGCTCCGCCACACATCTGCCGAGTGACCGCGGGCACGCCATTTCACTTCTCTGGGCCTCAGTTCCCTCACCTGGAAAATGGGGGATTAAGAGCGTGAGCCTTCTGAGGGACAGGGACCGTATCCAACCCGATTACCCCGTATCCACCCCAGCTCTTCGCACATAGTAAGCGCTCAGCAAATACCATTAAAAAACCCCCACCGGGATCTCGTTTCCTGCTCTTCGCCGCCGCGGTTGGAGAACGGACAATTCTGAGGCGGAAGCATTCGCCCACACCGAAGGACTTCCTGCTGCCGTCCCTCCAGGCCCCACGCCCCGTGGGAAGCCGGAGCGGCGAGATTGGGGAACCAAACCCTCCTCTGCTCGGACGCCGCCTCCGACGGCCGCGGAGCTCGCAGGAGCCGTCCGCTCGGGGCACGACGGAGACCTTTCCACGGCTTCCTCGCTCGGAGGGATTTTCTCGGGGAAGAGGGCGGATCGCGCTCTCATTCCCTGGTCGGGTAGGTGCGGAGGGGGAGGAGGAGCGGTCCGAGTCCGGACGGGCTTCAGAGGGCCGAAGCGTCGTGCCGAGGCGCGAATGTCACAGAGCCAAAGACGGTCGCGCGATCTTTACGGGCCGTTCATTCATTCGGTCGGATTTAGCGAGAGCTTTCGGTGCGCAGAGCACTGTACTAGCGCTTGGGAGAGGACGGTAGAGCACTAAACAGAAACAATTCCCTGCCCGGGACGAGCTTACGGTCCAGAGGGAGCTTACAGGGTGTATGCACGGCCGCTTTTTCAACCAAAGGAGGTGTCTGCCGTCAGTCGTCGCTCCCGCCGTTTTAACTCTGGCAGCGCGTTGCTAAAAAGTATCAGACGGAGGCCGTGCAGACGGCGTATTTTCCTTTCTGCAAGCCCTCAGACACGGCTCCTAAATGACCAGGAAATCCAAAGTTCCCCTACCGACCGTCACCGCCGATCAATCTATCGTCTTTATTGAGAACCTGCTCCGCGCCGAGCACTGTACCGTGTCCTTGGGAGAGCAACTACAACATGCAACAGTTGGTAGGAAAGGTCCCCGTGGTGCAGAGAGAGACACAATCCCTGCCCACAGCGGGCTCGACGTCTGAGACGGGGAGATCGACAGCGAAACGAAACAACTGCGCCAAACGGCGTGGGCTACCTCACCGCTCCGGGCTGACACTTCTGGGGGACAAGTTATCGTCTTCAACGTCGCCGACGATGGCATTTACTGAGCGCTCTCTGTGAGCGCAGAGCCCTGTACTCAGCGCTTGGGAGAGGACGATCCAACACAGTCGGTAGACACGTTCCCCACCCAGTCTAGAAGGGGAGACGGACATTAATCGAAACTAACCCCGCCGGGTTTCTGGCGGCAAGGCATCCTTAGCCACGCCGCGTCTCTAGCCAGGACAGGAGACGCAGATTTCAAATCCAACACCGTAAGCCACCGGGAACTCTCCACGGCAGCTCTGGAGATAAATGCCACCATATCAACGGTATCTTTTTAGCGCTCACTGTGCTAAGCGCCGGGGTGGACACGAGCAAACGGGCTTGGACGCCGTCCCTGTCCCACACGGGGGGCCCTCACTCTCGATCCCCGTTACACAGACGAGGCCCGGCGAAGCGACGTGACTCGACGAGAGGCGGAGCCGGGAATTAGAACCCAGGTCCTTCCGGCTCCCAGGCCCGGGCTTTAACGATGAGGCCACGTCGCTTCCCCGCGTAAGTGAGCTACGGTGCGGGGAGAGACGGAAAGAGCTGGCCTTCTCGCCGCGTTACTTTCAGGGTCACTCTTCGCCGGCCAGAATGAACTCCCCGCTTAGTTGCCGCTCAAAGCGATTATTCTGTCGGAGAAGCGGCGTGACCCAACGCAGACAGCACGAGGCTGCGAGGTGAGAGGCTCTAAGTTCTTGCCCCACCTCTGTCACTTGCCTGCTTGGCCATGCGATGAGCTTCCAACCACCCCGGTGCTCGGGACGGTGCTCGGAAAATAGGAAGCGCTTAGTGCAGTGCTCTGCGCGTAGTAAGCGCTCAATAAACGCTACTGAATGAATAAAAGCATTTAACAAATATCATTAAAGAAAAAAGGCCACCGTCTGTCGCGACGCTGGGGATTAAAATACCAATCGGACGCCGCCGCCGAGAACGCCACCACGAGGGCGGGGGTGATGAGTGACACGGCCAAAGGGACGCCTTCTCCCTTTGAAAGGTTCGAAAGAACTCGGCCATACGGAGCCTTTGATTTCACCCTTCTTTTGTCTCGTCCCGTTAATATTTCTTTCGGCTCATCGGACGCGCTAGGAGACGCCAGACACTCCGGCAGACCGCCGCAGACCTCCCCCTGGGGTTGGGAACGCAGTCGGATGGATCCGGACGTCGTTCCGGTGACTTTTTTTTGGGGGGGGGGAAAACTTTCCAGTCGAGAAAGAAACAGCGAGCAGATCCGACGGCCTCCAAACAAACAGCTCCTCGCGTCTTATCGGGAGGCGGACCGCGAGGCCGTGTTTAATGACTTTCGTTTTTTTCCAAAGGCATGCACAGATGGCCTTTGCAGACTGACATCATTTTGGTTCGTTCCAACGGAGCTGGTGGCTTTCATTCATTTATCGAGCGCTTACTATGTGCAGAGCACTGTACTAAGCGCTTGGAACGGACAGTTCGGCCACAGCTAGAGACAATCCCTGCCCATCGACGGGCTCACGTTCTAATCGGGGGAGACGGACGGACAAAAACGAGACAACTTAATCACGATAGACAAAGCACTGTTCTAAGCGCCGGGGGGATCTCAGAGTCGTGGAGCCGGCAGAGTTGCTTGACTCGCGAAGCAGCGAGGCCTAGCGGATGGAGCCCGGACCTGGGTTCTAATCCCGGCCCCGCCAATTGTCTGCTGGGTGACCAAGGGCAAGTCGCTTCACTTCTCTGGGCCTCAGTTCCCTCATCTGTAAAATGGGGATTAGCCCCGAGCGGGACACGGGCGGTGTCCAACCTGATTAGCTCGTATCTCCCTCGGCGCTTAGTACAGTGCCTGGCAAGGAGCGGACGCTTCAGAGATACCATTTAAGAAAAAAAGCTAGGTCATTTTCCCACCAGCCTCCTCCTCAAACGTGGATGGGATTTTTCCCTCCACCTCGCCTCCGTTTGCCGACAGAGATGCGCCATCCATCCGGGCCGGAATTCCGTCCCCATCCGAGTGGGTGTGGATGCCACCGAACGCGGATCGGTAAACCTCTCCCACCCATGAGGAACGTCACTCAGCCCCCAAAAGGCCGAGTCAGGATTAGAACTCGGGTCCCTCTGACCCCCCCCCCCCCCAGGCCTGGGCTCTATCCCCCGCGCCACGGTGCTTCCACCCACCACTGAGGAAAAGGGCGTGAGCTCACCGTGGGCAGGGAATGTGTCTGTTTGTTGTGCTACTGTACTCTCCCGAGCGCTTAGGACAGTGCCCTGCACATGATAAACGCTCAATAAATACGGCCGCACGCATCTCGTAGCTAATCCCGCCGAACGCTTCTTTCACGGGCAGCTTTTCCTCAAGCGGAGAAGAGTCGGCCGGATTAAGAGGCTTAGTTCCCTTTTCCAAAATCAACAGAATCTGACAAATGGTGAATCAGACGAACGTCAGCAGGCAGAACCAGAAAAGTAGCTGTGCTTAATCTTCGCTGCTTCACCTCAGGAGTCCGGGCAGCGTCCTTAATGACGAATTTAAATTCCTAATTTCTCTCAGGGGACGTGCCTACCCTCTCTGCTCTATGGTGCTTGGCCACACAGCGCTTAGATCAGTGTTCCGCACGCGGTGAGCGCTCAGTAAATACCAGTGACGGACTAAGTTACGGAACCCACGTGATTCGGTAACTCATCTCACCAGATATTCCACAATTTCAGAGGGAGGATTAGCTTCCTCATTCCGATCGGTCTAAAAATGAAGAATATTCCCCTCCTGTGTCACCGATTGGCTTCCGCAACTGTTGCGACCTCGAAGCGGGGATTTTCCGAGAGGTTTCGGGTGACATCTACCTCGTCCGAGTCGCGGCTCAGTGGGAAGAGCCCGGGCCTGGGAGCCAGAGGGCATGGGTTCGAATGCCGGCCCTGCCACCTGTCAGCTGTGCGACTGTGGGCAAGTCACTTCACTTCTCTGGGCCTCAGTGACCTCATCTGGAAAATGGGGCTTAACTGTGAGCCTCACGTGGGACAACCTGATGACCCTGTATCTAGCCCAGCGCTTAGAACAGTGCTCCGCACACAGTGAGCACTTAAATACCCACATTATTATTATTAATCGTGAGAGAAGCAGCCTGGTGCATTGGTAAAGGCGCGGGCCCGGGAGTCCGAGGACCTGGGTTCTAATCCCGGCCTTGCCCCTTGTCTGCCACGCAGCCAGAGTCATCATCATCATCGGTACTTTTTCAGCGCTTCCTGTGCGCGGAGCACTGTCCTACGCACTTTTTTATGGAACTGTTAAGAACCCAATAGGCGCCGAGCCCCGCACTAGACCCAAGCTAAGCAGGTTGGATCCAGTGCCCGGCCCAAACGGGGCTCGCGCTCTTCATCCCCCATTTTACCCACGCGGGAACCGAGGCCCAGAAAGGGCAATGACTCGCCTCAAGTCACACAGGAGACGAGCTGGCACATCAGGGATTAGAACCGTGAACGCGACGGGGCCAAGTTTCCATAACAGGTGACGGTTTAAGGAGGCCCTTGGAAGGTGAGGAGATGAAGGAGAGATTCGCATCGCCCTCCTCCCACCCATCACGCCTCGGGTTGGCTCGGCCCGGCTGCCGGCAATCGGTCGACCGCATCTGAGCGCTTCCTGCGTGCAGAGCCCTGTGCTGAGCGCTTGGGAGAGGACAGTATAACGGAGCTGGTGGACGCGATCCCTGCCCACAGTGAGCTTACAGTGAGAGGGGAGACAGAAACCAAAAGTTGGGGCCGGGGTTGTGTCGTGGGTTCCAGCTAGACTGGAAGCTCCCGGAGGGGGGGCAGAGATTATGTCCACTCTACTGTGCTCTCCCTGGTGCTCAGTACAGTGCTCCGCACGCAGGAGACTGGCAGCTCTGCGAGGGGAAGGCTCAGGTGCACCGTGGTATTTAAGTGCTTATTTAACGGTGCCTAAATACATCCTCATCACATTGGACACCGTCCCTGTCCCACACCGGGCTCCCAGACTTACAGACGAGGTAACCGAGGCACAGAGGAGTGAACTGACTTGGCCGAGGTCACGCAGCAGATACGTGGCGGAGCCAGAATCGGAATCCGGGTAAGTGGCAGGGATCGTCAAACGGGTGCTGACATTTTTTCGTGCCTGTTACTCATCTGAAAATGCTCCGCGCTATTTCTCGCTTGACCGATACCGAGAGTCGCACCGAGAAGGGGAACCGAGAAGAAACGTAGTCTGAGATTCCTGACTGAGTTCTCTCTCACCCTGCTACTATGCACTGCATAAACACGAAGGAAAGAAAACTCAAGGTTTTTCAGGGGAAGGGATGATTCAACCTTTCCAATGTCAAATGTCTTCACCTTTAAAATCCTTCTTTGTTCTCCTTCTTCCAGTCCGCACCTACTGCAAACTATGTGGGTTTTCCCCAACTGTCTTTTGAAGAAAAAAAAATCGAATCGCATTAACTCCGAGGCGTTCTACTTAATAATGACGTCAGCTATCTGCCAACAGGGAGGTTTGCTATACGACGCGTGTGGAGGAACGTACCCAGAGTCATAACTAAAAGCGTTCTCCATCTGAGAGAATTCAGCAGAAGCTTCTCAAAGTGAAAACCAAAATGAAAAACTGGGGGGATATTATCACTATCATTTTCCCGGCTGTCGGTTTTGAGACGTTATCCTTCTCCAAATGCCCCAAGTTAGGAACAGAAATCATTTTTTGCCAACGGAATTTTTTTTGGAGAGGCAGCTTGGCCCCGTGGGAGAAGGACCAGGGTTCTGCTGCTTCTCTGCTTGTGTGACCTCGGGTAAGTCACTTCACTTGTCTATGCCTCAGTTCCCTCATCTGTAAAATGGGGATTAAGGCTGTGAGCCCCAGGTGGGACGAGGCCTGCGTCTGACCTGATTATCTTGTATCTAGCCTAGAGTTTGGTCCGGTGCCTGGAATATAGTAAGCACTTAAAAAATAGCATAAAAACCGCCCCCCGAAAAAGCCCTGATTACCTTGAATCTCCTCCAGCACTTAAAACAGCGCTTGGCACATAAAATGCGCTTAAATGCCACAATTACTCTTATTTATCCCAGTACTTAGTACAGTGCCTGGCACATAGTAAGCACTTAAATACCATAGGGAAAAAGAAAAACAAAAGCTCGAGTGGCCACCTACATGGATGGAATTGTCCTGTCACCGGTGGCAGATCAAACTGCATTCTGAAAGTTTAATGAAACTGGGACTCTCTTCCCCACTAAGATCGGTTTAACGAGACAGATTTCAACACACGCAGTTGGATTTCGGAATCCCGAAGACCTAGTTTTAAATAAAAATATCTCATTTTCAATCTCCAGTCCATAATGAGGTTTGGGAAACCCACTTATTAAAGGGAACTAATTGCGTCCCTTGAAATGGAAAACAACCATCAAGTTTCATCAGTGCGAAGAACTACATTCTACACTAAAAACCAGATGGGTGTGTTTGATTGAAGCATTTATTTATCGAGCTGCTGCGTTTGAGGGCTATCTCTGGACTACTTTCTTTGAAAGAACTGAAAAAGAAAAAAAATAAAATGAGAGAGCCAAAATAATGGCGAGAGGCAAAGTAAATTACTAGGGCTCTTTCCATTCTCGTGAAGAGGGGCACGGAACGACCGCTTCTTTACATGTTTATTTAATAGAGAGGGACTCAAAAAATGCTTTTGGCCACTAACTACACTTAACACCTTTAAGGATATGCAAATCTGAATTTTCTACGTGAGCTTACTTAGCAAAAAGGCCAATGTTTTCCTGCCAATTATTTCCTCAGTAAGGAAGACATCCCCCCGGCCCCCGCCAACAAATCTAAATATCAGTGACAATTATTATGATTTACGAAATGCCAAACTCCAGACACCTTAAGGAATACCGAAAATCAGGAGGTTGTCGGCTGCTGACTCCCGACAGTAACTGCTCTTTCCGAATTTAATAAAAAAGGGAACGTCAACGCGTCGGCTAGAGCGGTGACTTCGTATACTCCGGCCCGGAGAGACCGTCGTTTTTCAGTTCACTCGTTCAATCCTACGTACTGGGCGCTGTGTGTGGACCAGCGCTCGGGAGAATACGATGTCACGGTAAAACAGAGACGGCGTGGAATCCGACCGGCTCCACAAAATCAATCTCAACTTGCCTTCTGGGACAGATACGTTCATTAGCACAGGGACGGGGACGGACTTCCGCGGGACAAGACACGGGATACCGCCAGATGTCAGATTTACGAGGTGTCGAGGAATTCCCACCGATAGCCTGTGTTTGCGCTCCGTCCCGGACCCGATGACCCATTTTTAATAAAAAGGGGAAGGAGGTCGAAATAACTACTCTCAGCTTTCCAGGTCCCAATTCCAACTCACGGCCCCGTCCTCCCCAGCTAAATTCAAACGACAGGCGGACGGTTCCTTCATTAGCCGCGCTGCTTCGAGGAGACGGGCTGCTTTAAAGTGTGTGGAAAAATGAGAGTTTAAGGCCGCCAACGTGAAAACCAAAGCGACGCTAAGTGTTCGAAATCCGTGGACAGACGCTCAGGCCGCCGCCAGAGGCTTGGGACTACTTTACGAAAAATCTGGGGATTTTACAGATTCGTGATGCTGAAAGAAGAGCAACCACCTCAGTGTTCAGGCCCATAAAACCAAATCCGAATCCCACTTTAGGACTGAAAAATTGCTTCGTCGCTGAACAGATGACCAAGGACGAATACTTCCATAAACGCCGGTATTTCCCAAACTCGACGAAAAGAGGCATTTCGACTCGGCTAGGATTACCTAAACGATAAATATCGTCACGGAAATCAACTCATCTTAATCCTCGTAACCATCGACGCCGCAAAGACTTTTGTACGAGCAAAAAGTGACGGGCATCGATTCGAGCGATTTCTTAATTATTCTAACTTGACTTTGCCTTTTTTTTTTTTTTGGGTTAAGTCAAGGATCTCACCCATCCCATACGCACACGAAGGAAAACATTCCATCCAGTTGATTTCACATCGACATATCTTCTCTCTGGTGGCAAACCCTGACCTTACTTGACAGTAGGGACAGTAGGTTGTAAGAATGAAATCAAATCGCGTCTCACCCTCGATGTTGAGCTCAAAACAGACGTGGCAAAACGAGAGAGTTTCTTTGTCCGTCCCCAGTTTACAAATACTGCAAACGTTGTCATCGTTCAAGTCAATGTTCACAAACTGCTCTTCATTCATAGTGCCCCTATTAAGGAAAATAAAAAAAAGCAGCGATGAATCAATCCTATTTATTGAGCGCCGCGTGCAGAGCACTTTACCGAGCGCTTTGGCGAGTACGACACAATAGAGCGGACACGTTCAATGCCCACAACGAGCTTATCTCCCCAAGTCCCGTACGCTCCGAATACCTTCTCCCCACACAAGGAATCCCCGAGGGATAAGACTGAAACAGCGTGGCTCGGGAGAGCACAGGCCGGGAACTCGGAACTCCGCCGCGGGACCCCGGGGCAAGTCACTTCGCTTCTCCGGGCCTCCGTTTCCTCAGCTGTAAAGTGGGGATTCGGTCCCTGTCCTCCCTCCGCTTTGGACGGGGAGCCCCGTGTCGGACAGGGACGACGTCCGCCCTGATTATCTTGTTCCTACCCCAGCCCTCAGAACGCGCTTAGCACAGGGTGACCACTTGACCAAATCCAACACTCATCATCCGAAGCAAGCGGCTCCCGGTGACGTCGGCCGCCCTGAACCTCAGAGCGTCCAAGGGAACGCAGAACGTTGGTTTTTTCCCATAAGGTCACCCCTAGGAATGGAATCAGGGCGATATTATTCCCGTCGAGTCGCCACACTCGAAGGCCCTCGGTCTCAAACCCCATTTTACAGATGAGGTAGCCGTGGCCCAGAGAAGTGAAGTGACCGGCCCCGGGTCACCCGGCAGACAAGCGGCCCGAGCTGGGATTAGAAACCCATCTGTTGCCGAACTGCGCTTCCCAAGCGCTTAGCACAGTGCTCCGCACGGAAATACGCCCGGATGAACGACCTTCGGACTCCCAGGCCCGGGCTCCAACCGTGACGCCACGCGGCTTCTCCGGTGTTTTGAGAAAGGGAGGTGCCCCGGGCCCGAGGGAGGAGGCGAGGGAGAGGAGACGGGGGGCCGGTGAGGAGCGGAGCGTGCGGGCTAGAGTAGATCGGCCGGGAGAGACAGGAGGGGACAGGCTCGGTGAGCGCTTTAGTCAGGGAGAAGGAATTCCGCTTTGAGGTGGAGGACGATGGGCCGTCCCGGGAGTTCTCGAGGAACGGGAGGAGATGCCCCGGGAAGGCCTTTTAGCCCGGCCTCGTGGGGCCCGGCAGCCACAGGACCTGGGTTCTAAACCCCGCCTTCTGCCAGCTGTCTGTCGCGTGACCTTGGGTGAGTTGCTTCACTTCTCTGTTCTCTGGCCCTCGGTTTCCTCAACTGCAATACGGGGATTAAATCCTACTTCCTCCCACTTAATAATAATGATGACGGCATTCGTTCATTCAACAGTATTTATCGAGCGCTTACTATGGGCACAGCACTGGACTAAGCGCTTGGAGTGTACGATTCGGCAACAGATAGAGATCATCCCCGCCCGGTGACGGGCTCACGGTCTCATCGGGGGAGACGGACGGACGAGAACGAGACGACTTAATCACGATCGACACAGCACTGTTCCAAGCGCTGGGGGGGGATACCAGGTGATGAGGTCGTCCCACGTGGGGCTCACCGGCTTCACCCCCGTTTTCCAGATGAGGGAACTGAGGCCCAGAGAAGTGAAGTGACCCGTCCAGAGTCACACAGCTGAACGAGAGGCGGGTCTGGGATTAGAACCCACGACCTCCGACTCCCAAGCCCGGGCTCTTTCCACCGAGCCACGCTGCGAGACCCGTGAGCCCGGTGTGAGACGGGTACCGGGGCCAATCCGGTAAAACTAGTAATCAACCCAGTGCTTAGAACACCGTAAGCGCTTTAACAAATGCCCCCAAAATAAAATAAATAATCCGAGCTGCAGGGAGAAGCCCGGACGAGAGGCCCGGACTGGAGGAGGGAGAGAGAGGAGGGCGCGGGGGAGTCTGAGACACGTCGTGAAGGGAGAACCGACGGGATTCGACGACAGGACCGAATCCGCGGGTTGAACGTCAAGCCGGGGAGGCAGGGAGGATGGCGGCGTCCTCTTCGGCGGCGGGAAAGTCACGGGGCGGGCAGGGTTTAGGTGGGACGACGAAGGGTCGGGTTCGGGACACGACTGAGGTGTCGAAGGGCGGGAGGAGAGGCGAGACCGCGGGGGAGGAGAGAGGTCGGGGCCGGAGGCGGCCGCCCGGGACTCACCCGCGACGGGGCGGGGGTCGTCCCCCAACCCGGCGGGTGGGGACGGAGAAGAGAACCCAGAACCGGACCTTGAGGGACTCCCCCGGTCGGGGAGCGGGAGGCGGAGGAGGAACGGGGAAAGGGACGGGGAAGGCGCGGCCGCAGAGATAAGGGGAGGAGGGCGGGAGGACGAGGGCGGGAGGACGAGGGCGGGGAACGTCGCCGGGACCGAGTCCAGGCCGTCGGGACGGGCAAGGAAAAGGGAATCGGGGACCCTGGAGGACGCCCCCGACGCCCATCGCGATCGCGACGGCGTTCGCCGACGGCTTTCCGCGTCCGGTCGTCGCGCCGGGGGGACACGGGTCGGCCCGGCGGGGACGCGCTCCTCGTCCCGGGGGTGACCTCGGGCCGGTCGCCTCACCGACTCCATCCGGGAGCCCCGCGCGGGAGCGGGGCCGGCTCCGACCCTGCTCGTAACCACCGCGGCGCTCAGTACGGCGCCTGGCACGTAGTAAGCGCTCACCGGAGAACCCGGTCATCATCGTCGCGTGGGGCTCACGGTCTGAGTTCGGTGCGGGTCCGGCCTTACGGGTTAACCCCGTGGGGAATGTCTCTGTTAGACCGTGCTCTCCCGAGCGCCCAGTACGGCGCCCCGAACGCCGTAAGCGCTCAGTAAATACGATCCACCTCTCCCGCCCCCGGCCGCCCCCGTTTGGGCACATCCGCCCGGACCGACCTCAGTCCGCGGGTCCTCCGGTCAGCGGGGGCGGCGCTCACGGTGGCTCGGTGCTATTCAGCGAGTGCCTGCTCCGTGCCGAGCGCCGTACTGAGCGCCCGGGAGGGTCCAATACAACCAAGTCGGGGGGACCCATTCCTCCCTTCCCCAGGCCGGACCGTCTGAGCCTCGACCTGCTGCGCGAACCCAAGCGCTTAGCTCGGCGCTCGGCACACAGCGCGCCCCGAGCGACTGGCCGCTGGCGCGGCCGATGGAGCCCGGGAGTCAGAAGGTCGTGGGTTCTAATCCCGCCTCCGCCACTCATCAGCTGTGCAAGTCACTTCACTTCCCCGGGCCTCAGTTGCCTCCTCTGTAAAATGGGGAGGAAGTCGGTGAGCCCCACGCGGGCCAACCTCGGGACCCCGTATCCATCCCAGCGCTCGGCACAGCCCTTGGCACATAGTAAGCACTTAAAAAACAACAACCCGTCGTTACAACTTGTCCTGTTCTGTTTTGCCGCTTTTAGACTGTGAGCCTGTGGTTGGGCGGGGATCGTCTCTGTCTGTTGCCCAAGGGTCCATTCCAAGCGCTCAGTACGGTGCTCTGCCCAAGAGAAGCAGCGCGGCTCAGAGGAAAGAGCCCGGGCTTGGGAGTCCGGGGTCATGGGTTCGAATCCCGGCTCCACCACCTGTCGGCTGTGTGACTTCGGCCAAGTCGCTTCACTTCTCGGTGCCTCAGTTTCCTCATCTGGCAAATGGGGATGAGGACCGGGAGCCCCACGTGGGACAACCCGATCACCCTGTCTCTCCCCCAGCGCTGAGAACAGCGCTCGGCACATAGTAAGCGCTTAACAAACACCATCATTGTTATTGCTATTATTGGTGGATCGGTAAATGATGATTATAACTCCAAGTGCTCGGTACAGTGCTCGGCACAGAGTAGGCGCTCAACCGCTAGGGCCGAACGAATGAGTGGGAGGACCGGACTATCCCCAGCGTTTAGCCCAGGGCTCCGGCGCTTGGCACCTAGTAAGCGCTCCACAAATGCCATCATCATTATTGTTCCAGGCGCTCAGCACAGTGCTCTGCACACAGTAAGCGCTCAATTCATAGAGCTGAACGAATGAGTGGGAGGCCTGGACTGGCCCCAGCGTTTAGTCCAGCGCTTGGCACCTAGTAAGGGCTCCACAGATGCCATCATCATTATTGTTCCAGGCGCTCAGCACAGTGCTCAGCGCAGAGTAAGCGCTCAACCGCTAGGGCCGAACGAATGAGTGGGAGGACCGGACTGGCCCCAACGTTTAGCCCAGGGCTCCGGCGCTTGGCACCTAGTAAGCGCTCACCAAATGCCATCATCATTATTGCTCCAAGCGCTCAGCACAGTGCTCAGCACAGAGTAAGCGCTCAATCCAAAGGGCCGAACGAATGAATGGGGGGACCGGACTGGCCCCAGCGTTTAGTCCAGCGCTTGGCACCTAGTAAGCGCTCCACAGATGCCATCATTATTGTTCCAGGCGCTCAGCACAGTGCTCAGCGCAGAGTAAGCGCTCAATAGATAGGGCCGAACGAATGAGTGGGAGGACCGGACTGGCCCCAACGTTTAGCCCAGGGCTCCGGCGCTTGGCACCTAGTAAGCGCTCAACAAATGCCATCATCATTATTGCTCCAAGCGCTCAGCACAGAGTAAGCGCTCGACCGATAGGGCTGAACGAAGGAGGGGGGGGAACTGGACTGGCCCCAACGTTTAGCACAGTCCTCCTACCTGGGCCGCTCCTCCGGCCGCGCTGCTCCCACTGCGCGCTATTGTTTCCGGCCGCCGCCGCCAGGGGGCGTAGTTTGGCCAGGCCAGCCCACCCCGGACGGGCCCATTCCCCGGACGGGGGGGAAACGTCCACAGAGGCCGCCCCTCCTCCCTCTCCCATCCGCCCTCCCGACCCCCTCCTAAATTCCCCTCAAAATCTCCGTCTCCCAATTGTCCTTCCGCGGCCTTTCCGGCGTGGACCAGCTACGTTTCGATGGACAACTGGGCAACCCTTTCCCCCCCACACACACAACGTCTTCGTGGACTAGTCCGGGCCTGCCTCGGCCCACCGAGCCGGAGGAAGCAACCACCGGGAAAGGGGGGGGGAGGTGAACGGACCAACTTGGGGCCTCGGTGGTCGTTTGCCCTCGCGGTCGGCGGAGACGGGAGGAACGTCGGGATGGGAGGAGCACCGGCGTTTCATATATTTAATTCGGGGGTTGAGTCGGAGGATCATCTCCCGTCAGGGGGAGGGAGAAGGGGAGTCGCCCCCTTTGGGAGATGGTACGTTCCGTGTCCCCCCTCCCGTTCAGCCCGGAGCCCGGCCAGAATCCGGGCAATGACGTCACAGGCCCCGCCCCGGGTTACGCCCCCTGCTGGCCACGCCTCCTATTGACGGGCGGCTCTGCGGAGAGGAGGAAGCCCTGATTTTCAGCTGTAATCATCCTCCTCATCAATCAATTCAATCGTATTAAACCCTTTCTGTGTGCAGAGCACTGTGCTAAGCGCTTGGGATAGCACACTACAGCAATAAAGAGTGACAATCCCTGCCCACAATAAGAATCATCATAAAATGTTGTATTTGTTAAGCGCTTCCTAGGTGCAGAGCCCTGTTCTAAGCGCTGGGGGAGATGCAAGGTGATCAGGTTGTCCCACGTGGGGCTCACAGTCTTAATCCCCATTTTACAGATGAGGGAACTGAGGCCCAGAGAAGTGAAGTGACTCACCCACAGTCACACAGCTGACACGTGGCAGAGCTGGAATTCGAACCCATGACCTCTGACTCCCAAGCCCGGGCTCTTTCCACTGAGCCACGCTGTATTAAACCCTTCCTTGTGCAGAGCACTGTGCTAAGCGCTTGGGATAGTACACTGCAGCAATAAAGAGTGACAATCCCTGGCCACAATGATAATAATAAAAAAAGTTGGTATTTGTTAATGATGATGGTGGTATTTGTTAAGCGCTTACTATGTGCCGAGCACTGGTCTGAGCGCTGGGGGAGATACAGGGTAATCAGGTCGTCCCACGTGAGGCTCACAGTTAATCCCCATTTTCCAGATGAGGTAACCGAGGCCCAGAGAAGTTAAGTGACTTGCCCACAGTCACACAGCTGACGAGTGGCGGAGGCGGAATTCGAACCCATGGCCTCTGACTCCCAAGCCCGGGCTCTTTCCACTGAGCCACGGTGAATCATCATCATCATCATCATCATCCATCAATTCAATCGTATTAAACCTTTTCCGTGTGCAGAGCACTGTGCTAAGCACTTGGGATAGTGCACTACAGCAGTAAAGAGTGACAATCCCTGCCCATAATGATGATGATGATAATAATAAAAAAAGTTGGTATCTGTTAAGCGCTTACTATGTGCAGAGCACCGTTCTAAGCGCTGGGGTAGATACAGGGTCATCGGGTGGTCCCACTTGAGGCTCACAGTTAATCCCCATTTTACAGCTGAGGTCACTGAGGCCCAGAGAAGTGAAGTGACCCGCCCACGGCCACACAGCTGACGAGTGGCGGAGCCTGGATTCGAACCCATGACCCCCGACTCCCAAGCCCGGGCTCTTTCCACTGAGCCGCGCTGCTTAATAACAACTGTGGTATTTAAGCACTTCCTACGTTCCCGGCACCGTACCGAGCGCCGGTGTGGATGGACCCGGTCCCCGTCCCACGTGGGGCTCACAGTCTCCATCCCCCTTTTACAGATGAGAGAACTGAGGCCCAGACAAGTGAAGTGACTCGCCCAAGGTCACACAGCAGACAGTAATGATAAGTGTGGCGTTTCTTACGCGCTTACCATGTGCCAGCCACTATACTAAGCGCCAGGGTGGATACAAGCCAATCGGGTTGCTCACAGTCTCCATCCCCATTACACGGATGAGGGAACCGAGGCCCAGAGAAGTCGGGGGACTTGCCCCGGGTCACACAGCAGACGAGTGGCGGAGGCGGGATTAGAACCCAGGTCCTCCCGAGTCCCGGGCCCGGGCTCCAGCCGCTACTCTGTGCTGCTTTTCTCCTCACCTCGATCCCTGCTCCACCCCAACTCCCCCGCAATGATTATGATATTTCGGAAGCTCTGATTCCTCGCTGAGCCCCGACGTCGATCCCGCCGCGTCATCCGATGGGCCGTGGATCCCGGGCTCCCGGTCCACGGCAGCTCCCCGTGACCCACGAGGAAAGCCGGGGCCCAGAGAGGTTAAGCGACTCGCCCGAGGTCACAGAGCAGGGTGACGTAGGCAACCTCGGCCCTCTGGCCCAACCCGGAACTTGGAGCCGTGGCCACCCAACTCCGGTTCGCAGGCCTGCGACGCCCTCAAAACAGATCCGAAAAAATGAAGGCGGCCGACGGAAACGCGTGGACTCGTGTCCGCTGTGTGGCCTTGGGCGGGTCGCTTGGCTTCTCTGGGCCTCAGTGAACTCATCTGTCAAATGGGGATTAAAACCGCGAGCCCCGTGGGGGACGGGGACTGGGTCCGACCTGACCGGCTTGTATCGACCCCAGCCTTTAGAACAGGGTCCGGCACACTGTAAGCACCTAACACTTGCCATCATTATTATTATTATTATTTTTATTAATAATTACAAATACCATCAAACCCCCAAGCCAGTGCTCTTTCCCCTGCTTCTCACGCTCCAACACCTCGCCTCTCTGCAGTCTGTCTTTGCCTTTCCTAACTCAGAGTGGTCGCTCTGACCCCTCCAAAGGGTAGGCATTAAACATCGAGCTACCCTCTAGAGAAACAGCGCGGCTCAGTGGAAAGAGCCCGGGCTTGGGAGTCGGAGGTCATGGGTTCGACTCCCGGCTCCGCCACCTGTCCCCTGGGTGACTTTGGGCAAGTCACTTCCCTTCTCTGTGCCTCAGTTCCCTCATCTGTAAAATGGAGATGACTGTGAGCCTCACGGGGGACGACCCGATGACCCCGTATCTCCCCCAGCGCTTAGATCGGCGCTCTACACGTAGTAAGCGCTTAACGAATAGCAACATTATTATTATTATTACGTTTAGAAATCCTCCGGTCGACACCGAGGTCCCGCCCCAGTCGATGGAGCAATCTCTAGCATTCAGCAAGGCCCGTTATCAAGCGCGTGGGAGACGACGGAGGACGTAGAAGACCCCAGTCCCCGCCCTGAAAGAACTCCCCGTCTCTCAACCTAAAGGAGAATATATTAAAGTTTACTATCTATTAATCCACCAGTAGTACCTGCTGAGCGCCTTCTGGGTGCCGAGCGCTGTACTATGCGCTCGGGAGAGTATATTAGTTTTTTTTTTTAACCATTGAAACCACCTCCGTGGGGCTGGGTGTGTCTCATTCATTTATTCAATCGTATTTATTAAGCGCTTACCGTGTGCAGAGCACCGTACTATGCGCTTGGGCAAGTACAATAAAGCAATAAGGAGTGAATCTCTGCCCCCAGCGAGCTCCCAGTCTAGACAGGGAAATCTCTGAGCCCTGTTACTCCTGGGGAGAGCTAAACACAGCTAATAATAATAATAATAATAATAATAGTGGCGACATTGGTTAAGCGCTTACTATGTGCCGTCACTGTTCTAAGCTCTGGGGTCGATACAAGGCAGTCGGGTCGGACTTAGCCCCTGTCCCACACGGGGCTCACGCTCTCAATCCCCGTTTTCCAGATGAGGTAAACGAAGCCCAGAGAAGTGAAGTGACTTGCTCCAGGTCACACAGCAGACAAGTGGCAGAGTCAGGATTAGAACCCGCCATCTTCCGACTCCCAGGCCCGTGCTCCGTCCACCACACCGTGCTGCTTCTGCAGCGTTCGGAGTTTTATCGACCCCAGACTCGGCACCTAGTAAGGGCTTAAATATCATTAAAACCCCCCCCCCCCAAACCCCTCTCTGTGCGTCAGTTACCTCATCCGTCAAATGGGGATTAAGACCGCGAGCCCTGTGTGGGACAGGGATCGGGTCCGATACTATTATATCTACCCCAGGGCTTAGCACGTCGCTTGGCACGGGGTAAGCTCCGAACGGATACGACAGTGACCATTTTATTTATGAGGACGAGGGCCTGGTTCTATCCCTCTGATTGGGTGTGGGGAAACCCGTTCGCTTCAGGCTGGGGCCGAGGAGAGTGTAGAGCCCTGTGACTTTATCGCCGGGAGAGTTTCTTGGAAGAGGGAGACGCAAACGAACCCCGCCATCATCATCTACCGATTCATTTCCAAATCCACGGACGTATTAGGAGGCCCTGATAAACCCCATTCATCGAAAGCGTTATCCGATCAGATCGAAGATTTTCCACGTCCCCCACCAGAGGGAAGCAAAAGAGCACGGCTCGGCCTTCAGAAACTAAAAACCGCTGGTGGGAGATTTGCCCCGGCCACAGTAGCACGGCAGAAACACTGCGCTAGCCAATAAGGTCGGAGAAAAGACATAAAGGCTCACGGAACTGAGGGTTAAATCCAGGCCTTTAATCGTTTAACTCCTCTAGATTGTAAGGACAAGTTACATGCCTAAGGTTAGACTGGAGGGAGAGTTGGGGCAGGCCTACGTTTGCATTGTTGTGTCATCTCGTGGCTCAGTGGAAAGAGCCCGGGCTTGGGAGTCCAAGGTCATGGGTTCGACTCCCGGCTCTGCCACTTGGCAGCCGTGTGACTGTGGGCGAGTCGCTTCACTTCTCTGGGCCTCAGTGACCTCATCTGGAAAATGGGGATTCAGACTGTGAGCCCCACGTGGGACCACCTGATGACCCTGTATCTACCCCAGCGCTTAGAACGGTGCTCTGCACAGAGTAAGCGCTTAAATACCAATATTATTATTATGTCTGTCTCCCCGTGTGGACTGTAAACTCGTTGTGGGCAGGGAACGTGTCTATTGTTCCACTGTCCTCTCCCAAACGCTCAGTACAGTGTTCCGCACACAATAAGGGTCGATAAATACGACTGAACGAACGACTGAAGGTTCGACCCCGACCTCCGTCCCTCATTTGACTTCATTTGGTGCTTGACGGGGAAAGCTTCGTTACAGTACCTCCCGCAAGGCCCCTTTTCACCTCCACACCCTCGACCGGAGAGGGCAGAGGATGTCGAAAGTAGGCTGTCTCGCGACGTTAAACCGACCCGCTCAATCCACGGAAGCGGAGCCCTCAGCGGCGACCGCTCATCGTGGGAACCGGGGCGGGATGTTTCCCGACGGCTACGTTCCGCCTTTCCCAGGTTTCCTCTCCGCGAGCTTACGCTACGAATAGCAGAGTTCATAATTCACCCCACTCTCCCTCTAGACTTAGCTCCGAGGTCTCGTTTCATTCTTCGAATGGCTTCTCTGCTCCCGCGTCTATCGACGCCGTCGCATCGAGTCTCCTGAGCGTTTTATACAGTGCCCTGCGCGCCGTAAACACTCAGTAAAGACCACTGATGGATGCTACTGAGGAACAATCGCGGTAGCTGGATTCACTAACAGTGGATGCCACGCAAGGAGGAGGAATCAGAGTTCTGGTGTCGCTCCACGATCATTTCAGCTTCAACCGACTCTGCGCCCCGCCTTGAATTTCGCAGCTGCCTCCCGGCTGACTTCCCTCGCCTCCCGTCTCCCTCCACCCCAATCCATTCTTCACTCTGTTGCCGGGATCGTTTCTCTATGGAAACGTTCAGTCCACGTTCCCCCACTCCTCCAGGGGTTGCCCGTCCACCTCCGCATCAAACACAACTCCTTCCTTTTGGCTTTAAAGTCCTCGATGGCCGTTCCCTCCCTCGCTTCACTACTCTCCTACTACAATCCAGCCTACACACTTCACTCCCCTAATGCCATCCTTTTCACTGTCCCCCCCCATCTCGTTCACGTCAGCCCGCTGTGGGCCGGGAATGTATCTCTTTATTGTTGTGTTGTACTCTCCCAAGCGCTCAGAACCGAGCTCTGCGGGCAGTGAGTGCTCAATAAACGCCACTGAACGAACGCACGCGGAAACGACCGGGGACAGAGAACGAAACACTGCTTTCTCCGTCTCGCGTGTCACCCGGAATCACTAAACTCACGTATCGCGGTTGTTTTTCAGTGGCACCAACCCATCAGAGGTACTTATTGAGCACTTACCGCGTGCCGAGCGTCATAATTATGAGTGGTGTTTACTGAGCGCTTACTATGTGCAGAGCATCACACTGAGTGCTTGGGAGAGTACACTTTGGTAGACACGTTTCCTGCCCACGTGCTTACGGTCTTCGGGGCTCCGGATGCCTGGCGTGTGACCTTGGGCAAGTCACTTCACTTCCTCTGTAAAACGGGGATTCTCCCTGTTCTCCCTCCTAGACTGTCAACCCCCTGTAGGGCAGGGACTATGACTGACAGGATCACCTTGTATCTACCCCAGCTCTTATAAAAGTGCTTGATACATAGTAAACGCTTGACAAATACCACAATTATTAGTATTATTTTTCCAGGGACCATTCAAGGTATATCTAAAGTGCCTGTCAAACCAGCTTGCAAATCCATTGAGAAGGAAAAAAAAAACCAAAAACCAATCCAGACATTCATTTGTCCCCGACACGTTCTTGAAAGGAAGAACGTTCTCTTTCCCGAGCCGGTGGGAAACATTAGAAAACTGAGGTAGTGTCTTAAAATAAGATCAGTTGTTTCTCGCCAGGTTACTCGCGTGAACGAGCCAAGAAGTCTAAACAGATGTGGGAGTTTTCATTCCGCTGTTGCTTGGAGTGAAAAACAAAGTCATCCAGTGTCTCCCAACCAAAGGAAGTTCTGTTCTACCCAAGGACGAGCCCTGAAGAAACGGTGGGATCGATCAACGGTATTTATTGAGCGTTTACTATGTTCAGAGCACTGTACGGAGCGCTTGGGAGAGTACAATCCAACAGAATCAGCAGATGTCTCCACTGTCCGTGACGAGCTTGCAGTCTATTATTATTATTAAGTGCCGTCAAGTTGTTTCCGATTCATAGCAACTCTACGGAGATACTTTCTCTAGAACGTCCTGGCCTCTGCCACAATCCGCAACCTTTCCAACGGTTCTTCTGTTATCGTTATGGTCTCTATCCATCTAGCTGCCCGTCTGCCTCGTCCACACTTTCCCTGGCCTTTTCCTAGTATCAATGTCTTCTCCAGAGAATTAGGCCTCCTGACGGTGTGTCCAAAGTATGCTAATCTGAGTCGAGTAATTTGGCCTTCCAAAGACCAACTTGATTCCATTTGCTTCCAAATACATTCGTTTTTCGGGCGGGTCCATGCCATTTGCAAAAGCCCTCTCCAAAACCTCATTTCAAAACAATCGCTGTTCTTTCTATCCTGTTTTTTCACCGTTCAGCTTTCGGATCCATACACTGTCACTGGAAACATCGTAGAGTTAACAATTGGTATTTCTGTGGTAATTGTTACATCAGGACATTTCTTGACTTTTCCCAGGCTCTTCAGAGCAAGTCTTCCTAACAATCTTCGGTGTATTTCTTGGCTATCAGTTCCTTTATTATTATCTATTCCAGAAGAGAAAAACCGTCATCTATTTCAAATCTCTTCACCCAGCACAAATGTGTTAAAACTTCCGGTTGGTTTTCGTGACAGTTCAAACGTAGGCCTATCTTTTTGCTCTGCTCCTTAACTTTTAATAATAAGCCCTTCAAATCTTCTTCGCTTTCTGCTGGTAGGGTTGTATCATCAGTGGGGTTGAGGAGCAGACTGTGAGCCCGTTATTGGGCAGTGATCGTCTCTATCTGTTGCCGAATTGTATATTCCAAGCGCTTAGTACAGTGCTCTGCGCATAGTAAGCGCTCAATAAATACGACTGAACGAGCGAAGGGAAAGAGCACTGGCTTGGGAGTCGTCTGTGAGCCCCGGGGAGGACAGAGACCACTTCTCATCTGATGGCACGTACGAAGGCTTTGGCAATCACCATAGATATCGTTGCAGGGAAAAACTGAATTTTCACCTCAGGGTGAAAAATTTGGAAGAAAATGTCTTTTCTGGGCCTGGCTCATCCGGAAAGCTGCCTCCGTGTGAGGCGACAAGTGTGAGGTTTGGTTCCAGGATTTCACTTGAGCAAGACAAGGCGACTTTGTCACTATTCAGCCGCCGGGGGTTGCCCAACCTCTGGTGACCGACAGTGGTGCTGGGAGAACGGCCGGGAAACGGCCAGGGTTTCGAACGCTCTGATCCCTCACCTTTCCGGCCTCTGGCAGCCTCCTGGCTAACGCTGGAGTCTCTCCGATAGCTCAGTCTGAGACCTTTTTTTTTAACGGCATCGGTTAAGCCCTTAATTTGTGATAACAACAACAGTGGCATTTGTTGAGCACCTACTCCGTGCCTGGCACTGTACTAAGCGCTGGGGTGGATACAAGCAAGTCTGTCTGGACCCAATCTGTTCTCCCTCAGGCTCAGAGCGTGGGCTTCACGTGGGTCAGGGACTGTGTCCGACCCCATTTTCTTCCATCCACCCCGGCGCTTAATACGGTGACATGATAAGCGCTAAACAGATACCAGAGTCATTATTATTATCCCGACTGACCCTGGCAAAATAGTGCATTGGCTATGGTTTCATTAATAATAACAAGTGCTTATTATTTGCCCCGCACTTTTCTAAGCTTTGGCGAGATACAATGTAATCGGGTCAGACTCGGTCCCTGTCCCACGTGGGGCTTCTCAGTTTTAATCCCCATTTTTACAAATGAGGGAACTGAGGCCCAGAAAAGTGAAGCGACTCGCCCAAGGTTACACAGCAGACACGTGGCAGCTGTGTGTCCGGTGTAGCCCACTTGGCATCGTGTCTCCCCTTCAATCTGGCGTCCACAGTGGCTGTCAGTGGCCACCTAATCGCAGTCTCATCTCCAATCCGTCCTTAAGGACTAAACGAGTCAAGGAAAATTATTCCCTCACCTCACTGAGAAGCCAGATCTGGACCTGGCAGGAGATTGTGGAGAAATAGATGGTAGAAAATAAAGGTTTTAGCTGTTCATCGCTCCAAAACGACTCGCCCTGGTTGTGTGTGTGTTGGGGGGCCCTGAACGCCCCCCTCCCGCCACCCAACTTGAGTCTCCTGGCCGGAAGAGTTAATCCTGTCCAAAAATCCCATCCCATCTCCGTCTGGAAGCCGGTCCCACTCCGACCTCAGGGACCGTGTTGCCATATGTCTTTCAATTTAAATAAAAAAAAATTCAAAATCAAACGACTTTTAAAATTCAAATGGTTTCTTCATGGAAAGCCCAGAAGTGGGAGCCTGCCAAGGTCTAGAAACTGCTTTCTCAGAGCTGTCCAGGGATTGATATATTCTAGGAATGCCGATACCTGGGAAATCTGCTTGAGATGTTCCTTTTTAATGGAGTCGGTTTCTTCTCTGGCTCAGCAAGATAAAACGGATCCATTATTTCTCCCCGCCACCTCAAGTCCACCGTTTCCTCCAGTCTCCCATAAATAACGTGCTTCAAAGTGCTAAAGATGAGTCAATTTTGCGCCACGGTGCTTGTTTTTCCCTCAGAGATTTCTGAAGTATGTTGGCTGCAATTTTTCTACAGAAAGTTCTGTCTTTCCCCACTGCTCGGGAACCTCCGGTGGTTTCCCGTCCACCTCCTTCACATCTTCTCTAAGGCTCTCAATCGGCTCGCCTCCTATCTTATCTCGCTGATTTCCTCCTACGGTCCAGCCTGTGCACTTTGCTCCTCCGACACCAACTTACTCACCGTACCGCGATCTCATCTATCTCGCCGCCGACCCCTCGCCCACGTCCTACCTCTGGCCTGGAACGCCCTCCCCCTTCGTATCCGACAGACCCCCACTCTGCCACGTTCCGAACCTTATTAAAATCACATCCCCTTCAAGAGGCCTTCCCCAAAAAAGACATCACTCTTGCACTTCAACCCGCGCCCTCTGAACACTTGATTTCCACCCTACCCTCAGCCCGCACTTGCGTACGTATCCGTAATTTATTTATTTTCATGTCCGCCTCTCCCTCTAGACCGTGAGCTCTCTGTGGGCAAGGGAACGTGTCTACCCACTCTGTTATACTGCACTTTCCCAGGTGCTTAATACAGTGAGCCTCACGTGGGACAACCCGACGACCCTGTATCTACCCCAGTGCTTACAACAGTGTTCCGCACATAGTAAGCCCTCAAATACCAACATTATTATTATTACAGTGCTCTGGACAGAGTAAGCGCTCGATACGATCGACTGATTAACTGAAAGCTCCTCTTTTCCTCCTCACTGAAAGTTCTTGCTATTGCGTATCTACCCCAGGGGTGAGAATAGCGCTTGGCACAGAGTGAGTGCTTCAGAGATCATAAAACAAATCACGAGTGCACAATCCATCCGGTTACTGTTGACGTCCGAGTGAAGGCTCTCAATTTGGGTAGGCCCCCAGATAAGGATGGTGGATGGAAGGGAATGAGGGAGAGGGTTTGGAATGGGAGAAACAGGAAAGGCCATGGGAAGCATCGTGGCCCAGTGGATACAGCCCAGGTCTGGAAGTCAGGAGGACCTGGCTTCGAATCCCAGCTTCACCACCTCTCAGCTGGGTGACCTCGGGCGAGTCACTTCACTTCTCTGGGCTTGGGTTTCCTCACCTGTAGAACGGGGATTAAGACCGCAAGCCCCGTGTGGGACTGAGACTGTCCCCCCCCCGCCCCCCCCCCACAATTATCTTGTATCTATCCCAGAGCATAGGACAGTGCCTGGCACATATTAAGCCCTTAACAAATACCACAGAAAAAGGGACGGGTCTGGGTTGGCAAACAGATGCCAATGCCAAAATGCTGCCCCAAGCAATCTTGACCTCAGGAAACAGAATCCTGGCTCCACATCCTACCTGCTGAACTGCATTTCCCGTTAGAAAATTCCTATCGATCCGGGACATCTCGTACATTGATCATATATATCTTTGGGAGGAGGCCGTGTTCAATATTTAATGAAGACCGCTATGGGGTAAACATTCTTGCTTTAACCCCTTGACCGTGAGTACTTCCTCCGGCCTAGACCTCCCTCCTCTTCACATCCGACAGACCGCCATCCTGCCCACCTTCAAAACCTTATTAAAATCACCTCTCCAAGACGCTTTCCCCTACTAAGCTCTCATTTCCCCTAATCGCTCTCTGTTTTTGCACTGCTTTTATGCTTAATAATAATAATAATCATTACGGTATTTGTTAAGCACTTACTATGTGCCGGGAAGTGTACTAAGCACTGGGATGGCTACAAGCAATTTGGGTTGGACACAGTCCCTGTCCCACATGGGGACAATCTCAATCCCCATTTTACAGATGTGGTAACCAAGACCCAGAGAGGTGAAGTGACTTACCCAAGGACACCCCACAGGCAAGAGGCAGAGGCAAGATTAGAACCCATGACCTTCTGACTCCCAGGCCCGGGTTCTATCCCCTACGCCGTGCCGCTTCTGACTTCAATCTACACTTGATATTCACTGAACCTTCAGTCTCAAAGCACTTACACATCTGTAATTTATTTGCATTTTGTTAGATTTTTATTTATAATCTAATTTTTCATTTATATAAATGTCTGTCTCCTCTTCTAAATAAGCTTCCCCTGGGAAGGGAACACATCTACCAAGTCTGTTGTACTGTTCTCTCCCATGTGCTTAGTACAACGTTCTGCACACGGTCAGCACTCAATAAATACCCTTGATCAAACCACTCCCGTATCAATCCCTTTTGCTTTTCCCTGAGTTGTTCATTTTATTCACCCTCTCCCCGATAGCCCCACAGCACTTTTGTACATATCTGTAATTTTGAAGTTTTTATTAATGTCTGTCTTCCCCTCTAGACTGTAAGCTCACTGTGGGCAGGGAAAGTGTTTTTATTCTTGTAATATACTCTCCCAAGTGCTTCGTACAGTGTTCTGCACTCAGGAATTATTAAGCGCCATCGAATCAATTCCGCTTCACAGCAACTCCACGGATATATTTTCTCCAGAAGGTCTTGTCCTCTGCCATAATCCACAGCCTAAAGGTTCGTCTGTTATCGTTATAGTCTCGATCCACTTAACTTCTGGTCTGCCTCTTCCACCTTTTCTCTATACTCTTCCCAGCATTGGTGTCTTCCCCGGAGAATCAGTCCTCCTGACGATGTGTCCAAAATATGCTAAGTCATTTGGCCTTCCAAAGACC
The DNA here is from genome assembly GCF_004115215.2 of Ornithorhynchus anatinus. Taxonomy (NCBI): domain Eukaryota; kingdom Metazoa; phylum Chordata; class Mammalia; order Monotremata; family Ornithorhynchidae; genus Ornithorhynchus; species Ornithorhynchus anatinus. The sequence continues at coordinate 19,669,762 of NC_041744.1, read as the reverse complement.
ACTTTGGTTTAATATGCTCCAAAATCCACCTTTGTTGTTCGGGTTGTCCATGGTATCCGCAAAAACCTTCTCCAACCCCACATTTCAAAAGAATAGATGTTCTTTCTATCCTGTCTTTTCACCGTCCAGCTGTCGGATCCATACGTTGTCACTGGAAACATCGCAGAGTCGACGACTTGTATTTGGGGGGCAATTGTTACATCGGCACATTTCTCGACTTTTCCCAGGCTCTTCATAGCAAGTCTTCTTAACATTAATCTTCGGCGTATTTCTTGGCTGCCAGTTGCTTTATTCTTGATTTCGATCGCAGGAGAGAAAAGTTGTCAAGAAGCGTTTCAATCTTCTCTCTAGCCGCTACAAATGTGTTAAAACTTCCAGTTGTCATGATCTTTGTTTTCTGAAGCGCTCAATAAATACTATTGAATGGTATTTACTGAGGACTTACCGCGGGCAGACGGGGTATGAGAGTCCACTAGAGTCCACTAGGCACCATCCCTGCCTTCCAGGAGTTTACAATCTCCCTCTCGGACAGGGACCGTGTTTAATTCTCTCCCAGTGTTCAAAATAGCCCTCTCTGGCCCCAATAAATACTTGATAAAGACCATTACGATTAAAAGAGGAAGAGACCATCAAGGTGGTCTTTAACACCCTGACTCTATCACCCCCCGACTCCCAGCCCCATTTTATTCACATCCCTATCTGTCATTTATTTCTATTCATGCCTGCCTCCCCCTCTACACTGTAAGCTCGCTGCGGGCAGGGAATGTGTCTGTTCTATTGTGCGATCGTGCTCTCCCAAGCACTTGGTATGCACAATAAATACGATCGTCTGACCGACTGACCAAATAGCCTCTCACGGGCCCATAGCGGGCTGCTTCCATCTTGGCCGTGAATCAATTCTCCGGCGCCTACGGCTATTTTAACCAGCACGACTTTTGTGGGGAGGCATGTCCTACGCGGTCTCCCCGAGGCGGGGGGCGGGGAGATGCGTCCTCTTGCTCGTTTATGACTTTGTACGATTCAGGAAACGGCAACTGGGTGCTCATCCTGTCCTCCCAGACCGATGCATCCTGACCTTTTCAGTCTGTCCTCGTTCGGAAACGGTTCCATCTGTAATTGATCGGATTACATCAACGTCCGTCTCTCCCTCTGGACCGTAAGCCGTGGCCTGGCGACGTCTCTAGGGTCTCTATTTTGGACTCTCCCAAATGCTTAGTACAGTGCTCAATAAATACCACCGATCGACTCATGAAAGATTATAATGATAGCATTGACCGCACCTAGTACAGTGCTCCAGCACACAGTGAGCACTCAATAAATATCACAGTGACTGACAGTGGGGGGAGACACTAAAATTAATTTCTCAGCAACTTAATAGAAAGAGGTGGACATAAAGGCTGTGTCGGTCAGCGTGTGTGAAACCGGTCCAGAAAGATAATGATATAATCTTAAAATGTGATTTATTGGCTTTAAACCACATAATAGGCTTTTAAGAATTACTGTATTTTGGGAAAAGAAAGATAAGAAGGTTTTTTTTTTCCCTTACTGCCCAACAACAACACCCTTAATCACCCATGAAAGGCTTCCTAATGAATCTATACAAGAGTGAGGAGAATTACATCAAGAAAGAAGAGGGGAAGGTTTGCCAAACACTAAAGAAATAAAATGACAAAAGAGTTTATGGAGAGGATACAGTAAACACTTATTGAGGCGGGCAGGGCAGAAGTTTGGTAACACAGGGAAACGGTATCGACTCATTTAAAAAGCAAGACGGATCTTCGGACTTGGCATTCCGTCCCTGGTATTATACAGCAATTCCTTTATTTTATTTTTCCGAAAGATTGAAGTTATGCTGCGGTAATTGACTTTACATGATAACTAAGGGAGTGAGGTGCATTTTTTTTCTGTCTCTTTCTTCCATCTACTCAAGGCGGCGGCACTAGGGAGCTTAAAATCAGGTGGACGACTTGAGCGTCAATTTGGAGTGGAAGCTTCTCAAAGGCAGGGAAAGCGTTGCTTTCCTCAGCCACACTCTCCCAAGCGTTTAGCGCACTGTTTCACACCAACAGGTGCTCAATAAATACAAGCACTACTATTTGTCTGTTTCTTTTTAAAAGACATCCCCAACCAAGACTCGAGGAAGATTTCACGCACTGAAACGTATTAATCGACAAAATGAAATATCGGGCAGTGGGGATTTTTGCTTATTTTTTTTTTTCCCCCATCAGCACCCGAGGACAGAAAAATAGCTTCTCTCATCAGAATAGTCTTTCATCATTCACTGTCAACCCTCTCCGGTGTTGAATCTGTTGTTCGGTGTCGGCGTTGACGGGAAAGGGCCCTCGGGGCCGAGAGCAGCCGATCGATCGTGAGTTTGCTTAGGACGCCTCCAACTGCAGACGGAGGAGGAGCCTCAGGGGGTTGAAAGTGGAGCCTCTGCCCGAAATAATAATAATAATTCTGGTTATTTGTTAAGCGCTCACTATGTACCAGGCACTGTACTAAGCCCTGACCTAGCGAAGAAGAAGCACGGCTTAGTGGAAAGAGCCCGGGTTTAGGAGTCAGAAGTCATGGGTTCTAATCCCCACTCCACCACTTGGCAGCTGTTTGACTTTGGGCAAGTCACTTCACTTCTCAGAGCCTCAGTTATCTCATCTGTAAAATGGGGATTAAGACCGTGAGCCCCACCTTGGACAACCTAGTAACCTTGTATTTCTCCCAGTGCTTAGAACAATGCTTGGCACATAGTAAGCGGTTAACAAATATTATTATTATTATTAGCAAATCGGGTTGGACTTTGCCCCTGTCCCACATAGGGCTCAGTGTCTTAATCCTCACTTTCCAGATGAGGTAACTGAGGCCCAGAGAAGTGACGTGACTTGCCCAAGGCCACTCGGTCACTCAACAGATGAGTGTCCATGTGTCTCTTCCAACAGACCGACTGAGGATTCCACTGGAGAAGACGGTTTCCTTTTGGTTTGCTGCATGTGCTATTTAACTGTATTCATTGAGTACTTACTGCGTGCAGAGCACTGTACTGAGCACAATACAACAATTAACAGACGCATTCCCTGCCCAGAATGGGCTTTCAGTCTAGAAATCATTTTCAGAGAGCGGTTACTGCATGCAGTAACCATCCGAGCTCTCCACAAACCTGTGGTTTCTTCTCCCCGGTCAATAGAAAAATATTGAAATAAATGTAAGATGACGACTGAGTACTTCTCTAGGGGAAATTTCTCTCCCTTTCTTCCTGCCCACACTATTAAAACCGTCCATTCCATTTATTTTGCCCCAGGAGACAAATCTGTTACATTGCTTTTTTTTTTTCCCCATCCACATGTCAACAGCAGAAACGACGTAGCGGACAGATGTTTCCGAACCTCGGGCGATCGAATTTCGGGCAAACGTGGACAACGGGGCTCTGGCAGGAGCGGGGCGGGAGGGTGTTATTTAAATCTTTGACGGGTTGGATTCGAGATGAAAATAAAACCTCATGGCTCACGCCCTTTGGATTTGTGGACGGACAAAAGGTTCCCTGTTTTCTAGCGGCGTCGGATCTGAGACCCTTCAAGAGGAAACGAGGGCGAGCGTCGAGGGCCTAGCAAATTGAGGCCCGTTGCGTTGGGTGGATTAATTTGGGACCACTTGGGAGGTCTGAGGTAAAACTCCATTTAGGAAACTGGGGTGGGGAGGGGAGGAAAGAGATGTTATAGTCCCCCAGAGGGGCGGCAGGAAGGTTACCCTCAGTGACATTGCTGTTCTCATCGGCTTTAATCACGCACCTGCACTGTGCAGAGCACTGGCTGATGTTACATAAGAAGCAGTGTGGCCCAATGAGGAGAGCACGAGCCTGGGAGGTAGAAGGACCTGGGCTCTAAGCCCAGCAGCGCTGCTTGTCTGCTGGGTGACGTTGAGCAAATCACTTCACTTCTCTGGGCCTCAGTTACCTCATCTGTAAAGGGGGCTTAAGACCGTGAGCCCCACGAGGGACAGGGACTGGGTCCAAGCTGATTAGTTTGTATCCAATCCAGCACTTAGTACAGTGCCTGGCACAAAGTGAGTGGTTAAATACCATTTAAAAAAAAAAAGAGAGAGACCCGGGGTCAGGGAAGGATAAAAGTCATTTAACTTCTCTGAGGGAGTTGGAAGAGCCTGGGTCTGGGAGTCAGAAGGATCTGGGTTCTAACTCTGGCTCTGCCACTCATCTGCTGCGTGACCTTGGGCAAGTCACTTCACTCCTTTGAGCCTCAGTTCCCTCATCTGTAAAACGGAGATTAAGACCGCGAGCCCCACATGGGACAGGGACCGTGGCCAACCCGATTTCCTTGTATCCACCCCAGTGCTTAGTACAGTGCCTGGCTCATTGGAAGCACTTCAGTACCAAAAAATAAACAAAGCATCATTTGTGAGCTCTGCCCTTGAGAACTATTAACGCTACAGAGAGCTTTCCCTTGTAAACTTTTAAGCTGTTTGTTTTCCTCATGGAGTCCCATTTCTTTGCCCCCAACCCCTGCACCCAAAACTCTGACCACCAGTGCCCTGCCGGACATCACCCAGTATCACTCGAATCTCTGCCCCCAAACCCACCTTTTTTTTTAGAAAAAAAGATAGTATTTGTTAAGCACGTACTCTGTGCCAACCACCCTTCTAAGTACGGAGGTAGATACCGGGCTTTCAGGTTGGACACAGTCCCCCCCCCCATCCCACCTAGGTCTAGGTAGGAAGGAGGGGGATTGAATCCCCGTTTTCCAGATGAGGGAACCAAGGCTCAGAGCGCCGATGAGACTTGGATGGGCCACCAAGCCGACAGGTGGCGGAGTCAGGATTAGAACCCAGGTCCTCTGGCTCCCAGGCCTGGGCTCTTTCCCCTGGGTTTTTTCTCTGCTGACAGTCCGTCCACTCTCAACCTCTTCCCGTTTCCTAGGGAGCCACCCGGACCGCTTGCCAGGGAGAGAAACCCCCAAAAAAGCACAGGCCCCTTTGCGTTCTCCGACGCCGCAAACGCTCCGTCTCGGAAAACACGCCGCGGCCCGGATGCGATTCGGGAGGGAGGGAGGGGGATAAAGGCGGCCTCCTTCCGTTCTCTGGTGACCTGTTGGGAATAAATGTCCTGCCACCTGCTATGTCCATTATGCGTTTAATGCAAATAGCACACAGCCCGCTGCCAATCGCTGAAATAACTCAGACACCGTGGCGGTGGGGGAGGGATACTATCCGAGGATTTAATCTACCCTGGGTTGCTCTGGGAGAGAAGCACAAAAGGGGAAGAGTCATTTGACGAGTGGCTAAATCATTAGGCTTAAACGGATGCGAGTCTTTTTTGCCAACAAATGCCTCCCCATGCACGCTGAAAAAGAGAAAAGGCTATAATGGGAGTTTTAATTACTTTGATCATCACAGGACGGATCAGGGAGAGGCAGAGAGTCACGAAAACTCCCTCCCTCGACACTTGCCGGCTTTGGGTCGGGGGGCGGGGGGGGATATCTGACGGGAAGAGTTCATCACGGCCCGGAGTAACACAAACCCCAAAACTATCGGGATCAAAGCGACCTCCAGTTCCCCCCTTCTCCGAGGGTTGATTTCGGTGGGATTCTGTGACTGGCAGCGAGGCGCTCAAACCCCAGAGGAGTTGCCCGCCCACCCGCCCTCCAGTCGATCAATCGGTGGTATGGGTTCGAATCCCAGCTCTGCCACTGGTCAGCTGTGTGACTATGGGCAAATCATTTAACTTCTCTGTGCCTCAGTTACCTCATCTGTAAAATGGGGATTGACTGTGAGCCTCACGTGGGACAACCTGATGACCCTGTATCTACCCCAGCGCTTAGAACAGTGCTTTGCATATAGTAAGCGCTTAACAAATACCACTATTATTATTATTTATTTAAGGCTTCCAGGGGGTAGAGCACTGTACTGACAGCTTGGGAGAGGACGACCGAGTTGGTAGACACGATCCTGGGGCTCAGAGAAACAGCACGGCCTAGTGGCTGGAGCCCGGGCCCGGAAGTCAGAAGGACATGGGTTCTAATCCCGGCTCCGCCACCTGTCCGCTGAGTGACCCTGGATGAGTCACTTCTCGGGGTCTCGGTTACCTCATCTATAAAATGGGGATGAAGACCGTGAGCCCCAAGTGAGACGGGGATTGTGTCCAGGCTGATTTGCTTGTATCCGTCTCAAGGCTTAGTACAGTGTCTGGCGCATAGTAAATACCACAATTATTAGTGCGGAACTTATAGTCTACCACGCAAACAGCACCGTCCTGAGCACTTGGGCGAAGACATGAAGAGCACTGTACTGAGCGCTTGGAAGACGACGAGAGAGTCGGGAGACACCATCCTTTTCTTCAAGGAGCTTAAAGTCTGCCACGTCAAGAGCGCTCTACTAAGCATTAGGGAGAAGACAACAGACGTCGTGGACGTCATCCCAGCCTTCAAGGAACTTACAGTCTAGCGCGTCCAGAGCACTGTACTGAGCGCTCGGAGCTCACGGCCTAGCGGCCCGCCCCGGACCAGAGGTGACGGGAAGCCCAGAGAGCAGTCGGGTTTTGTCGAGGGTCAAATCCGCAGTGGCCGACCGAGCCCCGGCGGGGAGCCTCTGGATCCAGACGGGGGAGACGGAACATAAACCCAACGCCAGCTCTCCGACGCATTTCCCGGAATCCGATCCCCTTTCTGAGCCGGGAGCTGGCTCCGACAGAGCCTGCTGGGCTCGTTTCCAACTCCCTTCCCAGGTCCCCTCCGCGCTGCGGAGACAATGACCGATCTGCCTCCGGCAGCCAGAGGGCTGTTGCGAGGCAAAATGCGATCCCGACCCATCACGCTAAGTACTTCCATCTCGGGCATTTAATAATTCCCGTCCGTAAACAGACCCGCGGTTCAGCGCGTTCCGCGTCGCCGTGCAATGCGGAAGATGAGGGACGCGGCTCCGGAGAGCCGCGTTCTGGACGACGGATGTCTTCTGAACGCAAACGGGCGAGTTTCGGCAGAAGCAAATGCGCCTCCAGCTCTCGTGCCTGTGCAGATTTGATATTTCTGAGCCCCACTATTGGTTCGGTGGGGAGAGCCCGGCTCTGGCAACTGTGGAGCTGACTTGCGTGGGCCTTGTCCACCCGGGCTCTTATCATTATGGCATTTAAGCGCTTACTATGTGCCACGCACCGTACTAAGCACCGGCGTGGAAACAAACAAATCGGATCGGACACAGTCCCTGTCGCACGTGGGGCTCAGTCTCAATCCCCATTTTACAGATGCGGTAACAGGCCCAGAGAAGCGAAGTGATTCGCCCAAGATCTCGCAGCGGACGAGTGGCGGAGCAGAGATTAGAACCCAGATCCTCTGACTCCCAAGGCCGGGCTCTTTCCACTAGACCACCCTGCTCGTCCCTTTCTGCTGTACACTACGTGCTCGATCAATCGTTGGTATTCCTTAGCGTGCACAGCCTTGTTCTAAGTGCTTGGAGGAGTACGATGTAATTGACCGAAACAGCCGCCGTCAAGAAGACTACGATCGAGGAGGATGCAGAGCATAGTACGGGGAGAGAGAGTGGTCGATGGATGAATTGCATCTCTGCCCGTATCCAATTCAGGCCGTGATTTCTCCTCTCAGGTGGGGCAGGGGAAGAGAAGATGACACTTTCAACCGCGTCATCGCTCCCTCCCAGATTCCACCCTCCAGCTCTCTTTGGCCCGAGGCCCGGTTCTCCTCTCCGATCAGAATCGGTCACGAATCCATGCCATTTTATCACCGGCTGCTCCGGTAGATTTTGCGGCCCAGTCCTCGTCCCGACCCCTGCGTAAATCAGCGTTAAGGGAAACGACAAGGTAAAGGCTTAAACCGAGAAGGGAGGTCAAAGGTCTCTGTCGATACGGTTTCCCATCTTCCGTTATTACCGCTGCAAACGACCCTCAGGGACTCCGGGTGAACGATTGGTCTCGACTGTTCAGGTGGGGTTGGATGGAGCAATATCCACATTCAGAGTTTGGAATAATAATAAACTGTAGTATTTATTAAGCGCCGCTGTGTACTGAACACTGGGGTAGATATAAGAAAAACAGAGTTGGACACGATCCGTCTCACAGGGGGCTGACAGTCTTATTCCCCATTTTACAGACGAGGCAACAGAAGTGCACACAAGTGAAATGACTTGCCCAACATCACACAGCCGACACCCGATCCAGCCTGGATTGGAACCCAGGAAAGCAGCGTGGCCTAGTGGATAGAGCACGGGCCTGGGAGTCTGAAGGACGCGAGTTCTAATCCCCGCTCCGCCACTCGTCGGCCGCGTGATCTCGGGCAAGTCGCTTCACCTCTCTGTGCTTCGGGTCCCTCATCTGTAAACTGGGAATAAAGCCTTTGAGCCTTATGGGGGACAGACTGTGTCCAACTTGATCACCCTGTAGCTACACCAGTGCTTAAAACAGTGCCTGGAACATACTAAGTGCCTAAGAAATACCTCAAAAAAAAAAAAGGGTCCGACTCCCAGGCCCGTGCTCTATCCATTAGGCCACGCTGCTCTGTCGCTTAGTTGACCCACTGGATGATGAGAACGACGGCCCATCTTCCGTTCTAGTTCCCAGCGGTTCTCGAGAACAGTTGGAAACCCCAAAGGTGATTAAAGGGACTTAAGGTTTCCGACAAGGGTACGGACAAGGACGCTGATGACCGCCGGGTCCCGGGTCGGGGCAGGGAACTGAGCGAGTCTCGGGGAGGATCGCCCAGAGAGGGGCAAATGGAGACTCAAGCTCCATTTTTTTGTCAGAAGGTCTTGAAGCGGGCGAGGGGGGCGGTCCTCCCGATCGAGACGGCGGGATTGTGGATCGCCATTTCGGCCAGCGACTCTTCTGCATTACGGACCTCCGCCCCACCCCCCCCCCCGGGTCAGCTGGGTGAGATTCTAAATGGGCTTCACCTCGGCGGCGAAAACCAACCCTTGCAAATGGCCAGAAAGAAGACAGATGGAGACATCAGGCGGGGCCGGCCTTGCCAGGATCCCGGCCAAGGTGCGTTCCGCCATCTCAAAAGCGACTCTAAGGAATGCTAAACTGTTGGCCGAGGACCAGTGCTCGGCAGAGATCTCCAGAGAGCGCTTCAAATCTGGCCGCTCTTTTTCCACCCGGGCCCCCTGCGAAACGCCCGTCGAGAACGGCCAGCGGCCGTTTGTTTATTAAAAGGTCAGTTCTGGCTCTCGTTCCCACTTCTTCGAGGAGTCCCTTCAACGTGGACAGCGCTCTGCGTTTTCCAGAGCGTTTTGCACCCCGAGCAATCTGCGTCGTCCTCTCAACATTCCCCTGGGCTAGGGACTCGGTGTTACTTAGTCCTACCCACTTTTCAAAGGACTAAACCGAGGCTCCCAGAAGTTAATGACTCATCCAGCAGGAGACAGCAAGATGGAGGACGACGACACACAGTCACCACTCAAAAAGTGACGAATGTAAGCTCCTCGCGGGCAGAGAACGTGTCCAGTCTTCCCAAGGGGCCAGTACGTGAGGTGTGCATCCCCTTGATTCTATTTATTGCGATTAGGTTGTCTTGTTTTCGTCCCTCTGTGTCCCCCGATTAGACCGTAAGCCCGTCGATGGGCAGGGATTGTCTCTATCTGTTGCCCAATTCTACATTCCAAGCGCTTAGTACAGTGCTCTGCACATATTAAGTGTTCAAAAAATACTACTGAATGAATGAGGGGAAGCTCGATATATGCTACTCCTTCAGAAGGCACCGTCCGTGAAGACTCGGGTCTGCTTATTAAATACTGCACGACGACGGGGTGGGGAATTTCAGTGGCTTTTTATCTGATGTGGAGTCTGAGCCTTGTCAGAGTTTCCTCAGGGAACCGAGGGATCTCCTTAAATTGATACGCTGTTTGTTAGTCAGATGGAGCTCTGGAGACAGATAAAAGAACACGGGGCCAGAGGGCAGACGGGGAAAACGTCTTCTCCGGAGCACTCTAGTTTATCGCAGAACTCGCAGTCCATTCTAAATCTCCTCACGAGTGTGAAATGAAGCGGGTAACGTCCTCCGGGCAATTTCTCCCTAAAAACTGGCCCTCACTCCTTCGGTATCAACCAGAAGCAGCGTGGCTCAGTGGAAAGAGCCCGGGCTTGGGAGTCAGAGCTCATGAGTTCGAATCCCAGATCTGCCACTTGTCGGCTGTGTGACTGTGGGCGAGTCACTTCACTGCTCTGTGCCTCAGTTACCTCATCTGTAAAATGGGCATTAACTGTGAGCCTCATATGGGACAACCTGATTACCCTATAGCTACCACAGCGCTTAGAACAGTGCTCTACACATAGTAAGCGCTTAACAAATACCAACATTATTATTATTAGTAACCTGTTTGCAGAGCCTCTAGTCCACAGGCTCACTGTGGGCAGGGAATTTGTCTTTTATATTGCTCTACCTTCCTCTCCCGGGCATTTAGTACAGCGCTCCGCACACAGTAAGCGCTCAATAAATACCTTCGACCGGCTGACCGGAATGGCTTTTGTCTCTCTCGCCGCCGACCCCTCCTGGAATTCCCTCCTCCCTCCCGATTCCATCTTCAAAGCCCTCTTAAATTCCCACCTCCTCTGGGAAGCATTCCTAGGTTAGTCTTCCCAGAACAGAGCACTTTGACAATATCTGCTTATGGCATTAGCCACCTCCCCAAGGCGCCCACGTCCATCTCGACAAGCTGAACCTTATTTTTCTATTTCTCCCTTCCATATTCCTACCGTCGACGGTTTCGGCGTTATTCTTTTCCCTTTTCCTTTTATCGCGTCTGCCTGTCTCTGCCAGTAGATTGGAAGACCCTCGACGGGACGGACCCTGACGATTTATAATATATTCTCCCAGTTGGGAGTCAGAAGGACCTGGTTTCTAATTCTGGCTCTGCCATTCGTCTGCTGTGCGACCTCGGATAAGTCACCTCACTTCTCTGGGCCTCCCGTTACCTCATCTGTAAAATGGGGATGAAGACTGTGAGCACGTGGGACAGGGACTGTGTCCAATCTGATTAGCTTCTCTCCAGACTGTAAGCTCACTTTGGGCAGGGAACGCGTCTGTTACATCGTACTCTCCCAAGCTCTTAATCCAGTGCTTTGCACACGGTAAGCGCTCAGTAAATACGTTTGAATTGAATGACTTTACCTCAGCATCTGGCATTTGCAGAGCACTGGACTAAAGGCTTGCGGGAGTGCGATAACAGACACGTTCCCTGCCCACGATGAAGCGTTTAACAAATAGCATTTAAAGAAAAAAGGGCCAAGTATAATGCTTGGTTCACAGATGTTCCATAAATACCACTGATGGAGTGCGAGAGGACACGGCTCAAGAATCTCTCAGACTTTTTTTGTAGAGGGGTGAAATGTAGGTGCCGAGTCACTAGGATGAACCTCCTTCATTCCTCCCTCCTCCATCTGGCCAACGGATCCGACTGGATTTCAGAAAGTCCCCAGGAAGGCCACGAAACCCCTGGTGTCCGAGAGCCCGGCGCGGGAAATGAAAGAACCCGGAGTGATTAAAATCTACCCAGCATGAACGCGCCCAGGGGAATTATCAAATTTCAAGCTCCGCGAATCCCAGTGGATCGAGATAGCTTCATCTGCCGCAAATCCACGCCTCGTCTAATATCGTGTACGCGATAAGAGGTTGTTAAAAACAATTTACGCCTTAATAGGGGGGAAGCCAACGGTGTTCCACGCCAAAACAATCACATCACCGTTCCAACTCTATCGGATTAGTTGGGGATTGCTGTGTCACGACCAGATAAGGCTGAGGAAAGCAGTCTGTCGAGCCAGTCGCTCTGACCGGGCGTTTGAGAAATGGGACCGGGTCACTGCGTGACCCTGGGGAAGTCACTTCCCTGCTCTGTGCCTCAGTTCCCCCATCTGTAAAATGGGGATTAAAACTACGAGCCCCACGTGGGACAGGGACCGTGTCCAACCTGATTAGCCTGTACCTATCCCAGTGCTTAGTACAGTGCCCGGCTCACAGTAAGCGCTAAACAAATACCACAATCGTTATTAACGTTCTCCTAAAACTTAAATCAGCTCTCCGTGCCTCTCCCCGTCCCTTCAAAGCCTAAAGGAAGGCACACCTCCTCCAGGAAGCCTTCCCCGACTAAGCCCTGTCTTCCTGTTCTTCCACTCCCTCCTGCGTCGCCCTGACTTGCTCCCTTGATTCACCCCCCCCCCCACCCCGCTTCCCAGCCCCACAGCACTCGTCCCACGTCCGTCATTTATCGTTCGATATCAAAGTCTGCCTCCCCCTCTTGACCGTAAGCTCACCGCGGGCCGGGAATCCATCCGTTATATCGTGATAACGGATTCTCTGCTTAGTACAGTGCTCCGCACACAGTAAACGCTCAATACGATGGAACGAACTTCTCTGGACCTCGGTACGCTCATCTATAGAATGGGGATTCAGTGCCCACTCTCTCTCCTCTTTTGGCTGGGACTGGGTCCGACCTGATTAAATTGGTATCTATCCCAGCACTTAGAACAGTGCTTGACACACGGTAAGTGCCTCGAAGAGATCATAATAATAAGAAGGAAAGATTTTTTTTAAAGCAGACCAGTTTTTCGGCCAATTTTTTGGGGGGCCGTTTTCTGGACTTTGACATCCAGAACTCCTTTGTTTCTCTGGATAGCTCTGTGCACGATGGCCAGGGGAAAAGTCTTGTATAATAACGCTGGTATTTAAGCACTTACTCTATGCCAAGCACTTTATTGGATACGAATAAATCGAGTTGGACCCACTCCCTGTCCCATGTGGGGCTCAGGGTCTCAATCCCCATTTTACAGATGAGGTAGCTGAGGCCCAAAGAAGTCAAGAGACTTTGAGAAGCAGCATGGCTCGGTGGAAAGAGCCCGGGCTTGGGAGTCGGAGGTCATGGGTTCGAATCCCACCTCTGCCTCTTGTCAGCTGGGTGACCGTGGGCGGGTCGCTTCACTTCTCTGTGCCTCAGTCACCACATCTGTAAAATGTGGGATTAAAACCGTGAGCCCAGGTGGGACAATTTGATCACCCTGCATCTACCCCAGTATTTAGAACAGTGCTTGGCACATATTAATTCTTGATTCTACTAATTAATAATTCAATTCATTAAATCTTGATTCTATTTATTTGCTATTGTTTTAATGAGATATTCATCCCCTTGATGCTATTTATCGCTACTGTTCTTGTCTGTCCGTCTCCCCCGATTAGACCGTAAGCCCTTCAGAGGCCAGGGACTGTTACCGATTTGTCCATTCCAAGCGCTTAGTACAGTGCTCTGCACATAGTAAGCGCTCAATAAATACTACTGAATGAATGAATGAAGCTCTTAAATACCAACATACATACATATACTTGCCTGAGGTCATCCAGCAGACAAGTTAGGGAGCCAGGATTAGGACCCACGACTTTGACACCCGGGCCTGAGCTCTATCCACTTGGCCACGCTGATTCTACAGAGGAAGCCCTCCAAAGAGATGGATTATTAACGGAACGAGTTTCAGTGTTTTACCTGGAGAGTTTCCAGCACCCTACCGGTCTCATCTAAAGAAAGAGAGGGTCAAGCAGGGGCTAGCCATTCCATTCCTAACTGGGGCGGTGGCTAGCGAGTAGAAGGCCACCTCCTACAAGTCAAAACTCACCCGTGCCGGGCAGCAGCGGCCCGGGAGAGAGGCGAAGGCGGAGACTCAAATCGACTGCGTGGAAATAGGCGGTGGTAAACCACTTCCAGACTTTGACCAAGAAAACTCCACGGATCCGTTACTAGAACGACTGCAGAAGGAGGTGGGGCGCTCTGGGAGAGACGTGCCCGTGGCGTTGCTATGGGGCGGAGATGGCTCGACAGCGTAAGACAAGTGGGCTTTTCTATTTCAGATTGGAACCTAGGAGCCGACTTTAGAATTTATGGCCTTTGCGGTGCTGGAACTGGATCTACAGGGCATTTTCCCCGCTCCTCTTAGACAGAGCCCCACGTAGGACAGGGACTGTGTCTGACCTGGTTTGCTTGTATCTACCTCAGTGCTTAATGCAGTGCTCGGCACGTATTTAATTCCTTAACACACACCACAGTTCTTCTTCTCCTAATGTGAAAAGAAGTCAAGCGTTGCCTACTTTTCTCTCCTTACCTTGAAAGCCATCCTGAAGTCCCATCTCCTCCCAGACGTTTTTTCCCCAACCAAACCTCCGTATGCCCCCCAAGAGGCAGGTTTCGGGGTCCCTAGGGCGGCCCAGCCGAGGGGATTGTTGGTGCAGTGGGTGGGCAAGAAACTAAAAATAAAGGAAACCATGTCGCCAAGAGGTGACGGAAACTGCCGGAAATTGGAAAACGATAAAACCAACCAACCCATCACATTTACTTCTTTATTTTTGGCATTTCTTAAGTGTTTACTATGTACCACTAAGCCCTAAGTGGTCGACACAAGGTAATCAGGTTGGACGCCGTCGCCGTCCCTCACGGGGCTCACCGTCTTCAGCCCCATTTTACAGACGAGGTAACTGTGCTTCAGAGACACGAAGTGATTTGCCCAAGGTCGTGCGACAGCCAAACGGCCTCTGCCGCCTCCCTGCCCTCTCCCTCATGCGACCCTACCTTCGTCCTGTTGTCGAAAATCACCTGGGCACTTTGTGGGGAGGGGAAATGCAAGCAGAGGCAGAAGCTGTGTGATTTTTGTGGGTGGAGTGAATTTTGAGCCAAGTCTGGGGGAGCTCTGGCGGCGAGGAAGGTGTCTGTATTGACCAAGCTTGCCCTTCTTTGGCCTTAATCTAGCCCTGGACTGATCAGAAAGAAATTGCCGAAAAGCAAACAAAAAAAGCTTCAAAATGCAATAGTCAACACAAAAAGAACGAGAGAGCACACAATGAGCACAAGAGCCTAAAATCCAATAAAACTCTCAGGGACAAGATGTATAATTAAAGCTGAAGGGAATTTAATCTTTCCTGCTAATCACTACTCCAACACTTCCCTTGCTTTCATCCAAAGAACCGACGAAAGATGGAAAGGAGGGAATGACGGGATTAGAGCGGTGCTCCGTGGCATGGCTATAGCCAACGGGCCTTAGCGCCATTAAGGGCGCTGAATTTCCCCCAGGACCCCGGGTTAGAAGAACGCTCTGTTCCGGTTTCCCTGGGCACTAGAGACTTCTCCCAGTGGGGGGAAATAAATGGCAGAGGCCCAGAGGGAATCCAGTCAACGATCCATCCTAGAAAAGATGGCAGATATGGGATTTGGGATACAGGCAAGCGACGAAAAGTCATTAGGCGGAGAAGGTGCCTGCCGTTTTGGATCTCCCAGATCTTTGGGAACGCTGGGCAAAGCACCTCAGAAGGTCTGAGCTGAACAGCGTTTTATCTGGGGGCTCTGGAATTGGGGAATAGGATGGGGTCACTGGGAACGGGGCCCGTGTCCAACCCCATTTGCTTGCATCCACCGTGCATTTTAGTACAGCGCCTGGCACATAGTAAGCGCTCAAATACCCTATTATTAGGGAAAAACAGTCTGATTTTTAGTACTGAAACAGCACTGGGTCCAGTATTTTTTATTTTGTTTCCCTCCCTCGCTCGCATCTGGTGCCCATTTTCTCAGGGTTCTGCCTTCAGGGGACTCACGGTGTAGCTGGGGAGACGGATGCTGAAATACCAGCAATATTGGAAGAAGTAACAGAGTATAAAAATATGTAAATAAGTACCTCCATGAGTACTCTGGGTTTAAGCGGCATGAGAATGATGAAATGCCAGTAAAGGAGGGGATGGAGTTTATCATCATTTTTAATACTAATACTATTAATATTTTGAAGTCCTTAGTATATGCCAAACACTGGGGTAGATACGATACAGTCCCAGAGGCCTTCCCTTTAGTAATAATAATACTTAAGCACTGGGGCAGATTAAAGTTAATCCGATAGGACACAGTCATGGTCCCACACGGGGCCTCCCGGTCCTATTCCCCCTTTTCCAGATGAGGAAACTGAGGCCCAGAGAAGTAAAGGGACTTGCCCACGGTCACACGGCAAACAGGTGGCAAAGCCGGGATTGGAACTCAGGTCCCTCCTACCCACTAAGCCACCCTGCTTCTCTTCCGCTTCTTGTATACACATGGGGTTCACCATCTAAGGGGGAGGGATGACAGGTTTCGATCTCCCATTTTGCCAGTGGGGAAGCTGAGGCCCAGAGAGGTTACGGGACTCACCCAGGGTCACAGAGCGGGCACGTGGCCCAACTGGAACCACAGCCTGGATCTACGCTGTCTCCGCTAGACCAAGGCTGCTAATCTCGCATCCATCCTGCTTGAGGAACATAATGACGGTGCTGTTTAAGCGCTTACTATGTGCCAGTCTGGACCCTGGGCTACCTACTGGCATCTCTCAGCCCCTGGACCCTTCTCCTCTCAGATCTTATCTAGAGGAGACAGCTACACCACTGTAAACCTCTTGAGGTTCCCGTCTTCCCAGTCCGCCGTCTGCTACGCTCCCAAACCCTCAGAACCACGCTCTGCACACGGTGAGCGCTCAGTAGATGCCGACGACCGATCGATACGTCTGCTTCAGAAGACCTCTCAAGTCTTTCAGCTTGGCAGAGGCTTACCGAAGAGGAGGCCAGAATCAATCTCGATTAGTAGTTTTGGCTTTAACGAAAAGTGATTACAGAATTGGCATCACCGCTAAGACGGCGGAGATTTATGGCGGGGGGGGAAATGCTAATTAATTTTCCTTCAGCTTGCAGTGGGCCATGAATAACTGCATTCAAATGGCAGATCTGCTGATAGCAGGACTGTATCGCCACTTCAGAGCTTCTGATCAAAAGGCCTTTGGAGATGGGACAGGTATCTTAAATAATTTCTCATAAGGGCACTGATTATTGCTTTCTTTCCCCCAAGGGTTTCAGGCGGGTGAGCGCTTCCATTTTGTAACGAGAATTGCACTTCTAATAAGACAAGTGCTCCTCTCCAAACGCTTTTTTTCCCAAAAATGGTACTTGTTAAGAGCTTACTATGTGCCAGGCACTGTATTAAATACTGGAGTAGATACAAATTAATCAGGTTGGACACAGTCCCCGTCCCCCCATGGGGCTCACAGTCTTATTGCCCATTTTACACGGGAGGGAACCGAGGCCCAGTGCTTGGCACACAGCATCACTTTTATTAGTATTATTTGCTTCTCGTACCTACAAAACTCACTCCACACCCCAGGAATCAGGGATAGAGCACGGGCCTGGGAGCGAGAAGGTCCTGGGTTCTAATTCCCCTTCCGCCACTGGTCTGCTGTGTGATCTTGGGCAAGTCACTTCTATGGGCCTCAGTTCCCTCGTCTGTAAAATGGGGATTGAGACCGTGAGCCCCCCGTGGGACGGGGACTGTGTCCCACCTGATTTGCTCGTACCCACCCCAGCGCTCAGTACAGTGTCTGGCACATACTCCTTAAATGCCACAATTCATTCATCTAAAGGGACAACTGTTAGGCTTCTTGAGGGCAGGAGTCATGTCTTCCAACTCTCTGTCTAGTATACTCCCAAACCGTCAGGAGAGTGCTCTTGCACACGGTAAGCGCTCAATAGATACCAGTGACCGTGACCGCTGCCTTCCAACCTCCCCATTAAACCTCACGCTTCCCTCGCCCTGCCTCGCTCCATTTGTCTCTCCACCCCCCCAAATCCTACGGCACTTAGGTACGCATCTGTAATTTACTTCATATCAGCCTTCCTACCCCCGTCCAGACTGTGAGCTCGTCGTGTGCGGGGAACGTGCCCGTTCACTGTTGTATCGTACTCTCCCGGTGCTCTGCACACGGTAAGAGCTCAAAAAATACGACTGAATAAATAAGCAACGGGAACTTGGTGGCTGATTCTGCCTTCACTTCTGCCTGTCCCCGAGGGAACTTGCTAGAGCAAAGTCCTTGGCCCAGAGGGACTCCTTGAGGGGTCTTTTGGGTCGGGGAATTATTTCGGAGAATGGCCCTGATGTTAATAGAATTAGATTACCGTGGCTCTCCTCGAAAAGCGGCCTGTCGCCTTCACCCCGGCTCCGTTTCTCATCGACGCTCCGCCTCGCCGACTGTCTTCTCGTCACACGGACCGCCGTCCCGGGGCCTCATCAGATTCACGCGTCCCCCACCCCGTGGCTCTCCCCAGCTTCACACGTCTCCTCCCGGGGGACCTTCCCTGATGAACCTTTCTCCTCCCCGGATGAGAAGCGGCACGGCTCCGTGGACGGAGCAAGGGCCTGGGAGTCAGAAGGTCACGGGTTCTAATCCCGGCTCTGCCTCGTGACTGCCGGGTGACCTTTAGGCAGATCGCTTCTCTGAGCCTCAGTTTCCTCATCTGTAAGACGGGGACTGAGGCCGCAAGCCTCACGTAGGCCATGGACCGTGTCCAACCCGATTACCTAGAAAGCAGCGTGGCTCAGTGGATGGACTACGGGCTTGGGAGTCAGAGGTCGTGGGTTCGAATCCCGGCTCTGCCACTTAGCTGTTCGACTCTGGGCAAGTCGCTTCACTTCTCTTTGCCTCAGTTACCTCATCTGTAGAATGGGGATTCAGTCTGTGAGCCTCACGGGGGACAACCTGATTACCCTGTATCAACCCCAGCGCTTAGAACAGAGCTCTGCACATAATAAGTGCTCAACAAATACCACTATCATCATCTACCCCAGTGCTTAGAACAGTGCCGGGCACAGATCACGGGGCTCACCGGGAATGATAGGTATACTAGTATAGTATCTACCTTAGATCTTGACCGAAAAACTAGGTCCTAAAATACCACAATGATTAAGTCTCATAATAGTAATAACGATGATAACTGTGGGACTCGTTAAGCATCTCCTACGTACCAAGCGCCGGGACGCATACTAGACAACCAGATCCAAGACAGACCCTGCCTCACCCGGGGCTCACGGTCAAAGGCGGAAGGACGACAGACGCTTAGGACTCTCCTGAGGCCATAAAGCGGGCCGGTGACCGAGTCGGGATTAGAATCCAGGCCCTCCGCCTCCCACGCCCGTGCTTCTTCCGCCAGGAAATGTTGCTTCTCGCTCATCCGTAGTATTCAGTGAGTGCAAAGCACTGTACCGAGCGCTCAGTCGTTTCGCCGCACCTTAGTAGAGCCGTGGCCACGTGGTGATCATTAGAGTATTAACGCTCACTGACAACTGCCAAGACGCTGGGCCCAACGCAAGGCTCAGCCAGCGAGAGGCCCTGCGAATGGCTGCCGCCGAGGAGAAAGCCATCCTTTCTGTCCGCGACAGAGAAGAGACGGTGTCCATTACACACCGGTCCTCTCAGCCCTCCCCAGTCCCGACCTTCTTTCAACGCGCACATCGCCGGGTAGACGAATACAAAATTGAACGCAACACCCGGTCTTCGGTCAAGACAAGATCTCTGGGCCAAATTCTGAGGTAACATTTTCCCTTCCTGTCGAGATGACAAGCAGGAGTTTCTATATAAGAAAGATGAGGATGATGATGTTGGTATTTGTCAAGCGCTCACTATGTGCAGAGCACCGTTCTAAGCGCTGGGGGAGATACAGGGTCATCGGGTCGTCCCACGGGAGGCTCCCAGTTCATCCCCATTTTCCAGATGAGGTGACCGAGGCACAGTGAAGTGACTCGCCCACAGTCACCCAGCTGACAAGTGGCAGAGCCGGGATTCGAACCCATGACCTCTGACTCCCAAGCCCGGGCTCCTTCCACTGAGCCACGCTGCTTCTCTGATCGGAATCCAAACGATAGCTTTAGCGACGAGGATCAAGATGGCACTTCAGTTCTTAGTATGCTACGCGCTGGAGTTGCAACGAGATCATCCGTATCTTGTTCCTCACAGGCTGATCATCATAATAATGCCATTTGTTAAGCACTTACTATGTGCCAGGCACCGTACTAAACGCTGGGGTAGATACAAGGTAATTCAATTGGATACAGTCCCCGTCCCACTGTCTTAATCCCCATTCTATAGCCGGGGGAACTGAGGCTCAGAGAAATCAGGGGCCTCGCCCAAGGACACACAGCGGGCAAGCACGTTGGGAAGCACGACCCCCGCCCTCGAGAGAAGCAGCGTGGCTACAGCAATCCAGGTTTTAATCCCACCTCTGCCACTTGTTTGACCTTGGGCGAGTCACTTCCCTTCTCTGAGCCACCGTTTCTTCACCTGTAAAATGGAGGTTAAGACGGCGGGTCCCGTAAGGGACAGGGACTGTAGAGAGCCTGGCTTAGTGGAGGCAGCCCGGGCCTGGAAATCAGGAGGTCGTGGGTTCTGATCCCGGCTCGGCCACGGGTCTGCTGTGTGATCTTGGACACTTCACTTCTCTGGGCCTCAGTTACTTCGTCTGTAAAATAGGGATTAAGAGTGTAAGCCCCGTGTGGGACAGGGACTGTGTCCAACCTGATCTGTATCTACCCCGGCGCTTAGAACGGTGCTCGGAATATAGTGAGTGCTTAACGAATACCGTAACTATAAATTCCAGCGGCACGGTGCGGCGGTTAGAACTGGGAGTCACTCGGTCATGGGTTCTAATCCCGGCTCCACCGCTTGTCTGCTGTGTGGTTTGGGGCAGGTCACTTCACTTCCCTGTGCCTCGGTTACCTCATCTGTAAAATGGGGATTAAAATCGCGAGCCTCAGAGAGGACAGGAACTGCATCCAACCTGATTCGCGTGTATCCGCCCCGGTGCTTAGAACATAGTAAGTGCTTAAATACCGTTATCATTTTTTAGCTTGTATCCCCCACCAGTGGCTAGGACGGTGCCTGGCACATAGTAAGCGCTTAAATACCACAATCATCATTGTTATTAAGAGGCACTGCACCCAATTCCCAAGAGAGCGTGTCCCTTAGTCACGGGTGGGATCCGGGCCCAGCTCCAAATGGTTTTCGCTGAGGTCTCTTCTTGGACACACGGGACTGTCGAGCTCCAGGAGAGGGACATTAGAGAGATTGCTGGATGGAACTCTTCCCGCAATAAAAAAAATAAATAATTAAAAAAAAAAAAAAAAAAAGGAGCCACGATCCACATTCGCTCTGGCTAATGAAATCTCTATGGGCCCGGTCGTGGGCCAAAATGTTTATAAAAAATTAATATAGACGCTTAATGGAGGCAAGTGAAGAGACTGGGGGAGAGCAGCCACAGGAAGGGGGAAATGCCACCTCAACCCGGAAGCCTTCCGTGGTTCCTTTCCAAGACGCCAAGGCGCGTTAAGCCCGCATCCCCGGGCCAGGGATCGTGTCCACCAGCCGGTCGTGAGTTCTAATCCCGGCCCTTCCACTCGCCCGCTGGACCATCTTAGGCAAGTCGCTTCACTGGGCCTCAGTTGCCTCGTCTGTAAAATGGGGATTGAGACGGCGAGTCCCACGTGAGACCAGGAGCGTGTCCGACCCGATTTGCTTGGGTCCACTCCAGCGCTTAGTACGGTGCCTGGCACATAGTAAGCGCTTAAATACCATCATTAATGACCCACTACTGCTGTGCGGCACTCTCCCGAGGGCTCAGTACAATGCTCTGCACACAGTAAGCGCTCAAGAAAAGCAGCACGGCCTAGCGGATAGAGCACGGACCCGGGAGTCAGAAGGACTTGGGCTCTCATCTCAGCCCGGCCCTTTCTCTGCTGTGTGACCCTAGGAAAAATCCCTTCACTTCTCTGGGCCTCCATTACCCATATCTGTAAAGCGGGGATTAAGATTGTGAGCTCCATTTGGGATAGGGACTGGGTCCAACCCGATTCGCTTGTAACTCCTCCTTCACACGGTGCCTGGCACACAGTAAGATCTTAAATACAATTATTATTATTATTATAAATACCACTGATTGCTTGATCGAAGGATGATAGCCCAAGGCAGGGAGGACAGAGCTTCTACTCCTCTCTGAACGCAGCCTCGGAGGAACTAAGGGTCTGTAAAGGAGTAGACTGTATCTCTATTTTTCATTTACTCTCCTTTCCAAGGTATCTGTTAACAGTAATAATAATCATGGTATTTGTCAAGCGCTTACTATGTGCCGAACACTGGTCTAAGCCCTGGGGGTAGATACAAGGCAATCAGGTTGTCCCACATGGGGCTCACACTCTTAATCCCTATTTTACAGATGAGATAACAGGCACAGAGATGTGGCTTGCCCAAGGTCACACAAGACGAGTGGCAGGACTGGGATTAGAACCCACGTCCTGACTCCCGAGCCCGTGCTCTTTGCGGTACTTGCCAGACACTGTACTGAACGCCGGGGTAGATTTAAGCTAATCAGGTTGGACTCTCCCAAGCCCCACGCCTTTCTTCCCCACAGAGGTTGCAACTGAGCTAACTCAAGGCCTGTCTTCACCCTTCGTTGTTTTGTTTTTATAAATGGTATTCGTTAGGCACTTACTATGTGCGAGGCACTGAACTAAGCACTGGGGTGCATACAAAGCTTATCGGGTTGGACGCAGCCCGTCCCACAAGGGGCTCACGGTCTTATTCCCCGTTTTACAGATGGGGTAACTGAGGCCCAGCAAAGCGAAGCGACTTGCTCAACGTCACTCGGCTCACAAGGGGAGGGGCCGGGACTAGAACCCACGTCCTTCCGACTCCCGGGTCCCCGCTCCACCCCCTAAACTGCTTCTGCTGATCCCAAGCGGCTGGATTTATCCTGGTCCATCAGTTCTATCTCCCCCGTAATCCGCTCTTCTCCGTCCTCTTTCGGAAACCTTCGACTCTCTCCCCCTACCCGCCTCCTACCGACTCAAATCCGGGTCTGGGGTAAATCCCCCACGCTCCCACGAGGGCGTTGGGCCTCCCGCGGCTCCGTCTCTCGGTCGGTCTGGATTTTGGGGGACGCCACCATTCAGCTAGCTTCAGATTCCCTTAGGGACAAGAGAAAGTAATCCTTCACGGTTGATTTCACCGGGGTGAAGTGAAGCTAATGAAGAGGGGAGGTCTGCTCTAAGAGGAGCTTCTGCTGGGACCACTTTCCATGATGAATATTATTTGAAACTTCCGGAAGCAGAACTGAGGGGCTGAGTTTTTCCTCCAGATGTTTCCATTTTTCCTATAAACACCTGTGGCATCTATTAAGCATTTAATAGAAGCCAAGCACCCAAGTGCTGGGGTTGGTAGACGGGACACGGTCCCTGTCCCGCCAAGTGACTCACAACCTAACGGGGAGGGTGAGCGGGGATCTTATTCCCATTTCCTAGATGGGGAAACTGAGGGCCACAGCAGGCCAGGAGCAGAGCAGGGATTAGAACCCGCGTCTCTCGGTTCCGCAGCTCTCATCAACGAAGCCCTCTGCCTTTCCATTCGAAACCACCGCACCCAAAACGAAATACATTTAGGAGCGGGAATGTGTTCTCGGCTGTAATTCCGAGTACGTGCTGTATGGGATGAAGGTTAGATACCCTTTAGACACAAGACCTGAACACTGGGGTCAGTGTTGGTTTCTTTTTTTTTAAATGGAATTTGTTAAGCATTTCCTATGTGCCGGGCACTGTAATGAGTGCTAAAAGATATGAGCTAGGGTAATAAATACGATGGTATTTGTTAAGCGCTTACTCTGCGCCAAGCACTGTTCTCTAAGCACTGGGCGAGTTACAAGGTCATCAGGTTGTCCCACATGGGGCTCGGTCTTTATCCCCATTTTCCAGATGAGGTAACGGAGGCACAGAGAAGTGACTTGCCTAAGGTCACACAGCAGACAAGTGGCAGAGCTGGGATTAGAACCCAGGTCTGAGCTCTATCCACTAGGCAGTGCCGCTTCTCAGTGTTTCCATGGAAACCTTCCACCCACAGGGAGATAAACTCATCTGGACTATGGACACACCAAGGTCGCGCTAAACGCTGGGGTAGATGTAAGTTAATCAGATCGGACACCGTCCACGTCCCACAGTGGGCTCACGGTCTCAATCCCCATTTTACAGATGAGGTGACCGAGGCCCAAAGGAGTGAATGAAGCGACTTGCCCAAGGTCACACAGCAGCTAAGTGGCAGAGCCGGGATTAGAACCCAGGCCCTTCTGACTCCCTAATGAAAACGCAGGGCCAATGTACTGCAAATCCTTTGCCTGCAGCCCCCCGCCGCGCACACGCCAACCAAAAAAAAGCCACCGAGAATAAAGAGCATCTTCCTGGCTGGAGATTGAGATTGAGCCTGCCACAGACTGGTCACAAACCACCCTCTCTGGGTGAATGATGATTTAACTCTACTTCTCCTAATGAAGTGAAAAAGCGTTGGAAAAAAATCTCATTTATTGGAGATACTCAGGGCAGAAGGGAATCGGAAAAAGACTTAATGGCCCGCAAGCAGAAAGGGTGGAATGAAATACTTCTGCAGGCACCGGCTTGGCGAATGGATAGTGAAGCCACTCGACGTATCTCTTTCTTGTCCTCTCTGGACGGAAACTTCCTCCCTTGAATGCAACCGTTGGGAGATCCTTTCTGAAATCCTGCGGGGTGTGCGCAGCGCTCAGTCCGGTGTTTTGCACGCAGCAAATATCACTGATTGAGCGTGTGCAGTTTGGAGTAGGGGAAGACTCTTCCTCACAATTTCCACTCCTCATCTCCCCTCTCTCAATGTCCTCCCTCTTGGTTTCAATCCGTCACAGCTATTGAGCGCTAACTGCAAAGCACTGTACTAAACGCTTGGGAGAGGACATTATGATAGCATCGGTAGACACGCTCCCTGCCCAAAT
Source organism: Ornithorhynchus anatinus (assembly GCF_004115215.2). Lineage (NCBI taxonomy): Eukaryota > Metazoa > Chordata > Mammalia > Monotremata > Ornithorhynchidae > Ornithorhynchus > Ornithorhynchus anatinus. The sequence continues at coordinate 19,645,163 of NC_041744.1, read as the reverse complement.
CGAGCTCACGGTGTAGAGGGGGAGATCGAACCGGATATAGATCAATCATGGATATGTATCGAAGTCCCTGTTCGCTATTAATCCATCTCCTTCCCGAGGTTCTCGTGCCCCTCACTTCGAATACCCCGCCCACCCTTCCAGTCAATTCTATTTGTCGAGCACTGCGTGCGAAGCACTGCACTAAGCACTCGGAAGACTACAGTGCAACGATAAGCAGACATTTCCCATCCACACGAGCTTTCTTTTAGCCACCTCAGCCTCATCGTGTCCAAACTCTCCCCTTCTAAACTGTAAGCTCCCCGTGGGTAGGGAGAGCATGTCTACCAACTCTGCTAGAGTGTACTCTTCCCAAATGTTCACAACGGTGCTCCAGAAACGCTAAACGCTCAATAAATGCCACTGCTGGGCGACACCCATCACGGCACCGTGTTCCGACCGGCTTGGCCTTGCCGCGGACCCAGTGTGAGGGGGAGGATTCCGGCTAAGGCGGACGGAGCAGGTCCGAGCTCTTCTTCTCTTCTCTCCACTTCATCTGCCCCCCCCGCTGCCCACCTACCTACTTGTGGGGGCAAATGAAGCCGAGAGAGCCCGTCCCACCCGCCCCAAACCGGTTTTCCCCTCCCTCGAGGGCCACGGCCCAAGTGCTTTATCTGATGGACCGTCTGGCTCTCTAAAAGAAAAGCAAAGTGTCACGAGGCTCATCCCTCTTTCTATTGCCTTTGGTCCCTTGCCCGGCTCTCGCAACCCTGAGTGGGCACTTTCTGAGGCAATCCTTCTTGTTCTTTTCAAAAGTGATTACGCCGGGCTGGACCGGCGCCCAGGAGCTCCGGAGGAGGCGGCCAAGAAGTTCCCGAGAAGCTCCGGGGGTTGCCCCCCACCGGCACGCGGACGGACTCCGTAAGGATGGGAACCCGGGGATGGCGGCTGAGTCACGGAAACACGACGCGCCTCGGGCCGCCGGGGCCAACGTTGGCGGGTGGCCACCCGGCCGGCCACGCCCCGGGGAGCTCCCCGGGGCGTGGCCTCGAGGATAGGCCCAGGGTGTCAAAGACCTGGGTTCTGATCTCGGCTCCGCCACCCCTCTGCCTTGTATAACCTTCGGCAAGTCGCTCACAGTCTCACAGTCTCGATCCCCATTCTACAGATGAGGGAACCGAGGCCCAGAGAAGCGACTTGTGACTCACGGTCACACAGCAGACAAGTGGCAGAGCCGGGATTAGAACCCACAACCCTCTGCCTATTACACCACGCTGCTTCCGGGACTTGACTTCCCTGGGCCTCAGTTCCCTCATCAGTTAAACGGCGATTACGACTGCGAACCCCATGTGGGACAGGGACTGCGTCCATCCGGATCAGCTTAGTACGGTGCCTGGCACATAGTAAGCGTTTAACAAATACCGTGAAAAAATAAATTGGTAATCCCAGGGCTCTGACAACACCTGGGAGTTCCCTGTTGGTCTGGAATGACCCAAAAAGGCGCCTCTCTCTCCCAAGCCTCCTCTCCATCCCCATCCTCCCATCCCATTTTCACCCCTGAGCTCAGAAGGCAGAGTTGACACCTGTGGATCTGCAACAGCTAGACCGGATTCAGTTCCTGGCCCCAGATGGGCTAACAGTCTAAGAGGGAGGGAGAGCAAGTACCTTGTGCCCCTTTCACAGACGGAGGAAACTGAGGCCTAAAGTGATATGCCTCAAATCCCACAGCGGATCTCACCGTTCTTCATTCATTCAATCTTGGTCAGTGGACACGCACCTCAGTGGAGGCACGTCTGAGCTCGAATGAGAGGCGCGGGGAGAAGAGGCGCGGGGAGAAGAGGCGCGGGGAGAAGAGGCGCGGGGAGAAGAGGCGCGGGGAGAAGAGGCGCGGGGAGAAGAGGCGCGGGGAGAAGAGGCAGAGAGAGAGAGAGCGGTCTCTGAATGTATTGAGCCGGGGCATATAGTAGCCCGTTGGCTACTGCAACTCCTAGACTCTAAGATTCCCAGGGGCAGGGATCGTGTCTTCCACATCTATCATTCTCCACCAAACGCTTAGTCCAGTGCTTAGCACAGAGGAGACTGAAAGCTCCTCAAAAGCAGGGATACAGTCTTCTTCCTCTACTTTGCTCTCTCAAATCCTTCATTCAGGGCTCTGGGCACAAGAGATGCTCAATAAACACTATCCCAGGGACGCTTACTCCACCCACCACCATCCTCATCAGGCTTCATAAACAACGTCTTTGAAGCCGGGGTTGATTTGGGCAGGAATAAACTCAAGATTGTCATCTCCGCGTGGTCAGGGAACACGTCTACCAACTCCATTGCGTTTTATTCATCCAAGCGCTCGGCAGACAGAAGGCGGTCAATGAATACCACTGATCGATAACAAATGAGAAAATAAATGCTAGTAACAACAAGCAGGATATTTGTTAAGTGATTTCTATGTGCTAAGCACAGTATTAAACACTGGGTTAAAGGCAAGGTCATCAGGTCAGTCACAGTCCCCGTCCCACACGGGGCTCCTGGTCTAATTTGGAAGGAGAACAATTAGAGTGTAAGAATTAAAAGAATTAGGGAGTAAGCTCCTTGTGGGCCAGGAACGTGGCTTGTGTTTTTCAGACTTTCCCAAGTATTTTTTCAAGCCATCACACTCAGGAGGTGCTCAGTAAATCTTCCTACTAGGAAAACCACCAAGGAAGAACAAATGGAGCAGCCAGTCTCAAAGAGAGGCAACTTCTAGTCGCTAGGGCTCAAGGAGAGCCACGCCCTCAGCTGGTTTTTAATTATTTCATTAATTGTGATATTTGTTAAGCGCTTACTATATGCCAGGCACCGTACTGAACACTGAAGTGAATGCGAGCAAACGGGGTCGTCCACAGTCCCTGTCCTACACGGGGCTCACAGTCTTGATGCCCGTTTTACAGAAGAGGTAACCGAGGCCCAGACAGGTGAAGTGACTTGCCCAAGGTCACACTGCAGGCAATTGGTGGAGTCCGGATCAGGACCCAGGTTCTTCCGACTCCCAGGGCTGTGTGGTTTCCGCTACGCCAGGGTGGTCAGATGGACAGATCACGTTATTTTCCTGGCCGCCGTGACAGGTTCCCCAGGGAGAAGTCAGGGGGTAGCCGATGCTAGAAAGGACAATGAATTGCATTCCAATCGACGGTAAATTTAGAGCTCTTGCTGCGTGCAGAAGCACCGTACTAAACGCTTGGGAGAGAACTGCGCCGCAGAGCTGGCGGGCACGATAATTCACATTTTTCTCTTTCCCCCAGTCAGTTTTTAAGCCCAAACAGTCTCTCCTTCTTGGAGAACGTTCAGTACCAAAAAAAGCTTGGTGGAAAATAAGGTTGAGCCAGAAACACGAAGTTGTGTTGAAACTTGAAGACGGGCTGACATTTAAGTTCGCCTTTCCCATATCACATCAGTTGCTTCTACAACTGCACTGTTGTTTCAACAGATCCTTCTACCAGCTGGCAGCTTAACATTCGGATCTTTTTCTCTCAAGGAACAATTGTTGCACCGTGACGGTATGAAAGGACTGCCAGGTAAGGGACCATCCAAAAAATAATAATAACGATACTTATCGAATGCTTACTATGTGCCAGGAACCGTTCTATGCGCTGGGATAGATACAAGCTCATCAGGTGGGACACAGTCCCTGTCCCCTACGGGGCTCACACTCTTTAGCCCCATTTTTACAGATGAAGTAACTGCGGCCCAGAGAAGTCAAGTCACTCACCCAAGGTCACACAGCAGACAAGTGGCGGAGATGGGATTAGAACTCAGGCCTGTGTTCTATCCACTGCGCCACACTGCTTCTCAGTGGTCTGCCATCCCGCCTGCCTGAATTTAAGCTAGACCTGGTAGTTTTCTTTATTCTGGCCTATGCCTCGAGCACCCTTCTAAGCACTGCAAAGATACAAATTAATGGGGTTGGCCACAGTTCCTGTCCCACATGGAGATCACCACCTAAGCAGGAGGGAGAACACGTATCGATTCCCTATTTTATAGGATGGAGAAACTGAGGCCAGAAGTATGAAATGACTCGCCCCGGGTCACATAGTAACCAGCTGGCGAAGCCGGGATTACAGGCCGGGTCATCTCTCGGGCCTCTGCTCTTCCCACCATCACGTTGAGGGGGATAAAAACGGAAGCGAAGGCAGCTCACAGGCAGCCTTCGACGTGAGGCGTTCATCCGTTTAAACGGCTAGTCTAATCCTTCGGTTCTGCCGCCCCTCGGTTTCAACTTCACTGTGACAGGCCCCTTTTCGGCAGAAGATCTGGCGGGGGGGGGCGGGGAACTGAATGTGAGAAACAGGGAACAAGATCTCCACATCTGTAACGGAGGGCAGAAAGTGGGGGGAAAACTTTCAAAATGACAAGGGGAGGGAGCGAGAGAGGCCAGATCCATTTCACGTCTAAGTGAAAATAGGCCCAACCAACAAGGAACATCTCTGAATGCTTCCAAGGTGGAATAGCCAACTTTTCCAAATGTTCGTCTGTCATTCATTCAATAGTATCTATTGAGCGCTTGCTATGTGCAGGGCACTGTACTAAGCGCTTGGAATGTACACCTCAGCAGCAGATAGAGACGATCCCTGCCCAATGATGGGCTTACGGTCTAATCGGGGGAGACAGACAAAAACAAGACAACATAATCACGATAAATAGAATCAAGGGGATGGACACCTCATTTACCAATAGGGTAATAAAAATATGTCCTAGTGGATGGAGCGCGGGCCTGGGACTCAGGACCTGGGTTCTAGTTCCAGCTCCACCACCTGCCTGTGTGACCTTGGGCAAGTCACTTATCTTCTCTGTGCTTCCCCTGCAAAATGGGGATTACAACTGTGAGCCCCAAGTGGGACATGGACTCGTATAATCAGGTAATGTTGGTATTTGTTAAGAGCTTACTATCTGTCAAGCACTGTTCTAAGCACTGGGGGAGATGTGAAGTCATCAGGCTGTCCCAAGTGGGGCTCTCAGTCTTAATCCCCATCTCCCATTTACACTCAGTCATATTTATTGAGTGATTCCCAAGTGCTTAGTACAATGTTCTACACACAACAGAGTAAAATGTAACAACAGACACGGTCCCTGCCCCCAACGACAGCCCGGATCACGAAACGAAACAGAGTCCAACCTATAACCTTTCCATTTAAGACACCGTTTTCAGGGCCCGATCGTGTGATAAAACCGAGGTCTCTTAGTCACCCATAATCAATAGGGCACCAGTGGAGCAATGTAGTCGTTATCATCTTATTCTTCTAAGGCTAACTCTGACCACAGGGACCCGATTACCAATTTTCTGTGGGAGGTTAAACGACAATCAGTTCAAACCTGTCAATTTTTTTTGGTCGTCAGATTTATTGCCCTATTCATAGAGCCTCATTTTATTTACAGAATTGTATTGATTTTCCAAGTTCCTAAAAGGTACTCGGAAGGTTCCACGGTTGGGCAGGGAGTCATTCCGCCGGTAGATCAATCAGCGGGAATCTCAGCGGCCCAGGGCCAGATGTCCAGCTCAGCATTCCGGCCTGAGCTGCTCTCCCGGCAATAGCCACCAGCTTGGAGAAGCAGCTTGGCTTGGTGTACTAGGTGCCGGGGTAGATACGAGCTAATCAGGTTGGATACGGTCCCCGTCCCACACGCGACTCACAGTTTTAATCCCCATTTTACAGATGCGGTAACTGAGGCACAGAAGCTAAGCGACTCGCTCAAGATCACAGTTCCGAAGCTTGCCTGGGGCGTGATCAGAACTCAGGTCCTTCCGACTCCCAGGCCCCATTGCTTCTCAGACCATGCTGAGGAAATGGAGCTAGAGAGAAATGACATGTCTTGCCCCAAATCACGCAGCAAGCGAGCAGAGGACCTGAGTTCTAATTCTAGCTCTGCCTATCGATTCCCAGGGCTCTTTTCGCTAGGCCTTGCTCTTACATTTCCCCATCCTCTTTCCCTCCGGTACATTCTGAGCTGTATTCTCTTTTTTTAATTTTCCAGATGGCAGACCAGACTATATCAGCTGCTCCCAATTTCACCTGCCTCAGCAGGCCTGCAGGCTACCTGATGTGTGCTGATAAAAAAAGAAACGGAAAAACAGAGATTTCCCTTTGTCTGTTCTCTCTCTCCATTTTACTGGATCCTGCAGATCTATCAACTTCTAATGATTAGCGAGACCGTTAAGAACCGATAGCACACGTAAGCCAGATAAACACAAGTCGACATCCAACACGGCCGCCCCGTCGAGCCCCGGGACTTCAGGATTCCGCCATCTTCCCCTCTGGTCAGCGAGTACTAGGCAGGTCTGGCCTCTCTCAGCGAACTTGCGCGGGAAGATGGAGCGAAGGCAAGCGCCTGGAGTCCCGGGAATCCCTGCCTTCTCGCAGGGATCCGCCGAGAAGCAGGGCAGCCTAGCGGCTAAAGCACGGGCCTGGGAGTCACAAGGAGCCGGGTCCTAGTCCCAGCTCCGCCACTTTTCTGCCGGGGAAGCCACGTAACGTCCGACTCCCAGGCCCGTGCTCTAGCCACTGTCGTGCGGCTCAGGAGTCGTCTCCCCGCTGGGTCCTTGACCCTCCCAACCCGGCATGCGGTTGGAAATCCTTTCCCGTCTAGACCGAAGAAAACAATTCCGTAAGCGCTTAAGTGAATAGACGCCGTCTCTCCGGAGACCCCCAGGCCACCTCCGACCCTCCGACGCGCCCCCGCCGCCTCCCGCGTCCGTCATCGGAGCCGCCTAAGGGATCTGAGGAACGCCTTCAACCGCGCAGGCCGGGGACGACCTCCCTTGCCAGCCTTGTCGATTCTGGACACGCGGCAAGGGAGGAGGGTGAGTGGGGAATGATTGGAAGGGGCTAACCCACCTGCCCTCACGGGGATGTCCTTCAGACAAGTACATTCCGGTCGACTGGTCGGTGATGGAGTCTCGTGTCGAAAACGGACGGAGGGATAGGGCGTGGAGACTCTGTGCTCAACCGTCTGTCCAGAGGAGGAGATTCTATTAATCGGTGGTTGGGACGGATCCACTAGCACTCTCTCCTTCCTGCCTGTCGGATTCCCATCGGGGCTCGGAACATTACAGGTGAGGAGGTGGGCAGGGTCCATCTCATCTTGCCACTGGCCTCTCGCCCACATCCCAGCTCTGGCCTCGAACACCCTCTCTCCTCAAATCCAACCGACAGTGACCCTCCCTCTCTTCAAAGCCTTATCTCCTCCATGAGGCCTTCCCCGATTAAGCCCCCCTTTCCTCTTCTTCCCCTCCCTTCTGTGTCAGCCTGACTTACTCCCTTTATTCATACCCTTTCCCAACCCAAGTCCATACCTGTAATTTGATTTCTATTAGTGACCGTCTCCCCCTCTAGTCTGTGAGGTCCTTGTGGACAGGGAAGCTGTCTTTTTATTGTTGTACTGTCCTCTCTTAAGTGCTCAGTACAGTGCTCAGCACTCAGTAAGCGCTTAATATGGTTGAATGAGTGGGTGCGGCACCCCGCCAAGCGCCCGCAGAGGTTTTGGAGGTGCAGGAGGCATCGGCAGCCCAAATGCCAACGTTGGGCTAGCGTGCCATAGACCGGCACAGGTGATGCCTAAGGTAGTCACTTCTGCCTTCACGGATTCATTCATTCAATCGTACTTATTGAGCGCTTACTGTGCGCAGAGCACTGTTCTAAGCTCTTGGGAGCAGACAATATAATGACAGACACACTCCCTGCCCACACTGAGCTTACAGTCTAAAGGGGGACACAGACATTAATATAAGGAAATAAATGACAGATACGGACACAAGCGCTGAGGGGCTGGGAAGGGGGATGAATAAAGGGAACGAGTGAGGGGGATGCAGAAGGGAGTGGAAGAAGAGGAAATGGGTGTGGGGGGGGGATGCCCATCTCAGCCAGCTTTTAACAAAATTCCTATTGGACCTGTCCACCGTCACCCTAGCTGAGTCCAGCAAAACGAAGACTTACTGTACGCTTACTGTGTGCAAAGCACTAAGCACTCGGGAGAGGACAAACGAAATAGAACAGTCCCTGCCCGCCACAAGTTTACAGCTAAAGATGCGAATTTCAGTTGCAGGGTCGATTCGTCCCAGAAACCCATCTCTTCCCGGCTAATAGCTACGTTCGTTACTCCGATCTTGGGGATGCAACTCGAGGCCAAATTTTCTGAGCCATGTCAGGCCCCCCGTTTGGTTCTCTGGGGTTTAACCGGTCCCGGACGACGGCAAACGGATCCAATTCCCCCGGCGGGTCCAGAGATCTCGCCTTAACCCCACACCCGCTTCACGGTTCAGGGTGGGCGGTCTCTGGAGAAGAAAGTGGGCTGTGGTGATGATGATGGTTTGGGTTAAGCGCTTACTAGGTGCCAAGCACTCTAAGCACGGGGGCAGATACAAGGTAATCAGGTTGTCCCACGTGGGGCTCACAGTCTTAATCCTCATTTTACTGTTGAGGTAACTGAAGCGCAGAGAAATTGAGTGGCTCGCCCAAGGTTAAGGTGGTGACTCGCTGACCCGAGAAGCTCTCTTTGGTTTATATTATAATAATAATGGTGCTTGTTAGGGGCGCTTACTACGTGTCCATTACTATTCTAAGCACCGGGGGTAGATACAACATAAGCAGGTTGGACACAGTCCCCGTTCCCCAGGGAGCTCAGTCTCATCCCCATTTTACAGATGAGGCAACTGAGGCCCAGAGAAGTGAAGTCACTTGCCCAAGGTCACACAGATCCGCGGCGGAGCCAGGATTAGAACCCAGGTCCTTCTGATTCCCAGGCCCTTGCTCTATCCATTAAGCTACGCTGCTTCTCCTGTGACGTGACTTTACCACACAGGAGCTTCTCATTTCCCTTTGAGGACACGAAGGAGGGCGGCTAAAGGGATTTCGGGTCAGCATCTGGCTGGCTTCACGAGCCGGCCAGGCGTCGGGGGAGAAGCCGGGGGCAGCACCCCCTGCTACGGGAGCGGAATCTTAAAGAGGAAACCCTGCGTCGTCGTCAAGAGGGTCAGGGAGAAGTCGGGATTGGGGCTGGAATAATAATCATCTCACAGGATCGAGGAAGTGCTGGGCGTGGCCTAGTGAAAACATGCGAGGCCTAGTAGTTGGGGGTGACCTGAGCTCTGCCACTTGCCCGCTGTGTGATGTTGGTCTCTCTGCTTCCCTGTGTCTCAGTTTCCTCATCCCCAAAATGTGCATCATAATAATAACGATGATAATATCGGTGGTATTTGTTAAATGCTTAGTGATTACCAGGCACTCTAAGTGCCAGGGTGTAATACAAGGAAATCCAGTTGGACACAGTCCCTGTCCCACATGGGCTTCACAATCTTCATCCCCATTTCATAGATGAGGGAACTGAGGCACAGAAAAGTGTATGACCTGCCCAAGGTCACCCAGCAGACAAAGGGCGGAGCCATAATTAGAATCCGGGTCCTCCTGACAGCCAGGCCTGTGGTCTATCCACTTGGCTATGCTGGTTCTCTAAGAGTAAAGGGCGAAGGTGAAAGTTGAGCCACTTAACTTCTCCCTGCCTCAGTTTCCTCATCTGTAAAATGAGCATTAAGACTCTGAGCCCCATGTGGGACAGCCTGATTATCTACCCCAGAGCTTAGAACAGTGCTTGACACCTACTGAGCACTTAACTACCATCATTTATCACCACAGTCCACTTCCTTCTCCTCAAAACCACTACCGGTTCTCCAGGGGCAAAGTATGAAACTTTAAGTGGATTCAACGAGAGGCGTCACGGAGATTCGATCACGTTCAAACCCGAGCGTTGCGAATCCCAGGTCCGCTGAGCTCCACGCGGGACAGAGACCGTGTCCAACCTAGTTGACTCGCATTCATTCAGTCGTATTTATTGGGCTCTTACTCTGCGCAGAGCACTGTACTAAGCACTTGGAAAATGCAATTCAGCCACAAATAGAGACAATCCCTACCCAACAAGGGGCTCCCGCCTTAATGCTTAAAACAGTACCTGACAAATAGTAAGTGCTTTACAAATACTGTAAAAAAAAAAAAAAAAAGAATCAGATTTCCACAACCATTAGGGACAAAAGATAATGGCACATGACATAGTAAGTCCTTAAATTCTGCAAAAAAAAATAAAATTAAAATTAAAAAAAGTCAGACTTCCACAACCCTTAGGGCGACAAAAAGGATAATGGCACTTAGAACATAGTGCATCACCCATAGTGAGAGCGTAAATACCGTGAAAAAAAAAGTCCGATTTCCACAACTATTAGGGTGACAAAAGCAAGGATGGCACAGAAAGCCACCTGTCTTCATACCCACTGCTCGGCAAGCCCAACGATCGTATCCAAGAGGAAAAAAAAATCTCTCCACTGCCCTCCCCCCCGCCTTCCAACCCTTCCTTTGCATTTCACTCATCGTCGACGGGCTCGGGAACCTGGTAGCCGTGGAAGCATCTGTCTTTTAGCTTGAAAAGGCAGAGGCAGAAGGTGTCTGTTTTTGCAGGGCCGGGGGAAAGCCGTTTTCTTCGATTCGGGTTGGAAGCCCACAGATATTCCAAGGAGTTAATTGGAAGACTAATTGTCTTATGTTCCTCTGCACCTGGGCTTTTTCATTTAAATTCTCCATTCATCTTCCCGACGTGCCCCAGTTGGTGCGATTGAGGAGAACGACAAGGCTTCAAGAAAGCCAAATTAACACAAGTATCTGCCCTCGAGTTTGAGCGAAAAGGATTTTTGTGACATATGCAAATTGACTAGAGTATGTGCTTTTCCCAGCCACCTGCTTCTGCCCAATTTCAGCACCGGTGTACACAACCTTGAGGCGTTAAAATAACTGCGCGCACTCGAAGATGAGAACCACCTTGGATCCAAGCAGGGGCGCTGCTCTCAGATGGTTAAAAAACCAAGCAGGAATCGGAGGCCGTGGTTAGCGTATTTGGACTTCAGGGTATCCGTTGAGCACCTAATGTGTGTCAAGCACTGTTAGACGTGCTGGGGTAACTGCAAGTTAATCGGGCTGGATCAAGTCCCCGTCCCACAGTCTACGTGGAAGGGAGAACAAGTATCGATCCCTTATTCCGCAGTTGAGGGAACTGACGGAGAAGGGAAGCGTCTTGCCCGCGGTCACACGGCAGGAGAGCGGCAGAGTCGGGATCAGAACCCAGGTCCCAGCTCCGGCCACCAAGCCACGCTGCCTCAACCCGGCCTCTGGTTCGGAATCGATCGGTGGTATTCGAAAAGCCCTCGCTGATGCTTCCCCTCGGAGCCCCTTTCTCCCTGCCATTCATTCGGATCCGTGACCTCTGGACATTTAGTATTCGCCCTGCAGCACTTTACGGACGTATCTATAAATTATTTATATTAATGTCTGCCTCCCGCTCTACTCGGTCAGCTGGCTGCGGGGGGTCAACAGGTGTACCCGCTCCGTCGGATCGTACTCTCCCGAGTCCTTCTTACGGTGCTCGGCCCACGGTGAGCACCAGACGAATACCTCTGCTTCACGGAGCTCAGAGCACCGTGCCGGGTTCTTGAGAGGGTACAACCGAGTTGGCACACGTGATGGCGGCCCGGGTTCGAAGCCACTCTGGGGGAATTCGGCTTGGTTCACGGGGAGAACGTCGGCTGGGGGTCACGGAGCCAGAGCATTTCTCCAGAGGTCCCAGGGTATTTCGGATCGACAGCTGCTTAGCGGAAAGCGCTCGGGCTTGGGAGTCAGAGGAAGTGAGTTCTAATCCCAGCTCCGCCACTTGTCTGCCGTGTGACCTTGGGTGAGTCGCTTTATTTCTCTGTGCCTCAGATACCTCAGGGGGATTAAGACTGAGCCCCAGGTGGGACAACCTGATTACTTTGTATATACCCCAGTGCTTGGCGCATAGTAAGCGCTTAACAACCATAATTGTCATCGCTAGCTACCACTCGCGGGTGCTAATATACCTAGCAGGCGGGATGGCGAGAAGCAAGTGCCCGGATTCCATGCCCACCCAGCAAGCAAGGGGGGCAGAGGGCAGGTATGTGGCACGACTAGGAGGTCCTCGCCCAACCTGGGAAGCCATAGCTAGAGGCCATCAGGCCGGTCTTGGTATCCTGTCCACGTGAGGGTCACCGTCCAGACAACAAATATTTCAAGGATGAGCCAAAGGGAAGCACAGAGAAGTCAAGTGACTCACCCAGGGTCGCACAGCAGCTGAGAGACTGAGGCAAGACTCCTAATCCCATCTTGCCCTCCTTCCGACATCGGTGATGAACACTGTTTGCCGTGGGCAGTGGCCGTGTCTGCTATATTGTACTCTCCCAGGAGCTCAGTACAGTGCTCTGCATATAGTAAGCGCTCAAAATCAAAGAGAATAAATATAGGTAGAAGGTGTAAGGATATAGAAAAAAATAAATCACTAAATCCAGTACGTAAAGCCGTATGGGTCTGAGAGTCGGGATGTCACGATCGGCAACCGCGGCAATTCCCGAGGAAGTCCTTCAGGAAGAGGTGGGTCTTCCAGGGTTTCCGAAGCCGCCTGAAGATGGGCTGGGCCGTATTTTGGGGGATCTGTAGGGGAGGGTATCCCACATTAAATGCGAAGGGTTAGGAAACACCTAATGATGATGGAGAAGCAGTCTTCTCTTGGGAGCCATCAAAATTTAAGTCTCCCTCTAGACCGTAAGCTTGTCATGGCAAGCGAGCCGGTCGCTCAGTGCTGTTTTGTACATTCCCGGGGGCTTAGTACAGTGTTCTGTCCACAGTAAGCGCTCAAGAAATACCAGTGATGATAATCAGTGAGAGACGAGGAGGCCGAAGTTAAACCAGTACCCGGCGCTGTAAACATCAAGCACGGTAACTAGAGGCGGTTTTTTTTGCGTCTACCACTTTGCCACCAATATATCATCCCCCGACCGCCACGGAAGTCCACCATCGGTGCTGTTTTTGTCAAGGACCAAGCCCAACTGTATTAAGACCAAGAGCTTTCTGAAGCTTTTCAGTACAGCCTTTTGGGAGAAGCAGCGTGGCCCGGTGACTACAGCACAGGCCTGGCAGTCAGAAGGACCTGGGTTCTAATCCCGCCTCTGCCATTTGTCTACAGAGGGACCTTGGGTGAGTCACTTACTTTCTTAATCTTCATTGTACAGATGGGGGAATTGAGGCCTGAAGAAACTGAGTCCCATGTGGGGCAGGGCCTGTGTCCTACCTGCTTAGCTCCTATCTCCCCCAGGGCTTAGAACAGTGCTTGCCACATAGTAAGCACTTAAGTACCATAATTGTTACCGTCACTTCTCTGTGCCTCAGTTCCCTCATCTGTAAAATGAGGATTAAAACCAGGAGCTCCAGGTGGGACAGGGACTGTGTCCAACCTGATTAGCTCGTATTCATTATTCAATAGTATTTGACTGCTCGCTACGTGCAGAGCACGGTACTAAGCGCTTGGAGTGGACAATTCGGCAACAGATAGAGACAATCCCTGCCCAGTGACGGGCTCTATCCCAGCACTCGGAACAGTGCCTGGCACATAGTAAGGGCCTAAAAAATCCCTTTTAAAAAAAAAAAGTGAAGTCAGCACAGGTTAGAATTCATGCTGGGGTTTTCAGGGCTCTGGCTCCCTTAGAGCGATGCGGAGGGGATTAGCCCCGTGCCAGCTTTTACAAGCCAACAACCAAGACTCCCTCCCCTGCCGCAGTTAACTTTTTGGCCAATGCTGCGTCTGTTTCTTAAACCATTTACTTGGAGCGCTTGGCAAGGGCGGTGCGCTTTAAGACCAGACATCCATCACCTCGGGATGAAATAAAAACCTCGCTCCTTCCGAGGTTGCCAGGATTCCGGCCGCTGCTACGATCGGTTACTCGGCGCCGCGAGGGAAGAGTCCGGGCCTCGGAGTCAGAGGACCTGGGTTCTAATCCCAGCTCGGCCACTTGTCTGCCGTGTGCCCTGGGGCGAGTCACCTCACTTCTCTGGGCCTCAGTTACCTCCTCTGGAAGTGGGGAACCAACATCGGGCACCCCATGTGACTGCGTCCAACCTGATGTTCTTCTATCTACCCCAGTGCTTAGCCTATATTAAGTGTTTAAGAAATACCCCAATTATTAACAGGGATACACGCTCTCTGTTCCTGGGAGAGGAAATGGAAAACTTTGCTCGGCTCCGTTCCGACAATCTCTCTCTGAGGATGTGGTAATGGGGAAAAACTAATACCTAATGCAAAAAACCCACAAACCCCCCCCCCCAAAAACACAGCCCAAACCCCTCCAAAACAGCCCCCGATGAGTAATGTTTCTGAGTCAGGAAACGCTGGGTTGTTTTTTTTCCATATAGTATTTATCTCTGGGCCTCAGTCTCCCCTGCTGTAAAATGGGGACGGCCAGACCTGCCTCTCCCTACCTCAGAGTGATGCTGGGAAGACAGGACGAGATGGGCAATGGAAAAAGGCCTTGGAAAAATGAAAACGCTGAACAGATTCAAGGCGTTGCTCGAGTCCCAGATGCCAGGCTGATGGTTGTCCAATCATTCAGTGTCGGTCTTCTGAGGCTCCTTTTTCTAATCAAGTTCCTCTCCTGGCCCTGAAACCTTGCTCTGTCCTTGCCTGGGATTAAAAACTCCCAAACTCTGAGATTAATGCTCTTTGAGTCTGTGGTTTATTCCCACAGTTCTCAGGGCAAGGAGAGAGGGTGAGGCAAAAACAAAGGAGGGAGAAAGGGGGAAGAAAGAGCCCAAAAGGGCACTTGAGTACATCTGTAATTTATATATAGTAACATCCATCTTCCCTTCTAGACTGAAAGCTGTTGTGGGCAGGGAATGTTTTTATTGTTGTATTCTCCCAAGTGCTTAGTACAGTGCTCTGCATTTGGTAAGTGCTCAATAACTCCCACTGAGTAGAGAAGGATGGGGTGAGGGGAAGGAAGGGAGGGAGGGAAAAAGATATTTATTACTCTTATTAATGATGTGGATATATCTATAATTCTATATCTATTTTGATGCTCCTGATGTCTACTTGTTTTGTTGTCTGTCTCCTAGACTGTAAACCCGATGTTGGTAGGGGTTATGTCTATCTGTTGCCGAATCGTAGTTTCCAAGCGCTTTAGGGCAGTGCTCTGCACACAGTAAGCGCTCAATAAATAGGACTGAATGAATGCAAAAGATAGGAAGAGAGAGGAGGGAATAGAGGGAGAAGATGGGACAGAGGAGTGAGGGAGAGAGAGGAGGGCACAGGGAGACGGATAGCGGGCCGAGAAGTGACAGGAAGAGTTATCGGCTTAACCAATATTGGCTTTTCTCTGTGGAGGAACTTAATTCGAAGAGCTTTTGTTCTGGACAGGGTGGGAGGCAGGGAGCCGTGCTCACCCATCCTTCCGGAAGGTGGAGTCTCCCACCCCGCCCATCCGAAACCTCCGCGGCTCAGCCCGTAAAGCCGGCCTTCCCGCCCCATCTTTCTCCTCCTCCGCCTAGGATATTCAATTTGCCCATCAGCCTCTCCTTTCGGTTTATGTCACCGCTCGGGAATCGAGACCAGATTCAGGCCTGCTAATTACTCGAGCCTTTTCAATTAGTTTACCCGGTCCAATAATAGCCACGAGAACTTTTTACAGTTCCTTAACCTAACCTGATTTTCTCTTTTCCCCCTCCGCTTTACTGTGGCCGGCTGTGCCTTCCGCAAAAGGTCAAGGGTGTCATGGAACAGGAGTCGAAACACACATGGGGAAGTTTCAGTAGGAGACAGATGACTGCCCAAACATTTTCTTCAGAGTAATCCAATTTGATAACTAATCCAAAGCATCAGAGCAAAGGGAAAACCAAGACAATTTTAGGTCCTGTTGGAGTTCTTGAATGTCTGCACTGGGAAATTTGAGAGACTGTTTAGACACCAAAAATATCCCAAGGCAAAGTTTCGGGAACTAACAAGACCAAAACAGGCATTTCTTCCCTGATCTGTGTGTTCTAAGTCAGTCAGTCATACCAAGGTGTATCTCGGGGCAGAGAAGACAGGCCATCGGCTCGGGAGAAGCCCCGACATCCTTCCATCCGTCAGTGATATTTATTGGGCACCCACGCTGTGCAGAGCACTGTACTAAGCACTTGAGAGAGGACAGTGCAACAGAATTAGCGAATCCGTCCATCGCAATTTATTGAGCATTTACTGTGCGCAGAGCCCCGTATTAAGCGCTTGGGAGAGGACAGTATAACAATGACCACACGCATTCTCTGACACAACTAGGTTAGCGGTCACATTTCCTGCCCATAACGAACCTACAGTCTAGAGACTTTCCTGCTGGGTGATCTCAGGTAAGTTACTTAACTTCTCTGCACCTCAGTTTCCCCACTTGTTCACCGGGGTTTCGATACTTGTTTTCCCTACGGCTTAGACTGGGATCCTGGGGAGTAAAGGTGACAGTATCTGGCTTAGTTAACTACGCCAATGCTTTTTTTTTTTAAAAAAAACCACACACACACAAACCCCCCCGCTATTTATGATGTGCCAGGGACTTGAATTTTTTACACCAGCACTCAATAATCAGGTTGGACACAGTCCCCGTCCCACATGGGACTCACAGTCTTAATCCCCATTTTACAAGTGAGGTCAGGGAGGCATGGAGGACTTGCCTGAGGTCATGCCACAAACAAGTGGAGCGGGGAAACTAGAACCCAGGTCCCAGGCTCTTTCCACTAGACCTTCCTGCTTTTCTGGTTCGGCTTAAAATATGCTCTCCAGTCGATGGTATTTATTAGGCACCTACTAGGTGCAGAGCCCCGTGCTAAGCTCTTGGAAGAGTGCGATCTAATTAGCGGAAACCCTCCCTGCTCTCAAAGAGATTCCAGGAGTAACCGAGGCCCAGAGAAGCTAAGGGACTTGCCCGAGGTCGCCCCATCAAGTGGTGGAGGTGGCATTAAAGCCCCGCCTTTCTGACTCCCAGGACGGTGCTCTACCCGCTAGGACTCACTGCCTCTCTAAGCGGGTTAGCTGGGGGGCGGATGGTGAGGGAGAGATGGAAGGATCTGGCAACACATACCATCTCCCCCACCCGCGGCCTTCCACGATGCTATTTTCGCAATCACCTCCGGGACTGCCTCCGGGGGATTCTGAGTAGGATCAAGATGGTTGAATTCCAGCAAGGGACCAATCCCGTGCCAATAGTCGCCCTGCCCTTCCTTTCCCCTTCCCATCTTCGGACAACAACTCCCTCACATCCTGGGATGTGCCGACTTGATCCTGGAGGGAAAAAACAACAAGACCTCAACACCCCCTCCTCATGGCACTGTGATTATTAGGCTATTTCCTAAGCGCCCATTACGTTCCGAGCCCTGCAACAGACGCGAGCCTAACGGGTCAGACGCCATCCCCGTCTCACATCGGGCTCACGGGCCGTGGACGAGGGCGAGCAGTTGTTGAATCCCTATTGTACAGTTGAGGGAACTGAGGCAGACAAGTGACTTGACCAAGGTCACACAGCAGACAAGTGGTGGAGCCGGGATTAGAACCCATGCCCTCTGACCCCCGGGCCCGGACTCTTTCTGCCGGCCACACCGCTTCTGGTTAACGTGGACTCCCTCCTACTTAGACTGCGACTCCCAAGTCTGCGTCCGACCTGATTGAGTCGTATCTACTCCAGTGCTTAGAAAAACAGTGCACCATAGTAAAATTAGTGAGCCAACACAGTGACCGCCCCCAAAACTGGCAACTCCGAAGCAAGCGGGACCAAGGAAAAGCAGTCACGTCAACCTCGATTCTTACACTGGTTTCATCTGTTGAAAATTTAGCGGTGTGCCAAGCTCAAAGAAGAATATTTAGAGCTTTCCTTTTTCTTATTTCTTCTACAACTGGGCAAGTTCCCTTTCACTTTCCTGCAACCCAGTCTGGGGTAGCAATTAAGTGGAAGTGGTGATTGGCAAGTTCGGCTGACAGAAACACATTATTTGAGAGATGCGCTCACAAAAAAAAAAAAAAAAAAGAAAAGAAAAAATCAATATGGATCCATTTGGGGAAAGTGGAGCCATTTAGAAGAGGAGGCAGGATCTTTGCCTTCGTTCGGGCCATTTGCTGAAAATACCGTGTGAAACTGAAATTGAAAAAGCAACGTACTTCAGCACATCTGCATTTAATGGCCAGGCGGACAAAAAAAACATGATCGTGCAGGTTATCATCAAACAAACGTTCTCTCGTCAGTTCAATCTTTCCCTCTCTTCTCTGTGAAACTTGACTTGGGTTCGGTTTGGGCAGGAAGGAACGCCACAGACTTTTCAAAGCACCGTGGCCTAGTGGATAGAGCCCGGGCATCAGAAGGTCATGGGTTCTAATTGCAGTTATGAGACCTTGGAGAAGTCACTTCACTTCTCTGTGCCTCAGTTACCTCATCTGTAAAACGGGGATTGAGACAGAGCGCCATAAGGGAGAGAGCCTAAACAACCCGATTTTCTTGTATCCATCCCATCCCTTCCTTAGTACAGTGGCCGGCACATAGCGAGCACTTAATTCCCACAATAATCATTAGGTAAATATAATTGATTCTAATAACCTTTTTGAAAAATGGTGGAAAACAGGCTTTTACAACCAGATTTCCAATGCCTAGATGGAAAGGGAAGAAACCACACACAAAAACACAAAACACATCTTGTACAGTTTTCATGGTAACGACGCATCATGGAGGGTGAAGCTAAATCTTTCTGTCCAAGTCCTCTTCCTGAGGGAAATGGGTCCCAGAACTCCTTTTTGGTTTAAGACCTTTGAGGAGACTCCATTGGCTAGCAGGTGGGTAATGGCTTTAACAAACACAGAGGATGGTCAAGTCCCCAAATTGTCTTGGCTAACCTATTGTGCTTTCAAGTATCATTATGGCATCAAGGGAAATGTGGAAATAACTGCAAGTGCCTGTGACAGCCTCTCACCAGCAAGGGAGTTTGAGAGAGAGAGAGAGAGAGGAGAGCTGATCTGAGGGAATATATTCCCCATCTTCCTTCCCCTCCCACCCTGACTCTTTAGTGTCACTCAGGCATCTGGTGGATCACGGGTTAAAAGAAACCACCGAAAAATAGGGTAACTAGAAGAATTTTGGGGGCACCACGAGCCTGGAGACTCTCCCATCAACCCGGGACAGGAGCAACATCACGAACCCCAATCTACTCTAGCCCATCCTCCCGACCAGTGACCTCCCTTCACGAGATGGATTGACCTCGGAATGCCCGTCTTCTTCAACTAGGTCCAAAAGATAAACCAATCTCTCATCAGATCCCAGAGCCGAGTTGACAGAGGCTCACTGACAACATCTGGGGATCAATCCCTCAAAAAGGTATTTACCGAGTGCTTACTTGGGCCAGAGCACTGCGCTAAGTGCTCGGGAGAGTACATAATACCCGAGTCAGCAGGCAACTTCCCCGCCCGTAACGAGCTTACGGTCCACGGGGTCCTCATCCTCTCTCTTTCGCGGCTCCTCATATTCCTGGAAAAAAGTCACCCAGGCCAAAACCCTGATTTTACGGAGCGAGAAATCTATTCCATCTATAACGACAGCTGCCTGGGCTGAATATTTTCAGACAAATATCAACCCCATCTAGACTCCTCAGGATGCAGAAATCTAATTTTCTACTTCCACCTAGAACCGTTGCCCGGCCGAGTCAGCTTGCACGAAATGGCTCCAGGTTTCACAGCCAAATGGTATTTTCCTTCCTCTGTCATCCAGATCACCTCCATCTAGGGGTGTGTCTACGGATGGGGAAGTTGGAGCAGCGGGGCCTAGCGGATCAAGCAGTCTGGGAGTCAGAGGGGGTTTTTAATTCCATTTCCACCTCTTGTCTGCTGTGACCTTGGGCAAGTCACTTCACTGGGCCTCTGTTACCTCATCTGTAAAATGGGGATTAAGACTGAGCCCCATATGGGACAGGGACCGTTTCCAACCTGATTAACTGCTATCTACCCCAGCAAATAGAACAATGCTTGGCACATAGTAAGCACTTAATAATAATAATAATGATGATGGGATTTAAGAACTCCCAACATGCCTGAGCACGTTTATATAATCTATTCCTTCCTTCAGTCTGTAGTTTGTTTTAGCATCTGTTTCCCGGCCTAGATTATAGGCACCCTGAGGGGGAAGGATTGGGTCCATTCTTCTACCCCTTCCCAACTGCTTAATCCGGTGCTCTCCGTACAGTAGGAGCTCAGTAGATGCCATTGATGGATTCACTGACCATCCATTAATACCAATGGGTCAACCTAGAATAGCCAGTCAGCTGCCCACCACATCTCCAAAATACAAAAATAATCATGCTTTTAAGCACTTACTCTGTGCCAAGCACTATGCTAAGTGGTGGGGCATAAAACAAGAGAATCCTGGAATAGGAGACCAGGCAACAAAACAAAAACAGATCGATAGCGGCTCCTCGGGCTAGCTAATGAAGCTTAAGATTGATCTAATCCTGCAACGATATTGCAGAGGAGGAGATTCAAAAAAAACACTCCATTGCCCCAGCATATCTTCCGTTCAAAGCAACTGGACGGAGATTTTTTTTATGGCCGTCCGGCTTTTTCCTCCCACAGGTCGTTTCCAAGGGACAGAACTTGCCCCTCCGATCTGATGACGGCGGGGAAACTCGAGCGGCATCTAGTTAATGAAACCCTTTAGTCATTAATAGAGTTCATTATATATTTGAGACCCGCATGAAGGATGGGAGCTTCAGGTCAGCAAATGAAACAGACAATTAAAAGGAAGTGAGAGGTCTTTTGGGCTAGGGTTACATTTAATTACATTTCCCCCTAGGGCTCTCTGTGGTTCAGGCGTCTGGAAATTCTAGACTTCTTTAGATCTCTTCAAGAGTTTACTGCAGTTCACGACAACTTCTCTCACAGGTTTTATGGAAGAATATCGAGCTCCCGCTTGGGAGAGACTAACAGAATTGGCACATCGGATCCCTGCCCTCAAAGGTTCCTAAAAATCAGTCCGATTCCATTCTAGATCTTCCATTTTTGGCACTCTTGAAAAAACTAGTGTCAGCTGAGAACCTGTAAAACTTCCCTGGGCTTGAGCTCTTATCTGCTTAGCGCGTAGTAAATGCTTAACAAAATCCACTATTATCATTATTAGCAAAAGTAAAACATGCAAGAGCTAAAGGTAGCTTCTCTCCTCTCAGGGTCGCACCTGGAGAGTTTCCAGTCCTCTAGCAGACTCGACTATGGGAGGGAGAGTCAAACAGAGACATATCCATTCCATTCCTAGCTTTGGCTGTGGCTAGCGAGCCGAAGGCCGTCTGCTACGAGTCAAAACTCACCCGTACTGGGCAGCAGCGGCACGGGATAGAGTCGAGGGTGGAAACGCAGGCTTACCGCGTGGAAGGAGGTAATGGTAAACCTCTTCCGTACTTTTACCGCGAAAACTCTACGGATCCACTACCGAAGCGACTGCAGATGGAGGTGGGGTGTTCTGTGAGAGACGTGTCCGTGGCATCGCCGTGGGTCGGACACAACCCGACAGCACGAGACAACACAAGGTAGCTTCTGGGCTAACAGGAATCGGCAGATGGGAATTAAGTTGGGAGGTTTTGTAGGAGATGGGATTTTGGGAAGAGCCGAGCTGACGGCACATCTCCTCTAAGAAGCCTTCCCCTCACTCTTCTGCACCAATAACTTGCTCCTTCATTCATCCTTCCATCCCCACAGCACATATCTATAATCTATTTATTCATATTAACGTCCATCTCCCTCTCTAGACTGAGCTCACTGTGGGCAGTAACTTGTCTAGTGTTATATCATACTCTCCCAAGAGCTCCGTACAGTGCTTTGCACACAGTAAGTGCTCCATAAATACGATCGAACGAATCAAAGTCTGTCAGATTTGGGGAGGCAGGAGGGTTGAGCGTGTTGTACAATTTGTAGGACAGTGGCCTAATGGATACAGGGAAACAGATGTAATCCTGGTCACTAAAACGAGAATCCCAGGGGCTGTCAGAAGTCATTTCGGACCGAGAGAGAGAGACGGCCTGCAGGCAAGACAATGAAAATAAATGGATTAAGTCATTTCCTGGTGGAGAGAAAACCTAAAATGCTAATACATTTACGGGCCGTGATTGAGTTCTGGAGTCGGGGCCTCGATTTAGTGCTCCGCATTTAACGTTCGAGTCCGGCTCTAACCGCCCAGCATGTACTAGGTTAAGCGGGCTGCTTCGAAAGTGGTGGGCAATTAAACGTTGGGGCCACTTGGGGTTCAAAAGAGCGAGAAGAAGTTGAGTGAGACTCTGGCCCAGTTTGGCTTTCGCTCAGAGGGTCTCCCAGCCAATATCGAGGCCGTTCCTCGCTCGCATGACAATGATAGTGTTTTTTTAAGCGCTTAGGTGCCACGCACTAAGTCCTGGGGTAGCTACAAGCTCATCTGGTCAGATACAGTCTCTGTCCCACACTTGGGTTGCACCTTTCACTCTAACGCCAACCTCGCTATACCTTGATCTCGTCTGTCCCGCTGCCGACCTCTCGCCCGCGTTCTGCCTGTCAGGAGGAAGAAAGGCATTCCAGGCCAATTAAACTCTCTCAGTCTTTCACACCCTTATTGAAGGCATCTCCTCCCAGAGGCCTTCCCTAAACCCTCCTTTCCTCTTCTCCCACTCCCCTCTGCTTCACCCTGCCTTGTTCCCTTTATTCATCCCCCTCCCAGTCCCACAGCACTTGTCTGTATATGCCATTTATTCCTATTAATGTCTGTCTTCCCCTCTAAAATGGAAACTCAATGTGGGCAGGAAATGTGTCTGTTATTCTACTCCCAAGTGCTCAGTACAGTGCTCTTGGAATTAAGTGCCCGACAAACATGACTGCCTGACATAGGGCTCGCAGTCCAAAAGGGAGGGAGACTAGGTAGAGGATCCCCATTTTATAGATGAGGAAGATGAGGTCTGGAGACCTAAAGTGATTCGCCCAAGGTCACACAGCCGGCCGGTGGCCGAGCCAAGAATAGAACCCAGGTCCTCTGAGTCTGGGCCTGAGCTCTTTCCACTAGACCTCGCTGGGTCTCAGTTTCCTCACCTCATTCATTCCCCGATCCTGAATAGGAACCCTGAGATACATGAATTCTCTTCAACTGACCCCTCTATTTCTCACCGAGGCTTTAGAAATGGCGGGAGGATGGAGGATTTCAGGATTTGAACCAAGGCTCTAGTACCAACTATGGTCCTTCAAGTGTTGACTGTGTGCCAAGCACTGTTCTGAGCACTAGAGTAGATACAAGGTAATCGGGTTGTCCCACGGGGGGCTCACACTCTTCATCCATGACAGATGAGGGAACTGAGGCCCAGAGAAGTGACGTGACTTCCTCAAGGTCACAGCAGACAAGGGGCAGAGGCGGAATTAGAACCCAGGTCCTTCGGACTCCCAGGCCCACGCTGCTTCTCCAGCGTCTCTGCTTCTGCAATAAATAAAACCTTTGACTTTGAGAGGGGGAGATAGACCCACCACCTTGACTCTCAAGAGAAGCTGCGTGGTCTAGAGGATAGAGCCCTGGCCTGGGAATCAGAAAGTCATGGGTTCTAATCCCAGCTCTGACATTTGTCTACCGTGTGATCTTGGGCAAGTCACTTCACCTCTGAGCTTCAGCTGCTTCATCAGTAAAATGGGGATTAAAACAACCCAATTTGCTTGTATGTCCTCCCACCCCCACCCGCAGTGCTTAGTACAGCAAGCACTTACCAAATACCCCAATTATTAGTGTTATTAACTCCATCCCAATCCATTTGGGCCAATACCTCTTAGCCCCCAATTTATTTCAAGTGTTCTAAAATAATGAAATGAGAAACCTTGAATGACCGGATGATTTCCCCACCCAGAGCTCTAGAGCAGCCAGTCCCAGGCCTCAGAATGTGGCGATGCTTAAAAAAAACTGCATTATTACACTAACTCAACCGCAGAAAATCTATTAACTCTGCTCCATGTTGCTATTAACTCAACCTTAACACGAGTAATCTTTTTCTTTTATACCAAAGGGTTTCTGCCACCAGAGAAAGCACTTAGGGACCTGCTTGTATACTCTATTTCTCCCGCCTATAATTGATTTTACTGTTGCTTTCCCTGTTCCACCGCAAGCTCCTTGAGGGCAGAGAGCCATGTCTACTAATTCTATAATAATAATAATAATAGTACTTGTTAAATGCTTGTCTGTCACATTGTACTCTTCCAAGTGCTTAATACATTGTTCTGCACAGAGTAAGCACTCAATAAATACAATCGAATGTATGCTTACTAGGAGCCAAGCACTGTATGTAACTCCTCAGTAGATACAACATCAGGTAGGCTACCGACAGTTCATGTAGGGGGGAGAACAGGTATTGAATCCCCATTTTACAGATGAGGAAACTAGGTTCGGAGACATTAAGCGACTAACCCAAAGTTGCCCAGCGGTCAAGGACGGCAGTATCACGCTCTGCACAGAACTCTCTCGATGGATAGAAATTTTCTGAGCCAGAGGATGAAAACAGGCTGAATACTAGTCACAAGAATCACTTCCCCATCAAAATGGCCTACAAGAGAGGTAGAAAGTTCTTAACACAAACAAAAATGAGCTTCTCTCAATGGGCATTGGAATTTTCCAAGGAGCAGAATGAATTTCCCCCACCCCTAAATCCACTTTAGTGTCTCTCTCCTGCTATGGACCGTATGCGCTCGGTGGGCAAGAATCGAGTTCTCTTGTATGGTACTTTCCCCAAGTGTTCAGTACAGTGGTCTGCACGTAGTAAGCACCATTAATGGAGAAATTCAAGTTCCAGATCTTTAGGATCAAGACCCTGCTCCTGATCCCTTGTTCCCAAAGCAGGGTAACAGCTAGAACCAGAAACCTGATCTAACCTGGACAACATCAAAACCCTCCATATTAATAATTACGCTATTTAATATACTTGTGCCAGGCACTATAATTTATTTACATTAATGTCGGTCTCCCACCAGACCACAAGCTCATTGTTATGCTGTATTCTTCCAAGAACTTTGTATCGTGTTATACACGGTGAGAGCTCAATACATACAATTTATTCATTCCAGTGCCGGTGTTTTGCGAGATGCCAACGGCTCTTTCACGAACCAGCAGAGAGGTGGGCAACGGTGATTTCCAGAGGAACCCCCTCCGCCCCCCAAAATAAGTTAAGCCGACTGGGGAGTCGTACCTTAACGGCCTCTTTTGTGCGTCCAAGGTATTAGGCAGTATATCTTCCATCCAACAGGAGAAGCGAATCTTAATTGGGTATCGTTTCGCCTTCAATAAGAGGTAAGGGGAGGCCTCCATCTCCGCCCAGGAGGAATAATATCCTGTCTCATTCCAAATAGGCAGTAAACATTCCCTCTGTCTGCCTTCCCCACAGAGAGCCCATCACTCACTGTCAGCACTTCTCTTCCAACATTGACGGGGGAAGGGCATCGGGAAAAATGCGAATATGGAACACTCAGTTACCCGTTTTCAAGCATGAGCAACTCAGTGGTTCAGGAGGTGGCGAAATGGAAGCAGGCGTCCTTCATTTTTGTACACTAAAGTGAATCGATCGTACTTGAGCTCTTCCCCTGTGCAGAACACTGCGCTAAGCACTTGAGGACAGTACCACACTCCACGCCCACAACGAGTTTACAGTCTAGAGTCACTCCGCTTATAATCTTGAGCCCCGTGTGGGACAGGGGCCGTATCCAACCTGATTTTCTTGACTCTAACCCGCTACTGCACTGGACGCATAGTGAGCGTTTAACGGTAATCGTAACTAGGCCACGCCGCCTGTGAGGAAACAGATGGCGATATCACACCGACTCCAACAGCCCAATCCCGCCACCCAAATGACCACGAGCGAGGATGGAGAACTCCCCCAGAAAGGCCGTCCGGCAGCCACTCAAACGATCACCTTCTGTCGTCCCGATAAACATCCGCCGAGGTAGGAATTACACAGTGTCATCTGCCCCAACGGTTCTATCCTAAATCTCTCCCCTTAAAGCATATTCAAATTAGACTCCACCGAAGGGAGCTTTCAATTAAAATTTAACTCCGGTCTCTGATTGTTCCCGCGCATCGCGTTATTTTAATCGAGTTATATAAGCCCATCCACAACGTTCAAATGGACCCGGTTTCATTTTCAAACGACACACCGGCTGAAGTGAAATTAAAACATCTTCCCTGCCCGCCTATTACAGTACGCATTCTTCAACAACATGCAGCTACGGCATTTGGTAAGCAAACTCAAGAGGGTATATCATATCGACACCTTATTTTCCTCTCTTTGAAAGCCCAGATTTAAACGGAAGACAAACAAAAAAAAAAAATCACCCTACTACAAAGAGTGGAAACACAGATGACTTTTGATGTTCTCCTCTCCCAAGCGTCTGGTACAGTGCTCTGCGCACAGTAGGCATTCGATACATCCCATTACTTCTTCTAAGAAAACATTCCCCCCTCGAGACTCGATGAATTCCACTACCCTGCTTCTTCCTAAAATCTGGCAGGTAGAAAACAATCCAGCCCACAACCGAGGGCTTTAAATGACACCATCTTTTTTCAAAAAAAATCTCTTTTCTTGGAACGCGCTTAAGGTTTCTTTCGGAGATTTAAGGTGAAACGCAGGGAGGAAGTCGGCATCCCGAATACCACACCGATGGGAAGAATGACCTTAGAAAAAGATCCGGCAAACTGGTAAAAACCGAGAGTGATGTTCTTCTATACACATGCACAGACTAGTGCCAGGACATTCAAACACCTTCGGGAGTCTGCCGCGAAACAAGTCGAACCCGCATTTCAGGGTGAAATGGAAGTCTGTGAGCCCATCTGCAAAGAGAAGGCCACCATTTAGGAAGATTCAGGGCACCGCCAACAGTACCACAGACTCACCCGGTTCTCGTCGTCGCAACACGATATCTGGCACGGCCTGGTGCCGGGCAGAGGGTCCGTGGAGACCGCGGAGGATCTGATCGCTGGCCTCGAGGATTCGAGCATGAAGTCAGTGGACAGTGGGCTTCTAGCCCCTCATTCTTCCCCGAGGCCTAAAAGTTTATGAGATCGTGTCCAGCAGGGGAGCAGGGATTCTTGCATGCAAGAATAGGGATTTTTCCCCCTCCCCATTCTCTCCCCCTGAGGCTACTGGTGCTAGTGAGACCTCAAAGATTCCCAGTGTGGCTCAGGTCACCTTTGACAACTGCAGACCTGAGGACCCTCTAGACACATGCCTGGCAAGCCATTCTCCCTCTGCTGCTTCTGCCCTTCTCTCTCCCCCACCCCGCCCTTCCCTCGCTGCTGCTCCTGCCCTTCTCTCTCCCCCCTCGCTGCTGCTCCTGCCCTTCTCTCTCCCCCCTCGCTGCTGCTCCTGCCCTTCTCTCTCCCCCCTCGCTGCTGCTCCTGCCCTTCTCTCGCCCCCCTCGCTGCTGCTCCTGCCCTTCTCTCGCCCCCCTCGCTGCTGCTCCTGCCCTTCTCTCTCCCCCCTCGCTGCTGCTCCTGCCCTTCTCTCTCCCCCCTCGCTGCTGCTCCTGCCCTTCTCTCTCCCCCCTCGCTGCTGCTCCTGCCCTTCTCTCTCCCCCCTCGCTGCTGCTCCTGCCCTTCTCTCTCCCCCCTCGCTGCTGCTCCTGCCCTTCTCTCTCCCCCCTCGCTGCTGCTTCTGCCCTTCTCTCTCCCCCCTTGCTGCTGCTCCTGCCCTTCTCTCTCCCCCCTTGCTGCTGCTCCTGCCCTTCTCCCCCCTCCCCCACTTTCTGCTGCTTCTGCTCTTCTTCTCTCCTTCTTTCTCCTGCTTTTCTCTTCCTGCTGCTTCTGCCCCCTCCTTTCTTCCTCTGCACCCTCCCTGCAACCCCTCTATCTCCAATAAAGAGGGGGTACCCACCAGGAACCAGAGAGCCGGCTCCTCTCTCCTCCGAGAGAAACGGGGCCTGGCTAGGTAGAAGCCCAGCTGTGAGCTTTTGGCCAGATGGCAGCCGGTGGAAAACACCTGAGTGGAGGCTAACCCAGCGGGGCTTAATCACTCCCCACCTGGACCGAGAGGGAGGAAGAAGCCACTGGAGAGTCCTCCGTGACATTTACGGACCGCTTATTATGTGCAGAGCACTTGTACTGGGGGTTTGGGAGAATTCAATAAAACAAAACCGGCTGATACGCTCCCTGCCCACAACGTGCTAACGGCCAAGACGCTACTGAGATGCTCGTTCATTCATTCGGTTGTATTTACTGAGTGCTTACTGGGCGCAGAGCACTGTACCAAGGTGCTCCAAGCTTGGAATCCTGCAGCGTGAGTGTGGCTAGACCGAAGGACCTATCTGGAAATAGGGAAATGCCGGCTTTCAATCCATCGATCGTATTTCTTGAACCCTCACTGCGTGCGGAAAGCTTGGGAACAACGGAATTAGCGGACGCGTCTGCTGCCCGTAACAAACTTACAGTTTGGAGGATCTGTATACTAGTCTATCAGGTATTTTTCTTTTTCTGAAATTTTAAGGGTATTTGTTAAGTGCTTTATTACGTGCCAGGCACCGTATTAAGCGCTGGGGTGGCTACAAGATGATCACGTCCCACATGGGGAGAGGGCCCGGGTTTTCGATCTAGACAGTAAACTGGTGTCTAAACTTAGGCTTAGTTGTGGGCAGGGAATGTGTCTGCTTATTGTATTCTCCCAAGTGCTTAGTAGGGTGCTCCGCACACAGCAGCGGGGCGGCTTAGCGGAAAGAGCGTGGGTTTAAGAGTCGGAGGACGTGGGTTCTAATCCCGCCTCGGCCGTATGTCTGCCGGGTGACCGTGGGCAGGCCACTTGACTTCTCTGTGCCTCAGTTACCTCATCTGTAAAATGGGGATTATGTCTGTGAGCCCCACGTGGGACAACCCGATCGCCTTGCATCCACCCCAGCGCTTAGCAGAGTGCTCGGCGCATACGAAGCGCTTAACAAATGCCATGATCATCATCACACCGAGAGCTCAATAAACACAATTGAACCAAGGACGGAATGCTTCATTCAGTCCCATTTATTGAAGGATCAGAGGCATGGAGAAGTGAAATGACTTTATGAGGCGACCGAGGCACAGAGAAGTAAAATGACTTGCCTGAGGTCACACAGCAGGCGCGTGACCGAGCCCGGAGGAGAATCTGGGTCCTCTGACTCCCAGTTCCGTGATCGATCACGCTGAGCCCCCCCCCCCCCGCTTCCCG
The DNA here is from genome assembly GCF_004115215.2 of Ornithorhynchus anatinus. Taxonomy (NCBI): domain Eukaryota; kingdom Metazoa; phylum Chordata; class Mammalia; order Monotremata; family Ornithorhynchidae; genus Ornithorhynchus; species Ornithorhynchus anatinus. Next base: position 19,616,130 of record NC_041744.1, on the reverse strand, counting down.
GACGTCACTGTGTCCACTGGAAAGGTCAGAACATCTTTCTCCTCGGCGACACCGCGATGGGAGGGGACGGATAATCACCCCAGATCAGCGCCTCACACGTCTTCGGGGGAATCAATCCGTCCTCTCTCCAGCAGTCTGCGGGAAAGAGTGATTTGCATGAAAGAGAATCCCAGGCCAATAAAGACCCAAATTACGCAGAAATTACTATCGTTCTGATCTCTCAGGAGTGTCGTTCGGCATTTCAGCTTTTCCGTTCCGATTCCCGAAGCCGCTCTCGAAGTGCGCGTTAAGAGACGTGCAGGCCGGACACTGTCTCTCGGAACCAAGTGTTCCTTTCAACCGTGACAACGGACCTGGTGGTGTCTCTTCTTCCATTCGGTCGTATTTATGGAGCGCTGACTGTGTGCGGAGAGCTGTGCTTTCCATCCCCCAGTCTCCCCGCCCTGCGAATTAGCATCGGTTTTGAACCAGGTGTGATGAGGCAGGCGGGCCTGGCGGAAAGAGCGCAGACCTAGGAGGCAGAGGACCCGGGTTCTAATCCCCACTCCGCCGCTTCCCTGCTGTTTGATCTTGGGTGAGTCACTTCACCTCTCCGACCCTCAGTTCTGTCGTCCGTAAAGTGGGGTGTCATGAAGTGTTCTCCCTCCTCCTCGCTTGATTGATCGAACCTGGCTCCCAGACCCATGTCCTTACCACTGGGCCTGGTTTACCCATTCATTCATTCATCCATTCGTTCATTCATTCAATTCAGTTGTACTTACTGAGCGCTTACTTTGCGCAGAGCACTGTACTAAGGGCTTAGGAGATACAATATAACAATAAACGGACACATTCCCCGCCCCCAGTACTGCCTCTCATCAAGTAGTAAGCTCCGTCAGGGCAACACGGCAGACAAGTGGTGGAGCAGGGATTAGAACCCAGGACCACCTGACTCCCAGGCCCGTGCTCTCTCCGCTACGTCTTGTCGTGGCTCATCATCGCCGCGGAGGTGAGGGTGGTGCGTAGTATATTTCCCCAGACATTTAGGAGAAGCGTTTAGGGTAAGCGCTCAGTAAGTACAGTGGAAGAATTGGCCGATAGGTTGACGCTTAGAGGACCTGAGGGGCTTAAAAGCAGGGCTGGGGTGGACAACTTGGAGACGTTTATATAGAGTCGAGCGCCATCTTTCACTTTTCCCTCTACTTTAGAAGCATTTCTCATCTTTAAGGAAAAGAAATCAAAGTAAATGAAATTAAGCCCCTAAGAGGTATCGTATTAATGAACCTATAAATTAACTAAAGAAATGAAGATCGGAGAAAACAGAAGACGTTCCAGCTAGATAATGGTAAAAAATCAATTTCTGTAACAAATAATGGCGGAGGCTATAGCAACAGGCCCCCTAAGTGATTCTTAGGAACGACGACGCTATCTCCCTTCTCGACAGGGGAGAGACGCATAAAAAGGAGATGTTTCCTGCCCACGCGGGCCTCCTCCTGTCCGGGAGGCCTTTCTTCGGTCGTCGTGGCTAATGCTTTGGAAATCCCGGTGACCCCGAACCCCGTGCTGAACGAGGGAGTCGACTGACTGTGTTCCTCCGTGGAGAGATGTGGATGTCGCTAAATGAATCCCGCCCAGACGGCCGATCGGCCTTAAACAGAAACAGACCGGCCCGGTCTGTTCTGGATGCCATTAGGGGCTCAGAGTGGGCAGAGTCTGAGGTCACCCAGCACCATATGGAGGTAACCGTGTTATTTTTGTCGAATCCGAGACAGCTCGGCGACCAGGAGAGAGGTTGGGGGGGGGAGTAGGAGGAGGTAGCGGAAGCGGCCGTCCGGAGTCCGCCGGTTTTTCTGGGCAACCTCATCCTACAGAGTGCGTTGGAACCTAAACCGAGCATGCTCTGACTCCAGCTGGGCGTCCCTCTGATCATCATCATAATAATAATCGTGGCATTTGTTAAGCGCTTACTATGGGCCGGGCACCGTACTAAGAGCCGGTGGGGGTACGAGCAAACGGGGTTGGACTCAGTCCCTGTCCCGCGTGGGGCTCACAGTCTCGATCCTCATTTTACAGATGAGGGAAGGGAAGGGACTTGCCCGAGGTCACACGGCAGATAAGTGGCGGAGTAGGGATTGGAATCCATGACCTTCTGACTCCCAGGAGTCTGCCTTGTACCGAAGCGCTTGGTACGGTGCTCTGCACATAGTAAGCGCTCAATAAATACGATCGAATGGTTGAATGAAGTGCTCAGTCCAGTGCTCCGCACGTAGGAGGTGCTCAGTAAATGCTGCCTTCCACGAGGGGCGGCGAGCAAGGGCGGCAGCGAGCCGCGCAAAGCATCCGACGCATTTCATCCATTTTCCTCAAAATTTCCCAAGAATTCCTACAGAAATCAAGAACGGACCTGATTGAGTCACAGCACGACCATGGCGCCGGAGGTCGGGGGACCCGAGTTCTAATCCCGGCTCCGCCAGCCGTCCGCCGTGCTACCTTGGGCAAGTCGCTTGACATCTCTGGGCTTCAGTTTCTCATCTCTGAAACGGGGGATGAGGTAGTTATCGCCTTTAGACCGTGAGCCCCACGTAGGACAGAGAAGGTGTTCGAACTGGTTGTCTTGACTTGACCCCGGCACTTGATACGATTATCACATTATTATTATTCCTCCTCCTCCTCCTCCCTCTTCTTCTTCTTCTTCTTCTTCTTCCAGGTGGAAGAGCATGAAGAACGTTGGACTGGTGACTGCTATCACGTTGTGAATTTCTCCAGAGCTTTAATTCTTTCCAAGAACTCTCATTTTAATCCTCACGGGCTCAACCCCGTTGTCTTTTCACCCCCATCTAGACTGTAAGTTCACTGCGGACAGGGGATGATGATAATGTTGGGTTTTGTTAAGCGCTTAGTATGTGCCGAGCACTGTTCTAAGCGCTGGGGTAAGTTACAGGGTCATCAGGTTGTCCCACGTGGGGCTCACAGTCTTAATCCCCACTTTACAGATGAGGGAACTGAGGCACCGAGAAGGCAGGCGACTTGCCCAAAGTCACACACAGCTGACAGGTGGCGGAGCCGGGATTAGAACCCACGACCTCTGACTCCTAAGCCCGGCCTCTTTCCACTGAGCCGCGCTCTGAGTCTACCAACCCTGCTGAATTGTACAGAGAAGCAGCACGGCAGAGTGGATAGAACAAGGGCTTGAGAGTCAGAAGGTCTTGGGTTCTAATCCCTGCTCTGCCACTTGTCTGCCGGGTGACCTTGGGCAAGTCACTTCGCTTCTCTGGACTTCAGTTACCTTATCTGTGAAATGGGGATTGAGACTGTGAGCCCCACATGGGGGCAGGGTCTGCGTCCAACCTGATTTGCTTGTATCCACCCTAGCGCTCAGGACAGCGCCTGGCACATAGTAAGCACTTAACAAATACCAGAATTATTATCACCTCTTGACTGCAAGCTCGTTATGGACAGGGAACACGTCTACCAACTCTGTTATATTGTGCTCTCCCAAGTCTTTAGTACGGTAATAATGATAACGATGATGATGATGTTGGCATTTGTTAAGCGCTTACTATGTGCGGAGCACTGTTCTAAGCGCCGGGCTAGATACAGGGTGATCAGGTTGTCCCACGTGAGGCTCACAGTCTTCATCCCCATTTTACAGATGAGGGAACTGAGGCACGGAGAAGTGAAGTGACTCGCCCACAGTCACCCGGCTGACAGGTGGCAGAGCCGGGATTCAAACCCATGAACTCTGACTCCCAAGCCCGGGCTCTTTCCACTGAGCCACGCTGCACGTAGTAACCGCTCAATAAATAGGACCGATGGATCGACTGCTTACTCTGCCGGGCACTCGGCGCGGTGCCCGGCACCCAAAAGGTGCTCGGCAAACACCACGGACCGAGTCATTTTACAGAGAAGGAAACGGAAGCCCAGAGAGGTTGAGCGACTTCCTCCGATCGCACGGCCTACGGAAGAACGGGAACGAGGCTTCTGAGGCGGCCGCCGTGTGCGCCCTTGGGCGATTTTCACTTCACTTCTCCGGGTTTCCGGTCGACAAGACGGGGATCCGTGCGAGGGACACACCATCTCACAGCCAACCCGGACCCTCTTCTCGGGAGAAGAAGTTAGATGGCCTCGGACGCCCCCGAGTCAAAAACCCATCCTTTTTTTCTCTCTCCCCTCCCAACTCGTTCATTCACTCGTATTTACGGAGCGCTTCCTGTGTGCAGGGCGCTGTGCGGAGCGCTTGGAGGGTACAGTTCGGCAACGGTAGAGACCGTCCCAATCGCCCCAGAGAAAGCCCGGCGGAGTAGCTCTAACTCCGCGCCTCTTCCACAACGGGGAGGATCATTTCCTGGTGGGTTGTACTGTTGGACCATTTCGTCTGTAACCGAAAGGGGCCACCGGGTGATTTATCGATTCCTGAAGCCCTCCGCGGTGGCTTCAGACATTATGATGGTTATTAACTAGGACATTGTACGGACAGTAGCAACTATTAGTTGACATCCCGGTTGCTATTGATCTACCATTCTCGACGATAAATGCGAGACTTTCTATCCACCAGAATTCAGCAATTTCTCCCTGGCAATCACGCCGCTCGAGAGAGAGTGAACGTCAAAAGCCTGAATAACCCATATAATTGATTCTCCACCTTCTTCGCCCCCTCCCCTTTCCTTCCTTTTTTTTTTTTTTTAAAATGGCATCTGTTAAGCGTTCACCAAGTGCCAGGCAGCGTATTAAGTGGACAGGGCTGGCCGCGGTCTATGTCCCACGTGGGGCTCTCGGTTGTAATCCCCGTTTTACAGATGAAGTAACCGAGGCCCGGAGAAGCGAGGCGACTTACCCGAGTCGCGCGGAAGGCACGTGGCAGAGCGCGACTCTCAGCGTTTCGACCGACTCTTTCTTGCAGGATCCCGGAGACCGCGGCCCAGAATTCTTCCCGTTCTTCTCGGCTCCGCCGTCCCGTGTTCGAAGAGACGATCTTTCCCGTCCCAGAGGTTAATGGGGTGCGTCAATCTGAGCCTCGCCACGGAGCACCGCGAACCCAAAAATAAATCTGACAAGACGGATGCGGGCCCCCATCCCTCCCCGTCTCCGAACCACTCGGGCCCTCTGGCTTCTCTCCCGAAACTCCAGAATTGATGGTGTCGGGATCTGCAGACTGAGGGAGCCGGGTTTCCAGCTCTGATCTGATTCAGCAGAAACGGCTTCGTGGCCCAGGGCCACGAGCCCTCGGCCCTCCTTCCACCGCTTGCCTCCCGGGACCCCCCCGCGCCTGATGCGGTCAAAAGAAAGTTAATAATAATTAATAACGGTGGTATTTCTCAAGCGCTTATTATGTGGCGGGCAACGAACTAAACGCTGGGGCGGATAACAAGATAATCGGGTTGGACACGGTCCCTGTCCCACATGGAGCTGACGGTCTTAATCCCCATTTTGCAGGTGAGGTCACCGAGGCACAGAAAATAACAATAATAGCCGGGGCATTTGTTAAGCGCTTACCACGGGCCGAGCACTACACCGAGTGCTGTGGTGGATGCAAGCAAATGTGGTCGGACACGGTCCCCCGTCCCACATGGGGCTCAGAACCAGCGTGGCCCAGTGGAAAGAGCCCGGGCTTGGGAGCCTGAGGTCACGGGTTCGAATCCTGGCTCCGCCACTCGTCAGCTGCGAGACTTTGGGCGAGTCACTTCACTTCTCTGGGCCTCAGTGACCTCATCTGGAAAACGGGGGTTAAGACTGTGAGCCCCATGTGGGACAAACTGATTGCCTTGTCACCTCTTTCCCCCCCCCAGTGCTCTGCACATAGTAAGTGCTTAACAAATGCCATTATTATTATTAGCATTATTTCCCATCTAGCACTGTGGATGCTAAATAAGGAATGGTAATTACGGTAAGGGCTTAAGGGCTAACTATGGGCCGGGCGCTGCGCTGAGCGCCGGGGCGGACGCAGGCACATCGGGTTGGACACAGTCCCCGTCCCACGTGGGGCTCCCGGTCTCGATCCCCGTTTTACGGATGAGGGAACTGAGGCTCAGAGAAGGGAAGTGACAGGCCCCAGGCCTCGCAGCAGACGAGGGGCGGAACGGGGATTAGAACCCACGACCTTCTGACTCCCAGTTCCGTGCTCTACCGGCTAGGGCAGCGTGGCTCAGTGGACCGAGCCCGGGCTTGGGAGTCAGAGGTCATGGGTTCGAATCCCGGCTCCGCCACCCGTCAGCTGTGTGACTGTGGGCGAGTCACTTCACTTCCCTGTGCCTCGGCGACCTCATTTGTAAAATGGGGATTAACTGTGAGCCTCACCTAGGTCAAGCCGATGACCCTGCATCTCCCCCGGCGCTCAGAACGGCGCTCTGCACCTAGTAAGCGCTTGACAAATACCAATATTATTAATAAGTACTACTGATTTAGTAGCGGGGGTCAGAGGGCTGAGTTTAGCCGAATGGGGAGGGCGTCAGAGGGCCGGCCGGGAAGCTCCACCCTGCGGGATCGGGATCGGGGGACGATTCTGCCCCGATCGATCCTCCCCGCTCTCCGGAGTTGGAACGAGCTCAGCGGTATTGGCTCAAACGGCCCCCGGAGCTGGATTCTCTGAGCCCTGGAGACATAACAGAGGTCTTTAAGATGAGCTACGTTGCCTTCAGAGGACTTGCCAGATCATACTCTCCTCTGGAAGGAGACGAGTGAATTAAAGCTGTCTGTCTCTCAGTCTCCCCCCGGGACCACAGAAGATGCCCCTCCGCGGCTCGGTGAAAAGAATACGGCATTTTCAGTCCGGAGGCCGGGGCTTTTCCTGTGGCATTCGTCGAGCGCTTACTCCGTGTCGAGCCCTGCCGAAGATACACGTTAATCGGGCCAAATACAGTCCCTGTCCCACGTGGGGCTCGCGATCTAAGTAGGGGGGGATCGAATCCCCGTTTGGCAGTTGAGGAAACTGAGGCGCGGAGACTCAGTTGACTCGCTCGAGGTCCCACAGCAGGCAAGTGACGGAGACGGGATTAGAACTCGGGTCTACCGGCTCTTAGGTTCATACGTTACCCACTGGGCCACGCTGGTTCTAATCCCAGCGAAGCCCCTCGTCTGCCGAGCGACTTGGGGCAAGTCGCTTATTTTCTCCGTGGTTCGGTTTCCTCCTCCGTAAGGCGGGGATAAAATATGTCTCTCGATCAATCAGCTGAAGCTGGGACAGAGAAAATGGGCAGGCTGGGTTGGGGGGAGGGGGGGGTGTGCCTTTCTGGTCAAGGGGAAGGGGGGGGTCTCTCCTAAGAACGGGGATGGAGGTCCCGAAGCAGTGACCGCCGCCCCCCCCCCCGCCATGGTGGAAGCGTTTTTTTCTTTAATGGCATTGGTTAAGCGCTTACTATGCGCCAGGCACTGTACTAAGCGCTGGGGTAGATACAGATCTGTCAGGTTGGACACCGTCCACGTCCCACAGGGAGATCACAGTCTTCATCCCCACTGTACGGTTGGGAGGACCAAGGTCACGCCACAGACGAGTGGCGGAGCTGGGATTAGAACTCGGGTCCCTCTAGAGTCCCGGCCCCAGTTTTGGAGGAAACAAAGATCTGCATTTAAATGCTTGAGATGGTGGAACCTGCTAAGCACTTACTGTGTGCAAAGCAGTGTGTTCTAAGCGCTGGGGGGGATCAGGTCGTCCCACAGTTTTAATCCCCATTTTCCAGATGAGGGAACCGAGGCCCAGAGAAGCGAAGTGACTCGCCCAAAGTCACACAGCTGACGAGTGGTGGAGTCGGGATTAGAACCCACGACCTCTGACTCCCAAACCCGGGCTCTTTCCACTAAGCCAAGTGCTTCGGGGAGCGGTCCCGGCACCAAGGGCTCCGAGGAGCAAAAGCGCTCAGCTGACAGGTTTGAGATTCGATGAACGCTTACTGGGTGTCAAGCACTGTTCTAAGCGCTGGGGCGGGCCCGGGATAATCAGGTCGGACACAGTCCCCGTCCCACCCGGGGCTCCCAGTCTTCATCCCCATTTTCCACACGAGGTAAATGAGGCCCAGAGAAGTGAACAACTTGCCTCAGATACCAGTGGCGGAGGCGGGATCAGAACCCAGGCCCTTCTGGCTCTATCCACGAGGCCGTGATAAATCTCACCGGGTTTAAACGTGCACGTCCACCGAGTCCCAGATCCGTTTCCGGACCCCGAGTTTTTCTTTCCCGTGGTCCCGAGGCGGAACGCCGGGGAAGGGGATCCTTCGGAGACAGACGGTGGAACGATACTCCGGGTTCTCTGATCCGTACGGCGTGGGTTTTTAGGCCGCCACGAGGGAGAGGGAGCCGGCCCTCCCGAGACTCTCTGTCGGTCGTCCAAATCCCGGCAAATGCAAGTTAAGCAATTTTTCTACCTTATCTCTGCAGTACCACGCCGGTCATTTCGAGAAAAGCCACTCTACAAACAGTGAGTAAATCGCACACTGTAAAAATAAATTATAGCGTCTCGGGAATTAGCACATGAGAAAAGGCCAGGCGTGCCATCCCCGGGCCCTTCTAAACCCGGGATTCTGTCCCCGGTGATTGGAATGGGACCCGTAAGCCCATCACTGGGCGGGGATCGTCTCCGTCTGTTGTTGAAGTGTCCATTCCAAGCGCTTAGTACAGTGCTCTGCACATAGCAAGCGCTCGATGAATACTATTGAGCGAATGAATACGTGGAGGAGTTTTGAAGAATAATAATGATGACGCTGGTATCTTTTCAGCGCTGGGGTAGATACCGGATAATCAGGTTGTCCCACGGGAGGCTCACAGTGAATCCCCATCTTACAGATGAGGTCACTGAGGCACAGAGAAGTGAAGCGACTCGCCCGCGGTCACACGGCTGACAGGTGGCTCCGCCGGGATTCGAACCCACGACCCGTGACTCCCAAGCCCAGGCTCTTTCCACCGAGCCACGCCGCCGGTGGGTCTCTGAACAACCAAACCCGTGGACGGAAGTGGCCCTCCGCAGCACCCCTTACCCGCGAACCCTGTCGATGGATCGACGTAAGCTCGTCGCCCGGCTTCTCTGGGCCTCGGTTTGCTCATCTGTAAAATGGGGATCGGGTCTGTGATTAGAGGCAACCCGATCAGCTCGCCTCTACCCCGGCGCTTAGAACAGTCCCTGAAAGACAGCAAGCGCTTAAATACCACAATTATGATTATCAGAGTCCTTGCAGGTACGACTCTGCATTTTGGGTACATGGGGAATGTGGGGAATAATCGTAACAATAATGTTGGTATTCGTTAAGCTCTGACTATGTGCAGAGCACTGTTCTGAGCGCTGGGGTAAACACAGGGGAATCAGGTCGTCCCACGTGGGGCTCACAGTCTTCGTCCCCATTTTACAGATGAGGGAACTGAGGCACAGAGAAGTGAAGTGACTCGCCCACAGTCACACGGCCGACAAGTGGCAGAGCTGGGATTCGAACTCATGAGCTCTGACTCCAAAGCCCGTGCTCTTTCCACTGGGGAAGGGAGGGGGGTTTGTGTGTGTGTGTGTGTGTGTGTGTGTGTGTGTGTGTGTCTGTGAGCAAATTTGCGTGCTATCTATCAAGTGCTCATTATGTGCTCATTACGTGCCGGACACTGTTCTAAGCACTGGAGCGGATACGAGCCAATTGGGACGGACACAGTCCTCGTCCCATACGGGGCTTAATCCCCACTGTACACATGAGGTAACTGAGGCCCGCACAATAATAATAATTATATTTGTTAAGGGCATACGACGTGCCGGACACTGTTCTAAGCGGCGGGGTGGATACGAACAAATCCGCTTGGACACAGTCCCTGTGCCATATGGGGCTCCCGGTCTTAATCCCCATTTTCAGATGAGGTGACTGAGGCCCGGAGAAGTGACTCGCCCAAGGTCACCCAACACACACGTGGCGGAGCCGGGATGAGAACCCGGGTCCTTCTGACTCCCAGGTCCGCGCTCTGTCATTCGATCCTATTTATTGAGCGCTTACTGCGGGCGGAGCACTGTACTAAATGCTCGGAAAGCACAACAGAGGGGCAACAGAGAGAGAGAGAGTCCCGGCCCGCAACGGGCAGCGTGGCTCATTCATTCATTCAATAGTATTTATTGAGCGCTTACTATGTGCAGAGCACTGTACTAAGCGCTTGGGATGAACAAGTCGGCAACAGATAGAGACAGTCCCTGCCGTTTGACGGGCTTACGGTCTAATCGGGGGAGACGGACGGACGAGAACAATGGCACTAAACAGCGTCAAGGGGAAGAACATCTCGTAAAAACCGATGGCAACTAAATAGAATCGAGGCGACGTACAATTCATTAACAAAATAAATAGGGTAACGAAAATATATACAGTTGAGCGGACGAGTACGGTGCCGTGGGGATGGGAAGGGAGAGGTGGAGGAGCAGAGGGAAAAGGGGGAAATGAGGCTTTAGCTGCGGAGAGGTAAAGGGGGGACGGCAGAGGGAGTAGAGGGGGAAGAGGAACTCAGTCTGGGAACGCCTCTTGGAGGAGGTGATTTTTAAGTAAGGTTTTGAAGAGGGAAAGAGAATCGGTTTGGCGGAGGTGAGGAGGGAGGGCGTCCCGGGACCGCGGGAGGACGCGACCCGGGGGTCGACGGCGGGACGGGCGAGACCGAGGGATGGCGAGGAGGCGGGCGGCGGAGGAGCGGAGCGTGCGGGGTGGGCGGTAGAAAGAGAGAAGGGAGGAGAGGTAGGAAGGGGCGAGGTGATGGAGAGCCTTGAAGCCTAGAGTGAGGAGTTTTTGTTTGGAGCGGAGGTCGATAGGCAACCACTGGCTCAGCGGCAAGAGCCCGGGCTTCGGCGTCAGAGGTCATGGGTTCGACCCCCGGCTCTGCCGCTCGTCAGCTGCGTGACTGCGGGCGGGTCACCTCGCTTCTCCGGGCCTCGGTTCCCTCATCTGTAAAATGGGGACTAACCGTGAGCCTCCCGTGGGACGACCCGATGACCCCGTATCTCCCCCAGCGCTCAGAACAGTGCTCTGCACCTGGTGAGCGCTTAACAAACACCAACGCTATCATTATTATTATTATTATCCGCTAGGCCACACTGCTTCTCCGTGTGGCCTTCTAACGTTCAAACGCACACGGTCCCTTCGGACGGAGCAGGGGTCGGAGGGGCGGTGGCCGCAGCGTCCCCGGTTAGGACCGTGGGTCCGGAGGCGGGAGCGGGGAGGAGGGGCGGGGGGGGTCCGGATGAGAAGGACGGGACGGCTCTCCGGGGATCCCGGCCAACCGTTCCGCCTGGCAGCGGTGCCGACTCACAGATGCTGACCTGTCGGCTCCGAAGAGTCACGAAGAGACCAGGCGAGTGTTCATCGGCATTCTTCCTGGAAGTGGACGCCGGAGCCAAAGGCGGGGGGGGGGGGAGGGGGGGCGGAAGAGAAAGCGACACGGAAGGGCCGACCCGCCCTGGCCCGAGGTCATTCAGACGGGGTTTTGTTTTCCGCGAGGCCGTCTCCGGGCTGGTCCGTCGGATTGACCGCTGCTTGTAATAATGATAATAATAATGAATGATGATGATGGCGTTTGGTAAGCGCTTAGCGTGTGCCAGGCACCGGACTGAGCACTAGGGTGGATACAAGCAAATCAGGGGGGCTCACGGTCCCATTCTGTAATTACGGGATCTGTTAAGTGCGCAGGCATCACGGCTGCCGATTCTGTCAGATAATTATAATAATAACAGTGGTAACTTTTAAGCGCTTACTGGGTGCCGAGCATTGTACTAGGTGCTGGGGTAAAGAGAAGATAATTAGGTCCCACATGGGGCTCCCAGACCAAGGAGGAGCAACAGGCATTGAATCCCCATTTTCCAGATGAGGGAAGTGAGGCCCAGAGAAGGGAAGCGACTTGTCCGAGGTCACGCGGCAGGTGAGCGACGATTCTGGGATTAGAACCCACGACCTCTGACTCCCAAGCCCGTGCTCCTGCCGCTAGGCCATGAGGCAAACCAGCTGGAATCTCGGAACTCCCCGCCGGCTCCCAAGGGGGCTTTTTTTTAAAAAATGGGATTCGTGAAGAGTTTACTATGCTTCGGACACCGTTCTAAGCGTCCCGGGCGGGTCTAAGTGAATCAGGTCGGACACGGTCCCCGTCCCGCATGGGGCTTCCGGTCTGAGTGGCGATCCGGAAAAACCTGAGCCGAATCCGCGGGGCGTCGTTTCTGGGATCCTCTTCCGGCTGGGCCTTACCCCGCCATGTTTGCCCTTTGAGGATTCGGCCCAGGAAAGTAATTTTCCACTCCCGAATGCCTGGCAGAAAATAAAAATAAAAATAAAAAAGGCTTCGCCTGGCTCCGGATCGACACGGCCGTCGGGTCTGAAAGCATAAAGCACGTGGACGGCCAGGGACCCCCTAATGAGGATCTGAGAGAGGAAACAGACATCTGTTAGATAGAATCAGGATTCCCTGGGGAAGCGGGGCGGTGGAGGGGGGAGGAGACGGGGAATGGGGAGGCGGGGTTCGTCGCCAGAGCGAAATCGGAGAAACAGAAGCCTGGCCGGTTGCGGATGGATTCTGGGCCCCGGGATCCACGAAGCATCATCCTGGGGGAAGACGCGTAAAGATCGGATCGTTGCGTTCCCCCCCGAGGGAGACGCGTGATAACGGTGGGGTTCTGTTAAGCGCTCGCTCCGTGCTAAGCTCTGTACTCGGGAAGCGGCGTGGCTCAGTGGAAAGAGGCCGGGCTTGGGAGTCAGAGGTCATGGGTTCGAGTCCCCGCTCTGCCGCTCGTCAGCTGCGAGACTGTGGGCAAGTGGCTTCTCTGTGCCTCAGTTCCCTCATCTGGAAAATGGGGATTAACTGTGAGCCCCACGGGGGACAACCTGATGACCCCGTACCTACCCCAGCGCCTAGAACAGTGCTCTGCACCTAGTGAGCGCTTGACAAATACCAACGTTATTATTACTCAGCACCGGGGCAGATAGAAGACGAGAGGGTCGGAAACCGCCCTTATGAGCTTCAGTCTAATGGCGGGGGGAGAGCAGGTATTGCACCTCCATTTTTCAGATGAGGTTAATCATCGTGGTATCTGTTAAGCACTTACTACGTGCCAGGCGCTGTGCTAAGCGATGGGATGGAAGCAAGCAAAAGACTTGGACACCGTCCTTGTCCCTCGTGGGGCTCACATTCTCAATCCCCATCTTACAGAAGAGGTAACTGGGGCACAGAGAAGTGAAGTGACTCGCGCCGGGTCACACAGCAGACAAATGGAAGCGCCGGGGTTAGAAGTCAGGTCCTTCTGACGCCGCGGCCTGGGCTCCATCCGCCAGTTCGCGCTGCTTCTCCCGGTTCCTGAGGCCCAGAGAAGGGAAATAACCTGGCCAAGGTCACACGGCAAGCAAGAGGAGAAGCCGGGATTAGAACCCAGGTCCTCTGACCCTCCAGGTCTCTGCGGGCACCATCTCGGTGTCTGTCGGTCTCCCATTCTTGCGTCCCTCTCTCCACCCCCACACGAGTACCGTCTGGGTGCCGATTAGGTGGGAGTCCCGTCTACCAACTCTCCGGTGCTCTCCCAAGTGCTCGGTCCAGCGCTCTGCCCACAGCAGGGGCTCAGGAAATCCCACCGGCGGGCGGATCGACTGACTGGAAGCCCGTCCTCTCGACTGTAAGCCCGCCGTGGGCGGGGATGGGCTCTCTTTTTTGCCGGATTGTACTTTCCAAGGCGCTTAGTGCAGTGTAAGCGTTTAATTAATACGATCGAATGAAAGAACGTATGATCGACCGCTTTCCGATTCCCCAGGAGAGAAGCTCAACGAGGCGTCGGGGAGAGACTAATCCCGCGGATCCATCGACAGCATTCACCGAACGCCCACCGAGTGCCACGCACCGGGCTAAGCGCTCGGGAGAAGAGAGCAGAAGTGAGATTCACGGCTCGTGGCCCGCGGGGAAGATGAACCGGACCGAAGATTCTTTCACAGAGAGTCGGGGCAGGGGAAGGAGGAAGCATCAGATGGACATCCGTAGGGTGGAATACCTGAATCTGGGTCCACGGAGAAGTCACGAGGGTTTTAGACCGTAAACTCGTCGGGGCCAATTCTGTCGGATTATCCTCTCTCAAGCGCTTAGTCCGGGGCTCCGCGCGCAGGAGGCGCTCAGTAAATACCGCTGGGAGATCGATCGACTTTACAGACCCTGAGGTGTAAAGCAGTGTGGATTGAGCCCGGGCCTGGGAGTCAGAAGGTCTTGGGCTCTAATTCTGCTCCCCCTCAGGGCCGCCGTGTGACCTCGGGCAAGTCGCTAACCTCTCCGGGCCTCGGTCACCTCATCTGTAAAAGCACAGGGACCGGGTGCGAGTCCGACGCGGGACGGGGACCGCGTCCAATCCGATCAACTCGTGTAATGATAACGGCGATGACGGGACGTGTTAAACGCCTACCGTGCGCCAGACGCTGTCGTAAGCGCCGGGGGCAGATACGGGGTAATCGGGTTGGCCCGCGTGGGGCTCACGGTCTTCGTCCCCGTTTTACAGACGAGGTAACCGAGGCCCAGAGAAGCGAAGCGGCTTGCCCAGGGTGACACAGCAGACGCGCGGAGGGGCCGGGATTAGAACCCGGGTCCCCTGACTGCCAAGGCCGGGCTCTTCCCGGGGGTTGGGACGGCGCTTGCCAAGCACTTAACGAGTACCGTTATTAGTATGGGGAAGCCCTCCCCGGGGGGAGAGCGAACGCGTCGGATCCGCTCCTACCGTATCTTACCCCAACGCGCTTAGCACGGCGCTCGGCACGCGGCGAGCATTTCGCACGGACCGCTGGACCGCGGTGGCAATCTCACCACCGTAAGCTCCTTCCGGGCAAGGATCGTGGGCGTTTACTACACCGCACTCCCTCAAGCGCTCAGCGCCATGCCGTCCGGCTATCCGGCGCTCGGTGAATCCCCTCCGCCAAGCCGGGCCTCTAGCGTGCTCGGGAAGAGAGGGGGAGAGAGAGAATCCTTCCTTCAACCGAGTCCGCCCGTGTGAACCAGCCGGACCCCGAGGAGCGACGAATTCAACCAGTTGGGCTCCCAAAGCCTCGGTCACCGCCTCGCTGGGGGAGGTGAGCGGCGTGGCCAGCCCAGAGGCACCGGGACGCTCCCAAGAACTAACTCCGTGTTATTACCTGGATACCCGTCTGAGTGGTTAGGAATGGACTGTCCAACCGTCCCCCTGACTCTCCATCCCCGTCTCCCAGTGACCCAGCCCGGACCCTCCCGCGCCCCTGCCCCTCCCCTCTCCATTCGATCGTATTTATCGAGCGCTTACTTGGTGCAGAGGACTGTGCTAAGCGCTCTCCATCTCCGACTCTCTTCAGTGACCCCCCTCCCAGACGCCCCCCCCCCCCCCATCCCCTACTCTCCCCCAGTGTCCCAGCTCGGACCATCCCACACCCCTGACCCTCCCCCGTCCGTCCCTGACTCTCTCCCAGTGACCCGGCCGGGACCCCTCCCACCCCCCCCCCCCCCCCATCCAGCCCTGACCGTCCAACCCCCCGACTCTCCCCCGTCCGGCCCCGTCCGGCCCCCGGTGTCCCCGCCTGGACCGCCCGAGGCCTCCGATCCCCCCGTCCGCCTCCGACAGTCCCGCAGTGACCCGGCACGGACCCTCCAACGGCCGCGACCGTCCCCCGGCGACCCCGCACGGACCAGGTCCCCCGTCCACCCCTGACTGTCCCCCGGCGACCCAGCGGGGACCACCCAAAGCCCCCGCCCCGCACGGACCGCCCGACCCCTCTGACCCTCCCCTGTGCCCCCCCTCCCCCGACTGTCCCTCACTGTGACCCCGCTCGGACCGCCCGACCCCTCTGACTCTCCCCGGCCACCCCCGAGGCTCCCCCAGTGCCCCCGCCGGGACCCCCCGAAGCCCCGGATCCCCCCCGACCCGTCCTCCCCCGACTGCCCCCCCGGTGAGCCGGCACGGCTTCCCGGGAGAACGGACTCCCCCTCCGCCCCCGGGTCGGGGTCGGGCGGGGGGTGGGGGAGGGGGCTCCGGAGGACTAAAGCTCGGGGGGGCGGGGGGCCGCGGACCCTCCAGACTTCAGTCCCCGGGGCGAGGGGAGGCCCGGCCGGAGGGGGGAGGAGGGGGATGGAGGAGGAGGAGGATGGGGGAGGGGGATGGAGAGGAGGGGAGGGGGCGGAGTGTCCCTCCCCGGGTATATAAACCCGGCGCCACTGACAGCCACAGATCCCGCCCGGCCGGCCCGCTCCTCTCCTCTCCTGTCCTGCTCGGACCGGTCCTGTCCCGGTCCGGTCCCGTCCGGTGGTGTCCCGTCCCGCCCGGTCCTGTCGGGTCCGGTCTTACTCGGCCCGGTCCTGCCCCGTCGGGTCCGTCCCGCAGGCCGGTCCCCGGGAGATGCCCCGGCGGCGGGGCCAGTGAGCGGGCCGGGGGGGACACCCCCTCCGGGCCGACCGGACCCTTCCTCTCCTCCGCCCCCGCCGCACCGCCGGACCGACCGGCCGGTCGGGGAGGGAGGCTCGGGAGGCCGGGGAGGGAGGCTCGGAAGGCCGGGGAGGCAGGCTCGGCCGGCCGGGAGGGAGCCTCGGACGTCCCGGAGGGAGCCTCGAACGGCCGGGCCGGGCCGGGCCACGGCCACGATGCTGCCGCCGTCGCCGCCCGCGCTGCTCCTCCTGCTCGGGGCCTCGATGCTCGGGGCTCAACGCGCCGGAGCCCTCAGGGTCTTCAGCGGTGAGTGAGAGCCGGGCCCCGGGCCGGAGGGAGGAGGAGGAGGAGGAGGAGGAGGAGGAGGAGGAGGAGGGGAGAGGGCAAGAAACCCCTGAGGGAGGAGGGGGCAGCCCCTCAGAGGGCGGGGGGCATCGCCTGAGAGGGAGCGGGCAGCTCCCGAGGGGGAGAGGAGGCAGCCCCCGGGGGGGGGGGGGCGACCCCTGAGAGAGGAGAAGGGGGCATCCCCCGAGGGAGGAGGGGGCGTCCCCTGAGAGGGAGGGGCGGCTCCCGAGAGGGAGAGGAGGCAGCCGTCGAGGGAGGAGGGGGCGACGCCTGAGGGAGGAGGGCCCGGCCTCTGAGAGGGGAGGAGGGGAAGCCCCTGAGGGACAAGGGGAGAGGGCAACCTCTGAGGGAGGAGGGGGCGTCCCCTGAGAGGGAGGGGCGGCTCCCGAGAGGGAGAGGAGGCAGCCCCCGAGGGAGGAGGGGGCGACCCCTGAGAGGGGAGAAGGGGGCCTCCCCTGAGGGAGGAGGGGACGTCCCTTGAGAGAGGAGGGGGCATCCTCTGAGAGAGGAGGGTGTACTCCTGAGGGAGGAGGGGAAGCCCCCGAGGGAGAAGGGTGGGGGGCGGCCCCCGAGGGACGAGGGGCACCAGGGGCCGACCGGCAGTTGGGGCTGGAGGGTCGGGGGCGGTGGAGGGCTGCCGAGCTTCCGCGGGGCCTGGCGAACCCGACCCCCGGACCGGCGAGCACAGAGAGCGAGAGCCGGGCCCGCCGGGGCCCAGCACGTCCGAGACAGAGAGACCCTCCACCTTCCTCCTCGACCCACGTTCCCGAGGACTCAAGTGTCGGACTAGTTAATACCCTCTCTTCCCCTTCTCCGCGTCCTGCCCGCTCACCCTGTCCTCCGGCCTCCTCTTCCCCACCTCTGGCTTCTTCCTCTTCCCCTCGACCTCTTCTTCGGCCTCCTCTCCCCCCGCTCCCGTCCTCGTAATCCTGCCTCCGCCGCGTCGGCTGTGCGGCTTCGGGCCGCTCGCCTGGCTTCTCTGTGCTGCGGTTCCCTCGCCTGTCAGATGGGGATTAAGACCGCGAGCCCCACGTGGGACCTCCTGATTCCCTCGTGTCGGCCCCGGCGCTCGGAACGGTGTTCGGCCCGTAGTAAGCGCTTAACAGATACCGTAATAATAATGAAGCTAGTCGACTCCTCCTCTCCCCCCGACTCCGCTCTATCCTCCTCTTCTCCCCCACCCCAACTCTATCCTCTTTCTCCCTTTCATTCGTTCAACTGCATTCACTGAGCGCTACAGACTACATCTCCCGGAAGTCTTCGTGCCCCGAGTCCCGTGCAAATCACCGCACCGAACGCTTCTCCCCCGACCTTCTCCAGCCTCCTCCTCTCGCCTTCGCCCCGACTCTGTCCTCCTCGTCCTCTCCCCCAACCCTCTTCTCTATCCTCTTCCTCTTTCCACACCCCGATTTTATCCTCCTTTCTCCACACCCTCTTCTCCGTCCTCCTTCTCTCCCCTAACCTTCTCCTCTAACTTCTTCCTCTCTCTACACCCCGATTTTATCCTTCTTTTTCTCCTCACTCTCTTCTCCGTCCTCCTTGCCCCTAACCCTCTTCTCTAGCCTCTTCCTCTTTCCACACCCCGATTTTATCCTCCTTTCTCCACACCCTCTTCTCCATCCTCCTCCTCTCCCCTAACCCTCTTCTCTAGTCTCTTCCTCTCTCCACACCCCGATTTTATCCTCCTCTTTGTCCTCCTCCTCTCCCCTAACCTTCTTCTCTAGCTTCTTCCTCTCTCCACACCCCGATTTTATCCTTCTTCTCCTCACTCTCTTCTCCATCCTCCTTGCCCCTAACCCTCTTCTCTAGCCTCTTCCTCTCTCCACACCCCGACTCTATCCTCCTTTTTCTCCCCGCCCTCTTCTCCATCCTCCTCCTCCTCCTCCCCCCCAACCCTCTCCCTTCCCACCCTCTTCTCTAGCCTCCTCCTCTCCTCTCCCCTCCACCCCACCCCCCCCCCCCAGCAGAGCCCCGAGCTCCACCTCCGGTACCTGCTGCGGTCGTCCCACTGGAGAGCCAAGCCGGGCAGCTGGGCAAACGTGGGAGGAGTCCCATCAACCTAGCCGGGAAGGCTCCCTGAGTCGGGCAAACCGGGATCTGTCCCCGCCGCCACCCAGGGGACGCGTGGTTAGCTCGAACCTAATCCGTCCCCCTCGTCTTGGGGCCGAGGGCTCTGATCTTTACCCCATCGATTGACGGAAGGGATTCTCCACACCCCGCCTGCCCCCGTCCCTCGAGCGAGGCCGTGGCCGGGGAGAGTCGGGCTTCTCGGGCAGCCCTGCTGACCGTGTGAACGTCGGCTGGGCGTCGGACGGAGGAAGATTGGCGTTCTCCATTTCTTGTATGTGCGAGGAAGCAGACCCCTGCCCCCTCCCCGCCCCCTATGCCCTTCCCGGGCCACTCTGAAGGTGGCACTCGAGGAAGGCGACCCGGTGGCTTAGTCTGCCTGCTTCTGAGGGTAGAATTCCTTTCATAAAAATGGAAATCTTTCATCCACTCCCCCCGGCTTTCATTTGCCTTAAAGGTGAATTGCCCGGGGAATGGCAATTTGAAGGGCCGGGGGTCGATTTTCCCTCCCAAACCCAGACTCTAGGGAGCCTGTCGCTGTTGAGAACTCGGACGGTCAGCTCCGTAACCCTCCCATCGGCGCCCGTTCTCCCTGCCGGCTAAATCCCACTGATGCCGCCAGGCTCCGGGGGAGCGGACAGGAGAGTGCGGATTGTCCTGTGCAGACTTTCACCCCCCAAAAAACCAGTTGGCAGTCGGCCATCCCTTTCCCCTCCTAACCCCCGAGCGATGTTCCCTCAAATACCGAGGGGCCAGAGGAGATTCGCGGCCATATTTCACGGGCACGGTGTGTGAGAGACTCTCAGTGGGACCCTCCCAGATGCCCCTGATAGCAGCTTCCTCTCCAGACGCTACTTCGTTTTAGTGTTTGAGAGGGAGGTGCCTAGACCGGCTCAGTTGGTGTGATTCTGGGTGTAGAATTCCTGCCATAAAAATGGATGTCTTTCATTCACTCCCCAGAGCTTTCGATTGCCTTGAAGCATATGGAGAGCTCTGTAAGGCCAAGGATCATTTTCTAACCCCAAATTCCAGGCTGCTGACAAGTCTGTCCCCTTGCTCTGATGTTGACAGAGGCTCAAGTTGGTCTTCCATTTGCTTGCTTAGGCTGAGTGGGCATTTCTGGAGTCATAGCTCACAGTCGATCGATCGATCAATAGTATTCAGTGAGCGTCGAACTGTGCCATCACTTATATGTAACCTCGGATCAATCATTCGGTCGATGGCTTTTATTGACTGCTCACTGAAGGCAAAGCATAGTACTAAGCAATTGGGGGGGGGGGGGGGTAGAATTCAGGGAAACATGATTCCTGCCCACAAAGGTCTTACCCTCTAATGGGGAACTTACCCTCGTGTTTATTCATACATATATATACATATATATATATACACATATATATATATATACTTATCGATTCTAGACTGCAAGCCTGTTGTTGGGTAGGGATCGTCTCTATTGCCGAATTGTACTTTCCAAGCGTTCAGTACAGTGCTGTGCACACAGTAAGCGCTCCATAAATACGACTGAATGAATGAATTTGGATTCCTCGGTAAATTCTCCGTTACGGCGTCAGCTCGCCGTGGAAAGGAGTCCGTCTCTGTTTCGTACTTCCTAAGAGCTCAGTCGGGCGTATTGGACCAGTGGGCGCTCAATCAACCAGCCAGTCGACGGTACTGATCGAGCGCTTTCCGGGTGCGGAGGGCTGTACTAAGCGCTCGGGAAAGTACATGACGACGGAGTTGGCAGACACGATCCCTGCCCACGGGCGATTACAGTCTAGAGGGGGAGACGGCACTGAAATAAACTTCAGAGAAAACGGCAGAGTGTAAGGTCCAGGTCGAAACGCCTCCCTCAGAAGGGAGAGCGAGCAGAAAAAAGAAGGTTTAGTTGGGGAAGGCTTCTTGGAGGAGATGTGATTTTAGGTGGGTTGTGAAGGGAGAGAGCGCGGCCGTCTTTCGGATATCAAGGGGGGAGAGAACCCGAGGGAGCTGTGGGCAAGGGGTCGGGGGGAGACAGGATTGAGGTACAGCGAGTAGGTTGGTGTTGGACGAGTGAAATGTGCGGGTTGGGTCGCAGTAGGAAATCGGGGAGAGTTGACTGAGTGCCTGAAGGAAGGAGTTCCTGTTGCGATGGAGCTGGATGGACACCCGTAGGAGCTTTCTGAGGCGCGGGGAAGACGTGAACCCAACGTGTTCTTTGAGAAAAATGGTCCCGGGAGCAGAGTGAAAGTGTTAGAGAAGCAGCATAGCCTAGTGGCAACAGCAACGGGTTGTTGTCAGAAGATGTGGATTCGAATCCTGGCTCCGCCACCTGTCTGTGTGACCTCAGGCAAGCTACTTCACTTCTCTGTGCCTCAGTTACCTCATCTGTAAAATGAGGATTAAGACGGTGCGCCCCACCGTGGGACAACCTGATTACCTTGTATCCCCCAGGGCTTAGAACAGTGCTTGGCACATAGTAAGCGCTTAACAAATACCATAATAGGAATAATAATAATAATGATAGATGGGAGTGTGGAGAGACAGGAGGCAGGGAGGTCAGCGAGGAGGCTGATGCGGTAGTCAGGGTGCGAAATAATGAGTCCTCGGATCAGCGCAGGAGCGGTTTGGAGAGGAAAGGGAGGATTCCGGAAATGTTGCGACGGTAGACGGGATTTCCTACGGGATTGACTGTGATGATGATGACGATGACGGTATCCGTGGAGCACTTACTAGGCGCCAGGTACTGTTCGAAGCGCTGGGTGCTGGCCGGAGGAGCGAGATGAGTTGAGGACGATGCCAAGGTTGCGGACTCGTGAGACAGGGAGGATGGTGATGTGGTCTACGGTGAAAGGAGAGTCGGTGAGAGGAAAGGGTTTGTTTGGGTGTGAAGGCGTGGAGTGCTGTTTTGGACACGTTTGAGGTGTCGGTGGGACATCCAATGGAGATATCCTGGGGGACCCGAGTTCTAATCCCGGCTCTGCCACCTGCCTGCTGTGTGTCCTTGGGCAAGGCACTTCACTTCTCCGTGCCTCAGTTACCTCACGTGTAAAATGGGGATGAAGACCGTGAGCCCGGTGCGGACCGGGGACCGTGTCCGACCCGATTTGCTTCCATCCACCCCGCTGCTTAGTACATAGTAAGCAGTTCAAAACTACCGCTATTAACATTATCATCACCTTCGTGTCCCGGAGACGGGAGGAAACGCGAGACTGCAAAGAAGGAGAGAGAATGCTATTGCTACTATTAGCGAGAACAGCCCTCAGGGCTTGGGCAAGTAACGGAGAGTTAACAGGCCAGGGAGTTTGTGGTCTCCGGGGGGAGACGGCGGGAGAGACAGATGTTAAAAATAATTGTCAACGCCATCCTCAAACACACGCTCCGATAATACCGACTGAGCTTTAAGATGATTCCCCCCTCTCGCGCCGGGGCACGGCTCCCCATTTATCGGAGAAAGAGGAGGATGAGCCCGAGTAAAGCTGGCACGTGTAGGTACCCGATGGATGGTATTTATCGGGCGATCACTATGGGCGGAACACTCTGCTGAGCACCGGGAAGAGTACGACGAGCTTACGGTCCCCGCCTGGCCGTGCCATTTAGAGAACCGGCGGTTTGACGGCACGGCGGTCGAAACCCCTCGTCCTTGGCCCTGTTTTTCGGGAATCCGGAGGCGACATCTGGAAGGTTCATAATGAACTGGATTTCCAGGACCCCAATTGGCAGAAACGATGTTTACTTGATGTTCAAACAATTCCTAAGATGTGTTTTCGTCGGGAGCGATTTCACGGTCCCCGACCGTGAAATAGACCCCGACGGCAGCGTGACCATCTGTGGGAGAATTTGTCGGTGTGTCCAATCGGGCCCGGCCGATCCCGGGGCAGGCTATCAGATGCGAGCGGCGGGCCGGGATGCCAAGTCCTGGAGGTTTCTGGGAGGTCTCGGGGCAACCTGCCGCGCCCCTGGGGTGAAGGGTTCGCTCACTTGGATTCCCTAGAAGGCGTGTGAACTCTGTGGGAGGTACCACTGTATTGGCATCTCCCAAAACCGAAGTTCAGTGCTCTGTACTCAATAAGTGCTCAATGAATGCCGCCGCTTGACTGATTGAACCCCTTGGGTAGGTCAAGGCCACCGTGAGTCCATGGTCTTCCCTGAACTGGGCGGGTGCCGGCGGCTAGCTTATTATTCTTCTTCTTAATTACATCATTGTGAATATGAATATCGCATAATATATCATAATGACACAACTAATAATATTATCAGTATCATATGCCATTGTATATGAATCACATAATAATCACAACACTAACAACTGTGCTTCTAAAGTTCTTACTACGGGCCGAGCACTATCCTAAGCTACAAGATAATCAGGTCCCAGATGGGGCTCACCGTCTAAATAGGAGGGAGCACAGGTATCGAATCCCCATTCTGCAGACGAAGGAACCGAGGCCCGGGGAAGTGAAGTGACCGACCCGAGGTCGCGCAGCAAGCAAGTGGCAGAGCCGGGATTAGAATCCAGAGAAGCAGCGTGGCTTAGGGGGTAGAGCACGAGCCTGGGAGTCGCAAGGACCTGGGTTCCAATCCCGGCTCTGCCACGTGTAGCCTTGGGTAAGTCACTACCCTTCTCCGGGCCTCGGTTACCTCATCTGCAAAACGGGGATCGAGAGCGTGAGCAGGGGCGGGGACCGTATCCACAGCGTTCAGCACAGTGCCCGGCGTTGACGGCAGACGGATAGAACGCCTTTTTGGAGATGCGAGGGAGTGGCCCGCCGCATCGCAGCTCCCTCCGCCGAGGCCCCGGGGAGGTCCGGGGAAGGAGCGGGGATCTTCTCAACCCTGGACTCTGGGAGGTTCCCTGATATTATGCGAGGCATGAAGTGATGATAATGCAGTTTTCAAAGAAGCAATTACTTTAAGTATCTATCGAGCAGGAAAGGGCCAGCCTAATCTTATGACCGGCCACTTAACAAGCTGTATATTAATCACAGGCACGGTGCCCAAACTACA
Organism: Ornithorhynchus anatinus; assembly: GCF_004115215.2. Classification (NCBI taxonomy): domain Eukaryota; kingdom Metazoa; phylum Chordata; class Mammalia; order Monotremata; family Ornithorhynchidae; genus Ornithorhynchus; species Ornithorhynchus anatinus. Next base: position 19,592,429 of record NC_041744.1, on the reverse strand, counting down.
GCCAGCAGCCATTTCACAGAGGGTTTTTTCCAGGGGAATCTTCTTCCTTCGGGGTGGGGCATCTTTTTGGCGAGGGAATCAATCGGCCCTTTGGTTTCATGTTGTGAAACCCTCCCATTTTATAATAATGATAATGGTACCTGTGAAGTGCTTCTTATATACCAAGGGATCGAAACAAGTTAGAATGGAAACAGTCCCTGTCCACAAGGGGTTCACAGTCTCGATCCCCATTTTCCAGATGAGGTAACTGAAGGGCAGAGAAGTTAAGTCGCTTGCCCAAGATCTCCCAGCAGGCACGCGACGGAGCCGGGATTAGAACCCAGACCTGTGTTCTGAAGGAGAAAAGCTGGGCTGAGGGCAACATCAAAATCCTCTGGTCTCCAGGGGGACGATGAGAGATGGGATCCGGCTCTCTTTCCTAACCGGCTCTGCCTTCGTCCACGTGGTCCGAGAGAGGACCGGTCTTCTATTTCCTCTGCCGTGAGCATCTAGAGGTGAACGGAAGCAGAGGGAGGCGAAGGAGGTTAGGGCTGGGAGTCAGCGGATCTGGGTTCTAGTCCCTGCTCTGTTGTGTGATCTCGGGCAAGTTACTTAACCTCTCTGGGCTGCGGTTTCCTCCTCTGTCACATGGGGGTAAGGTACCGGCTCTCCCTCCGAGGCCTAGTACCATACGTTTAGGGGAATACGATATAACACTAAACAGACACGTTCTCTGCCCACAACGAGTTATCATAATAATTATTATTTTTCGTTCGTTCGTTCGTGTTTACGGAACGCTTACTGCGTGCAGAGCGCCGTTCTAAGCGCTTGGGAAATTCCACTACAACGATAAACAGTGACATTCCCTGCCCACAATAAGCTTACAGTCTAGAGAGACATCAGTTCAAAAAATAAGACGACAGATACGCACATAAGTGCTGTGGGGCTGGGATGGGGAAAAAGCAAAGGGATCAAGTCAGGGCAACGCAGAAGGGAGTGGGAGATGAGGAAAAGTGTCATCTCATGGCATTTTGTGCATTCGGAGACTCCGGTTTTCATAATGAGTCCAAGTGGAAAAGCTCAAACCCCTAACGGCGGGAGAGTCTGTCGACCCGCGCGCTATCCCGATCAAACGGATTCTATCTAGCCCCCCTGCTGATTTCTGGGCTCCCAAGGCCGCGACGTCGTCGTCGATAAATGGGTTACGCTGAGTGAAAAACGGTGAGAAATCCAAATTTCACGTTGAATTGTCGGGGGCAACGGCTTGCTGACGCACATAAAATTTCCACGGACGCTTACGCACGCAGAATCGATTATGGCCAACTCCCCGATGGCGGGGCCGAGAAAAATGGAAGCAGTTATTACGGAAAGAGCTTTTAATTTAAGGAATGCTAAGTTAATAAGCAGAACTAAAGCCAAAGAAATAGATATCTTCCACACAGACGAGAAAAGGGAGAACTCTCATGATTTAATGGCTTGGTGCCCCCCCTCCCCTTCTCCCCCTCCAATCAGGAAATGTCATATAGATTTTTTTTTCATAAAAAGACTACTTAATCCAAAGGCTAAAACTGAACTTCATCTGTGCTCCCTCAGTGTATTTCTCCACTTCCTTTTTGAGCCTGCGTTTCCCTCGTATTGATTCAGATCCCTCCAAGGATGTGTACACACCCCCGAGGACATGGAAATGCTTCTGTTACCAGAATTCAGGATTACACATTTTTCTCTAACTGCCTTGGGTTTGGAGTTGGGAAACTTATTTCTGGAGAGAGGGTCCCTATTCAAAGCGGGAGGGAGGAGGGAGGAGAGTTTGGGTTTCGCCCGAACACTTACAATCCGCCCCTTCAATCTCCGAGACCGTGACATTAAACGAAACGATAAATTCATGTTCAATTAGCTTTAACGAGACAAGAGGTCTCTTTGTTCTAGAAAGCCTCTTTAATCAAAACAATTCCATTAAAAAATCTCTACTCTGGTCCTTGCAGGCCGCTGGATAAGTTCACACACTCCTCTTAAGAGCCCTCCATGATCTGTAAATCGGTCGACCGTGTAATTTTTAAGAGTTTTTTCTACGGAACGGTATTTGCGGTTCTCATTTTTTCCAACGGTATCTGTTCAGCACTTACGACGAGCCAGACGCTCATAGCCGGTGTGGGCGCAAGCTAAACGGGTAGGACCCCGACCCTGTCCCGCATGGGGCTCAGAGTCTTCGTCCCCATTTTACAGATGAGGGAACTGAGGCACAGAGAAGCAGTGTGACTTGCTCAAGGCCACACAGCGGACAAGTGGCGGTGCCGGAATTAGAAAACGGGTCCTCTGACTCCCAGGCCCGTGCTCTTTCCATTAGGCCATCCTGCTTCTCATTGTTTTGGAGAAAACGTATTAAGTGTCCATGTAGTGAACAGTGATAATGACGGTTGTAATATCTGTTCTTCGCTTACTATACGCCAAGCAATCAGTGGTATTTATTGAGCACTTATTACGCGCAGAGCACTGTACTAAATGCTTAGGAGACGGATAATGATAATACTTTGGTACCCGGTGAGCGCTTACTCTCTGCTAAGCACTGAAGCAGATACAAATTAATCGGGTCGGACACAGCCTCTGTCCCACCCGGGGCTCACAGTCCATCTAGGAGGTAGTAGGATTAATCCCCATTTTACAGATGAGGAAACTGAGGTATAGAGAAGTGTACAGAGACCTTGCCCAAGGTCACATAGCCCCGCCCACCCCCCCACGGCAGAACCGGGATTAGAACCCACGTCCTCGGACTTCCAGGCCCGTGCTCTTGTCGCTAGGCCACAGGGTTAGCGGACACGTTCCCTGCCTCCGCTGTTCCAATTCAAATTCCCAAGACTGTGTCTCTCTTCTCCGTTCCATTTTGCCCAAGTCAACCGGGCCAAATGGGTAAGACCGATCCCCGTCGAAGAGAAGGTGGGTAGGACTTGAATTCATGGCGGTGGCATTTCCCTGGTTAGACGGGAGTCTACGGGTACAAAGCACCCCTAGACTTCTCCCAATTCCCCACGGTCTGCGGGTTCTCGAGGAGAAGGAGACTACGGGTAAAAATAATAATAATTATGGTATTCGTTAAGTGCTTACTATGTGCCAAGCGCTGTTCTAAGCGCCGGGGTAGATACGAGGTAATCAGGTTGTCCCCCGTGGGGCTCACGGTCTTAATCCCCATTTTACAGATAACGGAAGCACGGAGAAATTAAGTGGCTTGCCCAAAGTCACACAGCAGACAAGCGGCAGACCCGAGATTAGAACCCACAACCTCTGACTCCCAAGCCTGTGTTCAGCCTCAGCCGCCCACCTGCCACACTGTAAGCTTCTCGAGGGCAAGAAGAGCGACTACTAACTGTACCGTGCCCTCCCCGGCACGGAGTGCAGGGTTCTGCACAACGTGGGCGCTCAGATGCTCTTGATCGAATGAGATGCTCTCTCCAAAGAGACGGTCGCAGCCTCGGAAACCGAGAAATGCTTGAAGACTCTGTTACTTGGGGATCTAATGGGCTAAAATGGGCTGTGGGGAGAGTTTGGCTGGTCACGGTAGAGGGGATCCTCTGAGGCTTCTGGATATTCAGATCCCTCTGGGAAACAATGTTTTCTGGGGCGCAGGGGAAAGACTTTGGAAATTCAAGAGGCGCTTAAGGCTTCTCGACACTTGAAGCGGGGAAAGAGATCAGGATTCAGAAACCAATCCTGAATTAGATGAGCATTACCGCGACTCTGTATTATAGAAACAGCTCCTCTCTCTCTTCTTTTAAAGATAAAACAATCTTCCAGCGCGCAGCCAAAACAGTCTACCCTTGGCCAAGACCGAGCCCAGAGGGAGAGTCTCGGGCCAAGTTCTAAACCCGAGGAAAAACCCTCTCTGGCTAATTAAGGGAGGTCTCTCAGGGTTTCTAAGGCACCGGCGACAAGATTCTATTCCGCGTCTGTGCGGTGGTGATTCCTGGAACCCTCTGGCCTGCCGCTTGCTAGAGAGCTGGCGGGAACTGGAATTCTTTAAAGGAGGAGCATTTAATACCGTCAGCATCTCCTTGAATACTCGGTTGTCCTGTCGTTTCACTGCCTCGAACTGTCCCCTGTTGATCTGAGGAGCTTGTGTTGTGTTAAGGGAACCGTACTGAACGCTGAAGTAGATCTAAGCTAACGAGGTCGGACACAGTCTGTGGCCCACCCGGGGCTCCCGGTCTTAATCCCCATTTTACAGTTGGGGCGACTGAGGTACAGAGAAATGAAATGACTCGCCCAAGATCACACAGCAGACAAGAGGCGGAGATGGGATCAGAGGTCAGAGCCCTCAGATTCCCAGGCCCGTGCTCTATCCGCCAGCCCACACTGCTTCGCACGTTGAGGTTTGAGTCCTCTTTAAATTCCGCATTTCAGTCACTCAATCTGCGGTGCTCATTGAGCGCTCGCTGTGTGCAGGACGCTGTCCTGAGCTCTGCGGAGAGTGCAATCCTTGCCCGCAAGGAGCTTACGGACTACAGGGAGAGACAGACGTGCATGATGGCTAGCCCTGGCGTAGGTACAAGCTAATCAGGTTGGACACAGTCCCCGCCCCACATGGGGCTCACAGTCTCAATTCCCATTTTACAGAGGAGAAACTGAGGCCCAGATAACTAAGGGACTGGCCCAAGCTCACAGAGCAGGCACATGGCAAGCGGGGATGAGAACCCAGCTCCTCGGATGCCCAGACCTGAGCTCCTTCCCCTAGGTCATCCTGCTTCTCCGCTTCACTTGCAGATGAGAAAGAGGAGGACCTTAGCCCTCTAATTAGGAAAAATCCCGGGTCTGGGAGTTAGGGGATGGGGGCTCTGATTCCGTTTCTAACAGTTTTCTGCCGTGGGACCCTGGACAAGTCACTTACTGCTTCTGGGCCTCGGTTTCCTCATCTCTAAAATGGGGATCCGATGCCTGTCCTCCATCCTACGCAGACCGTGATCACCGTGTGGGACAGGGGCTGTGCCTGAACCGATTAACTTACATCTACTCGGGGGTTTAGAACGGTGCTTGAAAGAGTGTGCACTTAACATATTAATGATGATAATAATAATAATTTACTAAAATCCTGCAGGGGAGCTGCAGTGGTTAGGATTTGGAAAAGAAGGCACATAGACCATAAATCCCACACTTTTCTAAAATAACAAACAGGATACGGGCCGGACGAGAAGGATCTCAAAGGAGCGCGTTGCATCGAAACAGGAAACAAACACGATCTTTGCTCTGGAAATCTGAGCGTAAACTGCGAGGGACTTGACGGATGTGTTGTTTTGGGAAGATTCTTGAGAATCCTGGTTTGGCCACGGGCTAGTTTGCCAGAGAAAATCCCAGGATCGTTGAACTCCTCTCAATCAGATCATTCAAAGGCAAATGGGTTAGTTTTCTCATACCCATTGCTTTGCTATTAAAAGCTCCAGACCTGATTATCCTGCATGTTCTAGCCCTGTGCTTAGCGCACCCACTTAGGGCTCAATAAATAGCATTTTGATGGTATTTGTTGAGCACTCATTATGTATCAAACACTGTTTCAAATGGTGGGGACAATATAAGTGAATTAGGTTGGATACAGTCCCTGTCGCACATGGGGCTCACAGTCTAAGTATGAGGGAGAAGCGAGGCACCACCAAGTGAAGAGACCTGCCCAAGGTCATTCGGCAAGCACTCGGCAGAGCCGAGATTAGAACCCAGGTCCTCCGATTCCCAGGCCTGGTCTCTTTCCGCTAGGCCACGCCGCTTCTCCGATATATTATTATTCATCCCCACACGGTGAGCATTTTGCTTAAAAAAAAAAATAGGTTTAACTCCCTAATTCTCCCCTTAGTTTTTGGTACCTTTATGTTTGACTGGGTTCTGCCACGGGTTCGGTTCATTCACTCACTTAATCGTATTTACTGAGCGCTTACCGTGGGCAGAGCTCTGTCCTAAACTCTTGGAAGAGTTCAATGTACTAACGAACCGACACATTCCCTGCCCGCAGCGAGCTTACAGTCTAGCGTCTACTTCATCCAGTCTAGAGTCCATCCTAGGGGACGAAGAGGCCATTTTAATAAAGATGGCACTCGTTAAGCGCTCCCTATGTGCCAAGCACCGTTCTAAGCGCTGGGGTAGAGACAAGGTAATCAGGTCGTCCCACGCGGGGCTCACAGTCTTAATCCCCATTTTGCAGATGAAGTCCTCTCCTCAGTTACTCCCAGATTTAAGAGAATTTAATTTAATACTTCCAAACCCTCCTCGAATTCCAAATTTAAGAGAGGTCAAGCGTCCCGCCCAACGTCACCCAGCAGACAAGCGGCGGAGCCGGGATTAGAACCCATGACCTTCTGACTCTCAGGGCCGGGCTCTACCCGTTTCGCCAAGCTGCTTCTCTGGAATTCCTGTTCATTCTACTGTCCTCGCCCGAGCACTTTAGTACAGGGTTCGGCCGACCGGGGTCCGTAAACTCTCTGAAAGCAGGGGCCGCTTCTACGGACTCTACTGTCCTCTCCCGAGCGTTTAGTTCGGTGCTCAGCACGTGGTAAGCTCTCAGTTAAATACCTTCGACTGACTGCAAATGAACGAGGCGAACATCAGCGAACGGATAGAGCACGGGGCTGGAAGTCAGAAGGCCCCGGGTTCTGATCCCGGCTCCGCCCCCTTGTCTGCTGTGTGGCCTCGGGCAAACCGCTTCACTTCTCTGGGCCTCAGTCACCTCATCTGTAAAATAGGGACTAAGGCTGCGAGCCCCACGAGGGACAGGGACTGTGTCCGACGTGACTACCTTGTATTTGCCACGGTGCTTAGTTCGGTGTCTGGCACGTAATAAGCACTTAGCAAATATCACCGATATCATTATTATATTCTCCACCCCAAGCAGCGACGCCAGATTTTCCATTCTCCCAAGAGGAAGTCGAATGCAAAAAAATGCTCTGGGTGCTTTCCTCAAAGATTATTCTAGGCGACCTTTCCCCTCCCCCCGGACCCACTCTGTCTCACCCCTCTGCTCGCCTCTTGAACTTTATTTTTTCTTTAATGGTATTTGTTAAGGGCTTACTATGTGCCGGGCACTGTATTGAGCACTGGGGTAGATTCATTCAATCGTATTTATTGAGCGCTTACTATGTGCAGAGCACTCAAAAAGCGCTGGCAAGCTGGGTCGGATCTAGTCCAGTGTCCCACGTGGGGCTCACGGGCTTAATCCCCGTTTTACAGATGAGGAAACTGAGGCCCGGCCAACTGTAGTGACCTGCCCAAGGTCACACAGCGCACAAGTGGCGGAGCCGGGATCAGGGTCTCAGACCTGCGCTCTATCCACCGGGCCACACTGCCTCTTCGGCTTCTTAAGTGCCCCGTCTTCCAGCCTCACGGGACAGTCTTCGAAAGGAACGAGGAAACCCAGAGAAGAGTAGCGAAATGTCCAAAGGCGAGACGCGTCGGATGATTTCTGAGTCACTCGTTTAAAGGAAACTCATCAGGGATGAACTTCAGTACGGCGCGATCCTTTTCGTAAATCCCATTTTAGACGCTCACCCCAGAGGCGGGAAGCTACCAGGGAGTTATTACGGTTGCCATTTCGATCTCTTTTTCTAGGAAAGGACAGAGGAGAGAGAAAATGCGGGACGCAGATAGCGCGGTGTCGGTTTTCTCATCTCTGCCTGAAGAGAAGAGCCACTTTACCTAAGTCAATGCGGACTCTTATTTTTTGAGCCACATCTCGGTTGGCAGAATGAGAAAAAAACGACAATACCGATGGCTCGCATCGCACTCATGCCTTGTGAGAAAGAAGTCTGGAAGACCAACTTCGAATACGCCATAAGTCAAAATCAAGATGGAGTAAAACAACAGAATCCCATCCCTCCCCACCTTCAAAACCCTCCTCAAATTCCACATCTCCTCGCAACATGCCCCCCCTACACCCTGAGATACATCAAACTCAATGGCTGCCTCTTTTTTTGGTTTTAATCGTATTTATTAAGCACTTACTATGTGTCAAACACTGAGCCCTGGGGTAGGTACAGGTTAATCAGGTCGGACCCAATCCCCGTCCCGCGTGAGGCTCGTGATCTAAGTGGGAGGGAGAACAGTTCTGGATTAAGCTTCACCCTCGTTCGATGGAGCATTCAACTCATCGGACTGTTGTCTACCAACTGCATTGTATTATAGTCTGCCAAGTGCTCAGTCCAGTGCTCCGCACCAAATAAGCGCTCCATAAATAGCACCGGCTGATCGATACGGTGCAGTGAGGACAGGGAGTCCCCGACAAACACCGTGACCGCACCTATTTGACCCCAGCGGAGTGGTCGGATCTACAAAAATAATCAACTCTGTGGTCTTCGATCAGTGGATCGCCCGATCGCGTGACCTTGCAGCAGTGCGGCCTTGTGGATAGGGACCGCGCCTTAGACCGAGAAGGACCTGGGTTCTAACGCTGACTCCGTCACCTGCCTGCTGGGTGACCTTGGGCAAGTCACTTCCCTTCTCTGTGCCTCAGTTACCTCATCTGTAAAACGGGGATTGAGACTGTGAGCCCTGCGTGGGGTAGGGACTGTGTCCAAAACGATTTGCTTGTATCCACCCCAGCGCTCAGTACGGTACCGGGCACACAGTAAGCGGTTAACCAATCCGTAATTATTATTTTTTATTATTATTGTTAACGCTGACTCCGTCACTTGCCCGCTGTGTGACCTTGGGCGGGTCACTTCACTTCTCTGTAGCTCGGTTCCCTCCTCTGTAAAATGGGGAGCGAGTGTGAGCCCCCCCGTGAGACAGGGCCTGCGTCCCACCCGATTTGCCCGTAATAACGTTGGTATTTGTTAAGCGCTTACTGTGTGCACAGCACTGTTCTAAGCGCCGGGGGAGACACGGGGGAATCAGGTTGTCCCCCGTGGGGCTCACAGTCTTCATCCCCATTTGACAGATGAGGGAACTGAGGCCCAGAGAAGCCAAGTGACCTGCCCGCAGTCACCCGGCTGACAAGTGGCAGAGTCGGGTCGTATCCACCCCAGCGCTTAGCACGGTGTCCGGCCCCTCGTGAGCGCTTAGCCCATCCCGTCACGGTGACGACCATCATCACTCTTTCTCCAGGTCAGAAGGTGTGCTACCCAGCCCTCCAGCAGCCCTGCTACAAGATCGCCTACTTCCAGGACCTGGCGCGGCGCGTGGGTTTCCAGGAAGCCCGCCAGGCCTGCGAGCTGGACGGCGGGGCCCTGGTCAGCGTCCGGAGCCGGGCCGAGCAGCGGCTGATGGAGGGCCTGCTCCAGAACCTCACCGCCTCCGGCTCGGGCCTCTCCGACGGGGACTTCTGGATCGGGCTCTGGCGGAGCGGCGAGGGTCAGGCCTCGGCGGGGGTCTGTCCGGACCTCTACCGCTGGGCCGACGGAAGCGCCGACCAGTACAGGCACGCGGGCCGGGAAGGGTGGAGGGGGGCGGCGGGCGGGCGGCTTGGCTCCCCCCACGCCCCTTCCACCTCAATTCACTGTACTGGGCTCTGGGCGCTCAATAAATGCAACTGATCGAACAACCGTGGCCGGTAGGATCGTCCCCATTTCACAGGGTAGGAAACGAGTCCCCGAGAGGTCCGGCGACCCGTCCGGCAGTTGAGCCCGGGTCTCCTTTCTCCAAGAACGGAGGGGGGGGAGGGGGGCGGGCGGACAGAGCCCCTACCTCTCTTTTTCTTTTTAATACGGTATTTGCTAAGCGCTTACTGTGTGTCAAGCACCGTTGTAAGCGCCGGGGTAGATACGGGCTGATCAGGCGGGACGCAGTGCCCGTCTCACACGGAGCTCACCGTCTCAGCAGAAGGGAGAACGGGCATGGGATCCTCATTTGACGGACGAGGTAACCGAGGCCCGGAGAAGTGAAGGGACCTGCCCTAGGTCACCCAGCCGGCCCGTGTTCGATCTATCCCCTGGGCCAGGCGGCCTCCGCGGAGCGTCAAAAGCCCGTTCCCCGGCCCGTGTCTCCGCAGAAACTGGTACACGGACGAACCTTCCTGTGGAAGCGAGGCGTGCGTGGTGATGTACCACCAGCCGACGGCCAACCCCGGCCTCGGCGGCCCTTACCTCTACCAGTGGAATGACGACAGGTGCAACATGAAGCACAACTTTATCTGCAAGTATGAGCCAGGTAGGGCCGTGCCCCAGCTGGCCGGGGGGACGGGAGGGGGAGGCGGCCCTCGACGAGGAAGGCGCCGGCCCTGGCTTGTGCTACCACGGGGCCGGAAGCCTCCCCTGCCCCTCTCGGCGTCCCTCCGACTGACTGATCGATCCTCACAACCGGTCTGCGGCGGACACGGTTGCCTTTAGGCGCCGCGTAATCCGACATTCATTCATTCATTCAATCGTATTTATTGAGCGCTTACTGCGCGCAGAGCAGCGTACTGAGCGCTCGGAAAGTACGAAGCCCTAGAGGGTAGCTCTCCCCTCCGTCACCGTCCTTTCTCCGGCTCGAGTCCGCTCTGAAAATCCAGGATTTGTCTGCCGTAATCAGCCCTGGGTGGCTACGACGCCAAAGAGCTTGGAAACCACTTGCCAACTTAGCGTACTGAGCAGAAAAATCAACGGAGGCTTTTATTTTTGTGACTATTATTATCGTCGTATCCAGTAAGCACTTGCTATGTGCCAGGCACCGTTCTAAGCGCTAGGGGAGGAACAGATTCATCAGGTTGGGCACAGTCCCTGACCCGCCTGGGACTCACAGTCTAAGTAGGACAGGTATGGCGATGAGCCCCACTGTGCAGAGGAGGAAACCGAGGCCCAGAGAAGCGAAACGACTTGGCAAAGGTCAGCCCGGAAGCGGTTGGCGGATCCGGGATTAGGACCCGGGTCCTCTGACTCTCAGGCCTGGGCTCTTTCCCCTAAGCCCTGTTGCCCAACTGTTAGACTAAACTCTCCCAAGCGCTCCGTACAATGCTCTGCGCGTAGCAAGCACTCAATAAACATCATCGATGAGGACGAGGAATACGATGCATCTGCGTGTATTCCAACTTTTATGCAGTTGTTTCCCCGGGGCCTATGTCTTTTTTATTTTTTCCCGCTGGATTTTCAGTGTGGGAAAGAATCATAGTCATCCCACGCAAAAGAAATGTGAAAAAGACTCGGTGGAAGGTATCTGATCTGTTATTTCACTGAACTCTTGCTTTAACAGAGAGTGCCGTGGAACTAGACCGAACAGGAACGGAAGGTAAGAACCCTTAAAACCTGGACATCGGGTGAGTGACGGGGAAAGGGGTCACAGCCATCCACCGTTGCATGAAACGAAAAGAAGGGAGAGCGTCTCCCAAACCGGCCCCGCCGCTTCTCAGCTGCGTGACCCCGGTCGAGTCACTTCACTTTTCTGGGCCTCGGTTCCCTCGGCCGTAAAATGGGGATCGAGGCCGTGAGCCCCACGTGGGACGGGGAACCGTGTCCGGCTCCATTTGCCCGTATCCACCCCGGCGCTTAGGAAGTGTAGGAAGCGCTTAAAAAATACCGTCGTCATCACGCTTTGGGTCCGACTGAGGCCCCATGGACGGCCCACGTTACGTCCTTTTCTGCGGGTCCTACTCACCCATCTGTCTTCAGTTTCAGAGGACATGCCTACGGTAGCTGCGGAAAAGCCTCACGACGCGAGCAAACCGGAAGATTCTTACCACGTGGTGGTCACGGAGACGGGTGAGCGGTCCCCGTGGCAACGGTTGGCCCAGAGACACACATCCTGATGCAGCCCGGGAGACCACCCCCCCACAGTCCCGAGGAGGAGGAGGAGGAGTTTATCCCCATTTACGGATGAGGAAACCGAGGCCCAGAGAAGTAAAGTGACTTGCCCAAGGTCACAGAGCAGACAAATGGAGGAGCTGGGATAAGAAACCAGGCCGGCCGGCTCCCAGGCCGGTGCTCTTGCCATCAGGCCACGCTGCTCCCCTAGGCCGTGAGCCCGTTGTGGGCAGGGGATGCGTCCCTTAGGTCGTACTCTCCCTAGCGCTCAGCACGGTGCCCAGAACACAGCAAGCGCTCGATTAATTCCGCGGATCGGCTGACGTTGGAAGTTACCTTTCCGAGGAGACGTCGGTTTTTTTACTTCGCCGCTCCGGCGCTGTACGACTCCCCGGACGATCCCGTCGCGGGTTTAGGGTTTTTGGCGGGAGGATAAGCGCTGTCCGACGCAGAGAGGGGAGCGTGCGGACCGACAGGTCAAGAGGCCCCGCCTCTTGCCGGCCGTGTGAGCTTCGGCAAGTCACCGACCCGCCGGGTCCTCAGTTACCTCATCTGTAAAATGGGGTAATGATTCCTATCCCCCCCAGAGAGCGGTGGCGAGGGTAAAATGAGATAATTAACGGAAAACGCTTTGGAGAAATAAAACCTCCACCGAGGGAATTATTCTTGCTGTTGTTCACGCCCGCTCTCTCTTCTAGGTTTAATTCCGAACCTCATTTATGTGGTTATTCCGACGATTCCCTTGCTTTTGCTGATCCTGGTGGCTTTTGGGACCTGCTGTTTCCAGATGCTTCACAAAAGGTAACTAGAACTATTAGCATCATGGTATTTTTTTTAAGCATTTACTCTGTGCCAGGCACTGTACTAAGCCCCGGGGTGGATACGAGAAGCAGCGTGGCTCGCGAGAAGCCGCGTGGCTCAGTGGAAAGAGCCCGGGCCTGGGAGTCGGGGGTCACGGGTTCGAATCCCGGCTCTGCCACTCGGCAGCTGGGTGACTGTGGGCGAGTCACTTCACTTCTCTGGGCCTCGGTTCCCTCATCTGGAAAATGGGGATTGACCGTGAGCCTCACGTGGGACAACCCGATGACCCGGTATCTCCCCCAGCGCTTAGAACGGTGCCCGGCACAGGGTACGCGCTTAACAAATACCAACACGATCGTTATTATTACAAGCAAATCGGGTTGGACAGTCCCCGTCCCACATGGGGCTCACGGTCTTAATCTCCATCTGACTCACGAGGGAACCGCGGCCCAGAGAAGCGACGCCGTACACCCGAGGTCACAGAGCCGATAAACGGCAGGGCGGGGATTAGAACCCAGGTCATTCTGGCGCTACCCACTGGACCACGCTGCCAGCAGGTCAGAGGAGACCCCCAAACGTCCGAGGCCCCGGAGAGCAGCCCCCCGAGCTTCGCGTCCCCTCCCGGAGCCCCCCAGCTCTAACCAACCTCTCGATTTTCCCCTCCGTCCTTCAGTAAAGGAAGAACTCAGACGAACGCCAACCAGTCCACGCTCTGGATTTCCAAGAACTCGAGGAAGGAGACGAGCATGGAGGTCTAGCGGCCGGGGGGGAGGCGGACCTCCGGGTAGGCGAAGGAAGGTTACCGAGGGCGCTTGGGACGGCGCTCTGCATCCGGTAGGCGCTCGGTAGATAGCCCCGATCGACTGCCGGGGGGCGGGGCCTCGCCCGCGGCCTCCGCCCCTCAGCTTGGAATGGCTCGACCGCCTCCGAGGGTCAGCCGGTCGAACCGAAAGCCCCCGGAAGAGGTCTCCGCGCCGATCGTTTTCCCGTGTTTGTGATCCGTTGGCTGGACGTGCGCTGTGAAGAATGACGCCGTGCTTATTTTGCTGGAGGGAGCTTCTGGGGTTCATCGGGTCGGGGGCGAGGGTCAGGCCCGGAACCACCCCTACGCTTGTGGCGAAGCCGAGGCCAAGGTCCCAGTTTTCTTTCATCTCATGAGCCCGTAATGTAGCCACTATTCCGTTCGACGCATTTACGGTGTACAAAATATTTTATCTTTGCATAAATGTTTGATAAAAATGGATTGTTCTACACTGTCGTCCCTCTGGCTTTTTATTTCTCAAAAGCGAAGCCTCCTCTCTCTCCCTGAATTTGGCCCATGTCCTGGATGAGGACTAATGATGATCGTAACGACGGTGGTGGTCGAGCACTTACTATGGGCCAGACGCTGTTAATAATAATAATAGTAATAATAATAACGATGGTGTTTGAGTGCCTACTATGTTCCAGGCACTGTCCTAAGCACCGGGGTGGATCCAAGCAAATCGCATCGGACACAGTCCCTGTCCCACGTGGGGCTCACACAGTCTCAATCCCCATTTTACAGATGAGGGAACCGAGGCCCAGAGAAGTGGAGTGACTCGCCCGAGGTCGCACGGCAGACAAGCGGCAGAGCCGGGATTCTAAGCTCCGCCGTGGATCCAAATCGGATTGGACGCGACCCCCGTCCCACGTGGGGGCTCACGGTCTCAATCCCCATCCGACAGGGCCGCAGAGCACACAACCAAACTCGGGTTACAAAATTCGCTCACGCGCCGTCTACTGCGCCGGAGTCCACTCGCGCTCGGGACGCTGCCCCGCACGCAGCGAGGGCTCGATAAATACCGGCGATCGATGAGCCCTAAGAGCCTCTGAACCAACAGACAGACCCAAGGGGAGGAAAAACACCACTGTAGACGAAGGGAAGCCCAGCCTATTGATCAATCAGTGGCGTTTATTAAGCATTCACTGGGCGCGGAGCGCTGGGGAGAGTGCAATAAAACAGAGTTGGCAGATACCACGGCTGCCCTCAAGAAGCTTATGTTACAGTCGGGAGGAGTTGATAATCAGCATCTATCCCGGGTTGAATCGACGTGGAAGCGGCCGGCCAAATTCCAGATTTATTCCCGCTCCCCCCGTCACCTCCTCGGTTTCGACCGAACGGGATCTACTCCTTACGGAAACGACGTGGGGTTGAGAGAGTAGACGGAGGTGTGGATCGTCTGGATTTTCCCTTTCCCAGCTAAATGCTCAGTTGAATTTATGCTGCGAATTGCTATGTGCACTCACTAGATAGACATATTTTCTCTCTCTCCTCGGAGTTGATCTCGACAAGATGAATTTACTGACCGTTTTACCGTGATCTATGGGCGTGGGCTCTTATCCTCCGTTGAACGAGCTCTTAGGGGACTGACTTTCGGGAACACGGGAAAAATCAGAGGCAGAAACGGAGGCTTAAACTGATCACGTTCCCCCACGATCAAAAAACAGTCATTTATTACTAGAATTCAAGCACAGAGATATTCTTCATCAGATCAGGTACTATCTTTGTTTCTCAGGCTAAGAGGAAAGGAGGGCGGGGAAAAGGACTAATAATCATGGTGACTATAAAGATAATGGTGATGGTAACGCCTGGGATTTGTTAAGTTCTTAATATTTGCCAAACACTGTGCTATACGTTGTGGCAGATGGACAATCGGAGCGGACAGTCCCTGTCCTACACGGGATTCACAGTTTGAGGAGAGAAAATGGCGACCGATAAACATTTTTCTTAGGTGAACCTTGCCTTCGGCAGGGTCTTCTGCAAATACGAAGGGCAGCTCCATGGATATGGTTTACAGGTGAGGAAGTTGAGGCACAGAGAGGTGAGGTGATTTGCCCAGGGCCGCCCAGCGGACCGGGGACAGAGCTGGGACTGGAACCGGGGATCTTTTGACTCCTGGTACCTTGCTCTTTCCCTGTTTTGTGCTTTGCGGTAACTTTCAAGCGCTTAGTACAGTGCTCTGCACGCTAAGTGCACAGTAAATGCCACTATTTGTTGACTCCTCTAATTTGGGGAAAATACGCCAGAAGACTGAAAGGGGCAGGAAATGGGGAAGGTGGCCGGTAGAAGGGACTGCAGTTAAAAAAAACACACTGAAATTTCAAATTGATTTAATTCCAAACAGCAGTTTTGATAAGACAGTAACTAATTTTCCTTTCTCTCAGTTTTAGAAGTTTAGGGATCAAGATGGCTTAGTAGAGAGAGCCTGGGGATCTGAGGACCTGAGTCCTAATCGTAGCCCCGCCAGTGGCCTGCTGTGTGACCTTGGACGAGTCACTCCCCTTCTCTGAGCCTCGGTTTCCTCACCTGGTAAATGAGGAGATTCCCTCTGGTCTCCCTTCCTCTTTTTTTTTCCTTTAATGGCGTGCAGAGCACTGTACTAAGCGGTTGGAAAGTACAATTCAGCGACAAATTAGAGACAATCCCTATTCGTTAAGTGCTTACTATGTGCACTGGGGTAGATACAAGGTTGGACACAATCCATGTCCCACATGGGGCTCACGGTCTTCACCCCCATTTTACAGAGGAAGGAACTGAGGCCCAGAGAAGTTAAGAGACTTGCCCAGGTCCTTCTGACTCAATCATTCAT
Source organism: Ornithorhynchus anatinus (assembly GCF_004115215.2). Lineage (NCBI taxonomy): Eukaryota > Metazoa > Chordata > Mammalia > Monotremata > Ornithorhynchidae > Ornithorhynchus > Ornithorhynchus anatinus. The sequence goes on along the minus strand of NC_041744.1, from coordinate 19,576,360 downwards.
CCAATTGTATTTTTTTCAGCGTTTACCGTGTGCAAAGCACTGTACTAAGCGCTTGGGAGGGGACACGTCCCTTGCCCACAGTGAGCTCACAGTCTAGCGAGCCCGAATCCCAGGCCCGTGCTCTAACCACGAGTCCCTCTGGCGAGCCCGCCGGGGACGGGCCCGCGTCCACCCGCCGTCGGTCCCCTCCCCGACCCGGAGGCCCCTCCGTCCCCCGGGGCCCGGCGACGCCCGCGGACGCCGTCCGGCCGACTGGCGCAGGAAACGGCGGATCCAGTGGGCGAACACGGTGGTGCGGGCGTAGACTCCCGGACGACGGGGCAGGGCGCACTGGTAGCCGAAGGAGGTCACGCCCGCCAGCAGCCAGCGGCCGCCCTCTCGCCGGACGAGCGGCCCTCCCGAGTCCCCCTGCCGAGAGAGACCCGGGCCCCACGTGAGATAGCGGCCGCCGGCCCTCCCTCCGGCCGGGGGAGACGAGACGACGCCTCCCGCCTACCGCTCGTCCGACAGCGCTTGACCTTCGGCGCTCCGAGCTGCCCGGTGGGCACCTGAGGCCTGAACCGGACCCCGCTGACCGGACGTCCCTTTTATCTTAGTCTTTCCCCCGCCTCGTTGGGCCCGAGATCCCTCGCTCTTGTTCTGAGGTGAGAGGAATCGGATTCCGGGACCAGTCCCGGCCGGAGCCTAATCGACCCATCCAATCGCTCGACGACACTTACAGGACACGCCGGATGCGTTCCCTGACCCAGCGCTTAAAACGGCGTTTGACGCGTGATAAGCGCTTTAACGAATACCGTAGCAAAGACCAAAAAGAACCCCCCCAAAACAAGCCTTACGGTCTAGAGGGGGAAGCGGACATTGCTATAAATAAATAATTTATAATCTAAAATTTAGAGACACGGACATGAGCGCTGCGGGGTCGAGCCAAATCCGGCCCCCCAGAACTGCAAGATCTGATCGGACCCGACCGATTCATCTGATTACTACTGCTATTGCTATTATTACTATCAGTACTAGTAATTAAGTGCTTTCTCCGTGCCAAGATCACCCAGCGGACAAGAAGCGGAGCCGGCATTAGAACCCAGGTCCTTCAGACTCCCAGGCCCGGGCTCTATCCACTAAGCCACGGTGCTCTCCTGCTGGCTGAGGAAAACCCACTTCGGGCTTAAAAACAGTAATGACGATAATCATCATCGTGGCATCTGTTAAGCGCTCGCTACGGGCCGGGCACCGTACTAAGGGCTGGGGTAGATAGAAGGTAATCGGGTGGGACACGGCCCCGTCCCACAGCGGGTTCGCGGCGTAGAGCGGGAGATGGATAAGGATAGAAATAAATGAATTTCAGATACGTACGTAGGTGCTGTGGGGGCGAGGGTGGGGTAAAGTCAGTCCGTCAATCACATTTATTGAGCGTCTACCGTGTGCAGAGCGCTAGACTGAACCCTTGGGAGAGTGCAACGTCATAATGTCCAACCTGATGCCGCTGTGGCTTCCCCAGTGCTTAGGACAGCGGTTGGCACCTAGTAAGCGCCTACCAAGTACCATAATTATTATTATTACTAATTAACAGACACATTCCCCGTCCACAGCGAGCTTCCGGTCTAGAGAATGAGCTTATCCACCGAGGGAGATGGAGGGGAGAGGGGACGAGGGGCTTTTATTTACCTGGCAGGAATCAACCCCTCCTCGCTCATAGCCGCCGCACATCATCTTGGCGGTGATGATGTATTCCGGCATCCACCGCTGGCATTGTTCGTTGGAGACCAGAGGGATCGTGGCTTCTTGTAAAACGGCGGCGGTTGAACCTGGGCGAGAAGAGAGCCAGTGTCCCCATCATTCCGATCCTAAGGCACGGCGGGCAACCATCCGCCAGAGTGGTTCCAGAACCTTCCCTCTCATTAAAAACAATAACAACGATGATAACTGGGGTATTGGCGAAGGGCTTTTGTGCCAAGCCCCGTTCTAAGCACGGGGGCGATCAGGTCGGACACGGTCCCTGCCCCACGTGGGGCTCACGGTCTTAATCCCCATTTCACAGATGAGGGAACCGAGGCCCGAGGAAGTGGAGTGAGTTGGCCAAGGTCACACAGCAGGCACGTGGTAGGGCTGGGATTAAACGCTCCATCTTCTGACTCCCGGGCCCGTTCTCTTTCTATTAGGCCATTACCGAGCGCTGTGGATATAGTAAATGTAGCTGGCTCGTTTCTCCATCCTGCAAACCTGCACCTCCTCCTTTTTCTTTTTTTTTTCAGTAAACACTTATCAAATACGACTTCTGTGCCAGGCACTGTACTATGTGCCGAGGGAGTTGAAAGCTAATCGCGTTGGACACGGTCCCCGGCCCACATAGGGCTCCCGGTCTCTATCCCAGTTGACAGATGAGGGAACGGAGGCACAGAGAAGTGAAGTGATTTACCCAAGGTCAACCAGCGGACAAGGGGCGGAGCTGGGATTGGAACCCAGGACCTTCTAACTCTGTTCTACTGCACTCTCCCACGTGCTCAGGATGGTTCTCGGCACATAATCCTTTTTATTATTATTAAGTGCCGTCGAGTCGTTTCCGATTCGGAGCAACTCCGTGGATATACTTTCTCCAGAACGTCCCGTCCTTTGCCATGATCTGCAAACTTTCTAGTGGTTCTTCCGTTATCATCGTTCATTCATTTAATATTTGAGCGCTTACTGTGTGCAGAGCACTGTACTAAGCGCTCTCCATCCATCTAGCTGCTGGTCTGCCTCTTCTATTCTTTCTCTGGACTTTTCCTAGCATTCTCCAGAGAATCAAGTCCTGATTCTGTGTCCAAGGTATCCTAATCCAAGTCGAGTCATCTGGCCTCCCAAAGACCGCTTTGGTTTAATTTTGCTCTAAAACGCATCCGTTTGTTTTTCGGGCCGTCTGTGGTATTCACAGAAGTCTCGTCCAACACCACTTTTCGGAAAAATCGACGTTCTTTCTATCCTGTTCTTTCACCGTCCGGCTTTCGGATCCATACGCCGTCACTGGAGACACCACACCACAGAGTTGACAGTTTATATTATATTATTCCCGTGACTAGCAGCGAGAGAAATGAGGGCTGATTCGACTCAGCAAGTGTCAAAAAACGCAACCCTCGGAGACCCTCATCACCCTCTTACCTGCGGTCCTCCTAGCAACCAACCTGCAACTTCACAGTTACCTTAGTTACGGAACAAAATAGAGGGGTAAGATCATCGCGGGCGGAGGTCAATCACAAGCAAGGGTCCATAAAATGCATTAGAAGCGTCCTATAAAAGTAGCTGGGGTATTTATTGAACGACCCCCTCGAGTCGGGGCACCATGTTGAGTGCTTGGCCTACGGTACCTCCTGCCTTTAAGTTCCCTCAGGGCACAAGGGATGAAAATAACGTCTGCTTCCTCAAGTCGACGAAATGGATGGCTTTAATAACCATCAGCGAACAAGCAAGGCTTAATAGGCTCTAAAAAGGTTCCGTGTGCCAGGATACGCCAGGGCCGGCGCACTTCGAGAAATCCAACTTCGTTCGGAGGACGGGGAACGTGTCGAACAACTCTGTAATCGCTCACTAAATAGAGAGGCGGCGTGACTCAGTGGGCAGAGCACGGGCCTGGGAGTCGGAAAGACCGGGTGCTAATCCTGGCTCTGCCACATGTCTGCTCTGCACCCTTGGGCAAGTCACGTCTCCGGGCCTCCGTTACTTCGACTGTAAAATGGGAATCGAGACTGGAAGCCCCTGTGGTTCAGGGACCGTGCCTAACCTGATGAACTTGTATCTACCTCAGCGCTTAGAACAGTGCTGGGAACATAGTCAGCACTTCCGGAGCACCGTCATTATGACCACTGATTGACTGTACCGTGTCCCGTTAAGATAGAGGATAGAGAGTCACTTTTCTCTTTCGCTTTCAAAGGCAATCAGTCCCCCGATTAGACCGTGAGCCCGTCGAAGGGCAGGGACCGTCTCTGTCTGTTACCGATCTGTCCATTCCAAGCCCTCGGTACAGTGCTCCGCACAGAGCGGGCGCTCCGTAAATGCTATCGACTGAATGAATCGAGGGATCGATCGATCGGAGGATTGACGGAAGGCTTGTGTGACGAATGGAAGACCTCCGCTGGACGGATTTGACGAGAGACACGGAAGTTGGTTGGTGGCCGCCATTTTGGATCGGGAGGCGATCTCTCGGTCAAGCGGAGAGGGTCGGGACCGTGGACCGTTTCCATCGGGCCCGGTAGAATGCCGTTTATCGTTTATTATTATATCGTACCCTCCCGAGCACTCGGTACAACGCTCCGCACGCACTAAGCGCTCGATAAATACGTCAGTGAAGGAATGAAAGGGTCGCCACCAACCTCCCGCCCTCGAAGCCTCAAGGCTCACCTTGAGAAGAGGTTTTCCCCCAACCGGCGATGGTACAGTCGATCCCAGGTGGAAACGGTTGATCGGCTTCAGGTAAACAGACGGGCTGGATGTAATCTGGAAACACGGACACCGTTTGGGAATGCCCATTAGTCCCGGCGCCTAATGGGAAAGGGCCTGTTCATCCCGGCTTCCTTTCATCTGACTCTAACGCTTTGTCAGCCAAGCAGTGGGATTTTAGAAGCATTTCAGAAGCACTAAATCACGTTAATTCACGTCGGAAGGCACCGCCGCCTCGTTCATCAATTCCTTTTAAGAACTCCTCCGTTTTCTTCATCCTACTGGAAGTTCCCCCACCCATCCTCCTGGCCTCTGCTTTGAACAACAGCCTCCTGGGTCTCTTTCAGATGCCATTTCCCCTCCTCCCCGAGGTGTTTAACTCTGCGGACCCTCTGAGGTCCCAGGACTGTAATAATAATGATGATACTGATGATGTTAAGCACTTACTATGTGTCGAGCGCAGTTCTAAGCGCTGGGGTAGATACGAGCTTTACCAGATGAAGAAACCGAGACACAGAGCGATGGAGTGACTTGTCCGAGGTCAGACGTGGCGGAGCCAGGATTAGAACCCAGGTCCTTCTGACCCCCGGGCCCCTGTTCTATCCATTAGGCCGTACCGCTTCTACGGTACAGTTTCGGGGCTGGGTCTGGGGTCACCCCCGGTCTAGAGACAAACCTTGGGGGTTTTCCCCCAGAGGATGGAGGGAGGCAAATCTCCGGGAATACTAAACGTATTTATTGAGAAGCCACTGGGTATAACGTCACAGTGATAGGTTCCGGGTTCTAATCCTGGCTCTGCTACCAGCCGGCTGGGTGACCTCGGACAAGTCTCTTAACTTCTCTGGACCTCGGTCACCTCATCTGTAAAAGGGTGATTTTAAGACCCCAAGCTCCAGGTGAGACAGGGACTGTGTCCGACCCGATCGCCTCGTATTTATCCCGGGGTTTAGGACAGCGCTCGGCAAACAGCGAGTGCTCTTCGAATCTTTCTTCAAATGCCGCCGGGTCATATCCGACCCACAGCGACTCCACGGACACGTCCTCTTCGGAACATCCCACGTTCGGTCATGAAGTCGCTCTCGTACGTGCGTCCGTAGCTTTCGTGGCAAAGATACGGACGTGCCTTCTGCCACGCGGCCAAAACTTGAGTTCTCCGCCATTATCTCCGATTAACGCTTTGATCCCTTGACCATCCGCCTGTGATTCTTCCCCACGCGGCTGCTGCCCAGCACAGGTCGAGTGACTCTGTCTACCACTTTGGCTTAGACCTTTCCATTCTTGGGAGCCCAATATGGCACGGCTCTAAGCTTCATCAGCGAACGCACACTCTCCTGCTACGGTGAGATGTCCGTTCACGGGAGAGGCTTAGCCAATCCACAGTCATTATTATTAGTAATAATTAGAGTAGGAGTGACAGGTTTTTAAAAAATGGTACTTGTCCATCGTTTGCTACGTGCCGGGCACTGTCTTAACCGCCGGGATTGGTAAAGGATAATGAGTTTGGACCCAATCCCTGTCCCACACGGGGCGCACAATCTTAATCCCCATTTTCCAGATGAGAAACTCAGGCCCAGAGAAGGAAAATAACTTGCCCAAGGCCTCGCAGCGGACAAGCGGCGGAGCCGGCATCAGAACCCAAGTCCCGACTCCCAGGCCCATTAAGTCACGCTGCTTCTCGATGGCATTAATTGAGCTCTTACAGGTACAGAGCACTGTACTGAGCACTTGAGAGAAGAAAGTACAATAGACCCGGTAGAGTTGTGTCAGGGGGGGCTGACAGGTGGATGAATTCCATTTAACCCGGTCGTGAAAAAAGCGCGTAAACACATCGGGCCCCTCGGGGCCACGTCCTTTACCTGTGTAATTCACCGTGAGGTGAAGCCGCATCATGGCAAGGTCAGCGTCCTTGGTCCGCTTGTTGTAGAGAGGGTGGATGACGATCCGGTCGATCGTCCGTCGGACGGCGTGGGGAGACGTGAGGTTCAGCGTGCTGTGGAGCCCGAGGAGAGCCTGCCACCGGGAGGGGATTAAATTCCTCCTGGAGAGCACAGTCAAGGAATTCTGCTCTTTAGAACCACGCGGGGACTCCGACAGCTGCTCATTCGTTCGTTCGGTCGTATTTATGGAGCGCTCGCCGTGTGCGGCGCGCTGAACTAAGCGCTTGGAAAGTACAATTCAGCAACAAATAGAGACGATCCCCGCCCACGACGGGCTCACAGTCTAGCAGGGGGGAGACAGACATCGAAACAGGTAAACAGACAACGGTGGAGCGTGGGTGTCTGTCTTTAACCGTTTACGTCCACAGGTCTAACTTATTTATTCCTATTAATGTCCGTCTCCCGCTCTAACGATAACAGTAACGACGGTACTTGTTAAGGGCTCACTTCGTGCCAGGCACCGTACCGAGCACCGCGACGGGTGCGAGGAAATGGGGTCGACACAGTCCCTGCCCCTCGTAGGGCTCAGGCCCCACGAGGGGCTCACGGTCTAAGTAGGAGGGAGAAAAGATATCGAATCCCTTTTTGGCAGATGAGGGAACTGAGGCCCAGAGATGCTGAGCGACTTGGCCGAGGTCACACGGCAGACAGGCGGCGGGGCCGGGATCAGGACCCAGGTCCTCCGACCCCCACGTCGGCGCCCTGGCCACTGGGCCACACTGCTTCTCATTTGGGGGCGGTGTCGGACTGAGTGGGATGAATGCCGGGCGATCTGGGAGACGGCCGGCCCCGGATACGGGATTCTTCCGTGGATTTGGGGCATCGAGCCAACGGAGGACGGCTTACGGTCTGGAAGGCTCCCAGTTGGGTGGGAGCCAGTAACTCCATTAGTAGCCGAGTCAAAGGCCGAGGCAACTGAACGTTTCAGACTTCGAGACCCAACTCTACCGAGTTTAGAAACCCGAGCGAGGAGCAGAGCGGCCTAGTGAACGGACCTAGGGCCCGGGAGTCGGAGGGTCTGGGTTCTAATCCCGGCTCCTCCGCTTGCCTGCTGGGTGTTCTTGGGAGAGTCACTTCACTTTTCCGGCCCTCTGGGAGATGGGGATTCGATATCCGCCCTCCCCCCGAGTTAGACCAGGCTCCTTTTAGACGGCGAACGCTCTCCCACGCACTCAGAACAGTGCTGGGCACCTACTAAGTGCTTATTACTATTACTATCATTACTATTACTACTATTACAAGTATTACTATTACTATTGGGTGACTTGGCCAAGTTCACACAGCAGTCAGGAGGAGGACCGTGTCCAACCTGATTAGCTCGTATCTATTCCGGCCCTCGGGACGGCGCCTGGCGTATATTAAGCCCTCCACGACAACCGATTAAAAAACAACCCACCCCGGGAAGAGCTCAATAAACTCGCCTGACGAAAGAGCGAAGGAACGGACGATCGAGGGAGGTCTCGGTGCCGTCTCCCTCCCTCACCCACGGCAGGATTCCGGCACTCACCCGTACACGCAGTGGGCCGCCGACACCAGCCACTCGTGGTTGACCAGGGAAGCGCCGCACGAGAAACGGCCGTTGTAGAAGAGCGCCACTATCCACGGCCACTCTCCCTCGCGGGCGTCCGCTCCGCCGACGATCTTGGGCCCGGCCTCTTCGGCTACCATCTTCCGTCCACACGCTACCCGAAGACCGGGGGGTGGGAGAGCGACCCTGGAGCAGGTCGGAAGGCCTCCCGCTCCTCCCCGGGGCCCCGGAGGAACCGCTCTGGGCCCTCCTTCCCTAAGGGATCCGGCGGATTCCGGGAAAATCCCGGGGCCGGGAGGCGGAAGCGGGTCCCGCCCGCGACGATGGTCGATCCCGGGAGCGGCTCCGGTGTCAGAGAGGGACGTCCACGCCTCACACCCTCCCTCTGCTCCCGGGGTCTTACCGAAAGTTATCAATAATAACAGTCATGATAACCGTGGTACCGGTTAAGCGCCTACCACGTGCCAAGCACTGTTCAAAGAGCTGGGGTAGATACAAGTCCTTCAGGTGGGGCACGGTCCCTGTCGCACGGGGGTCAGACGCTCTTAAACTCCATTTTACAGACGAAGGAACCGAGGCCCAGAGAAGCGAAGTGACTCGCCTAAGGTCACACGGCAGGCGCGTGGCGGAGCCGGGATTGGAACCCGGCTCCTTCTGACTCCCAGTCCCGGGCTGTCTCCGCTAAGCCACGCCGTCCCTCTGCTTCACGGTCCGTCCGCACCGTCTCCCCGCATCCTGCTTCGGAACCTCGGCCCCGGGGGCTATCGTGGACACCCCCGCCCCTCCGCCCCGGCCGGCCAAGGCGGGTCCCGGTCGCGTTGAGTAAATACTCACGGCGGTAATTGCACCGCAGGTGAATCGTGCGGTCTCCGGGGCACCGATTCCTGCAAATCGCACAGAACTTCCATTGTCATCTCGTTCGCTCGTTCGATCGTATTTACTGAGTGGGCCTACTGTGCGCAGACCGCTGTACTGAGCGCTTGGGAGAAGACGATACGGCAATAAACAGACACATTCCCCGCCCCCAACAAACTCACCTTTCGAGACTTTCCACCCCAGTGTCGTGTGCCGAAGGGTTTTCGCTTCAAATGCCCGGGGGCCGTGAGGAAGTCTTCCCTTAGAGGAGCCACTGCTCGAATCCTTGAATCACCGAACGCTCTGTGCCTCAGTTTCCTCAACTGTAAAATGGGGCTTCAACCCTCCTCCCGTCTACTTAGCCTGTGAACCCCCCCGTGGGACAGGGACCGAGTCCATCCCGATGAACGTGTTTCTACCCCAGCGCTCAGAACGGTGCTTGACGGAGAGTAAGCGCTCAACTCGCTGGGGGCAGGGACTGTGCCTGTTTATTCATTCGATGGTATTTATTGAGCGCTTACTGCGTGCAGAGCACTGTACTGAGCGTTTGGATAGTGTTTACTGATACACTGTACTCTCTTTGCCCATAGTGAACACTTGATAGATACAACTGAATGAACAAATACCATTAAAAAAAAGATTTCAGACATTTTGAGAGCTCACCCGGGTATCAGTGTTAAACTGCCATTTGGGGCCGGGCTTAGGGTCACAAAGGATCCATTCCCCGTCGACAATACGGATCGGGATGCGTTCCCACTCCTGGGAAGAAAAAGCATCGCAGCTTCAGACACTCCCCAGGGGATAAACGCCACGAGCTACGGGATTCGGGTTCTTCTGACTCCCGGGCCCGGGCTCTGTCCGCTAGGATAGAGAGATAGCGTGGCGTGACGGATAGAGCCCGGGCCTGGGAGTCAGAGGGTCGTGGGTTCTAATCCCGGCTCCGTCACTTGTCCGCTCTGTGACCTCGGGCAAGTCACTTAGCGGCAAAAGCACAGGCGTGGGGATCAGAGGTCGTGGGCTCCAAGTGACTTTGGGCAAGTCCCTTAACTTCTCTGGGCCTCAGTTCCCTCATCCGTAAAGTGGGGATTGAGACTGAGCCCCACGGGGGACCACCTGATCGCCTTGGATCGACCCCAGCGCTTAGAACAGGGCTTGGCGCATAGTAAGCGCTTAACAAAATGCCATTATTATCATTCACTTCCCCGAGCCCCATTTACCTCATCTGTGAAATGGGGATTGAGACTGTGAGCCCCACGTGGGACAGGGACTGTGTCCAACCCAATCTGTCTTTACCCCAGCGCTTAGTGCAGTGCCTGGCACATAGTAAGCACTTCAAAACCAGAGTTAATATTGTCATTCTCCGGGCCTCAGTTCCCTCAGCCGGAAAACGGGGATTAAGACCGCGAGCCTTACGTGGTATGGGGCCCGTGTCCGGCCCGATTTGCCGGTATCCACCCCAGCGCTTCCAACAGTGCCCGGCACGTAGCAAGCGCTTAACCAACACCACGGTTATTATCATTTTTATCATTACCCCAGGCTCAACAGCCGGCAAACTTCGTCGGAGACGCCGGGGCTCCAGTTCTCCGCACAAGCTGTCCTCCATTCCCTTTCGACCCGGAACTGGACCAGCCCGCTGTTGCTGAGGGAGCCGTCGAACAGACGCACTGGTGGGAAGGAGACGTCACCAGTTGGAGAGACGGAAGGCTGGTCAGAGATGGGCAAGCGCATGGGGGGGGGGGGGATAGGACGAGCCCCAGCGCCTTGTTTTACTTAGGCTCTCGAGTCGTCTCCCGCCCACGGCGACTCCACGGACCCACCTCTCCCGCAACGCCCCGCCTCCGCCTGCGATCGTTCCCTTTCTTGGATCCGTGGACTTTTCTTGGTCAAAATCCAGGAGTCGTTTACCACCGCCTCCTTCCATGCAATAAACCTGACTCTCCACCCTCGACTCTCTCCCGTGCCGCTGCTGTGGGTGACTTTAGACTTATAGCGGTTGGCCTTCCGCTCGCTAGGAATGGAATGGACGGGCCTCCGCTTGACTCTCCCTCCCGTAGCCGAGACCGGTAAAGTACTGGAAATTCTCCGGGTGTGATCCTGAGAGGGGGGCCTAATGCATATCTGTAGGGAAGCAGCGTGGCTCAGTGGAAAGAGCCCGGGCTTCGGAGTCCGAGGTCATGGGTTCGACTCCCGGCTCTGCCACCTGTCAGCTGGGTGACTGTGGGCGAGTCACATAACTTCTCTGTGCCTCAGTTACCTCATCTGGAAAATGGGGATTAACTTGAGCCTCACGTGGGACAACCTGATTACGCTGTATCTCCCCCAGCGCTTAGAACAGTGCTCTGCACATAGTCAGCGCTTAACATACCGACATTATTATTATTATTATAATATATAGAGAGAGAGTATAGGATATCTGTAATTTATTCATTACTATTGATGTCTGTCTTCCCTTCTCGAGACTGTAAGCTCATTGCGGGCAGGGAATGTGTCAGTCTATTGCTGCACCGCACTCGCCCGAGCGCTTAGAACAGTGCTCTGCAATAGCAACAGCTGTGGTATTTGTTACACGCTTACTATTTTCCAGGCTCTCGCCCTCCGAGGGAAGTTCCGGGAAAACGGGCTCATCCTGGGAGGATCATCTTCCGGCCTCTCCTCCACTTCTCCGTTCCTCACGGACTCCTTCCTCTGGATATCCATCCCCCTTTCCCTCCTCTGCCCTCTTCCACCCGTCGATCCATCCCCACACGTCCATGAGGAGCTTTCGGACTCCCGCAGCTCGAACCTTCCGGTTCTGGAATTTCCCTCCGTTCTTCCGCAACTGCTGAGTTTCCCTGGACTCATTTCCCAACCCCGTAGGCAGGGAATATTCCCCCCAAGCAGCTCCAGCGTTTAGTACAGGGCCTGACACGTAGTAAGCGCTTATCAAACACCATCATTATTATTAAGGAGAGTAGCCTAGTGGATAGAGCACGGGCCTGGGAGTCAGAAGGACGCGGAAGTTCTAATCCCATCTTGGCCACTTCACAGTGATAACGAATAATGATGATCGTGGTACTGGTTAAACGCTCGCGATGCGCCAGACACCGTACTAAACGCCGGGGTGGATACAAGCAAATCGGGTCGGACGCAGTCCCCGTCCCGAGAGGGGCTCACGGTCTCGATCCCCATTTTTCAGATGAGGTAACTGGGGCCCCGAGAAGCGAAGCGGCTTGCTCGAGGTCACACGGCAGCCACGTGGAGGAGCCAGGATTAGAACCCATGACCTTCTGAGTCCCGGGCGTGGGCTCTATCCACTAGGCCACGCTGCTCCTCTATTCACAGCAACCATCCGCCACCGCGCCAAGAACCGTCACGGCAACCGCCCCCAAGACAGTCATCACGGCCGCCGCCGAGACGGCCACCGGGGACGATCGCGCCCGGCCGGTGACACGTTTCTTCCTCCGGGGTCTCCCGGTCCTCGCGATCTCAGGGGCTGTGAGGATTTGAACCCACTTCCCCCTTCCTGCCCAACGCTCCTCTCCCCGATTGGCTAGAACGGGGCTCCGCCGCCATCCTCCTCCGGTCCACCGCCCATGTCCCAAGCTGGACGAGGGGAGGGTTGCCCTCGGGGATCCCCTACCGCACTCGGCTTCGTCCGAGCCGTCTTGGCAGTGTCGGTGTCCGTCGCAGAGGTGCTCGGCCGCGATGCATTCTCCGCTCCCACACCTGAAACCCCCTCCTTGGCATGGTTCTGATTCAAGTCGGGGCACAAGGCGGGGGGAAAAAAAAAAAAAGAAAACCCCACATGAGGTGGATCTCGGAAGGGCTGGTCCTGATTTGGACAGAGGAGGTAACTGAGGTCCACAGAAGTGAAGTGGCCGTTGAACTGGATGTGGAGCCTGACGGTTATCATCCACTGAGGCAGAGATTCCCCCTAGAAATACGACAGGTCACGGCCTCGGGTCTCCCGGTCGTGAAGTCTGGAGGCAACCCCTTGGGGACACTGGGTCCTGGGCCCTCTGCCTACCTTCCATTCCCAGATTGTACCCGCTGGTGAAGTTGGCCAGGAAGCCACTTCTCCCCACAGTCTTGTCGGTGATGAGGAGGACGGTCATCGTGTTGGTGGTGGAGTAGACGTCCTGCATGGGCCCAGGCCCCGTGTACACGGCTGTGTTCGTAGAAAACGCAGGTGGGGTCAGTGACCCGGGGAGCGACAGGGCACTCCTATCGTGGCTGGGCTTGGGAAACTTTTGGGAAAAGGCGCCTCTTCCGAATCAAATTTCAACGGGGCTCGGGCCGGCCCCGAGAGAAGGACTCCGTCCCTAAGTCGAACCTCAGATCTCCCCATCTCTCCGGGTCGATCGATCGTCTCGGTGGACGGCTACCAAATCCCCATCACTGGAGAATCAAGCCTGGGACACAGGAGAGGAGGAGGCTGGCGCCTCGCTCCGACTTGGGTGGCTTTGACTTCCGTCGGGGAACCGTTTTCCAGAAACCAGGACGGCTTCCCCAGCACTTCCAGCCGGAAGCCGAGACACGGCTGGGCGACACCGTCCGTCCCTCGTTCCCCCATCGGGCCCCGTGCTCTGTGTGATCTGGATCTCGGGTGGCACCCTGGGTGACTAGGAAAAAGGGTCACAAATTTTCGGGACCCCCTCTTCCCCATACAATCGGGATTCAGGGTCACCCTACCTACTAAAAAGGACGATTTCACACCCGGGGGGAGGGGGTGTCGGAGACGCACATGAGCCTCCCGTTAGAATTCGCCTGCCGTCAGTGACACCTGCCTAGAAGCCGTGAGTCCTCTCCGCTGCCATCTCTGACTTCGACCACATCCACGACATTCTCTAAGTCAAACGTTTGAAAGTGAAGTCGGATATTCTTCCCTTCTTCCGCGTGTAAATACCAGATACCTGGAATGGGGGTAAAAGCATCCGCTCCTCATCACGATGGCCTTTATGCTGTAAACGACAAATCCCCTTTTCTCCCCCTATAGCTCACATTTCCCCGAAGAATCATTCATTCAGTCATATTTACTGAGTGCCTACTGTGTGCAGAGCACTGTTTTACGCACTTGGGAAAGTACAATAGAACAGTAAACAGGCACATTTCCCGCCCACAGTGAGTTCACAGTCTAGAGGGGGAGACAGACATTAATACACATAAATACCTGAATTACAGATATACGCGGATATATTCGTACGTGCCGTGGGGATAGGAGGGAGGGCGAATGAAGGGGGAAAATCAGGGCGACGCAGAGGGACCGGGAAAAGAGGAAAGAGGGGGTTTGGTCAGAGAGACAAGAAAGAGAGAGAGGTGAGGAGGGAGGCGACGACGACATACTCACAGAAAGCTTGATTGGGGTAGATGTTCGGGTAATTCATCGAGCTGAACGTTGAATTGGGCTCCGAGAGTTTCACGGGCCCTCCGCAGTTGGCTGGAAGGAAAAAGAGCGGGAATTGTTAAGAACTTGCTGTTCCTGTCCGTGAGCTTTTGCTGGGAAACATGCACAGACAAGTCCCACGTTAGTCAGACTTCCCTTTTCTTTCTTTTTCTTATGGTATTTGTTAAGAGCTTACTTTGTGCCAGACACTGTTCTGAGCGCTGAGGTTGATACGAAGTAATCAGGTCGGACGCAGTCCCACACAGGACTAACGGTCTTAAATCTATTTTACAGATGAGGGGCCTGAGCCTCAGAGAAGTGAGACAAGAGACAAGTGGTGGAGTTGGAATTAGAACCCAGAACCTGCTGGCTCCCAGGCCCGTGCCACTGAGCCACCCCGCTTCTCTGCCTCAAAAGCGGGCTTCGATAATTCGTCCGTTACGCCACTTATCCAACATGGGCTCGGTGTCAAACCTGGAGACGGAGACAATGTAATCAGATGGAAACCGTCCCCTGGCTCACACGGGGTTGCTGATGGAAGGGGGTATCTTACGTTTATTTTTCCTATAAGGGGAGTCAACAGGGAATCCAGGTCTCCCGACTCCCTCACTCACACACTTCCCATCAGGTTGCTCCCTGAAAAGTTGGGTTCTCAGTCACTGCCCCATCTTTGGATCTCCCTGCAGGCAGTGAGGGGGAGGCAGAAGGGATACCCAACCCAGGGGCGGTAGCCTAGCGAAAAGATCACAGGACCCGGGAGTCAACGGATCTGAGCTCCAATCTCAGCTCCGGCCCTAGTTCGTTTTTTTTAACGTCATTTCTTAAGCCCTTACTCGGTGCCAGGCACCGTGCTCAGCACAGAGGTAGATACAAGCAGTTGGATCACAGTCCCTGTCCCACGTGCGGCTCACTCTTAAACCCCATTTTACAGGTGAGGTAAACGAGGCCCGGAGAACTTGAGTGACTCGCCCAAGGCCTCCCAGCAAACACGTGGAGGAGCCGGAATTAGACCCCAGATAGCTTCTGACTCCCAGGCCTGTGCTTTTTCTGCCGGGCCTTGCTACTTCTCGCTTGCTGTGTCCCTGAAATTATCTAGGCCTCCTCTCCCTTATCTGTAAAACGGGGCTTCGATTCCTTTTCTCCCTCCTACTTAGACCGCGAGCCCCACGTGGAACGGGGACTGCGTCCGATCCCATTAACTCGTACAGTCCAACGCCTTCGACTTGTTTCCGATCCACAGCGACGCTATGGATATATCTTCTCCAGAACCTCCCGTCTTTGTTCCCCGGTAGCCATCCCGATATGTAGGGCCATAGAGTTTTCTTGGTAAAAAACAGTCCGGTCCTTGACCCGTAATAAGCGCTTTACAGATATCAAAACTACTGCTGTCGTTAGGGGAAAGGGAGGAGGGGAACGCGGGTGCAATTTCACCAAGTCCCCCAGCCCACGGCCTCGGCCAGCCGACAGAGTCGGGGTGACCGTTCCCCCGTGGCAAAAATGCCATCCTGCCTTCCGCCTGCATCTCTGGCCTTCCCTGACCCTCCATTAGCCTGCAATCCGGAGGACCGGAGCACTGGGAGCAGAACTCTGCCTCCCCGCGTCCCCAAGATGCTGACTCTCGGTATCTTCAGGGAGAAAGGAAAGAGCCCCGAGTGGTTCCCTGTCTTTGGAATATCAGAGGGGCACTCCTCGAGATGAATTTCTAATCCCATTACTACATCCAAGAGCCGGCGAGTACGGGTCCTTTTCACCTCTGGCTTAAGGAGATGTGTGGGGAGCTTCAGAGCACCGATCTGCCGGAGCATCTCATCACGCTAAGCCCCGTCTACTCTCCCGGCGGCCCAGCCAGGTGGGAGAGGCTGCGTGATTATCTTTATGGAGCCAGCGTCGGCTCCTAAAACGCGGTTCCGAAAGTCTGCGCCGTTATTGAGAAGCAGCAGGGCATAGCGGACGAAGCACAGGCTCGGGAGACAGGAGGTCACGGGTTTTAATCCCGACCCCTTGGGCAAGTCGCTTCATTTCTCTGGGCCTCGGTTACCTCATCTGTAAAACGGGGATCGAGACCGTGAACCCCGTGTGGGACGGGGACTGTGTCCGACCTGATTTGCTTGCATCCACCTCACCGCTTAGTGCGGTGCCCGGCACACAGTAAGCGCTTAACCAATACCATAATTATTATCATCATTATATGGGACAGGGACTGTGCCCAACCTGATTAGCCTGCACCTACTCCAGCACTTAGTACGGCGCCTGGCACCTATTAAGCGCTAAATAATGATAATAATAATTACCGTATTTGTTAAGCGCTTACTACAGCCTTAAGAAATACCATTATCATCTTTATTATTGGCTGAATCTGGCTGATCTGACTCTATTGGATCTTGGCGCACGGTGCGTGCTAAACAGACGCCGCTATCGTTATCATTATTAATGATGTTACTAGGGGGGAAGGGAGAGACGTTACTAGTTCAGCCGAGATGAACCTGCCGAGCTGTTCTCATGCGAGGGGCTGCCGTGCTCAATCCATCCATCTCCCTCTCTGTTGGCAGGATTGATTTTTAAGGGCTTGCTCCCCTGACAGGCGTTTTAAAACAATATGTAAATAAGACAGGCCGGTGGTTGCCAAGTGATTTATAGACATCTTTTGTTTGGTGGCTTCTGCTCTTTTTCCAAAGCTTTGGTCTTATTTATGGCATCTTCTGATTTACGGAAACGACGACGACGACGATGATAGCACCAAGATAATACCAATGATGATAATAGTATTTGTTAAGCGCCTCCAATGTCCCGAGCACTGTACTAAGCCCTGGGGCAGAGGCAAGGTAATCAGGTCCCTCACGGGGCTCAAAGTTTAAGTAGGAGGGAGAAGGAGAGGTAATGAATCCCCTTTCTATAGGTGAAAAAGCATAGATGTATAAACGTCAGGTGGGAAGATCAGTTGCCTCGACCGTAATACGGCAAGCCTTTCTTTTGCTCTACGTCCTTTCGAGCTGGAAAAGTGTCAGCTTTTAAAAAAAATGGTACCGGTTAAACGCTTACCGTGTGCCAGGCACTGTACTAAACGCTGGGGTGGATACAAGCAAATCGGGTTGGACACGAGTCCCTGTCCCACATGGGACTCATAGTTTTACTCTCCATTTTACGGTTGAGGAACCCGAGGTCCAGAGAAGTGACGCGAATTGCCCAAGGTCACGGAGCAGACAAGTGGGGGAGCGGAAACGGAACCCAGGTCCTTCTGCCTCCCGGGCCCACGCTCTATCCGCTGGGCCACGCCGCTTCCCGGTACGGTGTGCGGAGCACTGGACTAAGCGCCTGGGAGGGTCCGACAGAGGGAGAAGCCAAAACGTCCGCTCACGAAGAGCTTAACGGGAAGCGGGGACAAAGGAGCCCTTATAATCAATTCCCGAGGGAAAGGGAAACTCAGCCTCTTCTTCAAGGGAGGATAACGCCCCCCTGGGCTCACGCCCCGGTTTTAACTGGCACAGACCTTGTCCTCGGGTGTGGGGACGCTGCCCGAGGAGTAATCCCCTCCGTCCTCTTTTACAGCCATGGCTTCTGGTGCCAGCTGCAAGGAGGGCTCAGGTCTATCAATCGGTCGCTCAGTTACGCGGCTTCAGAAGCATCCTCCGACACAGGCCACTCAACCTGGAGGGACCGACCGATCGAACGAGTGAATGACGGGATGTTTTGGGGGAGCTCTTGGGGGACCCTTGGTTAGCAGCCAACGGGCATCTGCGGTTTTCGGGCTCCGAGCTCCGGTGAGACCCACGGCCTCGGCGAGAGGGTGGGGAGGGTGCGGGGTGATGGGCTCCGGCTTGATCGTCCAGTGGGGTAGGGCCGGGGTGGAGGGGGAGACCCCCTCCCTGGAGAGGAGTTCGCGGGGAGATGCAGGAATCCTGGGGTCTTGAAGTTTTAACCAGATCAGAAGAGGGTCCTGGGGCGCTCCAACCCTCTCCCCAAAGAGGCTCTGGAGGCTCCAATCCTCCCCCGCAAAGAATGTCCGTGGGGCTCCGACAATCCTCTCCCACATCCAGGCCGCGCCCCTGAGCGGAGCCAAGCCCGCCGGTTCCCGGGGGCAGTACTCACTGGGAAACTCCGGAGCCGCCGTCGTGGTCGGGACGGGCGTGGGCTCCGGGTACGGGCCGGCGTTGCAGCTTCCGGCGGCCAGGCCGACGTCGTCCAACGCTATGTCGCTCGGCCCACGGTTCCGGTGGGCGTCGAAGGCCACCTGAAATTCCCAAGAGATGGATGGGCGCGGAGCCGATACCCGACCGTCCGCAGCCCCTACGGCTCCAGAGGTTCGGCCCAGAGAGAGCAGAAGCGAGGCTGGCCCTCTGCCGTCTTGTGGGCGGGTTCATCCGGCCCCATCTGGGGCCCAACCTTGGGTCTCCCGATGCTGCTTCCCTCCTCTCCCTGTGAAATCAATCTGTCCCATCCTATTGTACTCTGCCCCTCTCCTCCTTTTCGGGGAGCGCACGATTGCCAGCTCAACCACTTTTTCCTTTCCTTTCTTTTCTCTCTCTCCCTTTTCTTGCTTTCTCCCTATCTCCCTTCCTTTTTCTTTCTTTCTCCCCCTTCCTCCATTTCTTTCTTTCTCCCTCCCTTTCTCCCTTTCTCCCTCTTTTTTTTTCCTCCCTCCTTTTTTCTTTTTCCCTCCTTTTTTCTTTCTCCCTCCCTCTCTCCCTCCCTCCCTTTCTTTCTCTCTCTCTTTCCATTAATATCTGTCTCCCCTTCTATCCTGTAAGCTCACTGAGGCAGGGAATGTGTCTGTTTGTCGTTATATCATACATTCCCCATCGCTTAGTACAGTGCTCTGCACACGGTAAGCGCTCAGTAAATACGGCTGAACGAATGAGCGGATGCACGAACGAACAAATGCAAAGAACAATATGACATCTCTGCTCACCTGAAAAGGAACGGTTTCATTCAACGTGACTTGGCCATAATTCCAGTTGTCCCCATAATTGCCTTCCTTCTGGAAAACGGTCTTTTCACCATTGTGTTCGTCGCTGATATTAACGCTTAAACGATATACGGCATCCCCATACATATGATACCTGGATTGGAAACAAAAATCAACCCATCCGTCATACTACCCAGCGCTTACTGTGTTGACAGCGCTGTATTAAGTGCTTGGGAGAGTACAAAATACAAGAGATTTTCGGGGTAACGTATCTCATCAAATGAATATTTTCACAATATCCCCATCTCCACTTTTATTTGTGATGATAAAATTTAGAGAAGGGTACTTTAAAAATGTCTTCCTAATAGCAACAGTGAGGACAATGGTCCACAGTAAGCGTTTGGTATATAATAATTGTTTTATCTGTTAAGTGCCAGGGCCTATACTAAGCTATATACTTACTATACTGGGCTGGATACAAGCAAATCAGGTAGGCCACAGTCCCCGTCCCACGTGGGGCTCACGCTCTCAATCTCTATTTTGCAAACGGGGTAACTGAGGCCCAGAGAGGTGAAGTGACTTGCCCAAGGTCACACATCAGACAAGCGGCAGCGTTGGGATTAGAACCCATGACCTTTCGAATCCCCGGCCCCTGCCCTATCCACCACACCGAGATGTACGATAAGTGCCGGGGTAGAGAGAATCCAAAGGGACCCAGTGCCTCTCCCTCAAGGGGCTCACGGTCTAGGAGGGAATAAAAACAATCATTTCCTCCCCATTTTACAGATGAGGAAAGAGAAGCTCAGACAGATCACGCTTTCCCCTTGTCTCCACCGCTTTCCCGTTTCAAGACTCTACAGAAATCACGTCTCCTCCTCTTCCCTGATTAATCCTTCATCTTCTCATTCTATATTCCCCCCCCCCCCCGCCCCAAATGCTTATTCAGTATCTGCCCTTCAGCTGAGCACTGGGGCTCCCTAAGCGAAGCACCTATGTTCATCTTTTTATGCTTTATTGCTTCCCACTAGCTGTAATTTCTTTCAGCATCTGATTTCTCTGACGTAGGATAAGGTCCTCGGGGGCAGCGATCGCTAACTGAATCATTCTCTCCCAACCACGTCGCGCATCGCTCCGCACAGGCTAAGCGCCGGGCGGACGCTCTGGCTGTTGGCGGAGTAAATCCTTCAGAGGGTTGTTAATCAATCCCTGGAAACTCTTTCTAGCGGAACTCTGAGGCCGAACACTTGGCCCGTTTGCCTCGAAGGCCTTCTAGATTCCAGCGGGAACAATGTCGACGTGAAAGCGGAGTCATAAATTCCACCGTACCAGAAGCTGAAGCACACTGGACCCGAGGCGGGCACCAGAGGGAGACTTAAAAGCCGGACTCTCTCCCGTCTGCCTCCGGGTCCGACGGGCGTAGAGATATAAAACCCTGCAAAATGGCAAAGGGGATCAACTGTAAGGGGTGGCGTTGGCTGTGGGGAACGGATGAAGGGCAACGGGGAGCGCCGCTCGTCCGAGAGGCCTGACGGCTTTCGTTGGCAGGGGGCTAAACCCGAGACTCTGATTCCCACCCGTGTGGCGATCCGTGGGGCTGACATCGGTGATTTAGCGCACGCCGCATCACGCGAAGCTCCACCTATTCCGGGTGGCCATTTTGAGCGCCCAGGACTTCAATTCCCAGAAGCACTTGTGGGTTAGAGTCCCCCTCCCTCACTTAGCTGGAGGACTAGACCCGCGTGTTCGTTCGTTCATATTTGAGCGCTTTCCGCGTGCAGAACGCTGTGCTGAGCGCTTGGGAGAGTTACAGTATCACCGTAAACAGACACATTCCCTGCCCACAAGGTAGAGGGAGCTTACGTCACCATGGCAAAGCGTTACAGGGGAGAGTTGAAGGCTTGGTGCACGAGCAGCACTGCGGCTCAGTGAAGAGCCTGGGAGTCGGAGGACCTGGGTTCTAATCCCGCTGTGTGATCTCGGGCAAGTCGCTTACCTCCTCTGGGCCTTAGTTTTCGCATCTTGAAAATGGGACTGAAGCATCTCTTCTCCCTCCTACTTAGCCTAGGACCCCACGAGCGACACGGACTGTGTTGGAGCTGCTTGACTCGGATCTACCCCGGCGCTCAGGTGCGTGCCCGGCACGCCGCAGGCGCTTCGCCGACACCACACCCGTGTCGATTACTACGCGAAATCGCTTCCGTCCCCCGACTCGGCGAAGCGAGATTTGGATGTGGAGTCTAATGTTGAGGCCAGAGGCCTCCCGCGGGACAGAGCACCTACGCTGACCGTTACCCCTCGCGGACGGGGCTGAGGTACCTGACGAATTGCCGAAAGTGTGATCGTAACTGGGTCCGGTCTGCGGAGGGAAGGTGTATCCCTGAATCCTCTCCCACTCGTCTTCATCTTGGAGATCCTGGATCCAGTAACAGAATCCATCCTCAAAATCGCAGTTGATTTTTTCACCGTCTGTCCGTAAAGAGAACACGCCCACGTTTCATCCGACCTGGAGCGGGGCGCGCCGGGAAACGATCTCAGTGGTCCCAGAGAAGTCTCTCTCCCGGGCTCGTTCTCTATCCGCTGGGCCACGCTGTTTCTCGAGTACCTACCGCTCAGCTCGTCGATGCCGAACGCGCCGTACGTCGCGTGGAAGCCCGTGTGCTCGTTTTCGTCAAAGTCCGCGACGAACTCTACGGTGGCTTCGTGTGAAAAGATGCGGAAAGTTCCGGGATCCTTCCCCCAGAGGGACGCTGTCGGAGAGACACAGGGAGCGGATCGGGCTGGGGCGGGCGGGGAGGCCAGCTAATAATAATTAGAATGGTACTCGATAAGCGCTTACTATATGCCAAGCAGCGCTTTAGATGCTAGACTGTAGATACAAGTTAATCAGGTTGGGCAGAGGCCCCGCACCACATGGGGCTCACGCTCTGAATCCCCATTTTCCAGATAACTGAGGTACAGAGATGAGAAGTGACGCGCCCAAGGTCCCACACTCGACCTGTGGCAGAGTCAGGATTAGAACCCAGGTCCTCGTGACTTGCTCGGTTGAAGGAAGGACCCATTCGCCGGTCAACTCCGCCTTCACAACTTGGCACCGCTTTTTGCCCTGCCTCTCATCTCTAAAGGCAGGACCCAGAAGTAGAGCTCGCCTCAGGAACTTCCAGCCCAGACTAAATATCTATCGAGTATCTTACAGTGCTCAGCACACTGCACTAAACGCTTGGGAGAGTTCCCAAGAGCTAATACACACAATCCCTACCATCAGGGTTCTTATAATCTAGTGGGGGAGAAGGATCTCAAAATCATTTACCGGAACATCCTCCCCCCTCACACCTAACGGACGATTCCTCTCCGCCATTTCAAAGCCTCACTGAAGGCCCGTCTCCTCCAAGAAGCCTTCCCCGACTGAGCCCTCCTTGCCTCTTCTCCCGCTCCCTTCTGCGTCGCCTTGACTGGCTCCTTTTATTCATTCCTTCCCCCACCAGCCCCACGGCGCCTGTGATAATCTAGTGTAATCTAGTGATATTAATATCCGTCCCTCCCTCTAGACTCTGGGTGTGTTGTCGGTTGGGAATACGTCTGTTCATTGTCGTATCGTACTCTCCCCGGTGCTCAGTACCGCGTCCCGCACCCGGTAAGCGCTCAGACACAACCGACCGGCCGAATTCACAGATAGGAGGAAGAAGGTGAGTGGGCAAGTAGTCGAGGGAGTAAGCAGCGGGGCGTCTACTACGTAGTTGAGGGGGCGCATAAGCAGCAGAGGATAATCATCATTACGGTACTGGTTAAGGGCTTACTACGAGTAAAGCGCCGTTCTAAGCGCCGGGGTGGATCGACGTCAAGCTGGATGCAGTCCCTGTCCCACGTGGGTAGGTACCAAGCGCAGTGCTCTGCGCAGGGTAAGCGCTCAATAAACACCGCCGATGGGCTGATGACAGCAGGGCCTCGGCTCCCCGCGAGTCCACGAGCCCCATCTCACCTCGGAGGACCTTGTTTCGTCTTGTGCCTTCGTAGATATAGAGCACGTCTGCGTAATGCTGGGTGTCGAAAGAAGCGAAGTTCAGCTGAATGGCGGATCCTTGATTCACCCTGAAATCAAGCGAGGGCAGTTTCGAGGACCACCTCTCCCGGGGCTCCTCCCTTTGTTGTTTGTTGTCCACTCCCAAGCGCTTAGTACGGTCCTCTGAACACAGTAAGTGCTCCAGCACATCGGGTTGGACCAAGTCCCTGGCCCGCGGGGCGCTCACGGGCTTTATCCCCATTTTACAGATGAGAGAACTGAGGGGCCGAGAGGTGAAATGAATCGCCCAAGGTCAGACAAGTGGCGGAGCTGGGATTAGAACCCAGGACCTTCTGACTCCCGGGCCCGGGCTCTCTCGACTGGGCCACGCTGCTCCTGGATGTGAATCGAGAGGGCCGGGGCCGCTTCAGGTGGCGGGACTTGGGCACAGATTGAGAGCCGAAAGCAAGCCATTTGGGGATCGAGAGGACGCACACAGCTCCGGACAGGTTTCAGATTGTGTTGTAAAAACGGGCTTTTAGGCGCTGACTACGTGCCAGGCACCGTACTAAGCGCCGGGGCAGATACGAGGGAATCAGGTCGGACCCGATCCGTGGCCCACGTGGGGCTCACGCGCTTCGTCTCCATTTTACAGATGAGGGACCCGAAGCACGGTCTGCAACTCGGATCGAGTTGCTTTGGATTCTGCCAAGGGTTTCCAAGCGCCAGTCGTTCCTTCGTTCATCCAGCGGCATTTATTAAGCGCTTACCGTGTGCGGAGCACTCAACTCAGCGCTTGGGAAAGTACAGCGCAACACTAAACAACGGGGACATTCCCCGCCCACTCCGAGCTCACAGTCTAGACCAACCCACGACAACCCACGCGATCCACTCACAGGCTAGATAGATCGGTGGGCGGTATTTCTTGAGCGCTCTGTGTGCGGAGCACTGTGCTAAGCGCTTGGGAGGGTACAACACAACAGAGTTTGCAGGACACACGGCCGTTCTCAAGAAGCTTACAGTCTAGTGGGGGAGACGGAGGTGGAAATAAATGACGGATACTTGCGGAAGTGCTAAATCCTATCATTATTATTAAATGCCAGAATTAGCATTATTGTTATTAGGGCTCTATCAGTCCATCAATCAGGGATATTTACTGAGCGCTTACAACGCGCAGAGAACCGTACGAAGAGCTTGGGAGAGGGCAGCCCGACGGAGTCGGTGGACGCGTTCCCTGCCCGTAGCGAGCTCTCGGCCCCGGAGACGATTCCTCGGACCGGCGCGGGGGGCCTCTCGGAGTCGGGGAGATTGGGAAGGCGCCTACCGTATAACCCACTGGCACGCGATGTTTGAGTTGTAAGGCTTCGGGTAATTCATCGAGTGGAAGTTCCCGGAGGGACCCGTCAGCAGAAATTGGCCATCGCAAACGGTAGCTGGGAAGAGACGGCAGGGGAGGTCGAGAAGGATCATCGTCGTCATCATGAGAGCAAATAATTACAACGGTGATAATCGTGATAATAAGGGTGGTATTTGTTAAGCGCTTACTACGTGCAGAGCACCGTTCTGAGCGCTGGGGGAGATACAGGGGAATCAGGTCGTCCCACGTGAGGCTCACGGTTAATCCCCATTTTACAGATGAGGGAACCGAGGCCCAGAGAAGTGAAGCGACCCGCCCACCGTCACACAGCCGACGAGTGGCAGAGCCGGGAGTCGAACCCATGACCTCCGACTCCCAAGCCCGGGCTCTTTCCACTGAGCCGCGCTGCTTCTCTAATGATGATGACAGTGGTTTTCGTTAAGCGCTCGGTACGGGGCGAGCACCGGACCGAGCGCTGGGGGAGAGACGAGCTGATCGGGTTCCGCACGAGGTTCGCAGTCTAAGATAGGAGGGAGAACAGGTCCCGAGTCCCTGTCTTGCAGATAAGGGATCTGGGGCACAGAGAAGTGAAGTGACTCACCCAAAGTCACACAGCCAGAGGGTTCTTTCCGCCAGGCCGCCCTGCTTCTTGTCATCCCTCCCTTATGAAAAGGGCCTGTCATTTCTGCCCCCGTTTGCCTTCAGGTGCAGAATTGATTAATTCTGGGATTTATTCCAGGCTTCCTCTGTGCCGAGCTTCGGGTAGATTGGAGATTATAAAACGGGACACAGTTCCAGTCTCACCCGGGGCTCCCAATTCATCTTCGACCCATTACACAGATGAGGAAACGGAGCTGGAACTAGAAGCCAGGTCTTCCGACAATCAGGCACAAGCGCTGCCCACTAAATAAGACATTCTGGACGTAGGCTCCAGTGCCTCATCAGCGGGGAAAAGGAGGGAAAATTAATGGAAGCCAGCTCATCCCAGAGCACAGATTAAACATCTTCACGAGCAGGTCTAACGTTTTCATCTGGAAAACGGGGAGGGAAAGAAGCAACGAGGCCCGGTGGAAAGAGCACGGCCTTGGAGTCAGAAGGACCCGGGTTCCAAACCCTATTCTGCCACCGGTCCGTTGTGCGACCCCGGGCTTCACTTCCCTCATCTGTAAAATGGGGATTGAGACTGCGGGCCTCGTGTGGGACGGGGACTCTATACAACCTGATAATCAGCCCAGTGCTCAGTACAGTGCCTGGTACGTAAGAAGTGCTTAACAAGTACCTCAGTTATTATCATCACTGCAATTATTATCGTCATGTCTGTTCTCCCTCCCTCTTAGGCTGTGAGCTCTAGGTGGGATAGAAATGGTGTCTGATCTGATTGTATCCACCCCATAGTAAGTGCTTAACTAATACCATCATCATTATTATTATTATGATTATTACTGTTCTCCCTCACATTTAGATTGTGGGTCTCAAGCGGGACCGGGAATGGCGTCTGATCTGATCGCATTCTGTCCACTCCAGCGCTTAATACGGTGCTTGGCGGTTACAAAGTGCGGAACAAATATTATTATTATACTGTTCTTCCTCCCACTTAGCTTGCAAGCCCTGTATTCAATCGCATTCAATAAATACGACTGAACGAAGGACAGGGCCTGCGTCTGATTTGATCATACCGTACCTATCCCAGTGCTTAGCACAGGGCCGGTCACTTAGCGCGGACTTAACGTCCCCCATGATCCTATTTAAGGGGGTATCCGGGGCACGTGATCTGTCTGGAAGGCCGCTGGGGGAATCGGAGACCACCTTGCCCCGACCCGCCCGTCCGTCTGACGACGACAAGACCCGGTCGAGAATAACATAGGCGTCACCGAGCCGGAGGGGGTCGCCCCCCCCCCCCCCCCCCCCCCCGTCCGCCACCCCCTCACCGCAATCCCGAGGGTCTTCGTCCGAGGCGTCGGGACAGTCCGGGAAGCCGTCGCAGAGGAAATCCCGTGGGATGCAGTAGTCCTGGCCGCCGGCACACGGCCTGGTCCCGGCGGAGCACCCGGACGTGGTGCTGCCTGGAAGAACCACCACGCAAACGGATCACGGGCCCGGAAGAAAAGGACATTTCCCTTCGGTCATCCCAGCCGGACGACCCAGCCGACGGAATTCCACCGGGGAAGGGCGCGGAGGTCAGGGGGACCGGGTTTGGAATCCCGCCTCCGCCACTTGCCCGCCTTGTGATTTGGGACGAGTCACTTCTCCTCTCTGTACCTCGGCTAACTCTTCCCCAAAATGGGGATTCCATTTCTGTTCTCCCTCCTACTGGGTCAGTCGGTGCTATTTGCTGAGCGCCGAGTGTTTGGAGAGTATTTTACTAAACGCTTGGGAGAGTATAAAAGAACGATATAATGGACACATTCCCCGCCCATAAACAGCTTCCGGGCAGCCCCGTGTGAGACAGGGGGCCTGATGATCTTGTATCTATTCCGCTGCTCGATAAATCTGATCGGTTGATTATGATGCTGGTAGCGCCATAATAATCTTTGTGGGATTTATTAAGTGCTTACTAAGTGTCAAGCAGCGTTCTACGCTCTGGGGTAGATACAAGGTAATCAGATTCCACATGGGGCTCACGGTCTAAGAAGCAGGGAGAACGGGTATGGAATGGCCATTTTCCAGATGAGGGAACGGAGGCCAGAAGTGAACTGACTCACCCAAAGTCACCCGGCAGGTAAGTGGGGCATGGGGGATTAGAACCCGGGTCCCTCCGATTCCCAGCCCTGTGCTCTACCCACTAATTCGCACGTCGCGAAAGCCCATCAGAGCCTGAGAACGTCTGTAGCTCGGCTTCTGGGTCCATCCGGGTCTCCGACGGGGACAGAGTTGCTAGGAGGAATTGTGTGCTGGTTGCCATCGAGGCCAACCGTCCTCGTGGCTAGAGGGGGATCGCCCGACACCCCAACTCCCCCTTCTCCATCCCTGACTCTCCCCGCAGTGACCCAGCATGGCACCGCTCCTCCAAGAGGCCTTCCCGGCCTAAGCCCCGCTTTTCCTCGTCTCCCACTTCCTTACGCATCACCCCGACTTGCTCTCTTCGCTCTTTCCCCCCACCTCCCAGCCCCAGAGCACTTACGTACAGAACCGTCATGTCGTCTATTTGTATCGCTATTCATTTCCACCCCTCTGGACCGTGAGCCGGTCGTGGGCAGGGAACGTCCCTGTCGATTGTTGTGTGGTACTTTCCCAAGCGTTCAGTACCGCTTCCCGCACGCAGTAAGCGCTCAGTAAATGCGACCGAACGAAAGAATGACCATCCCACCCGCCTCGGCTCTCCCCCTCCAGTGACCCAGCATACGCCAACTATCAGCCACTCTGAAATTTCCCTCCGTGAACTCAAACTCCTCTGGAACCTGCTGCTATTTTCCACCCGAAAAGCAGCCCGCCTCAGTACACAGAGGAGAATCTAGGGATTCTGCCATCTCGATGTCCTATCTAGCGTTTCTGGGCCTGAAGTGGTCCAACGGACTGAGGTTTCTGAAAACACGGAAACGCTCCTTAAATTTGGTGCCCGGTCCAAAAGCAAAACTATGCTGCCATCTCCTGGGAAGTAAAAGCCTTAACTTTTCCTACTGAAAAAGTTCCCGGAAAAGGCCATTTGGAAAAAAACCAAGCGCTTTTACTTCATGGCCCATTAAGGACGGCATCTGCCCCGTTTTATAGCCGACAGTCTGGTTTGGGGCTGGTCTTTCCCCTTTACCGACACGGCATCCGATTCTTTCATGTCTGACGCTTTTACCTGCGGGGTCCGGTCCCCCCTTGCTCTGGTGCTGCCCTCTGAATTCCACAGCTGGGAAGCAGCCCTTTTTTTTTTCCTTTGGTATCTGTTAAGCGCTTCCTCTGTGTTAGACCCTATACTAAGCACTGGTGTAGATGCAAAGTAATCAGGTTGGACACAGTCCACGTCCCACATGAAGCTTTCAATCTTAACCCCTATTTTACAGTTGAGGAAACTGAGGCACCAAAAACTCAAGTGACTTGCGCAAGGTCACAGAGCAAGCAACGGGCAGAGCAACTGGAAGAGCTGAGATCAGAACCCGGATCCTCCGACTCCAAGCCCGTGTTTTTTTCCACCAGACCACGCGGTTTGTCTTAGACGCTGTGCACCTGGAGCACGCGGTTTGTCTTAGACACCGTGCAACACTCCCGGTGTTGGGCCGATGGTCCGAGTGTGTTCAGTTCCTGGTCAAAAAACCCCAGTGACATGACATAAAATGAAGAGAACCTTACGGACACTTCCACGGTGCTTTCCAGGAGGGTCCCTCTCCTCATTTCCTCCGTCCTGCCGTTTTTTAAAAAGGGTGGTCATTAAATACTTACTCTGTGTCAAGAACCGTGCTAAGCTCTGGGGTCGACAAGATAATCAGGGAGGACACAGACCCGATTCCACATGGCGCTCACTGCCTAAGCAGGATTTAATCCCCGTTTCACAGAAGAGGAAACTAAGGCACCGAGAAAGGAAGCGACTTCCTCACGGACACAGAGCAAAGGGGTGGAAGAGCCGGGATTAGAACCCAGGTCCTCTGACTCCCGGGCCCATGCTTTTTCCACTAGGCCACACTGCTTCTCTTGCAGACCCGCACAGGAAAGGCTCACAAAACACCAGATTGATTAACTGATGTCGCCGTGACAGGACGGGGATCCGATCTACCGTGTATCCTACTCTCCCGAGCTCCTGGGGCAGAGCTCTGCACCCAGTAAGCGCCTCGAGGGCAAGCACTGTACGCTGCTCTCAAGTGCTAACTGCAGCGCCCTGCCTCAGGTGAACTGCTCAGTAAATATCCTCGATCGCTTGGGGCCTGGTGGGGATGGAGGATCTGAAAGTGAGAGCGTTCGAGGGAAAGGTCCTCCCAGGCGCTTGCCGAAACGATCCTTTGTCTCGAAAGAACTCACCTGGTGTTACCTGAGGATTGATCGTGGGGTGGCTTTCGGTTCCTGGGCAAAAAATAACATCATCACCACAGAATTAAGACTGCTATTGGACACTTCCACACCGCTGCAGGGGCGCAGCCTCGCTGGAGAAGCTGGGGGCCTAGTCATTCATTCATTCAATTGTATTTACTGAGCGCTTACTGTGCGCAGAGCACTGTACTAAGCGCTTAGGAAGTACAATTCGCCAACACAGAGACCATCCCTACCCAACATGGGCTCACAGTCTACAAGCGGGGAGACGGGCAACAGAGGCAACAATATAAATAAATAGAGCCCGGGAGTCAGAAGGACCTGGATTCTAGTCCCCGTCCCATCACTCCCGGGACTAGATGGGTGACCTTGGGCAAGTCACTTCACTTGGTACCACAGTTACTTCATCTGGAAAATGAGGATTGAGACCGTGAGCCCCACGTGGGACGGGGACTGCGTCCAAATCGATTAGCGTATATCTAACTCCAGTGCTTAGTAATAATAACAAAAATAACAATAATGATGATAGTATTTGTTAAGCACTTACTATGTGCCAAACACTCTTCTAAGCACCAGAGTAGATACAAGGTGATCAGGTAGTCCCACGTGGGGCTCGCAGTCTTAATCCCCATTTTACAGATGAGGGCACTGAGGCCCAGAGGAGTTAGGTACTTGCCCAGAGTCACACAGCTGACAAGTGGCCGAGCCGGGGTTAGAATCCACGATCTCTGACTCCCGAGCCCGGGCTCTTTCCACTGACTGAGACACGTTGCTTCTCACAGTACAGCGCCTGGCACAAAGTAAGGGCTTACCAAATCCCGCTTTGACGATCAGAAGCTCGACAGATAACACCGACCGAGTGAGACGGGGCTGGGACAGAGCGGTTATGGGTACGTCCCCTTCGGGTCAGCTCCCGGCAGACTCCCGACAGGCCGGATGCGGGGCGGGGAGGGGAAAAAACGGTCAAAGTGGCCACGGTCCACCTACCTAGGATGCCCACGCTGCTTGGATCCACCCGGAGAGTCAGTAAAAGGCTCGAACCGTTGGCCTCGATGCCCCGCACCAGCGCATCCTTGGCGTTTCCGTCGGACACCCGCCGGGAGAAGAAAAGGTCAAAGTCGACCATCACGCTCCCGTTCCTGCAGGATTGGGAGAGGGGGGGAAACAATCAACCGATTGAGAGTATTGGTGGAGCGCTTACTGTGTGCGGAGCACTGTACCAAGCGCTTGCGGGGAGAACAGTACTTCGGAGACGGACTCCCTGCCCGTGAGCAGTTTACAGATCAGAGGGAGCCGGGGTCCAGATGCGTTGAGATTTCTGCTCGTTGCCTACCCGACCTGCCTCTGCAAGCATTGAATCTACTCTCTAAACGTTTCCCCTTCACTTTTTTAAAAATCTTATGGCATTTGTTAAGCACTTACTACGTGCCGGGCACCGTTCTAAGCGCCTTATGGTGTCGGGTCATTTCCGACCCCCAGTGACCCCGCGGACACATCTCTCCCAGAACGCCCCACCTCCCGCAATCGTTCTGGTGGTGGATCCGTAGAGTCTTCTCGGTAAAAGTACGGGAGTGGTTTACCAAGGCGCTCTTCCGAAGCACAGGGGTAGATATATGGTCATCGGATTGGGCACAGTCCATGTCCCACATGGGGCTCACAGTCTTAATCCCCATTTGACCAGATGAGGAAGCCGAGGATCTCCACCTCATCCATCTCGCCGCCGACCTCTCGCCCGAGTCCCGCCTCTGGCCTGGAACGCCCTCCCTCCTCATATCCCACGGACAGTGTGACCCTTCCCCGCGGCTTCAAAGCTTTCCTGAAGGCCCATCTCCTCCAAGAGGCCCTCCGTAAGGCCCCTCTCCCATTCCCTTCCGTGTCACTCTGACTTGCTCCCTCTATTCATCCCCCCTCCCGGCCCCTCGGCATTTATTTCCATTTCGGTCACTTATTTTTTTATATCAACGTCTGTCTCCTCCTCTAGACTGTAAACTCGCTGTGGACAGGGAACGTGTCTGTTTATCGTTATACTGTACTCTCCCAAGTGCTTAATGCAGTGCTCTGCACACAGTAAGCGCTCAGTAAATACATCGAATGAATTCAAGGCTGTTTGTAGAGCCTCTGATCGGATAGCAGCACTGGAATTGGGCTGCTAACTCCACCCAGCCCCGGAGAGCCGAACGCTATAAATCACAAGCACGCTTATCGCCTTCATTACTGAAGGCCGCCGATAACTTGGGGGTTTGCTGAAGAGAGCGAAGGCCTGTTTCTCTCCACGTGATGAGTCAGTGGGTTCAAAGGGCAAACAGAGTAGCCCATTGGCCCCCGGGGCAGTTCCTTCTCTGGAGAAGGAACTGTGGGGCCAACGGCCTCCTTGTCAAAGTCCACTGGCCCGGCAAAATGGCGACACCCGGGAAGCCAAGAGGATGAAGAAAGCTTAAGTGGCAATTAAGGGAAACGAAAGGAAAAACAAAGCGAGAGGCAAACTCGGGTGTCAAGTGACACTTTCCAGTTCAAAGGCAGTGATGAATACTGTGGTGTTTGCTGAATGTTTACTATGTGAAATGCACTGTTCTACGTGTTGGGGTAGCTATGAGATAATCGGGACCCACACAGGACTCACCGTCTAAGAGGGTAGGAGAACATGCACTGGGTCCCCCTTTTACAAATGAGAAAACTGAGGCAAAGAGAAGTTAAGTGACTTGCCCAAGGTCACCCAGCTGGCAAGCGGACCTCCTCCTGTCTCACGTCACAAAAGAGTGGTGCCTTCAAAGTTGAGGTTAACTGGCAGAGCCCGAGAATTCTTGGCCTCCGTGATAATAATAATAAGGTTGGTATACGTTAAGCGCTTACTATGTGCCAAGCACTGTTTTAAGCACTGGGTGTAGATACGAGGTGCAAGATAGACGTAGGGCTCGCAGTCTTCATCCCCATTTTACAGATGGGGGAACTGAGGCACAGAGAGGTTAAGTACCGGCCCAGGGTCACGCAGCTGACAAGCGGAGGAGCCGGGATTAGAACCCATGACCTCTGACTGCTAAGCCCGGGCTCTTTCCACTAAGCCACGCTGCTTCTCATGCTAAACCTTATTCAAACAGATGAGAGGCAGTTGACATTAGCCAAATTCCAGATCCTGTCCTCTTGAGGCAACTTCGCTGTCCGGTACTTTCCAAAGAGCTTAGAACGGCGCTCCGCGCCCGGCAAGCGCTCAAAAATACTTCGGATTGACGGTTCTAGGCCGGCAGGCACCACGGTACTCACCTAAGGAGATGATCCTGGAACCCAGGACACAGAGAGTTCTCTGAGAAGACCCCGTGGGAGCAGAAAGGAAGGATGGACGCTACCGGCTTCGGGGGGATAAAGAAGCCCGGCCGCAGGCCTGGGCCCGGCCTAGTTGGCGCTCGGCGATGGCGGACGTCTTGGGGAAACTGAACCGCGCTCACCTGAACTGCAGAACTCGGGAGGTTTTGAACTCATTCTTCAGGTGGCTTGCCCGAAAGATTTCATCTATCTAAAGAAAGGGGAACGGGAAGAAGAGGTTACCGACCGTTACAGAGCTTTTGGAACGCGGTTTATTATCCGTTAAGGTCGGTTCTATGGCATCTCAATAACGGGATGGGGCGGGGAGGGAATTCATTCCATCGTTTTTATTGAGCGCCTACTACGGGCAACAGCACAGTACGAAGCTCTTGGGAGAGTCCGATATAAGAATAAAGAGACACGTTCCCGGCCCACAGTGAGCTCACAGTCTAGAAGGGAGAGGGGGAGGGAGGGAGGAAGGGAGGGGACGAGGATGCGAGGGGGAGAAGGAGGAGAGAGGAGAAAGGGAGAGAGAAAGGGACGAGAGAGGGGAAGGGACTGACCCCCCATCCTACCATCTGCTGCACGTCAAAGGCCAGGATCTTGAAGTCGGCCGATGAATTGTCTCGTAAGCCTGGGCTGAAAGACGCCCCTGACGCTATCTTGAAGGTTCCCCTGGTTCCGTGGCCAGTACCGGGTTCTGTCCGTGAACGATTCCACGAGAAAGAGAGTAACGGAGATCCGGTCAAGGGGGAGAGGTTTGCCCCCTCTTTCAACAGGGATATAGGTAGGATTCTTAATAAACGATAACGAAAGGCATTTCTGAAGTCCTTACTACGTGCCAAGCCCTGAACCGTACGCCGGGTGAAATACAAGTTAATCGGGTTGGACCCGGTCCCTGTCCCACCTGCGGCTCAGGTTCTCGGTAGGAGGGGTGACGGTTACTAAATTCCAATTTCGTAGTTGAGGAGAGTGAGGGGAGTGAGTGAAGGGACTTCCCCCAAATCACGTAGCGGTTAAGCGGCGGAGCCCGGGATTAGGACCAAAACCCTCACACTCCCAGGCCCGATTTCCACTTAGGCCGTGAAGGACCTGGTTTCTAATCCCGGCTCCGCCACTAGTCTGCTGTGTGACCTTGGGCCAGCCATTTCACTTCTCTGGGCCTCAGTTACCTCATCTATAAAATGGGGGGAATAAGACAGTAAACCGTAAGTGGGACATGGAGCGTGTCCAACCTGATTTCCTTGTATCTACCTCAGCTCTTAGAACAGTGCTCGCCACAGGGTAGGCACCTAACCGATACCACAGTAAATTCATTGATTAATTGCAATCTAGTGGGAAAAACTGTCGCTAATCAGGAAGGAAGCACTGAGGAGGGAAATTCCCTTTAAAAGCCAGGAGGAAAATCCCGTCTCGGCTAAGGTGAGGAAGAAGAGGAGGTTTTCCTTCTCTTTCCCATTTCCTTTCCTCTCCTCCAAATCTTCAGTCACTCTCCTCCCCGTCGTCGCCTCTCCTCTTGACCGTCTCTCCCTCTCTGAACAATCCATGTCTACCTATCGATCCCACTCCCTGCTCCTAGACTTGTAGGCCCTGCATCCCGTCTCTCCGCTTTCTTCCCGGTGGCTCTTCTCCGTCAGATCAATCCATCGATCGGTGACCCAGCCTTTCCTTCTTCACCTCCCCGCTCCTTTCCTCTCCCTTCATCCCCGCTTCCGTCTCCCCCCTTCTCTAGTTCTTTTCTCCATCTCTCCCTGTCGCCCTTCCGCGTCTCGCCTGCTGACTCTCCGTCCGTCGGCCCGCCATCCTGCCGGGATTTGGGGTTTCCAATCGGCCGGTCTGGGTGCCCCCATCTCTTGGTGCCAGCCAATCAGCATCCAGGTTGGCACGGACAGAAAGTCGGGGTGCCCCGGTTGGAATGATATATCTGAATCCATCGCTCTATAATTATAATAATTATGGTGTCTGTTAAGCGCTCACTATGTTCCAGGCACTCTACAAAGTGCTGGGGTGGATAGAAGCAAATCGGGTGGGACACAGTCCCTGTGCCACGTGGGCCTCGCAGTCTCAATCCCCATTTTATAGATGAGGGAACTGAGGCACAGAGAAGTGACTTGCTCAAGGTCACACAAAAGACGAGTGGCGGAGCAGGGATTAGAACCCATGACCTTGCCGCTATGCCATGCTGCTTCCATATCTGTATATATCTGTATATGTCACTATTTCTAGATCTAGTCCAAATATTAGCGATACAGACGGATATAAGGAAACCCAACTCATTGAAACTAGAGACTGACTGCTAGTACAAATCCACCAAAAAAGCTACCCTTGCTTGAAGTGATTTATCGATATACTATCTTGACTTACTAGATGTAAAACCATTTTTTGCCCTATTTCCAGTTTTTCACATTTAGAAGAAAAAAAATCACATCATCCGGTAGGGTTCTAGAGTTCCCCCGGCTCTCCAAAAGATATTTTTTTCTCTCTCCCCAAACATTCGGCACGTCTCGATCCACTCGGCGAACACTTCTTCAGACCGGCTGCGTTCCTTTTCCCTTCAACACAGCGATGAGGACTTTGACTTTCTTCTGCTTACGGGTCCCCTTTAGCGTTTTCAGGTTCCAACGCTTCTAGGGTTTTTCCCCACACTTCACCCATTCTTCAATCGATCAGTGGCATTCATCGAGCGCCTTCTGGGTGCCGAGCACCTTACTCGGGGGGGGGGGGGGGTGTCCAATACGCAGAATCGCTACGGCTAACATTTCCAATCCAGCTCTTTCAGTAGACGGATCTGAGGACTCACCCGTTTCCGAGTCGCGGACGGCCAGCCACGAGACCACCAGTAACCCGACGCTGACAAGCGCAGAAGCGACAAAAAGGGCAGACAGCAGGATTTCATAACTACTGAGAGGGTGACGGGTCCCAGGGGACGACCTCTTGCTCATTCTGTCCTTTAGAAAGCTGAGCTCCGTGAAGTCCTACCCAAGCGGTTGGGCTATTTCTCGCCGGGGGACGGGTATATTTATAGGGGACGTTCATAAATGGAAATCTCCTCACGCTTAGGGAGGGCGGGAGACGGGGGCGGGTCAGATTGGGAGGGTCTAGTCTTGTTCATTGAGGAACTCCGAGAGGCAAGTTAATCTTTAAGAAAACACACCGGTAAACAAACACGTTGTAAACGTTAATGATGAGGATTGACTAATGTCTTGGTCGACGTGAAGGGTGACCGGGACAGCTGACGCTCGAGGTTTCTGGTCGCTGATCCTTTGGACTTCCAGTGGGAAAAATGAGGAATTAACATCCTGTCGTCAGACTACTTAGCCCGGGAGGCCCGTGTGGGCCGGAGATCGGGTCCACCGGTGTGTACCTGTATTGTATCTATCGAACGCTGTGTGTGGAGCACCGTACTAAGCGGGTGGGAAAGTACCGTACGGCAATAAAAAGACACAATCCCCGCCCACGACGAGCTCACAGTCTAGAGGGGGACCGACCGACATGGGGATAGACGTCGTTATGTATTTATCTGTCATTTTATTTATTTATAAGTCCCGTGGGGCGGGGAGAGAGGGTAAGAGCAGAGGGAGCAAGTCAGGGCGACGCAGCGGGGAGGGGCAGAGGAGCAAATAGCAAGCGCTTAGCAAGTACCCAAATGATCATAAAAATAACGATCACGAGAATAATACCGACAGCGAGAATAACGAGGCCGGGATCTATTATTATTCACTGGCGTTCTCCTCAATGCACTCACAGCTCAGCCTTTGCTCAGATCAATCTTTATTCATTCGTTCAATCGCATTTATTGAGCGCCTACCGTGTGCGGGGTACTGTGCTAAGCACTTAGGTAGTATGATTCAGCAACAAATAGAGACGATCCCCGCCCACAACGGGCTCACAGTCAGAAGTAAAACAAGTAAACAGGCATCGATGCCATCGATGTAAATAAATGTAATTATAGATGTATGCACAACATTAGTAAAATAAATTGAATTATAAGCATTTATTTACACTAACGTCTGCGTCCCCCTCTAGCCTGTAAGCCCCTCGGGGGCAGGAAACGTGTCGCCAAACTCCGTTATATTGGACTCTCCCAAGCGATCAGTACAGTGCTCTGCACACAGTTAGCGCTCAATAAATGCCATCGATCAATAGGCTGCCTTTAGAATGGGCTCTCACGACTACCCATTTTATTTTATAAACAACGCCGCATTTTTGTCCGTGAC
The DNA here is from genome assembly GCF_004115215.2 of Ornithorhynchus anatinus. Lineage (NCBI taxonomy): Eukaryota > Metazoa > Chordata > Mammalia > Monotremata > Ornithorhynchidae > Ornithorhynchus > Ornithorhynchus anatinus. The sequence goes on along the minus strand of NC_041744.1, from coordinate 19,539,550 downwards.
AGGACGATGTACGGATCTTTTCTCTGATAAGATGAGGTAGGCTCATGGGATTTACCAATAATGTTGGTATCTGTTAAGCGCTTACTATGTGCAGAGCACCGTTCTAAGCGCTGGGGTAGACTCAGGGTCATGGGGTTGTCCCAGGTGAGGCTCACGGTCCTAATCCCCATTTTACAGATGAGGCGACTGAGGCACCGAGAAGTCAAGTGACTCGCCCGTAGTCACGCAGCTGACAAATGGCAGAGCCGGGGTTCGAACCCATGACCTCTGACTCCCAAGCCCGGGCTCTTTCCCCTGAGCCACGCTGCTTCTCATGATTAAGGATGAATAATCATGAATAATGATTAGAGTATCTGTTAAGCGCTTACTCTGTGCCAAGCAGTGTGGCGAGTGCTGAAGATGGGGGGGTGAGATGGGAGGCCTTTCTGCTAGCTGGAACCCCCCTCTTCGGGTCGCAAACTGACCCCACCCTAGAGAAGCAGCGCGGCTCAGTGGAAAGAGCCCGGGCCTTGGAGTCGGAGATCATGGGTTCGAACCCCGGCTCTGCCACCTGTCAGCTGTGCGACCGCGGGCGAGTCACTTCACTTCTCTGTGCCTCGGTTACCTCACCTGCAAAACGGGGATGAAGACTGTGAGCCCCACGTGGGACAACCTGATTCCCCAGCGCTTAGAACAGTGCTCTGCACATAGTAAGCGCTTAACAAATGCCAACACCATTAAGACCCTCTCCACATCCATTCAGTCGGATTTACGGAGCGCTTACCGTGTACAAGGTACTGTGCTGAGCGCTTGGGAGAGTACAATTCAACAACGAGCAGACATTCCCTGCCCACAACCAGCTCCCAGTCCGGAGGGGGAGAGAGACAGAATAATGACGATGGTATCTGTTTAGCCGCGCCGCACTTACGGTTCTTAGCACGGGGGTATAGATACAAGTTCATCAGGCTGGACACGGTCCCCGTCCCACGGGGGGCTCACGGTCTCATTCCCCCATCTGACGGACGAGGTCACTGAGGCCCGGCGAAGGGAAGCGACTCGCCCAAGGTCGCCCGGCGGGCAAGTGGCGGAGCCGGGATTAGAACCCACGCCCTCTGACTCCCAAGCCCGGGCTCTTGCCAGTAGCCCACGCCGCTTTCCACGTGAGCCCGCCGTCGGGCAGGGATCGTCTCTATCTGTTGCCCGACTGTCCTCTCCGAGTGCTTAGTACAGCGCCCCGCACACAGTAAGCGCTCGATACATACGATTAAACGAATAGCGCGCATCACACGCACATAAATCAATCGATCACAGCTACGGAGGCATCTACCCACGCCTATCCCTCCGCCCCGCCAACGCCGCGTCCGTCGAGACCCAGGCCGCGCCGGAGGCCCGGGAGCGTGACGGGGCCGGTCTGAGGTCCCGGGTTCGGGTCCGGCCCGGGGCGGGGGCGCGCCCGTGGGCAGCGCGGGGGACGGGGGAGGCCTCGGGACCCGCGGGGCACGCGGCGGTCCTCCGGGGGCGGCCTCTGGGGCCGAGGGAGTGGAGAGGGGCCCCGGTCGGGCCTCCGGTGGGAAGATCCCAGAGACTCGGTGGGCCCGGCTCCTCGGGGTCGGAGAAGGGAAGGGGAGTTCGAAGTTCAGCCGGTTTATGGCCGTACCCGACTCCCAACAACCGCTCACGAGGCCGGGGGCAAAAATCAAAAGATCGCCGACCCCATCGCCGCCGGAGAGCCCAAGAGGAGCAGAGAGAGCAGCTGCTGAGCCCCCACGGGCCGTCGGGCCCTCGACTACGTCCGGCGATTCCAGCGAGTGCGATAATCACAACTCTGGTGTTCGTGAAGGGACTACTGTGTGCCAGACACTGTACTGAGCGCTGGGTGGGATGACGATGATGATAGTAACAGTGCCTGTTAAGCACTTACTGGGTGCCGGACACCGTACTAAGTGCCGGGACGGGGGATGATAATAATAACAGTAATAATGATGGTACCGGTTAAGTAAGCGCTTACCGTGCGCAGGACTCTGTACTGAGCGCTGGGATGGATAATACTATTGGCGCTTGTTAAGCACTGGCCGCGTGCCGGACACCGTGCCAAGTGCTGGGATTCATAATGATAATTAAAATAATAACAATGGTACTTGTCAAGCGCTTACTGTGTGTCAGACGCTGTACTAACCGCGGGGACGGAGAGTAATATCGATAATGACGACGGTACTGGTGCCTGTTAAGCACTTACTGTGTGCCGGCCACTGTACTAGGCAATGGGATTCGTAACGATAATTAAAATAATTCGAAGTGCTTACTGTGTGTCAGACACTGTACTAGGCGTTGGGATTTATAAGAATGAGAAAAATGATGATGATGGTATTTGTCAAGCACCTACTATGTGCCAGACACCGTTCTAAGCTCTGGAATAATAACGTCGGTATTTGCTGAGCGCTTACTCTGTGCAGAGCACTGTTCTAAGCGCTGGGGGAGATACAGGGTGATCAGGTTGTCCCACGTGAGGCTCACGGTTAATCCCCATTTTAAAATGAGAAGCAGCGTGGCTCAGTGGAAAGAGCCCGGGCTTTGGAGTCCGAGGTCATGGGTTCGAATCCCGGCTCGGCCACTTGCCGGCTGGGTGACTGCGGGCGAGTCACTTCACTTCTCGGTGCCTCGGTTCCCTCATCTGGAAAATGGGGATGAAGACCGTGAGCCCCACGTGGGACGACCCGATTCCCAGCGCTTAGAACAGTGCTCGGCACATAGTGAGCGCTTAACAGATACCAACATTATTATTACTGCTCTGTACTTACACTGTAAGTTTCTCAAGGGTGGAGGCTCTTTCGATATCTCTGTCGGAGCGTCTCTAGCGCTCAGTACAGTGCTCTGTACACAGCAGGCCAAGTTCACTGGGGGTAACGATGACACAACTAATACCGATAGTGGTTTCTGTTAAGCGCCGACTAAGTGCCAGGCACCGTGCTAAGCGGCGGGGCCATACAAGGTAATGGGGTGGGTCACAGTCCCCGTCCCACGAGGGGCTCACGGTCGCAATCCCCACCGTACAGACGAGGTGACTGAGGGACAGAGAAGCTAAGTGACCGGCCCAAGGTCACACAGCAGACAAGCGGTGGCGCCGGAATCGGAACCCGCGGCCTTCTGACGAGCAGCTCCACGCTCTGTCCACTACGTCACGCCGCTTCCCGACACCGCTGATGCCATTAATTGAATTCTGAGCTAAGCGTGGTTTTACGACAGCTTAAGCTTTGAGGGAATATTTATCTTTACGAAAACCCCCGATCTTGTTCTGTAGGAAGTTTCCATTTAAAATCAGTCCCCGGGGATTTCCTACATGTGCTTCAGTCTTCTCCGATTGAATAATTTATTTTTCACACTTCCCACCTAGGTCCTTACGCTCACTTGGCTCCAAATGGAGAAAAGAACACCTAATTAAGTGAAAATGATGTTGTAAAAAAGTAATTAGCCGGGCATTGTAGATTGAAAAGTGATAAACGCTTTCAGGACTTTGGATTCCCCGGCAAACATACCACCCACACAGGATGAGTCTAACGCATGACCTTCACACTTATCAGGTTCGGACTATAATTTTCTTCCCCCGATAATTTCGGAACACACAGATTAAGGTCAACCGGGTCGATGACGACGACGTAGGCCACCTAATAGGTACCGCCCGCCCGTAGGGAATGATAATAATGACGGGATGGGTTAAGCGCTTACTATGTTATTATTACGGTGTGGGTTAAGCGCTTCCTGTGTGCCAAGCACTGTTCTAAGAGCTGGGGTAGATACAGGATCATCGGGTCGTTCCACTTGGGGCTCACACTTTTAATCTCCATTTTCCAGATGAGGTAACCGAGGCACGAAGTTAAGTGGTTTGCCCAAGGTCACACAGCAGACAAGTGGCGGAACTGAGATTAGAACCCGTGTCCTCTGATTCCCGAGCCCGTGCTCTTTCCACTAAGCCACGTTACCCTCTCTCCCTCCCTCTTAATAATAATAATCACGTTGGTATTTGTTAAGCGCCTACTATGGGCAGAGCACCGTTCTAAGCGCTGGGGGAGATACAGGGCAATCGGGTTGTCCCACGTGGGGCGCACGGTCTTCATCCCCATTTTCCAGACGAGGTAACCGAGGCACAGAGAAGTTAAGCGACTTGCCCGCAGTCACCCGGCTGACAAGCGGCAGAGCCGGCATTCGAACCCATGAACCCAAGACCGGGCTCCTTCCACTGAGCCACGCCGCTTCTCCATCTCTTGACTTTGAGCCCCACACGGGACAGGGACTCTATCCGACCCGAATATCTCGACTCTTCCTCCAGCGTCTAGTACAGTGCCTGGCACAGATTAGGCACTTCAGAAGCACCACGACTATCAGTAGGGTGGTGCTGAGCACCGCCATCTTGGACCGCCCCCTACGCCGCTCTGGATTCTTTCCAATTTGCCCCCTTTCTCCCGATGAATTAGACGCTGCAGAACGGAGCTAGGCAAGGCCAACGTCTCGTGAAATTCTCGAGGGCTCCCAAGAATAAAAAAAGTCACGATGCCACTCGGCGGGAGGAGAGTCTCTTAACTGGGAAAACCCAAATGATTATTTCCTTGAAAGGAATGGAAAGAATCTAATGATCTGGGGTCCAGGGAGCAAGGGTTTATTAGGGGGTAATGTCGGGGTAGGGCTTCACCAAGCCGGCAAAATATCGATAGGACCCCGACTCGACTCCTTTCCGCTCTCTGTCGGCTTCCCGCTGCCTCCTGAGATAGAACGAGCTCAAACCCCAGGGTTCGGTCAAACACGCCGATCAGGCAATTTCCCTTTTATCTGGGAAATTATCAGTCACACGGGTCCTTGAATAAAACCAATCAAGATGTTGGAATTTGGAATTTTAGTCACAAAGCGCTACCGTGATTTATGGCGCGTAGCCCCTGGATCGAAGTCACCGGACTAATCTCCTGGGGAACGCCAGCGGAGAGAACACGGCCGCTCCCTGCCCTCGAGGGACGAAACGGGCTCCTTCCGGACCCTCGGAAAGAGGTGCGTCACTCCCGACTCCTGCCTTTCGAGGGAAGAGATCGATACCAGGGTGCCAAAGGAACGTCCGGTTAATGATGGTACTTAGTAATTGCTTCCTACGCCCTAAGCGGTGGGGTAGATATAAGATAATCAGACAGAGAGAGAGCAGGGAATCTTATCCTTCCTGAGAAATGAGGAAACTGTTGGACAGAGAGCTCAGGTGATCTGTCCAACGTCACACAGCCAGTTGATGACTCGAACTCAGGTCTCTGGACTACCAGTGCTGTGCTCTTTCCACTAAGTCATGGCTTTTTCCACCAATTCACCTGACCTACGTAAGTCTACTCTGAGGCTGAGAAGCGGCGTGGCTCAGTGGAAAGAGCCCGGGCTGGGGAGTCAGAGGTCCTGGGTTCTAATCCCGGCTCCCCCGCTCGTCGGCTGGGTGACTTTGGGCGAGTCACTTCACTTCCGTGGGCCTCGGTGAGCTCATCCGTAAAACGGGGATGAAGACCGCGAGCCCCCCGTGGGCCAATCTGATCACCTTGTATCCCCCGCAGCGCTTAGAACAGCGCTTTGCACATCGCGCTTAACACACGCCGTTACTGTTATTACTCGGCTCCAAGTTATCCGAGACTTTCAGCACAGTGCGTTCTTCCCGTTCGGAACGCTCTGCAGGCAACGAGCGCTCAAGCAATACCGCCGGTTGGTCGATCATCAGCTTGACCATCCTCAGGCCCCGCGGAGATCCCCGGCTCTGACCTCATCCCGTTTTTCCTGTCCGTCCCGCCGCTGGTCCAGGTGACTCGCCTGCCTCCTCCTCATAAAAACCCCTTGAATATACTCGGAGACGGTTACTAGGTTTCCTCTTCAACTCGACCGAGGGCTAAACAACCTCAGTTCACTTAACCTTCCCTCCCGCGTCCCGACTCCTCATCTCGAGAGGCGGCTGCCAAGGACAACACCGACCGTCCTTCCGCCCTCCGGCTCTGGCTCGCGGGGTTACCCGAGCCCCCACTTCGGCCTTCCTCTAGTGCCCCATTCCTTCTTCCGTTCTGGAGTCCCGAGGCCCAAAATCCCAAACGGCAGAAACCCCGGACACTCGGTACCCACCTCTCGCCAACGAAGCCGGGCCTCGGGTAGGGCGGAGGAGCCTGGATGCGCGTCAGGAGAAGAAAGTCTCTCCCTAGAGAAGCAACGTGGCCTAGCGGGAAGAACCGGGGCCTGGGAGGCAGAGGACCCGGGTCCTAATCCCCCTTGCCTGCAGCGTGACCTCGGGTAAGTCACTTGACTTCTCTGGGCTTGGGTTTCCTCGTGCGAAAACGGGGACAAGATATCTGTTCCCTCACCCTCTCCGCGGGACGGATCCCTTTTCCCGTCTGACTGCCGTAGCAACCCTGGAGCTTAACGCATATAACAGTGCTTAAGGAACTCCAGGGTGATAATGACTGTCTTTAGGTTTCACCGGGTTGTAGGAGAAAGCCACCCGACCGGTCTGCGGTCCTAGGCCCCGGAAACCTTGGCCTTGGTGATTTTGCAGTGTCACTGCAGTGAATCGATAAAGCCGGGAGCACAGCTCTATTTCCAACCGATCTCTTTTCCTCTCTCTATTCCGGTTGGTAAGGAAAGATGATTAGATGTGTTATTACGGAAGGGCGTCTGAAGAGAGGAGCTTCTTCATTTGAAGACACGCACAGGACCGACTCTTCATTCTCCCTGCTTTTCAAGGGCCTAAACTCTGACGACATTTTCCTAGATGATTGTTTTCCAAGGCTACTCAAAACACACAGTGTCCCTACGGCTCCGAAGCTAAAATATCCTGAAGAATTTAATCTTTAGCAACCCACGCTCAGTCTGCCTTCTACCCCCCGCTTCACCTCCCCTCAGCTAAGCCCCCCTTTCCCCCTGCTCCTCCCCCTCTCCCTTCCCCTCCCCTCGGCCCCGTACTCCTCCGCTCAACCGCGTATATTTTCATTACCCTATTTATTTTGTTAATGAGATGTACGTCGCCCCGATTCTATTATTTCGTTAATGAGCGGTTCATCACCTTGATTCTATTTATTTGTTGTTTTAATGAGATGTTCGTTCCCTTGATTCTATTTATTATTATTGTTTCTGTCCGTCTCCCCCGATTAGACCGTAAGCCCGTCAGAGGGCAGGGACCGTCTCTATCTGTTCCCGATTTGTCCATTCCAAGCGCTCAGTACAGTGCTCTGCACATAGTAAGCGCTCAATAAATACTATCGAATGAAGGAAAGCAGTCTTCACGGGAACCAAGGCCGTATTTTAATTACCATTTCCTCCAAAGAAATGCAACTTGAAAGTCTTAATAATAACAACAACGAGGATGGTATTTGTTAAGCGCTTACTATCTGCCAAGCACCGTTCTAAGCGCTGGGGTGGATAGGAGGTAATCAGGTTGGCCCACGTGGGGCTCACAGTCTTACTCCGCATTTTCCAGAAGAGGTAACTGAGGCACAGAGAAGTGAAGTGACTTGCCCAAAGTCACACAGCGGATAAGTGGCAGAGACGGGATCAGAATCCACAACCACTAATTCCCAAGCCCGGGCTCTTGATGGGGAGCACCGTATAGTGCAGAGAAACCTAAATAATGCCCTTTTTTAAAAAAAATGCTTATTGTGTGCCAGGCATTGTACTATATGGGGGTCAGGTACAAGTTACTCGGGTTGGACATAGTCCGTGTCCCACACAGGGCTCAAAGTCTTAATCCCCATTTTCCAGATGAAGTAACTGAGCCCCGAGGTCAAGGCCTAGCATCTGCACAGCTCTTGAGGTAAAAATTTCCCCTCATCTTATGGTAAAACAGTGAAAGTCAGGAATGAGAAACTGCAAATTTCCACCCCACGCGGCCCTGGTGAATACCTAAATAACCAAATGTCCTGTCAATTTCTCTGCTTGTGAACATTTTTACTTTTGTCTCCTCCATTACACGTCTACCTACTCCGTTATACCGTACTCTCCCAAACGCTTAATACTTAATACAAGAGAAGCAGCGAGGCTCAGCGGACAGAGCCCGGGCTTGGGAGTCAGAAGGCCGCGGGCTTTAATCCCGGCTCTGCCACTTTTCTTTGCGACCTTGGTGAATTCATTTCATTTTTCTGGCCCTCCGTCACCTCGTCGGAAAAAAGGGGATCGAGACTGGGAGCCCCATGTGGGACAGGGACTGTGTCCAACCCAATTGGTATCCACCCCAGGGCTTGATACGGTACCTGGCACACAGTAAGCACTTAAACACCAAAATCATTATTAATACAGCTCCCTATACACACTAAACACTCAACCGATACCATTGATCGATCTGACTGATGGATTCCATTAGAGTGGAAGCTTCTTGTGGGCAGGGAAGATATCACGGGCTTCGGTTACAATTTCACAAGTGCTTAGTACAATACGTCACACCCAACGGGTGCTCAGTAAAAAATCACTGGTATTCGTTAAGTGCTTTCTACGTACACTGTATTGAGCGCCAGGGTAGCTATAGTCAGGTCCAGTTCAGTCCCTAACCCACACTGGGCTCACGGCCTTGGAGGGAGATTAAGTACTTAATCCTCATTTTAGAGATGAGGTAACTGAGGCACAAGTAAATCCAGTGACTTGCCCAAGGTCACCCAGCAGGCAAAGGGTAGATCCAGAGTTAGAAGCCAGGTCTAAATATAATAGTAATTATGGTAGCTGTATACCACGGCGCTTACTACGTGCCAGGCACCGTACTACACACTCGGGCGGTTACAGAAGCAGCGTGGCTCAGTGGAAAGAGCCCGGGTTTGGGAGTCAGCGGTCATGGGTTCGAATCCCGGCTCCGCCACTCGTCAGCTGTGTGACTGGGGGCAGGTCACTTCACTTCTCGGTGCCTCAGTGACCTCATCTGGAAAAGGGGGATTAACTGTGAGCCTCACGTGGGGCAACCTGATTACCCTGTCTCTCCCCCCAGCGCTTAGAACAGTGCTCTGCAGCTAGTAAGCGCTTAAATATCAACATTTTTATTATTATTACAAGCAAATCAGGTTGGACACGGTCCCTGTCCCACGTCGGGCTCAGTGTCCCAAATCCCATTTTACAGACGAGGCGACTGAGGTGCAGAGAAGTGAAGTGACCCGTCTACGGTCACGCAACGGAGAAGCGGCGGGGCCGGAATTGGAAGCCGTGACCTCCCGCCTCGCGGGCCCGGGCTCTATCCACCACGCCAGGCTGCTTCTCGCTCAATCAATGGAATTGTTGGAGTTGATTGAGTCCTTTCCGTGCACAGAGCACCGTTCTCAGCATGAGAGTAAAATACAAAAGTGCTCGTTGACCTAATCCCCGCCCTCCAAGATTTTACAACCTAGCGGGATCTCTACTCCTCTCCAGCTCCCGACTGCCACCAGCCCCGGGACTTTCTCAAGCTGGGAACGGACGGAAAAATGTCCTGAATTTCCTTCTCTGAAGATCGAGGGGAAGAAAGAGCCGGTTGTTGGGCTCAACATCCTACCTTCGGGCTAATTCTAGCAGTCTCCACTGCATCTTCACGGACAAAGCCCGAGTTTTCCCAAACTATCCCGGGAGCAATTATTTGGATTCAAAGGCTGAAGCCGGCTGACCTTTCGCCTCTTTAGAGGAACATTTTATTTTCGGGGGAGACTCTGGGCAGATTTTTATTTCTTCATCGGTAAAACGACGGTCCATTAAACGGAAGATTTAATTCCGTCGACGGACATGCAGGAACGCGGTATTAATTGCTAAAAGCTCGGCGACGGTGGGCGTGGGGGGGACGGAGGCGTGTGGGGGACGGAGTGTATTAATGGAAATAGTGTTTTATTGTGATCCTCGGAACCAAAGGCAGAGCTTCATCTAAAATGCGCCTGTCTAAATTATAGGAATATTCAAACGGCATTAAGAAATTATGCTCAATAAAGTAATTTTATCTGAATCATATTTCTGGGTAACCTTGGCTATTAAATTCCCGACTCGAATTTCTCTCTCTCGCTCTCTGATGAAAAGATTGTCATCCAAATGGGGTAGATAAATACTCCTTTCTTCCAATGTCTATTATTTCTTTTAACTGTAATAAGCATGTTTTCTTACTTCAAACCTGCAAACCCTGTTTCCTCCCACCATTAAGCTATTCTCCGGTTTTGAGCTTTGCGAGGATGATTTTATTTATTTATTTCTGGGGGCTAAGTATTGGTGGAGAAGGAAAAGGAAAAAAAAAACCCAACAAAAACCCTCCGGTACGGTAGGAAATGAAAGACAGAGGTTAGTGAAAAATCCATCTGGAGTTCGATCACAAAATCCATTCTCCAAAGAGTTTACTTAAACTTGAAAAAGTGAGCCATTTTAATATGCTCTGCTTTATGGTGACGATAAAATATCCGGGCGGGGGGAACGATGGGGTTACCGCAGAGATAAAGCACCGCTAATTATTCTTCTTTGTGTGCCTTTCTTATTTACAGAATGGAGGAAAGGAGCAGTAAACAATGGCCAACTTTTACTGCTAAAGAGGTTTAGATTTAGTACAAAGGCGCATTCGGCGCCGAAGGCCAAGCCACTTCGTCTTTCCTTCTGATATTTTCAGGACCGCCGTTGTTCTTGCCGTGGGTCAGAGCGGGTCACGTGCTAGCTGTAACGGGCACCCGGCTCCATCTTCCGAGATGCTCGAGGGAAGAGTCGGGGACGGAGACGGGAGGAAGTTAGGGGAGTTGGGGGGGTCCAGCGTGGTGTAGCGGATAGAGGTCGGGCTTGGGAGTCGGAAGGTCAGGGGTTCTAATGCCGCCTCCGCCACCCGTCTGCTGGGTGACCTTGAGCAAGTCACTTCACCTCTCGGTGCCCGAGTCACCTCATCTGTTTCGTTTCGTTGTCTGTCCCCCCCCCCCCACCCCTTCTGGGCCGTGAGCCCGTAGTTGGGTAGGGATCGTCTCTATCTGCTGCCGAGTTGTACTCTCCAAGCGCTTAATACAGTGCTCTGCACATAGTAAGCGCTCACTAAACACGAGTGAATGAATAAAATGGAGATTGAGTCTGTGAGCCCCTTCATTTTCTCCCCCAGAGGGAAACTATGTTGAGAAGGAAAATATTACTTCCATCATTCCGGTTGATCTCCCTTGGGTCTTACTGCGAGTCAACCGATCGAGGGCATTTATGGAGAGCTAGGGAGAGCGCTGTACTGAGCGCTTGGGAGAGTCCAATACGAGGGAGTTGGTGGACAGAGTCCCTGTGCTTGAGGAGCCTATATCCAGCGGGGATGGATCCGATCCTGGGGCGAAGGGGTCAAGTTCACCTCTTTGCTACTTTGACTGAAGGTCAAATAATAATGTTGGTATTTTGTTAGGCAGATACTATGTGCAGAGCACTGTTCTACGTGCTGGGGTAGATACAGGTAATGAGGTTGTCCCATGTGAGGCTCACAGTTAATCCCCATTTTACAGATGGGGTAACGAGGCGCAGAGAAGTGAAGTGACTCGCCCACAGTCACACAGCTGACAAGTGGCAGAGCTGGGATTCGAACCCATGACCTCTGACTACCAAACCCTGGCTCTTACCACCGAGCCACGCTGCTTCTCTCACTTCAGTGCCCGAAGCCAATACCCCTCACATTACCCTTTGGCCCTCATAGTCTTCCTTCTCAACTAGGAGCAGACCACGATCCTTCAAAAATGGGAGGCGAGAGAACCTTTTTCTTACGGCACTGGTAGAGTACTTACTACGTGCAAGGCACCAGACTGAACGCCGGGGTGGATACAAGGTGATCGGGTCGGACACAGTCCCCGTCCCACATGGAGCTCACGGTCTTCGGCCCCGTTTTACGGATGAGGGAACTGAGGCACAGAGAAAGGAAGCGACTTGCCCTAGGTCACCCAGCAGACACGGGTCAGAATCAGGATTGGAAGCCAGGTCCTCTGACTCTCGGCCCTGAGCTCGTCAAGGCCTTGCATGCCAGTCAACATTCACCATTCTCCCAATTATCCTCAACTGATGAATTTTCACATGCTTAATGTTTCGGTAATTCTAATTGCCCTGATTTTTCGGTTTTTGTCTTTGCTACCTTGAATCTCGGGGATGAACTCAATTATACTTTTCGCATTGCTATTTCACTTCTCAAAGTAATTAGACGGGTTTTTCCAGGAAATTACTTCGCCTGATATCAATCTTATTAATGTTTTCGGCTCTTGTATTCATCAAACTGTCCCTCGGTATAAGCAAACCCCATAAATAATAACCAGAACAACAATGATATTAATGGTAATAATACCACACTATGGACATATCTTTAAATTATATATTATAAATTACTGTTTATTCATATTCATTCCTGTACCTTCCTAGAGACCGTAAGCTCGTTACGGGCGGGGAACGTGTCCGCTAATTCTACTATATTGCATTAAATTGTACTCTCCCACGTGCTTAGTACAATGTTCCGCACACGGTACGTTCTCAATATACACGATTGAATGAAATGCATACTCTCCAAAATGCTTAGTACAGTGCTCTGCACATGTAGTAAGCGCTCAATAAATACCATCGATCGATGAATCGATTAATAACCGCAACGATCAAGGTGTTCGTTCAGTGTCTACTCTGGGCCAAGCGCTGGACCATGTTCTGAGGCAGATAAATAATCGGACGTGGTTCACAGACTTAAGAGGCTTAGAGAAGCAGCATGGCTCAGTGGAAAGAGCCCGGGCTTGGGAGTTAGAGGTCATGGGTTCGAATCCCAGATCTGCCACGTGTCAGCTGTGTGACTTTGGGCACGTCACTTAACTTCTCTGTGCCTCAGTGACCTCATCTGTAAAATGGGGATTAACTGTGAGCCTCACGTGCGACAGCCTGATGACCCTGTATCCACCCCAGCGCTTAGAACAGTGCTCTGCACATAGTAAGCGCTTAACAAATACCCGCATTATTAAGAGGCAGGGGAGAGCAAGTGTGTGCTGTCCCCGTTTTACAAAGGAGGAAACTGAGGCCCAGAGAGGTTAAGAGCCTTGCCTGATGGTCTCCAGGTGTGTACTTTTACACTAGGCCAAGCCCACTGGATCAATATCATTGAACGGTATTGAAAAATCAAGACCGGGCAATGAATCCTTACTGGAAATTAGGTAGACGGTTCTGAAGTGAGAGTCCTGGGATTGCTGGATATTCTTCTCTTACAATCAGATAATCAATGGAATTTCTTGAGCGCTTACCGTGTGCAGAGCACTGTACCGAGCGCGTGGGAGAGGACAATGCAACGGAATTGGCGGACAGGTTCCCTGCCCATAACGAGCTTACAGTCTAGAGGGGTAGGCGGACTTCATCGTTAATAATTTATAATACGCAATTATTATTCTTACCATCTAGAGACTCCGCTAGCTTGTACCAATCCATCGTATTTATTGAGCCCTTTCGTACTAAGCGCTCGGGAGAGTACGAGATGAGAGAATTGGTAGCCTCATTCCCTGCCCCGCCCTCCCAAGCGATCAGTACAGTGCTCTGCGTACAGCAAGTGCTCACTAAGTCCCACCGATGGATTGGATCATCGCCAGCCGTGAAGCTTGTGGTTTTAGAACCTAGAGTTCAGATGTCTAAAATCCTCTTCTCATGAACCCGAAACACCTTGATAAGACGACAGATAAAGCTGTCAAGTAACCCTGCAGATAGAAACTCGCCCAAAACGTGCCCGGCCAGTAGAAAAGAATACGTATATGCCACTTGAAACTTTGAGAGAGAGAGAGAGTTCAAGCAGTTCTATTTCCTGATATATTTATACATGTGCGAGAGAGCGATATTCTCATTTAGAAGCTGCCGCTCAACTCTATAGATTTGTCTTTCAGCTCCTTTTATCCTGCATCTTTCCAAACTGATGAAAAACGGATGGGAAATTTGGTCGTGCCTTCACGTTAGGGTTTGAGAGAGCTCTGAGGAGAACGCGACACCGAGTCACGGATCCATTTCAACCGTTTCCTCCCAGGTACGAGAGATCCCGCCTTCCGAATGAAATGTATCTTTCTATTACCAGCGCAGCTGAGGACTAACGACCCCAGCCACGTTCGGATAAAAATCAGGCCTAAAACGTGAGCGACGTTTGGAAAGAGTTAAAGGTTCGCCTTTACGTGTAAAATGCGTCGGAGGAGACTATACATCAATTCCTCAGTCGTGAGGGCGGCGTGGTTGTGAATGTTTAGGGGTGTGTGCGGGGGAACGAAGAGGAAATCTTCTCTGATTCTATCTTTCCATCTTATACACAGGCGGTATCGCTTTGACTTTTCAATGCGCCGGGGAGGCTCGTTTACAGAATTCTCGGGGCGAATAATGGCAGATTTCTGGCTGGCGATAGCCACCGCTCCTCACTTGGATTTGGTAGGCAGTTAAAGGAAAATCATTCCGAGAGGAGATGATCAAGGGGGGGAAGAAAAGAAGTCAGTCAACCGTCTGAAGGCATTTATTCACTAGAGGGCAACAGTGTTCTTCGCCCAGGTGGCAATCCAAAAATCAGAGCTCAAAATCGGAGAAATCAGGAGTCCAGAGTTCCCCAGTAAGAAAAAGAAAGAAAGGATGTCCAGTCTTTTAGCATGATTTACCTGACGGTTCACAGACAGGAAAGCTGAAAAGGCCCGACTCATTTTTACCAGGCGAGGAGCTGCAGATTAGAAGAAAGAGAAAATACAAAAAGGCCGCAAGACGAAGATATCCGTTAGAACTCGGCTTGGGTAAAGCCGCCCGGATAATCAAGGGGAAGGTTGCTACCCTTAGGTTTCCAACAGAAGGGCAATAAAAACGGTGTAATAACCTGGGCTTTCCTCTGGGCTCTTGCAGAACAGTTGATCTAATTTACTTTTCCGTCGTCTCGGGGGGGGGGGGGGGGGGCAGGTGCAGCTTTTGAGGTTTAGGGTCTCCGATACCGACGTGCGCGTGTGCTGGAGGAGGAAAAAGCCGGAGAGAGGGGCAGTCGGGGGGAGAATGGGGAGCTGTGAATCGCTAGACCCGTGTTCTGATCCCCGTTCTTTCGCCTCAGTGCTGTGTGACTCCGGGAGATTCACTTAACCTCGCTGGACCTGTCTTCTCACCTGTTCTTCGGATCAAGTGCTTCCTCTGGGCAGAACGCCGCTCGTGGTGGGCGGGGAAGGTGTCTGTTTATTGTTCGACTGCATTCTCCCAGGCACTCTGTACAGTTCTCTGCACACAGTAAGCACTCAAAAAATAAAATAAAACAACGAATGAATGAATGCTTGGGTGTGTAGAATTTACCAATGTAACAGACACATTCCCTGCCCACAGTGAGTTTACAGTCTAAAGGGACTGTTTCAGTCTACTTCAGCAACAGCAGCAGCAACAACTCTGATATTTAATAATAATAATAATGGTATTTGTTGAGCGCTTACTACGTGCAAAGCACCGTTCTAAGCGCCGGGGGAGATACAAGGTGATCAGGTTGGCCCACGTGGGGCTCACAGTCTTAATCCCCATTTTACAGTTGAGGTCGCTGAGGCCCAGAGACGTTAAGTGACCTGCCCACAGTCACACAGCCGACGGGGGGGGGGGGGCGGGATTCGAACCCATGGCCCCCGACTTCCGAGCCCGTGCTCTTTCCGCCGAGCCACGCTGCTTCTCTACATTTGTGAAGTCCCTGCTGTGAGGTAGAGTACATACAAGCTAATCGATCCTCTCCTAATCCCCGTCCCACGGGCGGCTCACGATCCGAGGGAAAATGACAACAGGTACCGAATCCCCATTTTACAGATGAGAAAACGGAGGCCCAGAGAAATGAAGCGCTTAAATACCATAAAAAACCCCCAACAAACGAACAGTTCTTGACCCACATTAAGCGCTCAGTGCCATAATAACAGTTATTAGTTAGAAGGGAGAGATAAAAGCATCAAGTTGAAGGGTCACGGGGAGGGGTAGGAGGGAGAATGAAAAGGAATCGGATGCTTAGTGGGTGGACAGGTGCTTCAGAGGCAGTTAGCGGACAATATGACTGGACCTGAAGGCCCGTGGCGCCCAGCCGGGGAGGCGGAATAACTTCGCGGCTGAGAGGAGAAAGGTAAAACGGAGTCAGTGCGTACGAGATGCACCGAGGTACTTGGTCTGGCCTTCCACCGGGAAGGAAACGAAGGCCGTCTTCGGGCTCGGCTTCCCCCGCGCCGTCCTCGCCGGAAGCGGAAATGTACAACCGGAGTGAAATTCTGGACTTATTCTGCGGGGGCCCCTCACCAAGTCGACGGGGAGGTCGCACGTCGTCCCGGGGAAGGACAGCAAATCTGCTTCGGCTGAATTTGTCTAAAGGATTTAAACACGAACCGAAACCACCAAAGGCGGCTACTTCAAAGCCGGGGATTATTATCATAATTTAGCATTTATATTGGACTCTATCCTCTAAGTGCTACATGCCCATCTCTGTTTGTTCTCGTTCCACAATGGCCTGGGTGACAGACTCTCGTTCCTGGGGTCCTGTCTCCACTCTCCTCACCCGCTCTGCTCGCTGCCGGTGAGCAGGAGGCTCTGGAAGTCAAGAGGGCCGTGTCTCCCCGGGAAGGATGGGATTCGCTAACGATAAGACCACTGATTTTGGTATCAAGTGCTTACTACGTGGCAGGCGCCGTCCTGAGCGCTGGGGTGGATACAGGCCGATCGGGTTGGACGCAGTCCCCGTTCCACGTGGGGCTCCCGGTTTCGATCCCCATTTTCCGGATGAGGAAAGCGAGGCCCAGAGACTATTGATATAATAATGTTGGTATGTGTCAAGCGCTTACTACGTGCAGGGCACGGTTCTAAGCGCCGGGGGAGTTACAGGGTCATCGGGGGGGTCCCACGTGAGGCTCACGGTTAATCCCCATTTTACGGATGAGGGAACTGAGGCACAGAGAAGTGAAGTGATTTGCCCACAGTCACCCAGCTGACGAGTGGCAGATCTGGGATTCGAACCCATGACCTCCGACTCCCAAGCCCGGGCTCTTTCCACTGAGCCACGCTGCAGTGGGATTTGTTAAGCGTCTACTAGGTACAGGGTAAGCAGGTGGTCCCACGCGGGGCTCCCACTCGAATCCCCATTTGACAGAGGCACAGAGAAGTGAAGTGACTCGCCTAAGGTCACACAGCCGACGAGTGGCGGAGCCGGGAGCGGACGTGGGTCTCCCGAGCCCGTGCTCTTTCCACTAAGCCCAGGTGAGGAAGGGAAATGACTCGACCAAGGTCACACAGCGGGCAAGGGGCGGAGCCGGGACCAGAACCCATGACCTTCCGCGTGACCGCCGGGGTGAGGAGACGGCTCAACCATCCCTCCCGTGAGGGTGGCAATTGGGGACGGACGGTCCAGTGGATAGAGCTCTGAGTTGGGAGTCAGTAGATCGGCGGTGCGAGAAGCAGCACGGCGTAGCGTAGAGAGCCTGGGCGTCGGGAGGTCACGGGTTCTAATCCTGACTCTGCCACGTGTTTGCTGTGTGACCTCGGGCAAGTCGCTTCTCCGTGCCTCCGTTACCTCATCTGTAAAACGAGGATCGAGACCGTGAGCCCCACGTGGGCCAGGGACCGCGTCCGACGGATTTGCTCGTATTCCCCCCAGCGCTCGGTACAGCGCCTGGCACATAAGACGGGCTTAACAAATACCGGAACAAAAAAGCCCTGTGGAAATGCGCGGTGTTTTCTCTCGCCTCTGGTCCGAGTGAAAGACTTGGGTTCCCAACCGTGGTTTCTGACAGAACTCTCCATTCCCCCGTCGAGCTACGAATACGCGTGTTGGATCTTGCCGAGGGAACGTCGTCCAAGGTCGATTAAATTAACCGAAAAGTTATTCCCACGCTTCCGAAAACTTGGCGGTTTGCACGCATTAAAAAATAATGGAGAAGTCAAACACTCAGGGGCCGCACGGAGCCGACAATGCAAAATAAGCGAGGACGAAATCGCAAATGGGAAAATTTTCTCCTGGCCATTATGAACGGGATAAAAGCACTTCCGTGAGAACCGACTGGGTTATTTCTTTTCTTCTCAATTCTCCGTTCTCAGACACGAAGTATTTTTGCAACAAAACACTGGAAAAGTGGGACCAATTAGTTCTTGAGTCATTAAGTCCCCGGGGCTGTTGCGTGCCTTCAACTTCATTCGCGAAATGACTGAAGTGAAGCTGAATTAGAAAGGTTTCTCCGTCGCCTGGAAGTTCTCCCACCTGCAGACCGAGACCAGGAGATGAGACGGCCGTTCCTCCTCCGCATCCAGCTCGCTGACCTTAGTCCTCTGACCTCGTGTCCGCTCTATTTGCCCCGCTCCCCCATTCCTCTCTTCCTCCATTTCTTTATCTGTCCCAATCCGCCACTTCCATCGACCCCCCCGTGCCCTGACGGGTCCCCCGACCTGGATTTCTTTGAGGGATTTTCCTCTTGGACGCACAATAATAATAATGTTGGTATCTGTTAAGCGCTTACTATGTGCCGAGCACTGTTCTAAGCGCTGGGGGAGATACGGGGTAATCAGGTCGTCCCACGTGAGGCTCGCAGTTAATCCCCATTTTCCAGATGAGGTCACCGAGGCACCGAGAAGTGAAGTGACTTCCCCACAGTCACACAGCTGACAAGTGGCAGATCCACGATTCGAACTCACGACCTCTGACTCCCAAGCCCGGGCTCTCTCCACTGAGCCACGCTGCTTCTCTAATATCCAATCCTGCCCCCTCTCTCTCCCTCCTAGTTAGGTGGTCACTGCGGTGTTTGTCGTTTTTATTGAGCTCTTACCGAACGCAGAGCACCGTACTAAGCGTCCGGGGAAAATTCAGGCTTAGGGGAGTCTCAGCCCCGTCACATGCCCGCTGTGCGACCTGGGGCAGGTCACTTGACTTCTCTGCGCCTCGATCGCCTCATCTGTGAAATGGGGATAAGACGTGAGCCCCAAGGGGGACAGGGACGGTGTCCGAACTGATTAATTTATATTTACCTCAGTGCTTGGCACACAGTAAACACTTAACAAGTACCATTGTGTCATTACTAATACAACACTAAACGGACACAATTCCCTGTGTTTTTGATGAGCCAAACAAACTCTGAAAGGGCAAACCACCCAGCCCCGGACGAGCGTAAAAGCAAATGATGCTGAGGGTGAATTTTGCTCTTCCGCGGGTGTGCAGTTCGCTAACCCAGTCTCTCCAAAGACGATGATCTCAGCTTATTAATATTTAATCAAACACACTCTGCTATGAAACTCCGTGCCGCCTAAATTCTCGCTAGGTTGGTCCGCTCCTTTCAACTGACGAGGATTTCTTTCGGCCTTTCCTGCCAGAGGAGAAACGGAGGGGGACGGGGTAAGGGCCCGTGATCTGCGCTGGATTTAGTCAGGCTCTCAGGCTCCTCGTGGGAAAACCCGCACTCCCCTGCCTAAGCGCTGTGCTAATCACTCCTTCCCTCAGCCCCATAGCAGAGACATACGTATCCACCCGGAATCTATTTTTCGTCGTACTCTCCCGGTCAAATTTATTGAGTGCTTCCTGTGTATCGAGTATAACGCAACCGATTTGGTAGATAAGGCTCCAGCCCACACTGACTTTACAGTCTAGAGGGGCCGAGTCCAGGATCCCAATAATATTAATACCGCGGCTCAAGCGCTTACTTTGTGCCAAGCACCGTACGAATTGCGGGGATAGATGCAAAGATCACCAGGTTGGACACGTGTTCCATGTGGGGGCTCACGGGCTTAGTTGGAAGGAGCAGGATTTAATCCCCATTCCACAGAGAGGGAAGTCGAGGCTCAGAGAAGTGACGTAACTTGCCCAAGGTCACACAGCGGACGACGAGCAATACCACTGATTAGAACCCAGGTCTTTCGGACTTCCGAGCCCGGGCTCTAGCCACTAGGCCACGCTGCCTTGAGGGAGGACCCACCATGGGGCGATCGGAGGATGAGAGGCCCTTTCGTTTCCCGTGGAAATGTCTCCCCACGGGGCGGCGACGGAAGTAAACACCTCCGCATTAGCCAGAGCAGTCCCGAAGCCGCCGTGATCGCAGTAAGTAACATGCCTACACAAACGCCGCGCAGTCGAGGAATCACTGTACCCCTTAAGGCCGTAAATTCGACTTCCTACTGACGGAGCAACTGAAGGAAAAATAAAAAGAGCCATTGAAAATCCATTAACTGTTACTTAAACACCCAAATCACACTTATCAGAAGCTCTTTACTGAGCATCTGATCGAGCCGTAGGTGGAAGTGAAGAGCAAAGTAGCTCTGACGATTCTCCCCCCACTGATGGGGAGAAACGGCGTGGCCTAGCGGGAAGAGAGTGGGCCTGGGAGTCAGAAGCCTGATCCCACTTGGCCACCCGTCTGCTGTGTGACTTTGGGCAAGTCACTTCACTGGGCTTCAGTTCCCTCATCCCTAAAACGGGGATTAAGACTGCGAGCCGCGTGTGGGACCCGTACTGTGTCCAAAACGGACTGTGAGAAGCAGCGTGGCCTAATAACTCTCTGGCACTGAACTCACCCAAGCACTTGAGTGCTCCACCCTCACTAATCGCTCCATAAATACCGCTGATTGATGGATGAATCAATTAAAAGCCACTGAATCGCCATTTCGCAGACGAGGGGGGTGAGGCCCAGAAAAGTAGAGAGGCTTGTCTGTCGTGTGACCATCTCCGTGCCTCGGTTCACCCATCGGCAAACAGGGATTCCAACGCGTCTTCCCTTTTAAGTCGACTGGGACCGGATGATGGCGTATCTACCCCGGGGCTTAGTGCAGTGCTTGGCACGTAGAAAGTGCACCACAAACGCCATAATGATCATTATTACACCACCCTAGGCCATCTAGAAAAGGGGATTGGGAGATGCCATTTCCCAAAGCTATTCCTCCGGCAATAGGGGAATATATAAGGGCTACTCAGGCGACAACGAGGAGTTAGGGACGTTAGAGCGACAGGATCATACACCTTGACCAGGGGGATGCAGGAGTCTAAACGATAAGCTCGGGGTGGGCGGGGATTGTCTCTCTTGATTGCTGAACTTTACTTTCCAAGTGCTTAGCACAATGCTCTGCACCCGGCAAGCGCTCCACAACCGAATGAAAGAATGAACGAGTGCAATCCACAGCTGGACCACAGATGGAGAAATCTTTTTTTATGATCGTTAGTCACTATGTGCCAAGCACTGTACGAAGCGCTGGATACAATCTAATCAGGTTGGACACAGTCCTCGTCTCACATGAGGCTCACAGTCTAACTCAGAGGGAGAAGGATAGAGGGAAGAGGATTTAATCTCCATTTTACAGAGGGAGGAATGGTAAAAATAACAATAATAATAATAGTGGTATTTTCTAAATGCTCACTTGGTGTCAAGCACTGAAGAAGAGCTGGAGCGGATACAAGACAATCAGGTCCCGTGTGGGGCTCAGCCTAAATCAGGAGGAGGAGGAGGAGGATTTAATCCTCTGTTTACAGACGGGTTTATAAAATAATAATAATAATGATAATAACAGTGGCATTTGTTAAATGCTTACTTTGGGTCCGAGCGCTGTGAGAGAGTTGAAGGCAGCACAGTGTAGTGGGTAGAGTGAGTCAGAAGGTCATGGGTTCTAATCCCAACTCCGCCGCTTGTCCGCTGTGTGACCTCGGGCGAGTTCCTTCACTTACCTCGGTCACCTCACCTGGACAACGGGGATTGAGAGTTGGAGCCCCAGGTGCGACAGGGACCGTGTCCAACCCGATCGGCCTGCGTTCACTTCAGTGCCCGGCACACGGTAAGCGCTTAGATACCATTATTATGTGCAAAACACTCTACTACGTGCTTTGGAGAGTACAATTAACAATCAACAGACATATCGCCTGCCCACAACGAGCTTAGACGGTGAATCCCACATGGGACGGGGACGGCGACCCCCCTGATTCGCCTGCATACGACCCCGGCGCTTAGAACGGCGCCTGCCACGTAGAAAGCGCTGAAAAATACCATCAACAAGGGGGGTTTACTTCTGCATCTCCTCTCTTCCTCAGACTGCCAGCTCCCCAGAGCCCAACAGCCGAGCCTGTCCATGAAAAAGCGACGCTCAAGAGGAACGTATCCAGGATTCTATCCCCCACAGTAGATTCAAGCGCCAACTGGTAACAAATGGAACCACTTAGAGGAAAATAAATGGCCAATCACTGGTAGCTATTTGTTTCATCTGAGTGATATATTTTAATACCCTGAACACAGACTGTATATAATCTATATAAGCAACCATGTAAATCAATAGAATGGTCCCTGGACCAAATTATTATTCATTTCATGACAAATACCGTGGGGATGAGAAATCCTGCGAAATTAATGAGCGCGTCCTCACTGCAAGGCACTGTATTAAACAATTTAATAATTAAGACTTCAAGGTCAAGTCGGCTGTAATTGATCAAGAGTTCGCCGCCTGGTGCTAACCCGGCAAAGAACCCTGGGCTTTCTGGCCGACGGAGTTGTTTCAGGGGGTAGGGCGGGGTGGGGGGGGAGGGAGAGAGGTTAACACACCGTGCATGGGTCGCTGGGAAGCGAGTTCAAGTTCAGTGTGGCGGGCAGGGCGGGGGACTCCAGCAAGACTCTCCGTTCTCACGGCGCCGTGACCACCCAATCTGTCGGCCTCGGCCTGAGGGATACCGCGATTGCGACAGAACCGCCCTCCCGCAAGAGAAAACGAGGAGTTACCTGCTCTTGCTCGCTACCGGTCTGGATGTCGGTACCGGAGCGGATGGCAAAGAATTCACCGGGGGGGTTGGACATCGCTTTCTGCCCCGCCGACTGAAGCCGAGGCTCCTCCCTCCGCTCTCCCGAGAACCGCCTCCTGAAAAGAAGTCACTCCAGGGTTGGAGGAGGAAGACATCTCTCCTTCATCCCGAATCCCGCCAAGAGGCCGACCTCATCTGAGCGAGCTGAGCACCTGTCACCGGTGGTGGTTTTCTTGGGAGAGACGACGGGCCGTGGGGGGGAGAGGAAGAAGGAAACGAGCCGCGAAGGGTGGGAGGAAAGGATCCGGGCCTGGGAGGTGGAAGATCTGGGTCTCATCCTAGCACTGCCCTCCTGCCTGCTGGGTGACCCTGGACAAGTCACTTCACTTCTTTGTGCCCCGTTTCCTCGGCTGTAAAGCAGGGATTCAAATACCTGTTGTCCCTCCTATTCGGACTGTGAATCCCGTGTGGGACAGGAACTATTTCTGATCCACTTATATTAATAATTCTGGTATTTATTAAGGGCTTACTATGTGCCAGGCACCGTACTAAGCACCGAGATGAATACAAACTGGGATGGAAACGGCCCCTGTCCCTCCTGGGGCTCACAGTCTTAATCCCCATTTTACGGATGAGGTAACAGGCAGAGAAGTGTCTTTCCCAAGCTCACACAGCAGACAAGCGGCGGAGCCGGGATTAGAACCCGTGACCTTCTGACTCCCAGGCTTGTGTTCTATCCACTACGCCGTATTGCTTCCCCGATAATTACCACGTCGCTTGCCGTGGAGTGGGCCCTTGAAAAACACACATAATCATTATTATTATCACGGGGGAAGGAAAAAGGGATGCAGAGGAATCAAGTGTTGGAATTGTTTCTGACAGAATGAAAAGACGGGTTGGAAAGGATGAAGGCCTCGCATGAGAATTCCTGGGGAGCAGCGCTCTGAATTGGAAGTCTCTGAGCGGTCTGAAGACAGAAGGCCAAGAATAGTTCACCCGCAGTACTGCTCACTGACCCCACCTCCAACTCCTTCCACCCCCATGGAGGCAGCGTGGCCCGGTGGTTAGGGCCCGGGCCTCAGAAAGACCCGGGTTCTAATCCTGGCTCCGCCACTTGCCGGCCGTGTGACCTTGGGCAAGTCACTTCGCTTCTCTAGGCCTCGGTTCCCTCATCGGGAAAATGGGCATTGAGACTGAGCCTCATGCGGGACGGGGACACTGTCCAACATGACTAGCTTGAATCCATCCCTGTGCTCCCCTGTGAATAACCCCTTCAAAAAAAATACCATCGTCCTTCCCATCCCTCTAGACTGTAAGCTCTTTGTGGGCAGGTTGTGTGTCTATTTTGTTCTACTGTACTCTCCCAAGCGCTGAGTACAGTGTCCCGCACACGGTAAGCGCTCGATAAATATGGCCGACAGGACGGATGGCAGCAAGCCCCTGCTACACGCAGAGCACTGGGCGGTCGATCAGTGTTTAGCACCATGCTCGTCACACAATGAGCCCCCCAGTAAACGCCAGTGATTATCTGCTCCAGGGCTTAGTGCATAATAACAGCTGCAATTATTATTATTACTAGAGTTATTGATTGTAGCCTTGCCGCGCGATGGCTAATGATGGACCGTCTCCCCTCCTTAACTTTCCCCTCTCTGTTTCCACCTTTTCCTTTCAAGACCCATTAGGGGCCTCTCATCCCACCAATCTCTCCCAACTCCTCTCGGGCCTCCCGATATCTCGGGCACGCGAGGGAACCGGGATCAACTCCCCGAGTCTGCCGGGAGCGCGTCTAGTAAATTTCCTTCCTGGTACACCAAGCGGGACCTTCCCGGCCCGAAAGAATTAATGCCGTTTCCGAGGGGTCTAATTAGTTCCCCATCGAGGCTTACAAACCAAGGAACTCGGGGTCATTAGCGAAGGAAACGCCGGTGTTACGGTTTGGCCTTTTGGGTCTCGACAATAAACCGCCCTGATGGAGTCATTTAAAACCTTCACAACTATTTCCTCATCTCACAGTGTGAGTGCCTGTTTGCGTGACAGGTTTGATGATAACGGGTACTTTCATGTGCTTTTAGAAACCCGAGTTTCCTTTTACCTAATGCCTTATATCGCAACTTCACTGATCAATCTCAGACCGAGAACGCGGCGCCTTTCGCCTCCCTGGAAGAGAACGACCGCTGGTATTCGTAAAATCCTCACCACGTACCGAGGGCTGGGCCGATCACTCGGGTTGTTGGGAGACCATCGGGTGGGCCACAGTCCCCGTCCCGCACGGGGCTCACCATCGAAGCAGCGTGGACTCCCGGAAACAGCCCGGGCCGGGGAGTCGGAGGCCCTGGGTTCAGCGCCCGGCTCTGGGTTCAAATCCCGGCTCCGCCACGTGCCTGCTGGGTGACCTCGGACAAACCACTTGACATCTCTGTGCCTCGATTCCCTCATCTGCAAATTGGGGGCTCGATACCCGTAGTCCCTCCTACTTAGACCGTGAGCCCCAGGGCTGATTAGCTTGTCTCCACCTTAATGCTCAATACAGCGTTAGGCGCACAGAAGGTGTTTAACAAAGGCCATAAAATTAAATACCACAATGTCTTTGCTCAAACATATATATATATACATATATATATATATAAAAATATATATGTTTGTGTGTGTGTGTATATATATATATATATATATAAAAGCATTAGAGCATGGGTTCTAATTCCAGTTCTGCCATTTGTCTGCTGAATGACCGTGGGCAAGCCACTTAACTTCTCTGGGCACATATGCACATATATGCCTAAAAGCTAAAAATGCTTAATATAAATGCCATTCATTTATTGAACGACCAACTGATTGATTGAGATGTCATCATAGCCTCAAATAAATGAATTCCACCACTGCAGGACTGTTATAGATCCCAAACCCGTCTGTCCCGGCTGAAACCGTCCACCCACTCGAAAAATCACCTGTAAGGGGAAGGGAGATAAAACCAAACCAAGCGTCCGAAAAATGCTTAGACTAGAAGCTTGCTGCGGGCCGGGAACGTTTCCGTTACACCGTCATATTGTCCTCTCCCAAGCGCTTAGTACACTTCTCCGCACACAGTAAGCGCTCAGTAGATAGGACTGACTGAGAGCGATGTTCAGGCGGCATTCTGAATCTCTCTAGGAAGATGTGTTACTGCCTCTCAATAGGTGTTTCCTAAATCCTCCCGGCACACTCTACACCTTGGATAATACCGAGCCGCGATTGCATTATTTCCTTTAACGTGGAAAAATGATGATTGTGGAAGAAGAAAGCGAAGGGTAAGTTGAAATTATGAGTTTGATTCCTAGCTAATGTTAATATATGGGAAAACAACCCCGGGGAACGAGAACTAGGCCTGGGGAAGCTATAAAAATGATGGAACGCGTCCAAACACACGGATGCATCATGTAACTGTCACCGCCACCCAAATAAATTCCGCCCGGCTACCGGTGGATGATATAATACAAGAAGACTACCCAAGACAGATCATTTCCAAGACAAAACCCTCACATCTCTTTTAAATATCTGGGAAGGTTTAATTCTCTTAGATGCGCAAGTCTGGGTTTGGTAATCACGACAATCATTCTAATATAATGATAATCACGCTACTGACGATGACGACGGTACTTAAGTGCTCACTATGTGCCGGGCCCTGTACTAAGCGCTGGGGTCAATACGCGATCATCCACTCGGACACGGTCCCCGTCCCACATGGGGCTCACAGTCTTAATGCCCATTTGACAGATGAGGCAACTGAGGCCCGGAGAAGTGAAGCGGCTTGCCCAAGGTCACGCAGCAGACAAGTGGCGAGGCGGGGATTAGTATACAGGTCCTCCTGCCTCCCAGGCTCGGGTCCTACCACTAGGCCACGCTGGGCTTTTATCCTCTGCTCTCCACAATACCCCGTTCTCCCAAACTATTTCCTGGATCTCCTTGGTCCCCAGCGGACATTCCGGGGGCCCGGGAATCTCGCCGGGAGAAGACATTGGAAAAAGACTCGTCTCTTTCTCCGAGGGAAATGCTCTTCCAGTCGACCGGGTCTCCAGACACCCGGGGCCACGGTTCCCTTGGGAACCGCCTCCTACAGTCCCCTGCTCCCCTCCAACCTCCACCAATCGTCAACCCCTTTCAACCGAGTCACCTCGGTTCGGGGGACGCGGGCCTTCAGAGGAGGAGGTTCGCAGAGGGAAAAAAAGAAATCCGTTCATTTCCATTTTCCCACTCTCTAAATTGTACTCTAGCTATATTATTTTTATAACAACTTGGACACCTCTTCCAGAAATCCATGCGATACCATATTTTAAGCGAGTCGAGGGGTTTTTATTTTTTTCCGTAAGCTAGTCAGACACGAATATAATGTTGACGGTTTGGGCACTTTCATGCCAGTTTTCACACTCATCTCACAACACCTCAGTGAAGTAGATGGAAAAATCTCTCTCTTTTCAGAAATTTCACCCTGATCATGTCATCCAAACTGCCATCTACGCCGCTAATGTACCGTATCAATTCATATATTTCATTTACTCCTTTCCTTGCTCCAGACTCTTGCCCTGGGGTAGCTCTACAGTTCCTCTCGCTCCCCCTTTTTTATATAACAGTGCTCTGCACACAGTGAGCACTCAATACGGACCACCGATGGATTGAATTTGTCCATCCGTCCCCCCCATTCCATTGTGAATTCCACAAAGGCACAGACCGCGTCTTATTTTCTTTTATCCTAGGGTCCCGAACACCTAGTTGGGAGTTCGGTGCACAGTAGTTGCTCAGAAGATACTCCGGAGTGAATCGTGATTTAAAATTCAAAAAAAAAAATCCGTTGAGCGCTTATGTGCCAGGAACATTACTAAGCACAGAGGTAGATACAAGCTAATCGGGTTGGACGCGATCCTTGTCCCACGTGGGGCTCACAGTCTCAATCCCCATTCGACAGATGAGGTAACCGAGGCCCAGAGAAGCCAAGTGACACGCCCAGGTCACACAGCAGAAGAGCGGCAGAGCCGGAATTAGAACTCAAGTCCTTCTGACTCCCAGGGCTCCTGGGACGTAATGCTTAACGATTATGATCACTACTGAGCACTCATTATGTGCCAAGGGCCGGGGAAGACACGGGATTTTCAGATCAGACTCAAATCCCTTCTACTCGCGATGGGAGCCCCATGCCGGCCAGGGACCGTATCCGACCCAAATGACTTGTACCCAACCCGGCGCTTAGAACGGTGTTTGACACCTAATAAGCCCTCTACAGGTACCATAAGAAGCCCCCAAACCCAACAAAAAAACCTCCCTGGCCCGCATGGGACATGGAGTTTAAAAGGGAGGGAGAGCTGGTAGCTTTCCCCCATTTTACAGATGAGGAAACTGAGGCTCAGAGAGAGAAGCTAAGCGAATTCCCTGGGGACACACAGCAGACCAGCGGCAGAACTGGGATTAGAAATCGGGTCTCTTGGTTCTCCGCTCTCTCCACTCCCCCTCCATCCTCCCCAGCCTCACCTCGGAATGGAAAAATTGACAAAGCAAAGGTGGAGAGAGTGATAATAATAATAGTAATGATGATTACGGTATTTGTTAAGCACTGTGTCAAACACTGTTCTAAGCACTGGGGTAGATACAGGGTAACGAGGTTGTCCCACGTGGAGCTCACACTTCTCATCCATTTTACAGATGAGGTAACTGAGGCACAGAGAAGCTAAGCGAGGTGCCCAAAGTCACACAGCTGACAAATGGCGGAGGTGGGATTAGAACCCACATCCTCCGACTCCGAAGCGCCTGCTCTTTCCGCCAAGCCACGAAATAGGGTCTCCCCAAGGAATACCCGCAAGTTGGGATCACGCACCTCCACTGTAAAATCAGAGTTCCGCTCTGCATCAGAGCGACGTTGAGAGTACCTGACGTCTCTCTGTACATCTGCTTGGATAACCCTACCCCGTCGCGTACGGCGTCTTCATTTATTCAGTGGCATTTATCGAGCGCTTACCGTGTGCGAAACGCCGTACTAAGCGCTTGGAAGGTACAATCCGGCAACGGATAGGGGCGATCCCTACCCCGCAACGGGCTCCCAGTCTAAAAGCGGGGAGACGGACAACGAAACCAATAGGCAGGCATCGATGGCATCGG
Source organism: Ornithorhynchus anatinus (assembly GCF_004115215.2). NCBI lineage: Eukaryota > Metazoa > Chordata > Mammalia > Monotremata > Ornithorhynchidae > Ornithorhynchus > Ornithorhynchus anatinus. The sequence goes on along the minus strand of NC_041744.1, from coordinate 19,510,812 downwards.
TATAAAGAAAATTATAGTAACATCCACATCTTCTCGCAGCTCCGTCTGAAGGTCTTCAGCGCTGCCGTAACCCGCCTCACTTCGTCCGCGCTCGCTCCGAGGTGCTTCGCCCTCTCAAGACCCTTGTCGTCTCCAACGCGGAGATTTCTTTCCAGCAGACCGGATGACCTGCAGGTCGCGAATCGCTCTTCCACGACTCTCATCGTCCTCTCGAAAAGGTCATTAAACCGTGTGGGTGCAAGCCATTAGTGGAGCCTGAGTACTTGCTTGTTCACCAAACCATTACGTTAAGTGCTGTGCAGCTAGGAGACCAATACTCAGAATTGTGAAATTTAAGTGCTTACTAGGTGCCGAGCACTGTGCTGAGCACTGGCGTAGATCACAGGTAAGCAGGACAGACACAATCTCTGTCCCGCATAATAATAATAATGATAATAATAATAATAGGAGGAGGAAGAGGAGGAAGGGAAGGGAAGGGAAGGGAAGGGAAGGGAAGGGAAGGGAAGGGAAGGGAAGGGAAGGGAAGGAAGGGAAGGGAAGGGAAGGGAAGGGAAGGGAAGGGAAGGGAAGGGAAGGGAAGGGAAGGGAAGGGAAGGGAAGGAAAGGAAGGAAAGGAAGGAAAGGAAGGAAGAGAAGGGAAGGAAAGAAAAGGAAAGGGAAGGGAAGGGAAGGGAAGGGAAGGGAAGGGAAGGGAAGGGAAGGGAAGGGAAGGGAAGGGAAGGGAAGGGAAGGGAAGGGAAGGGAAGGGAAGGGAAGGGAAGGGAAGGGAAGGGAAGGGAAGGAAGGGAAGGAAGGAAGGGAAGGGAAGGGAAGGGAAGGGAAGGGAGGGAAGGGAAGGGAAGGAACATCAATAATTACGGTATATGTTCAGTGCTTACTCGGTGCCAAGCACTGTTCTAGGTGCTGGGGTAGATACGAGGTATTGGGGTTGGATACAGTCCCCGTCCCGCACGGGGCTCGCGGTCTTCATCTGACCTGGTGTGTTGACCGTGGGCAAGCCACTTGACTTCTCTGTGCCTCAGTCGCCTCATCTGTAAAACGGGATTAAGACTGCGAACCGCACGTGGGACAATCCGATACCCTGTATCTACCCCAGTGCTTAGAACAGTGCTGGGCGCATAGTAAGCGCTAAACACACATCATAATTATTATTATTCATCTCCATTTTACAGATGAGGGAGCTGAGGCACACAGACAAGTGAGGTGACTTGCCCAAGGTCACGCAGCAGACCCGTGGCGGTGCCGGGATCGGAACCCACCGCCTCTGACTCCCAGGCCCGTGTTCTTTCCGCTAGGCCTTGCGATTTCTAAATTGTCCCTGGGACTTGCAAGGGGGAAGAGGGGGGCAACTGTCTCAAGAGGAAGCGCCGTGCCAAAGGGGAGAATCGGAAGAGGCCAAAAACGTGTGGCCCTTGAAGGGAGCGAGTGATTTACACGGACCGATCCGCGGTTGGTGTCCCGCCCGCCCGGAAGGGCCGGGGCTTGGCTAATGAGTTACCGGGAGGATGGCAAAATAAGCTAAATGGGGAATCCTTTCAGAGCCGTCAGGAGTAAATCGGGTCTATCGAGATCACGGGAAAGGGTACAGGCCGAGCGGTAGGGAGTAGCCTAATTACCTCTCAGACTCCGTTGGAATGCAGTAGGAAGCAATTCCCATTAAATGCCGTCGTTGCCGGTTTGGCATCGGACGCGTCTCCGAGGTCGGATCCTCTCCGGACTCCCGGCTCCGTTAACGGGAACTGCACGGTTCTAGGGCGCGGCAGGGTTTCTCCGACGGGCAGGGCTTTACACCGTCACTTCGCGGAGGGCATTTATCGGCTGCTGGGTGCCGAGCACCGTACTGAGCACTCAGAGTACAGTACAACAGAGCTGACAGCTTTGTGGACGGGGGCACGTGTCTGTTACATTGATCTCTCCCAGGCCCGGGCTCTATCCACCACGCCATGCCGCTTCCCCACGCTATACTGAGCGCTCACTGTGCGCAGAGCGCTGTACTTGGGAGTCAGGAGGACCTGGGTTCTAATCCTGCGTTTGCCCGTTGCCTGTTGTATGACCTCGGGGAATTAGTTCACTTCACTGTGTCTCAGTTACCTCATCTATAAAACGGGGATTAAGATCGTGAGCCCCATGAGGGACAGGGAGTGCGTCCAACCTGATCAGCTTCCATCTACGCCAGCATTTAGAACAGGGCCTGACAGTGGGATCTCTTAAAAAATACCATAAAAAAATGACCGGTAGATTAATTACTGCTTCCAAGGGGTTTTGGAAGCCAAGGAACAGACAGGGAACACCTCTTTGCCGGAGGTCGGATCCGGTATCCAAGGATGGAGTTCTTACGAGGAAGCTCCTCGAAGGCAGGGGTCGTGCCTACCACCTGTATAATATTCTCCCAAGTGTTTAATCCAGGGCCCTGCTCAAAACGCACTCTTAGTTCTTTGAGAACGGGGATGTGCTCTTCCAACCGCATCGTCCTCTCCCAAGTGCTTAACACAACGCTCTGTACACCGGAAGCGCTCAATAACCACCACCGATTGATTGCCCGAGGCTGCATATGAGATTTGGGTGAATGAATCCCGAGAGAAAGTCAAGGCCTTCCCGGGAGACCAGGGGACAACCAATTCGGGAGTTACCCACTCTAACGTGGCCGCTAGAATCACCACCACCAGGTCCTGGACCCGAGAACGTCTTCTGGGTTCTGCACGCTGAAAGGGTCTAAGATGGCGTTTAGAACCATCGCGTTGACGTTCAGGACTTCCCCAAGGGGAAACCCTTGGCTGGGTTTTCATTGGGAAAGGTCACACTTAACAACGCTTTTCTCGTTTCCCACCAAGAGAACATTAAGAAAGCTAAACTGAGTCCACATCCCCCGACTCTAGCACCTCCACTAGAAGGAGAAGTCTTTCTTCGGGACAAAAAACGGAACAAAAACCCAACAGAACTCTATTTTCCTCAAATAAATCATCTATGCTTTTCATCGCATTACTAATATGCCAAGGAGGACCTGCGGGTATTTATTTCAGTACACTCTCCCAAACTCACTGTCATGTACCGGGTCCCTCGTTCTTTCCCTCAAACCATCGTGTGACAGGGCAACTAAATCAGTGGTGAAGGACCAAGTGGCGTTTGAGATCCGGATCACGGAGAAGTGTGTGCTGGTTTAGGACGCAGTTGTAAATACGACTCAAACGAACACCCCCTCCGGGAAGCCTACCCCGACTCACCCCCAGCATACCAAGTCACATCAGTCCGACAGTTGGGAAGGCACCCTCATCCCCTGGATACTCGGTTATCTTCTCCGGAAAGTCTTCCGCGACTGAAGTCAGTACCCGGCGCCATAAATGTCAGTTCAACTGTCACTTGAGCACCTCTGCCTCTCCTAAGTCTTCCCCGACTGAATTCCCTAGATGGATGTGAGATCAAAGATGGATTTCTAAAAACCTCAGACTGGAGAAAGAGTCATCTACCCGTGGCCAATAAGGGCCCGGGAGTCACCGAGTCATGGGTTCTAATCCCGGCTCCTCCACTTGTCTGCTGTGTGACCTTGGGCAAGTCACTTCACTTCTCTGGGCCCCAGTTATCTGTAAAATGGGGGTTGAGACTGAGCCCGATATGGGGACAAGGACAGTGGCCAACTTGATTTGCTTGCATCCACCCCCGTGCTTAGTACAGTGCCCGGCTAAGACTAAGCACAGAGGTCAGTACAAGTTGGACACAGTCCGTTGTGAGGTTCGCAGTCTCCATCCCCGTTTTACCGATGAGGTAACTGAGGCCCAGAGAAGTGAAGTGACTCGCTCAAGACCACGCAGCAGACGGGCGGCGGAGCGGGGATTAGAACCCGTGACCTTCCGACCCGCGGGCCCGTGCTTTATCCACTAAGCCGTGCTGCTTCTCTGAGGCGGTTGAATGTACCCCAGCACCCGCTCGTTGTTATTTTTCAACTCTGACGACTTCCTTCCGGAAATATTTGCTCCGAATACGAACTCGGGTGGCTTAGTTGTGATGGAACCCTAACCCTCCTCTTTCTGGAAATCCAACCACTCCGGCATCAAGGCTCCGAATCCCACCCCGTCAAGAAAATATCCCTTGCCACTGACATTTACGACTCAGGGAAAGAAATAGGTCAGTCATGCATTTGCCGGGTTACGGCTTTCAAAGAAATTTAGCATACTGCTCCGGGCAGTCGCTCGTCACGTATCACCAACACAGCGGCAACCTCAGATGTGCATCCCGAAATACGCAGCCGTGATCATTGATCATCCATCTTTACCGAGCACCTTCTGTTTACGGAACAGCGTGACGCGCTTCCGAGGGGGTGGGAGAGGTCATGACACGATCCCTGCTCTTGCTGGCGGGGATGAGCCTTTCCAAAATCCAGGAGAAACTTTCCGGGAGGTGTTGAAGGCTCCCCAAAGTCCTGGAATCCAATCACACTAGGATTTGGGAAAGGACTCAGTGGGGTCTCAAGGAACATTCAGGTCCCATACGATTTCAACTCTCCCGGACTGCCGAAAAATAGAAGAAGTAGAAAAAGGGAAAAGAGCGGAAAAACGGCATCGTCACTGACGTTCATTCGAACTTTTTGTTTTTTTTGTTTTTTTTGTTTTTTTTAAGAAGATGCCTTTCAAATGGCTCAGTGATCATTTGTCCTCCCGCAAAAGTGAAAGAAAAATCTGAATTTCACCTTAATCTTAACTAGAATAATTCCTAATTTATTCGCAGCGATGTCTAATTCCCCCTCTAGAGTCGCAGTTCGTAATGGGAAGGGAACGGGGCGGCTAATTCCGCTGCACTGTACTCTCCCAAGTGCTCGGTCTGGGGCTCAGCACAGAGTAAGGGTTCAATCGGTATTAGTGATTGTTTGAGAGTCACTACAGAACGTGGCTAGAATATCTTCCCATTTGGGACCGTGTTGCTAGGCCGGGTTGTCTCATATTTCCTACCGCCTTCGAGACACCTCTACTTAAATGCCTTTCCGTTACCTCAAACTTAACACGTCTAAGAGAGAACTCCTTTATCTTCCTACCCAAACCCTGTCCTCCCCCTGACTTTCCCCATCGCTGAAGACGGCCCCGTCATCCTTCCCGTCTCACAAGCCCGTCAACGCGGCGTTATCCTTGACTCCTCTCATTCAACTCACATATTCAATCCATCACTAAATCCCGTCCGTTGGACCTTCGCCACGTCGCTAAAATCCGCCCTTTCCTCTCCGTCCTAACGGCTACTGTGTTAATCCAATCACTTATCCTATCCCTCCTGGATTCCTTGATCAGCCTCCTTGCTGACCTTCCACCATCCTGTCTCTTCCCCGCTCCAGTCCGTACTTCACTCCGCTCACCGGATCCTTTCTCCTCTCCCCTCGAGGACCTCCAGAGGCTGCCCATCCTCCTCCGCGTTGAACGGAAAACCCTCATTATTGGCTTTAAAGCGGTCCATCGCCTTGCCCCCTCCTAAATCGTCTCGCTACCCTCCTGCTACAACCCAGCCCGCACCCTTAGCTCCTCTAATGCTAATCCTCTCACCATCTCCATCTCATCCATCTCACAGCCGACCTCACGCCCCCGTCCTGCCCCTGACCCCAAATGCCCTCCCTCCTCCTATCCGACAGACGATTACACCCTCCGCCATTTAAAATCTTACCGAAGGCACATCTCCCCCAAGACGCCTTCCCTAATCTTTCTTTTCCTTCTCTTCGACTCCCTTCTGCGTCGCCCTGAGTGGCTCCATTTCTTCATTCTCCCGCCCAGCCCCACAGCACTCACGTCCATATCTGTCGATTATTTGATTCTATTTACGTCCGTCTTCCCCTCTAGACTGCAAGCTCGTTGTGGCTTGGGAGTCAGAGGTCATGGGTTCGAATCCAGGCTCTGCCACCTGTCAACTGTGTGACTGTGGACAAGTCACTTCCCTTCTCTGGGCCTCAGTTACCTCATCTATAAAATGGGGATTAAGACCGTGAGCCCCACGTGGGACAACCTGATGACCCTGTATCTACCCCAGCGCTTAGAACGGTGCTCTGCTTAACAAATACCAACGTTATTATCGTGGGCAGGGAATGTGTCTGCTATATTGTTTTACTGTGCTCTCCCGAGCGCTTAATACGCTTAAAACACTCTCTGCACATAGTAAGTGCTCAGTGAAGACGAGTGACTCGCCGAATCAAGCTGTCCGTCTGTCCTTTTGGTTCCGTGGCTGTAATTTTCAGGTGCAGATGGTGAAACTAACTCTAACACCCGCTTACCGCTCAGAAGCCTCTAGAGTTTTAAGTTCAAATCGCACTTAGAAAAAGACATAATTAGTCCTTTCTGTTTTATGGCTGTTAAGGGAAGGGAGGCATTTTCCACTAACTACCAACTAGACACCACTCCAGATTTTTAAAATCCCACATTCGGCGCCTTATTCTCGAATCGAAATACCGCGTTGAGAGTTCGAAAAAGAAAGAAATGTCACCTTCGCAAACGTTACGGTCTATTAATGACGTCTCTGCGGGGAACTTCCTCGGTGCAATTAGTCTACAGCTATGGATATCGTTCTTTATGATAGACTAAATGGTGAGAGCAAGGTTAATTTCAGCTTAATCTGCATTGATAATACGATCGAGTGCGTCTGGTGATGAATGAGGAGTAACACTAGCAAAATGAGGTTTAATGATTTGTTCAGAAAGTTTGAAAAATAAGCAGGTGGGAAGCGTAATTCCAGGTTTACCTTGGCCCACGTAAAGGGCTTTCCGCTGTCACGTTGCACGTGTGCAAGGATCGGGCGAAACTCCGGCCTCACCCACACACCGCGATGACCTCCGACCCTCTCTGTCACTGCATGTCATCTGTTGAGGAAGCAGGGTGGCCTAGTGGAAAGAGCACCGGCCTGTAAGTCAGAAGACCTGGGTTCTGATCCTGCCTCTCCCAGTTATTATTTGTTAAGCGCTTACTATGGGCCAAGCACTGATCTAAGATCGTGAGCTCCCTACCCCGCTGCCTCTGCCAGGTGAATCCGCTCCCCATCTGCAAAACCCTCCTAAAATCACATCTCTCCCAAGAGGCCTTCCCTGACTTCCCCTATTTGCCTTCACTTCCGCATAACCTGTGCACCTGGCTCTCACCCCCGAAATCACTTGATATTCACCCCATCTTCAGCCCCAGGGCACTTAGAGACATATTATTATTATTATGATTATATCCTTCCACCCTCCCTTTTCCCGTCTGTAACACATTTCACGTTCGTCCTCTTCTCTCGACCGTAAGCTCGTGCTGGGCGGGGAACCCGTCTACCAACTCTGTTGTATTGGACTCCCCTGAGTGCTTAGTGGGCACGCAAATGGAGAAGCAGCATGGTCTACATGAAATCGGAGGACTTGGGTTCTAATCCTGGCTCTGCCGCTTGTCTGTTAGGGGACCTTGGGCCAGCTGCTTAATTTCTCTGTGCCTCAGTTATGTCATTGGTAAAATGGGGACGAAGACTGTGAGCCCCACTTGGGACATGGACTGCGTCTGAGGCACCGAGAAGTGAAGTGACTTGCCCAAGGTCACCCAACAGACAAGTGGAGGACCCGGGATTAGGACCCAGGTCCTTCTGACTCCCAGGCCCGGGCTCTATCCGTTAGGCCACATTGCTTCTCCTGGATTAAATTCTGCTCCCTCCTACTTGGACCAAGAGCCCCATTTGGGACAGGGACTGAGTCGACGCGGATGACCAGTGCTTAGAACAGCGTTTGACACACAGAAACTATGTACTTAAAAAGTACCACAGCTCTTACCATAATTAATAAATTCCACTGGGCAGGGAATGTGCCCGTTACATTTTTTTAATGGTTTCGGTTAAGCCCTTATTACTTGTCAAACACTGTTCTAAGCGTCCGGGTAGATACCGGCTCATCAGGTTGGACGCGGTTGTTCTATCGTACTCCCTCAAGCGCTTAGTACAGTGCTCTGCACATGGTGAGCGCTCAATAAATACGATCGACTGACTGATTACTCTATGCCGACACAGTGATGAGCGATACTCCCCTCCGACTCTCACCTATCGGGGTCGCTTTTTCACCCTGCCACAGTCACCGACCTCAGAGTTGCCCCTCGGGCGATGCTCTTTGAGGGTGAAACATCCCCTCTCTGACCCCAACCAAGATCATCCAGGCCATCCCTCCGCATCGGGGCTGGTTTGTGATGTGTCTGAATGGTTTATAGGGCTCAGAGTGCAATTGGAAAAACGCAGAGGGACCTTGAATTATTAAGATAAAAGCTTTTAAGGTTTCTTTCCGAGTGAAAATTTGCCATCTACTGCCCGCATTTACCACTCTGGGTCGGAATCTATACGGCCTTTTGGGAACCCTGCCATTGACTCCACAGAAAACGCCAATTTCGAAAACGAGTTGATTGAAGGAGTCTTTTTCTCGTGATTGTGCGCGAGTGTCTATGTGGGGCTGAGACAGAGGTGACACTTCTGTAATGTGATAATCCGCCCTCTGAAAAATTGCCCTTTTCCTGCATTTATCTATACGAAGCACTCAGTGGGTTTCTCGTCTTGATTCGAGGCTGACATCGTCAGCCCCAGTGGTCTTCGAGTGGATTCCCATTTGCTTCCTTCAGGAACTGAGTTCCCTCTAGCACCGTAGACGGCCCGGTTTTCCGTAAGTTTTCAGACCACTCCCAGACCCGTTTTTGATTTAACGACGACATCGAATCGGAGTCTTGCGCAGAAAATCAAAGCCTCGCCGGCAGCTGATCTATCGATCCCGCAACTCCAGCGGAAATTTCAAGTCTTTTCGTGATAGCCAGCGTTCAAGATTCAAAAGCTAGGATTCCAAAGGGGAAATTCGCCGTCGATAATCAATCACACTGGCTTTCACTCCCATCAGAGACGCGTGGGATGGGGAAAGGGACGGATGGATCTAACCGCGCTCGGGGGCGACGGAATCCCGTTTCGGGTAGGTGGGGTGCCTTTCCAGCTTCTGAAAGTAGGGGTGTTTGCGAGGAGATGGGATAGGGAAGGGCCCGGGGTAGGGATCGTGTCACGCCTCGGAAAGGGGGCGGAATGCCGTGATAAGAATGGCATTTGATAAGTGCTTACTACGTGCCAATGCCGTAATAGTAATAATGACGACGACGATGGTATTTGTTAAGCGCTTACTATGTGCAAAACACTGTTCTGCTAACCACTGGGGTAGATACAGGCAAAGTGGTCCGGATACAGTCCCGTTCCCACATGGGGCTCTCAGTCTGGAAAGAACACTGGCCCGGAGACGTGGGTGGTAGTCCCGGCTGTCACTGCCCTCCAGGGTGACCTTGGGCAACCACTCTGAGCCTCAGTTTCCTCTTCCGTCAGATGGGGATGAGGAAGATCAGGGACCCGGGTGGGCAAGAGATCGTGAGCGGTGCTCGTCCAAGACGCGCACGTCGGACCACTCGCGTAATCACCGTTACGGACGTCGTAATAATAATTAGATGCTTACTATGCGTCAGGCACTGTTTTAAGCGCTGAGGTAGATACCATCCTCATCAGGCTGGACTCAATCCCTGTCCCACAGGGGGCTCGTGGTCTTAATTCCCCATTTTACAGATGAGGTGACCGAGGCCCGGAGAGGTGCCGCGACTCGCCCGAGGTCACAGAGCAAACAAAGGACTAGGATCCAGTTCCTTCCGACTCCCCCCAGGCCAGGCTGCTTTCATTCCTCTGAGGGTTGCAAAATGCGTCCTCCGCTTCAGGGAGAGGTGGAAAAGGGCGGAAGGGGGAGAGAACGTCGAAAGCGACAGAAGCTAGATGCGGGCGGCGGGCACGATAGCGCACAAAAGCCGTCTGCGTTCCAGGCGGTTCGAACCGCACTTTCAGGTCTGTGGAGTGTGTGGGGAGGAGAAGAGAGGCTCTATAAAGAATGGATTAAGGGGCGACTAAGTACCCATTACCTCCTTGCAGGGGAACGGAGTAGATGGCCTTTTAGCCCGAGATTACTGCAAAAGCTTTGCGCTTGAGAGAGAGATTGTCCGAGCTTCGACCCTACATCCACCCAGAGGGAACCGGTCACGCGGTTCCCAGTTGGCAAGACAGTGAAGGCTGCATTGGGTTTCTTGGAAGCTCTGGAAGTTCCCTCATTCATTCAATCGTATTTCTGGAGCGCTTACTGTGTACTAAGAGCTCGGAAAGTACAATTCAGCTCTTGCCTGGCACTTGGGTGGCTGCAGAATATTTTTACCTGGGTCGGTGCTTGGCACAAATCATCATAATAGTAAACACGGTAACAGCGATAATAAAGATGACATTTGCTAAGCGCTCATTTTGTGCCCAGGACTGTGCTAGGCGTCGGGATAGGTTCTCCCAACATATCTTTCCATCTCTCTCCAATCTCTGTCTCCAAGAGAGGACTGTTCAGGAAGAAACGGAAGGCAGGGCGGCCTAACGGAACGAAGACAGGTGTGCATTCGGGAGACCTGGCGTCTGATCCTCGCTCATTCATTCACTTAATAGTATCTTTTGAGCGCTTACTGTGTGCAGAGCACTGTATTAAGCGCTTGGAAAGTACAATTCAGCTATAAAGAGGAAACGAGCCCTGCCCACACTGGGCTTACGGTGTAGAAGGGGGAAGGCAGACCTCAAAACCAGTAAACAGGCATCAATATACATATAAAGAATTAGAGATATATACACGCTAAAACGAGTAACAGGTTTCCGCCTTCGGTCCTGTGATGTGGACACATCCCGTAGTCTTTCTGGCCTTCAGTTTTCCCATCTGTACAACGGGAAGGAAATCACCGCTTTCCCCTCTTTCTTAAACTATGAGTCGGGGACCGTCCCATACGATCGCTTAAGAGGAGCAGCGCGATGTTGCGGATAGAGCACGGCCCCGGGAGTCAGAAGGTCGTGAGTTCTAATTCCGGCTCCTCCACTTGTCTGCCGTGTGACCTCGGGCAAATCACTTCACTTCCCTGGGCCTCCATTCTCCGAGGTCAAACGGCAAACAAGTGGCAGAGTCAGGATTAGAACCCATTTCTTCTGATTCCCGGCCCGTGCTCTTAATAATAATAATAATGATGTTGGTATTTGTTTGGCGCTTACTATGTGCAGAGCACTGTTCTAAGCGCTGGGGGAGATACGGGGTAATCAGGTCGTCCCACGTGAGGCTCACAGTTAATCCCCATTTTACAGATGAGGGAACTGAGGCACAGAGAAGTTAGGTGACTCGCCCTCAGTCACACAGCTGACAAGTGGCAGAGCCGGGAGTCGAACCCATGACCTCTGACTCCGAAGCCCAGGCTCTTTCCACCGAGGAACCGAACCATGAGGGACTCCCACTGTCGGAGGGAGGCAGGAGAGAAGCCCACGAAAGAGGCTGAGAACGAGGCAAAGCCCCTTCGCACAGGCGCTCGGTACAGTGCTCTGCAGACAGCAGGCGCTCAATAAATACGATTGAATGAATGAACGAAGCCACGCTGCTTCCAGAGTTTTCTTAATCGATAAAATGGGGATGAAATACCTATTAGCCCTCACGTTTTCACCTGTGCATACTCTCAGTGCTTAGAACGGTGCCCGTACCAACTAAGTGCTTAATGAATACAATTATTACCCTCATAACTATACCACGTGCGTTCTAAGTCCCACGTGGAACAAGAACCACGTCCCGGGTGATCATCCGGTACCTACCCACGCGTTCAGGACCGTGCTCGGCAAGCGGTGAGCACTCCGCAAATATCTCAAGGGCCTTCGCTCGCTCCAGAGTATCGAAAGGTGAAGCCGTGACGGCGGGTTTATCACTCTCCATTTGCGGCCGGGAGAAAATTGGCAGTCGCCGGCCCCGGCAGCTCTCCGGCCGTTTCAGTGTTGAAGGTAAGAAAATCAAACGCGCCTTTTAGCTTTGCCAACGTCGTTAAGGCGCACGTCTCGACACTCCCGCAAGGCTCTCCGAAGAGGCTGCTCTTTTCAATAAACCCGCCGTAACCCTCCACGCAGCACCAGCGAGGTAAGTCGCGCTCGGAACGCAAAGACGAAGCCAGTGCGCGAGGAGAGCGTCCGATACCTAACGGTTGGAGCCCCGGAGGCCTTCCGAGCGGTTAGTTCAGTGCTCGGCACGCTCAGCGCTCAAACGACACCACTGCTCGATCGACGGGTCGCAACTTCTTTCCAATACAAATGGGGTTTGGTTTGCCGAGTGATGACCCTTCTGGGCCCGTTCTAGTCCCAGCTCCGCCACGTACCTGCTGTGTGACCTTGGACATGTCACTTCACTCCTCTGGGCCTCAGTCCTCTCATCTGTAATGTGGGGCTGATAGCTGCTCTCCTTCCCTTCCCCGAGAATTCGAGTGGCCTGGTAGAAAGAGGACGGGCCTGGGAGTCAGAGGGCCACATGGGACATGGGTTCTAATCCCGACTCTGCCACTCATTTACCGTGTGACCTTAGGCAAGCCACTTCACTGCTCTGTGCCTCGGTTACTTCATCTGGAAAATGGGGGTTAGGACCGTGAGCCCTAGGTGGGGCAGGGGTTGGACCAACCTTTCGTCTACCTCAGAGCTTACTAGAGTAAGCGCTTAAATACCCTAAAAAAAAATAAAATACGGTGGATAGAGGAGGTCTTTGACCATCTTACAGTCCTTGCAAACCCAAGAGTTATTGACCCGAATCTAGAATTTCCTAAAAAAGTCCCCTCCGAGAGGCCTTCCCTATTTAACCCCTCTTTTCCTCGGCGCTCCCTCCCTCTGTGCCATCTATGCACTTGGATCATGATAACGACGGTATGTGGGGAAGCGCTTACTATGTGCCAAGCACTGTTCTAAGCACTGGGATAGAGTCAAGGTTATCAGGTTGCCCCACGTGGAGCTCAGTCTGTGACCTTTGGACATTTGATATTCGCCTCCCCCCAAAACCCACAGTACTTGTGTCCATATCTTTAAATTATCCACGCTCTATTATTCATTCACATTAATATCCATCTCCCCCTCTAGACCGTAACCTCGTTTAGGGACCGGGAACCTGTCCACTAATCCCATTTTATCATCCTCTCCCCAGCGCTCAGGACAGTGCTTGGCGCATCATTCCTTCATTCCATAGTATTTACTGAGTGCTTACTATGTGCAGAGCACCGTACTAAGCGCTTGGAATGGACAAATCGGTAACAGATAGAGACGGTCCCTGCCCCCTGACGGGCTCACGGTCTAATCGGGGGGAGACGGACCGACGAGAACGATGGCGATAAACAGAATCGAGGGGATGAACATCTCATTAAAACAACAGCAGATAAATAGAATCAAGGCGATGTACATTTCATTAACAAAATTTCACTAACCAAGTCATAAGGACTCGATAAATTGATCGATAGATGAATCACCTTTTCATCAGCCACTGGCAAGTGTCCGCTAATCCTGTTGTTTTGTCCTCTCCCGAGCGCTCAGTACGGTGTTCCGCGGGTGGTAAGCGCTCAATACGTCGACTGACTGACGAATCGCCGTTCCACGGCCACTGGTAAAAAACAAGTGGCCTGGAGTCCGCTCAGTGGCTTTCGTTTTGCGTCGGTACCGTCGCTGAAGATGCTCTTCACTCCTCCGATACCTCCCATCTGACTCTGGCTCATATTTAATTCACGGCCTGCAGAACGCTCTGCCTCCTCCTTGCCCTCTTATGAATTTCTAATTAAACACCTGAACTCACCGCTCGGGAGCCAAGCGGCCGAACTCCCGACAAATTATTCATCGGCTGCTGGCGTGCGAGTCTCTCCTCCTCTCCGGGGCTGCCGACAGCTTGGCTCAGCTGGGCTGAAACTGGGGTCGGGTGATTTTTTTGGAGACTGAATCCGGGGCAGGGACTCCAAATCCGTAACCGGAGATCGGTTCTTCTGAGGTACGGGGGGAAGAGGAAAGGAAACCGAGGTGCCGAGTCGGGCTCGACAGGTCACGACGGGCTACTTCTGGACTCAGGGATGCATTAACTCGCCTGTAGGCCCGGGCCTACTAGATTTTTGGGAGGGGCCCTAGTAATGAGGATAACAACATTAACTGTGGTATCTGTTCAGCGCTTACCGTGTGCCGGACGCTGTACTACGCGCTGGGGTGGATGCAATCCAATTGGGTTGGACACAGTCTCTGCCCCAAGTGGGGATTCACATTCTCAATCCCCATTTTACAGAGGAGGTAACCGAGACACAGAGAAGAAGTGACTCGTCCAAGGTCACTTAGAAGGACATGGGCTCTAATTCTGGCTCCACCTCTAGTCTGCTGACTCCCGGGCCCTTTTCCCTATCCACTGGCTTGGTTGGAAGTGGCATCTGTGCCTCAGTCACCTCAACCGCAAAGTAGGGATTCCTCTGAGGGTCGCCCCCGGAAAGTTTCCGGTACTCTACCAGTCTCGACTCCGGGAGGGAGAGGCAAACAGAGGCCCACCCATCCCATTCCTAGCTTGGGCAGCGGCTGGCGAGTCGAAGGCCGTCTTCCACAAGCCAAAACCCCCCTGCGCTGGGCAGCAGCGGCAGGGGAGAGTCTCGAGGGCGGAGACTCAAGTTTACCGTGTGGAATGAGGCCGTGGTAAACCACTTCCGGATTCTGACCAAGAAAACTCCCTGGATCCACTACCAGAATGATGGCAGATGGAGGTGGGGCGATCTGGGAGAGACGTGTCCGTGGCGACGCTATGGGTCGGGGGCGACTCGACAGCATAAGAGAGGACAAAATGGGGATTAAGGCTGTGAGCCCCAGGTGGGACAGGACTCTGTCCAACCCGGTTAGCTTTTATCTACCCCAGCGCTTAGTACGGTGCCTGACCCTTAAGTGCTTAAATTCCACACAGAAAAGCCAAATACCACCCCCCAAATTGCCAACCGGTCCTTTAGGTCCAAGAATAAATAATCTACCGAATCACTGGCATTCAGATTCTCCTCCAATCCCACTCCTGGTGCATTTCAGCCACAGATCGACCATCGTTTCCTTGACCGGGTTTACTGTGAGCGGCTAGGGTCCGGCTCGGACCTTCTCTAAGGGTAAGCAGGATGAGGGCAACCGGGCCGACATCGAGATACTTCGACGGAGATGATTCGACTCTAAATCTGATCATCACTCACTCCCAGTTAGAATCTGAAGTTCAAGTTATGAGCTACCATCTGTTGCCCAAACATCCAACGGGGATTCCGGAAGGAAAGATGGTCTTCCTCCGGCTTATCACTGCTTCGGAGGGTGAAAACTTCACCTTCTCACAACAAAGATGATCGCTGGCCGCACAGGGCGATGAAGGGAAGAGAACGCTACGGCGATGAAGAGACGCATACCCTGTCCACGGTGAGCTTGAAGTCTAGATGGGGAGACGGACATTAATATGCGCACATCAATTACAGATACGGATAGAAGCGCTGTGAGGCCGAGCAAATGGTAGACTATTGTTTCCCGATTCATTCCTTTAGAAGGGGCATGGGGGGGAGACGGGGGGGGGTCTCGTAGAGAATCTGAAAAGCGTGGATAAACATACGATCGTCACAGTCCAGTGACGTTGCTCCAGATGGCCAAAGACTCCCAGAGCTGAGGATATTTGAGGACTAAACGGGAAATGCTTTAATACCCTCATTCAATCGTATTTCTCGAGCGCTTACCGTGTGCCAACCACTGTCCTAAGGCCTTGAGAGAGTACAATATAACAATAAACAATTACTCCGTGGATGAATTTTATTTATTCTGTGGTACTCATTAAGCGCTTAATACGTGCCAGGCACCGTACTGATCGCTGGGGGAGATACAAGGTAATTCGGTTGGACGTCTCCGTCCCACGTAAGGAGACAGGAGCCAACCTCTTCCTTCCAAGAAAGAAACTAATTCTTGGGTAGTTGAGGGTGGGGACGAAGCGCCGTGACCAAGTGGATACGGCATCGGAAAAAATGGCCGCCGCAGAGGAACCAAAGTCTTTCTTTACATAAGCGCATTCGTCAACTCATCAGAATTAAGTTTGCGGTGAGGCATTCCATTCCTATCCCCTTTCAAAATTCCACGTTTTCCTCCGAAAATTCCAGTTGAGAAACGCGTCTGAACTTTTTCCCCCGAGTCTTTCACGAAAGCACTGTGGTGCCAAGACGTGCAACATCACATCCATATTTTAATGTCAAAACTTGATATATTGCGAAGTCAAGTAAATTGTTGTTCAGAGAAATAGAAAATGTGTTTAAAAGTCTTCCCGTAAATCTGTTTCCCAGACTCCTGTTTACGTCGGAACTTTAAACATTTAAGGCCGCTAGGAAGTAAACATCATAAAATATTCCAAAATTAAAAGCCGAGCTTGAAGAGAAAAGATTGCAGTGGAATGTGAAAAGTCTGTCAGTTTTGAGAGAGGTTAAAAACACCCAAGGACTATCGGGAAATATTTTTACCTCAGTCAGATTTTCTATATGGCAGGCAAATTATAATTACGGTACTCGTTAAGTGCTTACTTCGTGTCAACCACTGGACTAGGCCCTGGGGTAGATTGAAGGTAATCAGGTTGGACCCGGCCCCCGTCCCTGTGAAAGTAGGAATTAAATCCCACTTTCTCCTATTTGACAGATGGCATCTGACAGCATATTTTTCTAAACTCAATGAGGAGCCTAAAAGGCGAGGAGGAGAAAAGTTCCAGGATGGATCGAGACGGGATAAAATCTGGCCAACAGCTACTGTTTTCTCCCAGTACCCTCTTCATCATCCCCACGCTGAGTAGACGGACGTCAGGGAGCAGCCCCAGTCACAAGATAGCTTCGGCTGAAGACCCTCCAAACACTTTCTCTCCAGGTTGAGATCGGCCAAGTCCTGGAAAGTGATTTTTCTTTCTCCGGTAACTCTCCGTTCCTCCGCCAAGCCCGGTTTCAGCACCCTGACTAATGGAACGCAGAACCGGGTGGAATTCTCAAAAGAACGCCTTGCTCCAGTTTTCCATCAGCCGCAAAATGGGCTCATTTTCCCGGTCTATTTTCTGCTGTTCAAAGCGCTTTAACCTGTTTCGGTGTTTTTCCAGGGTCCAGAAGGAAAACCAAACAAGTGGTCCAGCATTCAGAATGGGCAATATACGGCCTGGCTTCGTCAAGCCTTTCGGCGTTTCTGGGGGGCCGTTGGAAATGAAGGCCGGGGCCATTCGTGATAGCCACGGTTAATCCTCTTCTAATCCCGGCTCTGCCACTTGTCTGCTGGGTGACCCTGGGCAAGTCACTTCACTTTTCTGTGCTTCAGTTACCTCTTCTGTAAAATGGCGACTGAGAATGTGAACCCCACATGGAACAAGAACTGTGCCCACCCCGATTTGCTTGTATCTACCCCGCTTCTTAGTACAGTGCCCGGCACACAGTAAGTGCTTAACAAAGACCATAATAATAATAATAATAATAATACTAACTTATTACTAATCACAAAATGGCAGGAGTTTTAACGGAGAGATTGGCCACTTTTGAAGTCTCGACGACTCTTCTCTCAGGGAAGTAAAAGCCTTCCCCAGACATGTAATCGTGTGGTCCCGCTTAGAACTGGAAATAACAGAGTTCTGGGCAGAAAAAAGCGAGCGTAGTGTTGGGGAAAGAATGCTAAACTTGGAGTCACATAATCTGGGTCCCAGACCGCTGCTAAATCTGGCCTTTGGCTAAAACGCGTTGTGGCCAGGAAATGTGTCTTACCAACTCTGTTACACTTTACTCTCCCAAGCTCTTAGGACAGTGCTCCGCGCGCTGTAAGCCCTCGATAAATACGATTCAAGCGGCGCGGGCAGAATCGAGCCCTCGATCACTCAGTGGTATTTACCAAGTTGTTACTGTGCGCAGAGCAATGTATTGAGCGTTTGGGAGAGTAGAACAACAATCATCAAACAGACACTCTCTGTCCACAGTGAATTTTACAGTTGATGATTTTATTGATTTCACGTGCTTTGGACTAGCAGGGTGAGCTGATCTCAAACCTGGGACGTAATCTGTTTCGTCTCTTTTTTTTGATGGTACTTGTTAAGCACTCACTACGCGTCAAACGCTGTTCTCAGCGCTGGGGTAGGTACAAGTTCACTAGGTCGGACACAGTCCCTGTCCTGCATGGAATTTGCAGTCTTCAGGAGGATGGAGAACACGCACCGAATCGCCACTTCACGGTCGAGGAACCGGAGGCAAAGAGAAGGGACTTGGCCAGGGTCACGCAGCAAGCAAATGGCTGAGCAATTCACAAAATGGCCGAGCAATTCATTCATCCAGTCGTATTTATTGAGCGCTTACTACGTGTAGGACACTGTACCAAGTGCCTGGAAAGAACAATTGAGCAATTGGCAGAGCTGGGATCAGAACCCAGGCCACGCTGCCCGTCTAGGATCTGCCGCCGGGCTCAGCGCAGTGCTTGGCCCCTGGTGGGAGCTTAATGAAGACCATCCCTCTAGAAGGTGTAAGTACAGTTCATGCTGCCCAAAGTGAAGACAGACCAAGGATCCTGGAAACCGGAGACAGGATTTTTTTTTCGGCTCTCCCTCCTCCAACTCCACAGGAGACAGACCATCTCGCAGATAATCACCCCCATACGGCGTAAGACGGGAACATTTTTACAAATCATCTCACAGTCAGTGGCCAAGAGCTGGCATCGGGCACTAAGTGTCACAAACCGGGGTTACGGACGGCCCAGAAATCGAAAGGCCTGTACCGGTCGGCCAGATTGATTGAGCGCTTACTATGTGCCGAGCATTAACAGCTTGGGGGAGTACAACCAAATAACAGACACATTCCCCGATGACTACACATTCACAGTCCAGAGGGCGAAACAGATGTTAATATAAATTGAATTACGTCTATATATTTATACATATGGAACTGCCATAGGGCTTATTTTCACTGACCACACAGCGGATGCACCGACAGAGTAGAACGTGGAATCGGAAGAGCCCAACGAGGCCAATGAAGGAAGCAGGAAGGATTAGGTTTGCAGGCCACTCCCAGCACGAAGTCCCACTTGGCCATCTGCCATTTTTCTCTCCCTATCAGGAAGACACAAGGCCAAGATGCTTTAGCTAGAAGCCTTTGGGATTCTTCTTCCAAGTTGTGTGTGTGTGTGTGTTTTGGGGGGGCTGGAGGGAAGGGAGGGAAGTTTAGCGGGTGGTAGGGAGCATTGAAACTTACTGATGGATGTTTCCGCCTCTGAAGAGACCACTGGAGGTGTGAAGATGGCAGTCAATCACAATGGGCGCCCAGCCATGGAAATGAGCCTTTTAGAAAAATGAGAGGACCGAAACCTTTCCCCACGGAGCTGGCCTGTTCCGAAAGAGCGGGAGGGATTAATCTTGCCGTCCTTATGTTGGCAGCAGTCATAAAACTCACGTAATTAAAGTCTATCATGACCTATATCCCTCTGACATGGGCTGTGAAGTTGTCCAAAAGATGAACCGTGGAGAGGAAAAAATAGAAAAAGAAAAGCAAGAGAAATGTGTGCAACTTTCTGCAAATATGACATCCTATTAAAAATATTCAAGCACGATGCAGTTGGGACACAGACCACCATCGAGTCAACTATCTGTGGGGAATGATCACGATTTATCCACTCCAGGCCAGGGAGCAAACTCCTGGAAAATATCAGGAGTGCCAGGAGGGACGGCCACGAGAGGCGATTCTTCCTCCCGGCTGGATCTCACGGATCCCAACAAAGCCAGAAAAGAGAAACAACGAGGCCTAGGGTAAAGGCCTGGGAGTTTCTGGACCTGGCTTCTGTTCCCTGCTCCGCCACTTGCCTCCTGTGTGACCTTGGGCCAGTCGCTTCACTTCCCTGGGCCTCAGTTCCCTCAAACGTAAAATGGGGATTACGTCGGTGAGCCCTACGTGGGACAGGGATTGTGTCCGACTTGACGAAGATTTATCTACCCTCGTTTTTAGTAAAATGCCTGGCACGTAGTGAGCCCTTAACAAATCTTATCTTACGCGGCGCCATGGACATCCCTCTTCCAGAAGGTCCTACCTCCATCTGCAATCCTTCTGGTGAATCCAGACTCCATAGAATTTTCATGGGAAAAATCCCAAAGCTGTTTACCACCGCTTTCTTCCACGCAGTAAACGTGAGCCGAGGTGGTACTTCAACTTGTCCTTGACGATGGACCCACCTTCTCCCCACCCCCAAGAACCCTGGAGCAGTTCCATACTCCAAATTATTACTGTTATAGTTATTATTTTATTAAGGTCTGCAGAAAACAGGGTGGATAGAGCCCAGGCCTGGTAGTCGGAAGGACCTGGGTCCTAACCCCGGCCCTGCCACTTGTCTGCTGAGTGACCTCGGGCAAGTCACTTCACTTCTCTGGACCTCGGTGACCTCCTCTGTAAAGTGGGGATTAAGACGTTGAGTTCCATGCCGGACGGGGGTTCTTTCCAACTGGGATTAGATTCTATCTTCTCCAGCACTTCAAACAGTGCATGACACATATTAAGCGCTTAAATACCATCGTCATGATCATCATCATCATGTGCCAAGCACCGTTCTAAGGGCTGAGTGAAGTAGCACATCATCAGATCCCACGTGGGATGCACCATTCTAATGGGCGGGAAAACAGGTATTCAATTCCCACTTCACAGACAAGGAAACTGAGTCACAGAAGAGTTGACATGCCCAGAAGTGCTATGTGACCTTTCACCTCACTCCTTTGCTTATCAGTGGCATTTATTGAGCGCCTACTATGGACAGGACACTATACTAAGCACTTGGGAGCGCCCAATACAACAGAACTAACAGACACGATCCCTGTCTCCTACGAGCCAACACCAAGAAATCAGATCCTGACTCAGAATATCCTGCCAAAAGACTCCGACAACCAGGTCTTATACCAATCTTTCGATGGTATTTATTAAGCGCTTTCTGTGTGAACACCGTACTGGGCGCTCGGGAGAGGATCCAACCCGACAGAGTTGGTCAGCACGTTCCCTGTCCCCCAATTAATTCCTCTGAGCCCGGTCACGTTACTTAGCTAAAAGCACAAGGCAACGACAAAGCCCGCATTTTTTCTGTGATGGATAAAATGAATATTTAGCAATACCAGCTAGCAGTTTGCAAATGTGCAATTAAAATTCTGGCTCTTCCCTAATTATATAACACTTAAGTTAAATGGTCTTAATAGACATATAATGATAGCTTTATAAACCTACAGTTACTTATAATCCAGAGTAATTTCTATTTCGGTTTTAAAAGGAGCCATTAAACATCTATTATAATTTTTATGTAATTTGGCAGACGTTTAATGACGACTTTACAAACCTAAATAGTAATTATTTCAGGAGACAACTGTTAACGTATAGAGCGACTCGGCTTTTCATTTGAATCTGTACTTTCCGAACAGTGGGTGGATTTTTTTTTTCCCAGCACGTGCTTCGAAAGTACCGTGAATCCGTTCTTGGAAGGCCCCGTTCGGGCCCAGGCTCGGATTGGAAAAAAGTGAAAACAGCCTCGCAATTTGATCCTCGGCTCTTCTCACGACGGCGGCGATCCGATGGGATTAAATGGTGGCACTGGGCGAACCCCATCCGTCGTAAACCTCCACACGTCCCCCCCCGTCACGGCTGTCCGGGGCACGGATCTGTTTCCTGCATTCGCCCGCCGGAGGCTCCTTTGGTTGTTGCCCGGCAACCGGCGAAGAGCGGAGCGTCCTGTTATTCTTAAATGATATTTACACCTCGGTAAGGTTGCTCAAATGTCGTTCTGGGCACCCCTCAATCTGGTGCTCTTCTTAATTGGCTAGCACCCGCACACAGAAGAGGGGAGTGAGCCGGAGGCGAATCAAGCAACTCCGCCAGTTATCCACCTAAGAGGACGATCGCAGCATTTGTTAGGGGATTTCCTTCTTTCATTCATTCAGTCGTATTTACCGAGCGCTTACTACGTACAAAGCACTGTACTAAGTGCTCGCGGGAGTACAGTGTAACAGACATTCCCTGCCCAGAACCATTTCTCTAGTCAAGCCATATCTATCGAGCGCGTACCGTACGCACAGAACCGAACCAAATGCTTGGAAGAGCACATATAACAGTAAACAGACCCATTCTCTGCCCGAACGAGCTCACGGTCTCGAGATGAGCTTATGTCAGCCCAAAGAGGAAAACAGCGTGCCCAGTCTAGAGGGGGAGAAACACATTAATATATAGATGTAAATAAATGAAATATATAAGCATAAGTTGTCTTGTTTTTGTCCGTCTGTCTCCCCCGATTAGACTGTAAGCCCCTCGACGGGCAGGGATTGTCTCTAGCTGTTGCCCAATTGTCCATTCCAAGAGTTTAGTACGGTGCTCTGCACATAGCGAGCGCTCCATAAATACTACTGAATGAATAAGTTCCGTGGGGCCGGGAGGGAGGATGAATGAAGGGAGCAAATTAAGGTGACTCAGAAGGGAGTGGGAGAAGAGGAAAGGGGGGCTTAGTCAGGGAAGGCCTCTCGGAGGAGATGGACCTTCAATAAGGCTTTGAAGTGGGGAGACTCACTGTCGGAGAGGAGGAGGGAGGGCGTTCGAGGCCAGAGGCAGGACGTGGGCGAAGGGTCGGCGGCGAGATAGACCAGACGGAGGCACAGGGAGAAGGTTAGGATTAGGGGAATGAGGTCTGCGGGCTGGGTTTTAGTAGCAAAGTAGTGAGGTGAGGTAGGAGGGGGCAAGGTGACCGAGGGCCTTAAAGCCAAATGGTGAGGAGTGTCTCAGTGCCACTCAATGCGATGAGGGCTCGGCTCGATATCAGCCGAACAGACAGGGTCCTTGTCTCCGGTGGGACGGGCTTTCAGACGGAGGGAGAGCGGCGATCTGAGCCCCATTTCTGAAGCGTCGAATCCTGCGTCCCCTCCTGTCTCTCTGTGCTCTCTCTCTCTCTCTCTCTCTCTCTCTAAAATGTTTGGGGCATGCCGCGTAGTCCCAACCTTACCATCAGGGTGATAGAGTCTTCCTTAAGAGGTAGCAGGTGGATTCATTCTTCCATTCAAGTCGTATCTTTTGAGTGCGTACCGTGCGCGCAGAACTGAACTAAATGCTCGGGAGAGCACAACACCACGATAAACACAACCATTCCCCTTGCCCGGATGAGCTTACAGTCTACAGATGCCGGCCCAAAGAGGAAAGCAGCGCGGCCCGATGGACAGAGCAGACCTGAGAGTCGGGAGGATCTGGGTTCTAATTCTGACTCCACCACTTGCCTGCTCATGGGACCTCTGGGCAAGTCACTTGACTGCTCTGGGCCTCGATTCCCTCATTCGTAAAAAAGGGGTTAAGATTGTGAGCCCCTTGTGGGACTTGGGCTGTGTCCAAGCTCTTCATGAATCCTCTCCTCTAATCGTATTGAGTGCTCACGGTGCGCAAAGCACTGCGCTAAGCACTTGGGAGAGCACAGTACAACAGTAAACGGACACATTCCCCGGCCTACGGTGAGCTTACAGTCCAGACTCGGAGGCAGACGGAAATACAAATCAATGAATCGCAGATATGTACTATGTGTAATTTATCTATATTAATGTGCATCTCCCCTTCTAGATTGTGAGCTCGTTGCGGGCAGGGAACGCGTCTGTCGCATTGTACTCTAAGCGGTCAGTGCAGTGCATTGCACGCAGTAAGCGCTCAGTAAGTACGCCCGAAGGAATGAACGCGTGAAGATTAGCTTGTGTCTGCCCCAGCGCGCAGAACTGTGCCCGACACATAGGCAAGGGCTTCGTAAATAGCAACAGAGAGAAAAGGACCTGTCGTTCTCTGAAGACACTTTCCGTCAGAGACCCCGGCGTGCAGCGGAAGGAGGTGCTGCAGGAACTCGACGAGCTTCCGAGACCAGTATCCGACCCAACGGAGGTCGGCAAACGGGGTGTCGGTCACCCGGGAAAGTTCCGAGCGGCACAATGGGCACCGAAGCCCTCCCTGCGGTGACCTGGCTAGACGAGGCTGTGAAACCCCCTTGGGGTTGAATTGAGCGGGGACTGCGATGGGAAATCCTCTGCAAATCCATCCCCAGAGTCAACCGTGCAAGCCCGCGAAGACATTTCTGCTCCCGGTATCTAGGCAACGAGCTACTCTGTGCTTCCGTAGATAGGGGATGATAATAAAAACTAATCATTGAGCTATCTGTTAAACACTGACTGCATGGCGAACACTGTGCTGAGCACTAGGAAAGGTACAGTAAGAGCGGACTGGACCCAGACCTTATCCCACAAAGTATTTCACAACTTCAATCAATAACTTGATTTTCATCGTTCCTTAAGGACGTATTCTTTCCCCCCATGCCCCCCAGCAGGATGTCATCTCTGTTTGCAGAAATGGGTCACCTGTCCACGGACTAGAAGCTCGCTGTTGGCAAGCATCACGTCCACCGACGCTAATGATACGGACGACAACTGTGACGTTTATTAAGAGCTTACTCTGTGCCAGGAACTGTACTAAGCGCCGTGGTAGATACCAGGTGTTTGGGTCGGATACGGTCCCTGTCGCGCGTGGGGCTCACAGTCTTCCTGGCGCTGGGTTAAGCACTGGGGTAGACAGAAGCTGATGAGCTTGGACACGGTCCCCGACCCGCACGGGGCTCACAGTCTTAAGAGAAGCAGCGCGGCTCAGTGGAAAGAGCCCGGCCTTGGCAGAGGGTGTGGGTTCTAATCCCGGCTCCGCCGCTTGTCTGCCGTGTGACTCTGGGCAAGCCACTTCGCTTCTCTGGGCCTCCGTTATCTCAGCTGTAAAATGGGGATTAAGACCGGGAGCCCCACCTGGGACAAGCTGATTACCCCGCATTTACCCGAGTGCTTAGAACAGGGCTTGGAACATAGTAAGTGCTGAACAAATACCGGTGGTGGTGTTATTAACCCCGCTTTAGAGACCAGGGAATCGAGGTCGAGAAAAAGGTGAAGTGACTGGCCCAAGGTCACACGGCAGACGAGAGGCAGAGCTGGGATTAGGACGCAGGTCCAGCTGACGCCCAAGACCATCTTTATCAACTCGAAGGGATATTTCGTCGGGACCCGAGAGGGCCTAAATCCACCTCTCTTTCCCTCATTGCCTATGTCCTCAACGCACCATTTTAATAATGTTGGTATTCGTTAAGCGCTTACTATGTGCAGAGCACTGTTCTAAGCGCTGGGGTGGATACAGGGTCATCAGGCTGTCCCACGTGAGGCTCACAGTCTTCATCCCCATTTTCCAGATGAGGTAACTGAGGCACCGAGAAGTGAAGTGACTCGCCCGGAGTCACACAGCCGACAAGTGGCCGAGCCGGGATTCGAACCCATGACCTCCGACTCCCAAGCCCGGGCTCTTTCCACCGAGCCACGCTGCTTCTCATTTTAATCCACGATCCGCCCCCCCCCTCCCGAGAGGCGTGAGAAAATCATCTCCTCAGGCAACGTGTTTAGAAAGCTGTCACTGGGGGCCAGACCCTGCGGCAGCCACGAAAATAAAACGCCTCGGGACACTATCTGAGAGAGTGAATCGGGAAAGGGTGGAATTGGCTTGGAATTGGAATTGGCCCATCAGTTGGCTCCACATCTTCAGCTCACCTCGACTTCCAGAGTCAGAAGGACCTGCGTTTTAATCCTGACTCCGTCACCTCCCTGCCGTGTGACTTGGGCAAGACGCTTCCCTTCTCTGCACTTCAGTTACCTCGAATCACTTTCACCGAGCGCTCACCGTGGGTCGAGCACTGTTCCAAACGCTGGGGAGAGAACACGGTTGACGGACACCTTCCCCGCCCACGATGAGTTTCAATTCCAGAAGGGATTGTCAAGTGGGTTAAGACTGTGAGCCCCAAGTGGAAGCTGGACTCTCCAAACAGACTGGCTTATAGCTACCCCGGCGCTCAGCCCAGCACGTGGTACAGAGTAAGTGTCGAACAAATACCATTAAAAGACAAATTTAAGAAACAACAAAAACCTACCCCTGAGGTAGTCATCCACGCTATGCGTCAAGATTCACCGTGTCTCCATTGTGCGTTGGGAAAAAGCTTGTTATAACCACTGGCTAGGGAACGCAACCGACATCATGAAGGCAAACAGAAAACACGCACAGATCTCCCTATTAGCGCAAAGATTCGTACGCGCCCACGTCCTCGGTGTGAAGGCGGGCATACCCGTGTACACCGACACATCTTTCCGTATGTGTACAACGGGTCTGCACACACAGTTGCGTACGCGAGCCCGTCTAGGCTCTTGATTCTCCCGTCCGTCTCCCACCCGCTTTAAGGCGAGCTGGTTAGCAAATGAAATTTCTCTTACGGCATCCTTTTCTCCTCCCTGGGATTTAACCGTCAGAAAATGAGCCGACTGCTTTCCTTGACAGACTGTACTCGTTTAATGAGCTAATTAGATCAACAAATCACTTGAACTGTTCCTGGAGGGCGGTTGTCGCTGGATGTTAGATAAATACGCGGGCACGTGACTCCGTCTCATTGGATTTTCTCCGTGACTCCATTTGCGTGGAAAGACCCAGATTGGAGAAATTCATCCACCGGTAACCAAATTCAAATGGAAACGACACTTCCTCTAATAACTGAAGAGGGTTTTATTTTATATTTTTCCCCCGGCTTGTGAACTCCTGTTGCTTTTTGCAAGGAGTTGATTTCCTACCTAGAATTCCTCTGTTTAAAATGTTTTCCCACCCGGGTATTCTTTCCTTCGGCCCGGCGAGGAGAGACTGAGCGCCGTGTCGGCAACTGGTGGCCTCGGTCTATTTTCCAAAATCAGAGTTTGAAGAAATTTCGTTATTTGGCAGAGAACTGTGGAATGGAGAAGTCACTTGAGGCGTATTACTGATTAATCAGTGTTCTGCTACCCTTCTTGGAGATTATAGGATAGATCTTGAGTACTTCTTCATGGTCTTCGTTTAAACACTAGGTGTCGAACACTGTACTAAGCACTGGGGCTTTTGGTACAAGTTCATCAGGTTGGACACAGTCTCTGCCTAAATAGAAAGGAAAACGAGTTTAATCCCCGTTTTCCAGTTGAGGAAGCCGAAGCGCAGAGAAGTGAAGTGACTTGCTCAAGGTCACACAGCAAGCGACGGGGAGAGCCGGGATCATTAATCAAATTGATTGGCTCTTACTATGTGCAGACCACTGTACTAAGCACTTGGGAAAGTAGAGTATAACAATAGACGCATCCCCTGCCGACGATGAGCTTGCCGCCTCGAGGGGTTAGGACCCGGGTCCTCTGACTCCCAAGCCCATGCTCTTTCCACTAGCCAGTCTATCCTATTTATTGAGCACTTACTGTGTGCAGAGCACTGTACTAAGCGCTCGGGAGAGTACAACGTAGCAATAAACGGACACATCCCCTGCCCTCAAGGAGTTTACAGTCTAGAGGGGGAGACGGATGATATAAATTACACTCCAGGGGTCTTAGTACAGTTCTCTGCACTCAAAGTGCTCAGTAAATAATTAGCTTCATTAGATTGATGGACTGCCTGGCTGGACACAAAATTGATGCTCACCAAATCGTGCCACCCTAGGACACCCAGGGTGAAAAAAGCACCGTGGCCAAGCGGAGAGAGCCCGGGCCTCCGAGTCGGAAGGGTTCCGGGTTCTAATCCCGGCTCCGCCCCTCGCCTGCTGTGTGACCTTGGGTAAGTCCTCTGGACTGTAAGTTCCTCGTGGGCTGGGGACATGTCTACCAGATAACGTCTAACGCCGGCCCCGCCGCTCGCCGGCTGGGTGACCTTGGGGAGGTCACTTCACTTCTCTGTGGCTCGGTTACCTCATCTCTAAAGTGAGGATTGAGACTGTGAGCCCCACGTGGGTCAGCGACTGTGTCCAACTCGATTTGCTTGTACCCACCCCAGCGCCTAGTACGGCGCTTGCCGCTTGGTAAGCGCGGAACAAATTCCATCATCATCATCGTTATTCCCGGCTCCGTTACAGCGTACTCTCCCAAGTGCTCGGTACAGAAGGGGGAGGGATCTGGGGGAGAAGAGGAGCGGCACGGCGTAACGGATAGATGGCGGGCCGGCGAGTCAGAAGGTCATGGGTTCTAATTCCGGCTCGGTCCCTTTTCTGCCGTGTGGCCTGGGACGAGTCACTTCACTTCTCTGTGTCTCGGTTACCTCGTCTGTAAAATGGGGGGAGTCAGACGGCGAGCCCCCATGTGGGACAGGGATTACGTCCAACCTGCTTAGCCTGTACGCACCCCAGCCCTTTGAAGAGTGCCTGGCACATAGTAAACACTTAAATATCATTAAAAGACCCGATACCACTTCAGAAAACAAGAAAAAAGGCCAAGTCCACCTCTAGACCGTAAGCTCCTTGTGGGCAGGCAGAGTATCTGCCAACTCTGTTGTGCCGTTCTCTCCCGAGTGCCGACTATAGTTCCCCGCACGCCGTAAGCGTTCAATAAATACCACGGATCGACGGACTGACCGAAAGAACTGGGATAGTCCCGCGGCGTTATATCGGATGTGGATCTTACCCATCTTCTAACACGACAAACCAGCTCCAGCTTCCCGGGCATTGAAATGCACCCACGGTCCTGCTAGCAAGTGTGAGGCTTGTAAAACTTCAGGAACGAGGCAATAAAGTTATTAAATCCTCGTCAGTTCCTCTTTAAAAGGCTCCAACGTGGGGTTCTGACAGCTTTATTGTACTTTCTGTGCAATTTTTAAATTGGTTAAAGGAAACCGAACAACAAACCTCATGGATTTATCCTCGTGACTTTTCCCGTCCGGGAATCCTGACACTTGGGCAATTCACTTCACTTCTTAGAGGAAAAACAAAACTCCCCGCAGTCAGCTGTTCCTGAGGTGCACGTCAGCGCGACGGCGTATGGGGAGAGCTCCGGACGCGTAGGGATTATTTTCCTGGAAAGGAGGGTGTGGAAATTAATCCATCACTAGAGAGGCAGCTTGACTTAGTGGAAAGGAAAGAATACAGCGCTGGCTTCTGATTCCACTTCTGACATTCGCTCCCTGTGTCACCTGGGGCAAGTCACTTGACTTCTCCTGACGAGAAGCGGCGTGGCTCAGTGGAAAGAGCCCGGGCTTGGGAGTCCGAGGTCATGGGTTCTAATCCCGGGTCCGCCACTTGTCAGCTGTGTGACTTTGGGCAGGTCACTTCTCCGGGCCTCAGTGACCTCATCTGTAAAATGGAGATTAAGACTGGGAGCCCCATGTGGGACAAGGCCGGTTGCCATCCTGTTTAATAAACACTTTGGAAAAAAAATTCGAACGGGATTTGTTAAGTAAGCCTTTGGGGCCGTGTGCACGTCCAGAGACCACAGGGAATATTTGCTGATGTCAGGACTTAAATTATTTCCAGAGATTTTATGCTAGAGGGGTAATACGCACGGTCAGGATGTTGCCTTTAGTTCATATCTCAGTAGCTACCACTGCTTCCCCAGAAATGTATTCATTACTGTCAGCTGGCTCGGCAAAAAGAGTGTTGAAACCGGTCAGCACAGCTTTTTTTTATCGTCCGTTATTAATATTAATAAAGGGGAATGCGCTTTCTCCGACGATTAAAATCTCAGATCTCACTTTACGATGCACGAGTTTATCACTTTTCGGCTTCCCGTTTGGCTTGGCTAGGCAGGAAGCAGCAACAAGGGGCGCGTTTTGGATATCGAACATGA
Source organism: Ornithorhynchus anatinus (assembly GCF_004115215.2). Lineage (NCBI taxonomy): Eukaryota > Metazoa > Chordata > Mammalia > Monotremata > Ornithorhynchidae > Ornithorhynchus > Ornithorhynchus anatinus. The sequence goes on along the minus strand of NC_041744.1, from coordinate 19,481,345 downwards.
TTTCACATCGGAAGGAAAACGAAAGTTTATCTTCCTCCAGACATTTGTGTGTGTGTGTGTGTGTGTGTGTGTGTGTTGGGGAGGGATGCCAATAAATCATTTAATCTACTTGAACTTATTTTGCACAATAATGTTCGACCGACACGGGGATCCAGTGCGGCTTCCTATTGACGAGTAGTAAGCCCTCATTAAAACGAATCCATTGTGCTGCAAATGTCATTCCCCAGAGCTGTCGGCCCAAATCGATATCTCCTCCTCTCTCTCGCCTGGTCAGATAAGATACGGTCTGCATATGCAACATCGACTCTAGTTCTATTAGAAGATGATAGCAGGCACAATGAAATCCTTGAGGTCTCTCGGCGTTCAGCGCAAAACTCCGGCTCGCCCGAGGAGCGCGGTTCTTGTCGGGAGCAGAGATATTTGGAATTTAAAAGAAAGCTGGAGGGTTGGGTGTGTGCGTGTGTGTTCGTTTGACTCTTGGTCTTTGTGGAACTCTCTCCTGGAGGAGTTGTTTGAGATTTCCAGTCCACTCCCCGAAGTACAAAACACATCTGTATAAACAAGAAATATGAAGCAATTCCTTTGTCAAGGTCTTCTCCGTTGACACTTTCTGTACATTTCTATTAGCAGGCTACCTTGACGGCAGAAACCGGAACCTAAATCGCCGTGTGGCTTTCATTCCGTTTCACCCTAACGGATCTACGCTCCGACCATTTAATAAACCGGGACTTGGATTTCCGCAGCAAGGTTGTCGTATAGCGATACGATCGCTTCCTCTGAAAATACGCACAGTCTTAAAGAAGAAAGATGGAATAACAGCTTAGTCCTTTTGCTGCAGAAAATAAAAGGAGCCCGACATGGACGTTTAACAACTCACCGGCTTCTTTTACAATAAAAAAAAAAAAAAATGGAAACAAGCTCTCAAGAACTGAGTATGTATGTTTGGTTCTAGGAAATAAAATGGAAAGGTGTTTTCTGGATGTTTACACTGTACTAGACTGTAGAGCGGAAACTCGCGATGGGGAGGGAACATATCTACGGTCTGTGTCGTACTGTACCCTCCCCATCGTTCAGTACAGTGCTCTGCGCACGGTAGGTGCACCCACCGATTGATTGATGGAGGTCTCCCCCATCAGACTCACTGCGGGCAGAGAACGTGTCTAACTCTGTTGTATTGGCTGCTCCCAAGCGCTTAGCACAGTGCTTTGCACACAGTAAGCGCTCAGTGAATACCACTGACTGTACTCTGCCAACCACTTCAGCACGGTGCTCTGAACCCAGTAAACGCTCAAGAAATAACACTGCTTAATTGGTGAATTAAACTCACTCTCTGAAATCAGTTAGTAGCCATAGCCTTTGGTGAGCATCCACTCCACTGGATGTTGTACACTATCCAAAGTGCTTGGGTTGGATGAGATTATTATTAAAGTATTAATTATTATTATTACAGGATACAGAATTTGATCCTGCCCACAAGGAGCTTACACTTTAATGAGAGAGAGAGGCTTGAAACTGGAGAAGCAGCGTGGCTCAGTGGAAAGACCATGGGCTTTGGAGTCAGGGCTCATGAGTTCGAATCCCAGCTCTGCCGCTTGTCGGCCGTGTGACTGTGGGCGAGTCACTTCACTTCTCTGTGCCTCAGTTCCCTCATCTGTAAAATGGGGATGAAGACTGTGAGCCCCACGTGGGACGACCTGATTCCCCTATGTCTACCCCAGCGCTTAGAACAGTGCTCGGCACATAGTAAGCGCTTAACAAATACCAACATTATTATTATTATTGACAAAATAGGAAGGAGGAGTCTAAGTAAATGAATACACACTTGATAATATTGTTGCTATTTGTTAAGCGCTTACTATGTGTAGAGCACTGTTCTAAGCGCTGGGGTAGATACAGGGTAATCAGGTTGTCCCACGTGAGGCTCACAGTTAATCCCCATTTTACTGATGAGGTCACTGAGGCACAGAGAAGTGAAGCGACTCGCCCACGGTCACACGGCTGACGAGTGGCAGAGCCGGGAGTCGAACCCATGACCTCTGGCTCCCAAGCCCGGGCTCTTTCCACTGAGCCACGCTGCTTCCATATTTGTTAAGCACTTTCTACGTGCCAAGCACCGTTCTAAGCACCGGGGTAGATACAAAGTTCCTTACCTGTCGTCCCCATGACTGTCTCAAGGGGGAATCGGGAATTAGCAACAACCGAGCCGTGTCAGGCGGCATGGGAGAGAGTCGAGGGAGGAGACTCGAGTTTACGGAGCGGAAGGGGGTAAACCGCTTGCTTATTTTCGCTAAGAAAACTCTGCGGATCCACTCCCGGAACGATGGCACATGGAGAGCGGGGCGTTCTGGGAGAGATGCGTTCGCGGTGTCGCTACGGATCGGAAACGACTCGACGGCATAAGACAAGAGCCGTGTCAGGCGACGGGCGCGTGAGAAGAGTCCAGGCCGCGTGAGCCGACGGTCGACAGAGTGACCTCGAAAACCATTCCCCGTCAACACCTCGCTTTGTTCCACCGCCTCCTTCACATTCCGCCATCGACGGCCCCCACCCCAGGACACGGATGAGAGGAACGAGGGGGAGTCGGCCTTCTGAGGACGAGAGTTTTCCTTTCTGAATAAAGATCTCTGACGATGACTCGACCGGGTCCACCGGCTCTATAAAACACGCTTGGGTCCGATGCTCTATTGATGTATCGTGGGCCCAGGGAAAGTTAATGGTACAGTTAGCCTGCCTCGGCCCGTCTTTCTTTTCTCATTTTCCGAACCGCAGCGCGGCGTCGCCTTCGAGTCGACACGCCAACTCCCTCCCGGGCCCGCGTGAAACGGAACGGATGAGTGGCAGCATTTTAAAGCGGATCTGATAAGGCGGGACTTGCCGGTGGGTTTGCAAGGGGCCACATCAGATGAAACGAACCACCGGACACTCGAGGTCTGACACGTTCCTCCACAAGAGGATGTTGAGAAATCAATTTGGCCAAAGAGAAAATTCCCCGAAAGATCACACGGGGCAGGGGGATTGTCTATTTCGCCAAAGCAGGCTACGGTATTCAGAGGAAATACTCGCACAGAAAGTCGACGAGCATCACCGGCGAGGTGATTTGATATCGGCCCGGAGTCGGGGCTTTTTTTTTTTAAAAAAAAAAATCTGATTAAAATCTATCTCACGCTCCAGGTGCAGGTTTACAGGTTAATCCTCAATGAAATAAATAAAAAAAAAGCTTAACTATATTTTCTAGTACAGCAGGAGCCCAGAGGAAAGTTTTCTCCCCCCACACTCTAAGTTCATAAATCATTTAGCCTTCCTCCATATGCTCAAAAAATGCAACTAGACTTTCTGAGAGGTTGATTTTCGATTCCTGGGCCTGCCTATAAAAATAGAGATTTTCAGGCCAAACTACTTTCTCCATGAAAATTGCCATACTGTGAGCTGCTAACAATTTTTCAGCATTATAAAACAAAGCACTTCCCTCTGAGGACATCCGTCACACAGGCCAATATTCAACTCACCGCCTCGGAAAACAGGCTCGCGTCAATTAGTAGCAAGCAGTCCCTAAGATCCGGGCTGAGGAAGATACTTTTTTTTAAGCACACTGAGCTCAGGTCAGATGGAGGCGGAGATTGGAAAGTGGACCTTGACCTTAATATTTCAACGGATCCCCGAATGTGGTTGCCGAAAAGGTTTGCTAAGAATCCATTTGAAAAATGAGGAGCAGGTGGCTTAGCAGGAAGCCCTGGGTTCTAATCCCCCATCTGACACTTGTCTGCTGTAGAACCTTGGGCTAGTCACTTCATTTCTCTGTGCCTCAGTTCCCTCATCTGGAAAACGGGGATTAAGACTGTAACCCCCATGTGGGACACGGACTGTGTCCAATCTGATTAATTCACGCCTACCTCAGCGCTCAGTCCAGTGACTATCATATAATAAGCATTTTGAAAAAAACCATTTTAAAAAAAAAAAGCATTAGAAAAAGATACCTCGGAGTGAATTTCTGGCTCCCCAACTAGATGGTAAACGCCTTGTGGGTGGGGATTTTGTCCATCAAACTTTGTTATATTGTACTTTCCCAAGCATTTAGTGCAGTGTTTTGCACATAAGCACTGAATAAATACCACTGATTGGTACGTTTATAGGTTATCACCCGCCATCCTGAAAATTCAACCATTTCGAGTGCCAGAAAACCCAATCAGGTATTCATTTATCCACCTTAGGGTAGGTAGGCAGACAGCTGTTTTTTGGGGTTTATTCACAGTATTTAAGTGCTCACTATGTGCCAAGCACCTTATTAAGCAACGAGGTAGACACAAGAAAATCTGGTTGGGCACAGTCCCTGTCCCACAGAGGGCTCACAGTTTTAATCCTCATTTTACAGAGAAGGTAACTGAAGCCCGGAGAAGTGAAGCGACCGGCTCAAGGTCGCACGGCGGACAAGTGGCAGAGCTGGGATTAGAACCCAGGTCCTCTGACTCCCATAACCCAGTGCTGCCGTATCCTCCTGAGGCAAAGACAATTTAGATCCTCTTTTGGAGGTGATAAATGGTCTTTCAAATGCCCACCTGCTCCAGTCTAATGGCTCGACCTCATTGGGGATTTTCACTCGGGCCTGCAATCTCACCTGTCATCCCCACCCAACTTGCTTCACTTGGAACACTAAATTCTTTAGAAGCAGCGTGGCCAGACCACAGGCCCGGGATCCAGCAGCACCTGGGTTCGAATCCCAGCTACACCACTCGTGTGTTGTGTGATCTTAGGCAAGTCACTTCATTTCTCTGTACTTCAGTTACCTCATCTGTAAAAATGGGGGTGAAAACCGTGAGCCCCGTGTGAGACACGAACTGTGTTCCACCTGCTCAGCGTCTATCCACGCCGATACTATGCGACAGGAGCTATACTAGGCAAGTGCTTAACCGATACCATTTTTTAAAAAAATATGCCATTGAAAACAAAGGACCATCACACAAACCACCTGGCCACCGTTCCTCTTCCCATTTCTCCGCCATTTTATCTGTCCCCACGGAGGCCGACCGATCGACTAGATGGTAGGTCGGAGCTTCTGCATTAATACTCCTTTCGGATCACTGACGTGCTGCTCAGTTCCGAGGGAAGACCCATGGGTGACGGATGCCTCCGGTAAGTCAGTGAGGGAAGATATCGACGGAAACATTTTTAATGGATCGCTAAAGCGTTCGGCACAAGGAGATTTCATTTATTTTCTTTCTTCGCCTGACACCGAGTGTGCCGGCTAATCAAAGTTACTAAACGATTCGCCCGACCGTGTCCTTTGGAAGTTTGTATTATTAACTAGTCTCAGATCTGGGTGATTTATTTAGCTCACAAGCCAGTCGGAGGATCCATGCAGATCCCCGGACCCTACGGGGTAAGCCTGTACCTAATACTTAGAACAGTGCTTTCCACAGAATAAGCGCTTCACAAATATCCAGGAAAACAACCTAAAAAAAAAATTGGCCGTTGGGAAGAATCCTGTTTTCTCTCGCCTGGACCGAGAATCCCACGTGAGGCAGGGATTGGGTCAGATCTGATTATTTAACATCTACCCCGGCAGAACTGCACAGGTCCATATCCTAAATTTATTTTTCCATGTCACCGTCTGTCTCCCCCTCCGGTCTGTAACCTGGTTGCGGCCGGGTAACGTGACCTCCAACTCAATCACGATGTAGTAAGAGCTCGGTCAAGACAATTCATTGACTTATTGATATCTTCCTCTGTCGGACTGCCGACGCCCGATTCACTGGCTCTAAAAGCGGCTTCCTGTTCGGAGGGGTATCCTCCCTCCCCTCTCCCGTACATCCCTGGCTCTGGCTTGAGTATGATGTTGTTGCTTTTCGTTGTGAAATCTACACAGTGCACCCACTATGACGTGTGTTAGGTCCAGATTGGTAAAGGGATTATGGGCATCCACTAAGTGATGCCAGATGCTATCAATCATGGGTCGTGGGTTCTAATCCCCCTCTGCCACTTGTCTGCTGCGTGACCTTGGGCAAGTCACCTGACTTCTCTGTGCCTCTGTTACCTCATCTGTAGAATGGGAGTTGAAACCGTGAGCCCCAGGTTTCAACTCAATTTGGTTGTTTCCACCCCAGCGCTTAGTACAGTGCCTGGCACAGAGTAAGTACTTAAATACCATAATGATTATTATAAATATCAATGGTATCCATTGGATATTCTTTGTTTGCAGAGCCCCATACTAGGCGCTTTGGAGAGTACAATACAACAATTACTAGGCGCATTCCCTGCCCGCAATAAGCTTCCAGTCTAGAAGGGGAGACAGACGTTAATATTCCCTCTTGTTCCCCCTTTCCCTCTGCCCCTCCCCTTCTCCCGTCCCATCCCCTCAGCACCGTACCCATCCGCTCGACCGTATATATCTTCATCACCCTATTTATTTTGTTAATGAGATGTACATCACCTTGATACTATTTATTTGCTACAGTTTTAATGAGACGTTCTTCCCCTCGATTCTATTTATCGCCGTCGTTCTCGTCTGTCCGTCTCCCCCGATTAGACCGTAAGCCCGTCAGAGGGCGGGGACCGTCTCTATCTGTTACCGATTTGTCCATTCCAAGCGCTTAGTACAGTGCTCTGCACATAGTAAGCGCTCAATAAATACTACTGAGTGAATTAATTAATTCATAAATAACAGATCTATAAAGAAGTGATGGAGGGACTGGGGGGGGGGGTTGGACGATTAACTAATGATTAGCACTGACTAATGACTAATTGACTAATGGTTGCCATAAGCCACATCCCATTCCCATAGTCCTCCTGTTACAATCCCTTGCACTTCAATGCCCCTCCAGTTTTTCAGGGCCATCAGCGGGTTGCTTTCACCTCTCCAGTCGACACAGCTCTGCTGTACGGATAGTTTTCCGAAAACATCTGTCCAGGCCACATCTTTCCCCCTCCTATAAAACCTCCAGTGGCTACCCATCCATCCCCACATCAGAAAGAGATACTCCTTATTTGAAGGCCCTCCAGCGGCTCTTCCGATCCAGCCAGACCTCACTAATCTTCTACTCCGATCCAGCCCTTCCACTTGATCCCTCTACTGCCAGTCTATGTCCTGTACCTCCATCTCACCTAGCTCGCCATCAACCACTCATTCATGTTCTCCCTCCGGCCTGGAGCACCCTCTCGGATTCCCCTGTGCCTACCCCAGCGCTTAGAACAGTGCTCGGCACATAGTAAGCGCTTAACAAATACCAACATTATTATTATTATTATTATTTGCATCTGATACACCTCCTCTCTCCCCACCTTTAAAATGCTTCTGGAATCCCATTTTCTCCAATAAGTCTTCCCTGATTAGTCCTTAACGTCTCCTTATTCGTCCTCCCTTCTCCATTCCCTCTATGTTTGGCTTTGCACTCCTTTAACTCCCGATAACCTCCCTCCCTCCAGCGTTCTTTCCCCGAAACAGCTGACCATTCCTAAATGTGGGGAAATGAAGGGCCCTTAACAAATAATCATTTATCATCATGACTGGGTGCCCTCTCCTCTTAATAAAATTGTAGCTAATAACCATCATAACGAATATTGTATTAAATGCTGGGGTAGGTATTAACAAAGCAGATTTGACCCAATCCCTGCCTTACGTGGGGCTCTCGGTCTAGGCAGGAGGAAGAAAATCCCCGTTTTTATAGATGAAGAAACTGAAGTCCAGGAAAGGTAAGTGACTTACCTAAAGTCACACAGTGGGCAAAAGGAAGAGGCAGGATTAGAATCCAGGTCTTCCGACTCCTACTCCAGAGCTCTTTCCTCTAGGCCACGCTTACACCCTTCATTAAGATGTGACAGTTGCAGCCATCTACTCCATTCGGCCAGAGGGATTTTGTGAAAAACAACGCCAAATTCAAGCGATGTGCCTATCGGCATGAACGAATTGAAAATTTACCAATTATCTGAGAGCTACCGTTCATGCACAAGTGTGCAAAACTGAATCATAGTAATTGTGGGATTGCTGCTACCCTACAAGCTCAATTACTGTCGATGCGCATTCGAAAAATCTAGTTCCATATACGTTATTTACGCTGAGTAGCCGACTACTTCAGTAATCTGATTAGCCCTAATTATAGGAAGTATCCAAAAGAGTAAGGAGCTCTAATCAGACAGCAAAATGAGATTTATTAATATCCTTCCATACTTGTGAATTCGCTAGAGAGGACTTGAGTGCCCAAAGATGTCAGAAATTTCCTCTGAGATTCTAGACCCTGGGTCTGCAGCTATTTTGTTCACCAGTTTTAGCAGTTTTTTTTAAAAAAATGGTATTGGTTAAGCACTTACTATGCGTCAAACACTGTTCAAGTGATGGGGTAGCTACACGTTCATTAGTTCCCGACACGGTCCCCGTCCCACGTGGGCCTCAAGTCTGAGTAAGAAGGAGAACAGGTATAATGATGATGATAACGATGTCGGTCTTTGTTGAGCGCTTACTATGTGCAGAGCACTGTTCTAAGCGCTGGGGTAGATACAGGGTAATCAGGTTGTCCCACGTGAGGCTCACAGTCTTCATCCCCATTTGACAGATGAGGTACCTGAGGCCCAGAGAAGCGAAGTGACTTGCCCACAGTCACCCAGCTGCCAAGCGACAGAGCCGGGATTCAAACCCAGCACCTCTGGCTCCCAAGCCCGGGCTCTTTCCACTGAGCCATGCTACTTCTCATATCGAATCCTCATTTTTCAGTTCTGGAAAACTGAGGTCCAGAGAGGTCGAGTGATTTGCCCAGGGTCACACAGTAAGCAATTGGCAGAGGCAGGATTAGGACCCAAGTCCTCTGGCTCCCAGGCTCTTTCCACTAGGCCATGCTGCTTCAACGATCCGGGCATGTCACTCCCCTTCTTAGACAACGCCAGTGGTCGCCCGTCGACCTCCGCTCCGAACGAAAACTCCTCACTCTAGGCTTCGGGGCTCTCCGTCACCTCGCCCCTTCCCACCTCTCCTCCCTCCTCTCTTTCCACCGCCCACCCCGCACGCTCCGCTCCTCCGCCGCCCGCCTCCTCGCCGTCCCTCGGTCTCGCCCGTCCCGCCGTCGACCCCCGGGCCGCGTCCTCCCGCGGTCCCGGGACGCCCTCCCTCCTCACCTCCGCCGAACCGATTCTCTTTCCCTCTTCGAAACCCTACTTAAAACTCACCTCCTCCGAGAGGCCTTCCCAGACTGAGCTCCTCTTCTCCCTCTACTCCCTCTGCCGCCCCCCCTTTACCTCTCCGCAGCCAAACCCTCTTTTTCCCCCTTTCCCTCTGCTCCTCCACCTCCCCCTTCCCATCCCCACGGCACCGTACTCGTCCGCTCGACCGTATATATTCTCGTTACCCTATTTATTTTGTTAATGAATTGTACATCGCCTCGATTCTATTTAGTCGCCATCGGTTTTTACGAGACGTTCTTCCCCTCGACTCTATTTATCGCCATCGTTCTCGTCCGTCCGTCTCCCCCGATCGGACCGTGAGCCCGTCAGACGGCAGGGACCGTCTCTATCTGTTGCCGACTTGTTCATCCCAAGCGCCTAGTACGGTGCTCTGCACATAGTAAGCGCTCAATAAATACTATTGAATGAATACTAGGGAATCATCGTAATTAATGTGATTAACCTTGCTTCTGGAAGCTAGTCAGTCAGTTCTCCCCTTTCAATCCAGCCTGTACACTTGGTTCCCGTAATTCCAAACTACGCGCCGTACCTCCATCTCACTGCTCTCACTGTCGATTCTGGCTCGCTTCTTGCCTGGAGCTCCCTCCCACTTGGTATTCGACAGATTACCGCTCTTCCCATCTTCAAAGCCCCCCTGAAAAATCGCATCTCCTCTGGGAAGCCTTCCCCGATCAGTTTTCTCTTCTGCGTCCCCTAGGCACTTGGATCCGATACCCCACGAGCAATTCTATGCTCACCACCACGACCCTAAGGAAAATATCTTTAGCGTCCGTGCGTTTTTTTCCCCCGCTCGCTCTCCCTTCTGCCTCTCCTTTGCGCTTCGATCAATTTACCGATCATATTTACTGAGCACTTACTACGTGAAGGGGACCGTACTAAGTATCCGGGAGAATACAACAGAACTATCAGACATGTTCCCTGCTCAAACCTACGGTCCAGAGGGGGAGACGGACATTAATGTGAATAAATGAGTAATTTCTAATCCATAATTTAAAGCTCTGTCACCTCTGGGCATTTGATACTCGTCCCACCTCAACCCTACAACATTTCAGTACATATCTTTATCTTGGTGGCGGGAGGGGAAGGGGGATTCCGTCAATCGTATTTATCGAGCGCTTGCTGTGTGCAGAACACTGGACTAAGCGTTTGGGAGAGTTTACAGTCTAGAGGACTAAGCCCTGGCCACGCAAGTCCTATAACTGAGGTGCATCCCGAAGAAAGAAGGCAAGCTCAGAAGCCCGGCCCGGTCTCCTTGTGCTAAGACGGAAGGAAGCTTCAAGCTGGGGGAAGAGAAGAAAGGAATCCCTGTTTCGGCTCCCTTTTCCACTGGATATCCCTCACGAGCAGGAGACTGGGGCAGATCTGGCTTTTCTCTCACTTCCCCAGAGCGTAGAACACGCGCTAAGAACCTCAGTAAATTCCAAACTTGTTAATAGGAGGAAGGGGAGGGGGAGGCGGAGGAGAAAGTCCTTAAAACTTGTACCCGAGTAAAAGTTGAATGCAGAAATTGGAAGAATTAATGAGCTACTCCCGATGGGAAGCAAGACATTTTTGAGCAATCCACGAATACCGCATTTGGTCAATGCTTACTGTGTGCCGGCCGCTTTACTAAGGGCTGAGGTGCATACTGAGTAGTTGCAGTGGACACAGTTCCTGTCCCACATAGGGATCGCTGTCTTCATTCGCATTCTACAGATGAGGAAACCGAGGCCCAGAGATGCCACGTACCTTGCCCGAGATCACGCAGCAGACAAGCGCTGGAGCCGGAATTAAAACCCAGATCCTTCCGACTCCCAGGCCCGTGCTTTTTCCGCTAGGCCACCCTGCTTCATCCTGGTCAGCTCATCTTTCAACAGGACGGCCGACCACGGCAGCCAGAGACTCCAGAAAATCCTCACCGACGGGAGCAACCCAAACCTCATTACGGAGCATCTCCTCAGTAGGGAAGGAGCCTACATCCTGGAATGACAATCCTCATGCCCGGAAGATGAATTATTCATTTTGCAATTGCAGTCCCAAAATGAATGGGCATCTACTAGGCTGGGGGGAAAGGGCTTGCATTGAGGTACCCAGAGAGCATCATTAATGCAACATTTATATGTGGGCGAAAAAATAACTCCAATTTCTCACTCCCAAATCACTGGGGAAGTGACAGGAATTTAATGGGTCTGCAGTGATTGTTTGCTCCTTGTGCTCCGTAGAGAATCTGGAAGTTTTGGGGGGACGTGCTCGATTCACCGGCTCAAAAGAACAAGAGAGAATACCCGATTGCTCAAAACTTGAAAAAAAACCCCTCTCTCTCTCTTCATCCGAGTGATCAGAGGAGACGGTAGTCATGATTATAATTCTGATAGTAGAGGCACCTGTTAAGCACCTGTTAAGCTTGGCACCGACTATGTGCCAAGCACTGTTTCCGATCTGACATAATCAGTTGGGACACGGGCCTTCTCCCACAGGGGGACTGTAAGTCTAAGAGGGAAAGAGAACAGGTATTTTATCCCCATTTTACAGGCGAGGAAACTGAGGTGCATCAAGTCCAATCAATCGCCCAGATCAGAGCTGAGATTAGAATTCGAGTCTCCTCACGACTCCGCGTCCTGCGTTCTGGCCACTAGACCACACTGCTCCTCCATTATTCAGACGCCCTGGGCCGCAGGCAGTAGCCGATCACCTCAGTTTTTAGGCAGGATGGAATGGTTGTCGTCGATGGTCCGGATGGCACTCGAAACCGTGAGCCCCGTGTGGGACGGGGACTGTCTCTGACCCGACGATCCCGTATCTAGCCCAGCGCACAGTGCTTGGCACAACGTCAGCCCTGACAAACCCCGCCATTATTAATACGGGAAGGCCCAAGCTGGCAACTTTCCCAGGGTGTCTTGGGACAGATATTCAGCCATTTCGGATCCCTCTGCTGGTCCACAGATCGTCTGGTTTCCGAGGGACATAATTCATCTTAACATCTTTCTCGGCCCCTACGTCATAAGCTCTGCACCCAGGAAGTGCGACTGCTTGACTGTTCTTCCCCCTCCAAAATGGGGAGAGAGGATGACTGATTTGGGTTTATGCTAAAATCCTTTTGCCTCCCATGAGGCCGGAACATCGACACGGGGGGACAGAACGGGAGACTGAGAAAAGGACCGAGCAGAGCCAAGGCCACGACTGTGATTTACAACTGTGTCATGTGAGAAATGTGCACGACTGGAGTGAGATTTGAGAATGAACAACAACCGCTCTTAATCCACTGTGCACCATTGGGTCCCCCGAAAGGTATGCTAGCAGCTCAGTATACACACACACGCAGATGCATGTACAATATCTTTTATATATGTATACATACATAAAATATATACATACACAAACTATATATACACACACACACACACACATATATATACTTCCATTCTTCATTTCCCCTTATTTTCCCACCTCTTCCACTTGCTAAATCACACCAGACGAAAATAGGTAACCTCAGACCCGTGCAAACTAGGACAAACGTGTGTAAACGGCCGATTTCCTTCCCAAATGACTCGAAAGATTGATCAATGGTATTTAATGCGCGCTCGGGTGTAAGCACTGTACTAAGCACTCGGTAGAGTCCAGTATCGATAAGGCACACGTTGTCTCAATCATCTCGCAACGTAATGGGGGACAGGGACGGAAATTTATTCGTAAATCGGAAAGACAGAAAGGCACAAATTGTTGGGGCAACCTGGACCAAAATCTGCCTAGCCCCCGAGTTGGGTGTTTTTGTTATACCTGCTTCCCCCATGTTTTTCCCGGAAATTCCATTACCTGAGAAAATAAAGATAAAGATGAGTCGCCAGCGTTCATCGCAAAAGGGCAACAATTCCATCGACTCAAAGTGTAACCAAATTTAGTGAGGTAGGATGGTTGAGAAGCGTGGCCTGATTCATTCATATTTGAGTGTTCACCGTGTGCAGAGCACTGTACCAACTGTTGGGCGAGTACAGTGTAACCCAAGAGACATATTCCCTGTCCACAGTGAGCTTACAGTCTAGAGGGAAGAGGAGCCCAGGGCTGGTTATCACGGGACCTGGGTTCTAATCCCAGCTCCACACTGGCCTGCTGTAAATTCTCGGGCCAATCCCTTCACCGGGCCTCAGTTTCCTCAAATGACTTGTCCCCCCGTCCCACGGCGGGCTAGGGGTAGAACCGGGTTCAGAGCCCAGGTCTACTGATGCCGTCCACCGGCTCGCCCCGCTTCGGCGTCGGCAAGGTCCAAGTCACACGGGCTGTGTAACGACCGCGTCAAAGGACCGGAGGCCCGTCTCGCTAACGGGATTTGATGTCCCATTTATTCACGATCGTGTTCTCTGGGGCCCACGATCATGGTTGAAGAGCCAAGGTTTCTGCTTCAGTTACTGAGCGGGGAAAGCCTCGGCGGGAAGGAGAAGGCAGTGGCTTCTCGGAGGCACAGGCGGGAGTGAAAAATGATTCCGGACGCTCATTTGGATGAAGGGAACTGAGAGCTGCTGCCTTTGCATTAATGGGGTCGGGTTAAACCTCGGGCTACCTTTAAACCCACCGGGCCCTTCGGGTCTTCAGTGGCTGCCATCACCAGGACGTCAGTGACGCAGGCTCATCGAGAACAGCGTTTAGCCCCGGAGACCGGACGATTCCTCGTCTTTCACCGAGAGGACTCCAGCCCAGCCAGCTCTCCTTCCTGGAATCGGTCTTAGTTTCAGCGACGCAAGTGTTGAAAGGAAATTCTTCAAAGTGGAGCCCTCCCAACGCCCCAGGGATTAGCACCGTCTATCTTAGAAAGGGGATAAAAATGGAGTAGCGATTTATTATTATTGTCATGGCTGATACCCAGTAATAATTGCGCTTTTTAAGCGCTTACTGTGTACCGAGCACTGAGGGAGACGAGTTAGGTTGGACGCAGATGGTAGATTACAGGCACAGGCATGTATTCATTTTTTGAGAAGCATAATCGATAATATCTGCTGAGCTCCTGCTGTAGACGGAGCATTGAACTTTTCCAAGAGCGCACCGGAAGGCATAGTTTCTCTGCCCTCCAGGAGCTTAAAAATCTAACGGAGACTTTGTAGACGCTGAGTTCGTCTCCAGACCGTAAGCTTGTTGCAGACAGGGAACTTGTCTTCTCATTCTGTTGTATTGTTCATAATAATGTTGGTATTTGTTAAGCGCTTACTATGTGCACAGCACTGTTCTAAGCGCTGGGGTAGACACAGGGGAATCAGGTTGTCCCACGTGGGGCTCACAGTCTTCATCCCCATTTGACAGACGAGGGAACTGAGGCCCAGAGAAGTGACTTGCCCACAGTCACATAGCTGACAAGTGGCAGAGCTGGGATTCGAACTCATGACCTCTGACTCCAAAGCCCGTGCTCTTTCCACTGAGCCACGCTGCTTCTCCCCTGAGCGCTTAATACAGGGCTCTGCACATAATAAGCCCTCAATGAATAGCATCGACTGATCACTCATTATTAGACGGGAAGACATCCCCCAAACCACACGGTCAAATCTGAGCCAATTCCCCAGAAATGCTTCCGTCAAGCTACTCGTCTACCGGTTGCAGTGTGGGGAAAATTGGACTATCATAACAATCCAATAACATTTATTAATCACTGTCAGGCTCGGGACACTCGGTCAGCCTGAGTGGGCAAAGAAATTAAAACAGACACTCGGCCTTGTGCTCTGGGGAATACTCACACACAATCAAGAACAGAACGGAGATGAAGTGATGGAGCGGAGAGAATGAAATTAAACGGGCTAATAGCTTGGGTCGCTGGAGAGTTTCATCCTGCAAGGACTGTCTTAGGGGTATGGGATTATTTCTGGAGCTGGGCCAGCGGGAGTGCTTCGACGAGCTACTTGTTAAGCTACCTACCGACAATCTACTCCTAGTAGCTTTCTAACCTCTAAGCAGTTCAAGGTATCTTTCCTCAGTTGATGGTGGATTTAGCTCACTCTACCAGATTATTGACCACGGTTGCGACGATCTCCTCGCTTACTGGCTGGATACGGACAACAGAGAAGCAGTGTGGCCTACCGGAAAGATCACGGGCCTGGAGGTCAGAGGACCTGGTTCTAATTCCGGCTCCGTCACTTACCTGCTGCGTGACTTCGGGCAAGGGACTTGAGATTTCTGGGACCCAGTTCCCTCATCTGCAAAATGGGGAATCATTACCGGGTCAGCATCCTACTGTGACTATAAGCCCCATGGGGAGGTCGAGTATTTTGTATCTACCCCGGCGCTTGGCCCAAAGTAAGCGCTTAACCAATACCACCGCTATTATTATCGTAAACATCCATAACTCATATTTAGGCCCTTCGGCGTCCTTGGTTTGAAAGTTCCGAGGGGACTTCTTGAGGGTACTGGCAGGAGGGCCTATAAGGTGATGGATTTGGTGGAGAATGCCAAACAGGGAGCCCGATTCTTAGTGGTTTGGGTAAGAAGTGAGTCATCGGGGGGAGGGGGGGGCTTCACCCTAATCTCATAAATGGAGCCCCCCTGAAGAGCCACATCTCTCTCTGAGCATCAGAGGCTTAAAACATCAATCCCTTCCACCTGCGCCTCTGACCTCATTCCTTCGTACCCTACCCCAAAACACTTACCCCTTCCCTTACCTCCCTGACCCCCCATCTTGAACCATTCACATTTCCACAACTCCTGACCCACTGTTTTCAAACCCACCCACGTATCCCCATCCTTAAAAAAAAAAAAAAAAACCCTTCCCCTTGACCCCAGTGCTCCCTCCAGTTATCATCCATCTCCAAATTCCTTGAGCGATTCCTCTACACCAGCTGTCTCCTCGAGTCGTCTACACCCGCTGCCTTTATTTCCTCTCCCGGTCCCTCTGCATTCTGGCCTTGGTTTGCCTCGCCCCACTCCCTCAGCTGTGGGAGACGGAAGGCGAGTCGTCATCAGACTGCTCCTTGAGCTCTTGAGTTTTCCAAAACTCTCCCACTGGATCCCCCTCATCTCTCCAGTACCCTTTATTTTACAGATGGTAGAGTCCGAGGTACTAAAAGGCAACAAGACAGGGCTGGAACTCAAATTCAAGGGTCCTGACTTCCAAACTCACTTTGCCTCCCCCAGGGTCTATTTCTGGAGGATTAGCTTTTCCCCTCCTCCTCTCTGTCTCCATCCTCTTATCCATCAACTCATTCATTCATTCAATAGTATTTACTGAGCGCTCACTATGTGCAGAGCACTGTACTAAGCGCTTGGAATGGACAAATCGGTAACAGATAGAGACAGTTCCTGCCCTTTGACGGGCGCACGGTCTAATCGGCGGAGACGGACAGACGAGAACAATGGCAATAAACTCCAAACAGGTGTTTGAAAAAACTGTCAGCTTATTGTGGACCGGGAAAATGTCTAATCAATCATATTTACCGAGCACTTACTTTGTGCAAAGCACTGTCCTAGGAAAGTACAATTTAACAATGTAACAGACACAGTCCCTCCCCGCAATGAGCTTACATAATAGAGGGAGACGGATATAAATATCAATAAATGACAGATATAGACAAGTGCTAAGGGGCTGGGAGGGGGGGGGATGAATAAAGGGAGGAAGCCAGGGCAAAGAAGACGGGGGTGAGAAGAGGAAAGGAGGCTTTAGTCAGGGAAGGAAGCGTGCCTTCAATAAGGCTTTGAAGCAGGGGAGAATAATTGTCTCTTGAGGAGGGAGGGCATTTAGGGCCAGAGCAGTACGTGGGTTGGAAGTGAGACAGACGAGACGGAGGGACGGTGAGAAGGTTGGCATTAGAAGAGCAAAGTGTAAACGCTGGGTTGTAATAGGAGAGTAGAGAGGGTGAGATAAGAGGGGGCAAGGAGATTGAGTCTACCGACTCTTTTGTGTCGTCCTTTCCCAAGGCCTTGGGACACCGCTCTACACACAGTAAGCCTCCATAAATACCACTGATTGATTAAAAAAATACATTGTGAGTGTGAAGCCCTTGAAGACTATTCCTAGGAAACAGCCAGAGGAGAATTTTTCACAATCTCTGTAGCTGCTTACAGCTACAAAGAGAAGCTGGTCGACTCGGAGGGAGGATTCTACCTGCTTTGAATGCTGAGTTGGAACCGAGTACTTGAACTGAAAGGTAACGAAGATGGTTTTTCCGCCTCAAGAATGGCAGTAGCCAAAAGAATTCCCCCAACTCCTCCTTCTCCATGGTAACTCTGAGTTCAAATCAAGTCGACCAGCTCAGGTTGCCAGCTCTGGCATTCGGTCCGTAATCGATATTTTCATCCCGCTAGGAATGTCACAATTATCATTATGAGTTATAATAATTGGGGTATGCATTATTCATTCCTTCAGTCATCTTTATCGAGCGCTTACTGCGTGTTTTATGTATTATCGGGGTAGGTATTGGGGTACACGTTGCCGATGGTCGTGTGTGTGGATTTGCCAGATTTAGACTCATCTAATAATGACGGTGGTATTTGATGAGCTCTTGCTATGTGCCAAGCACAAGCACTCGGGGTAGACACAAGATCAGACTCACAGCAGTAAGAGGAAAAACAGATATTGATTCTCCATTTTGCAGATGAGAGACCCAAGGCACAGGGCAGTTTAGTGATTTACCCAAGGTCACACAGCAGGTAGGTGGCAGAACGGGGATTAGAACCCAGGCCGGGGCTTTTTCCACTAGGCCACACTGCTTTCCGGGCCTTGCACATGGAGAGGGGAGGGAAAGAGGGAGGGGAAGAGAAAGAGAGAAACTTATTTGCCCATATCTATTTTACTTAAAAAAGCAAAACAAAAAACCCACTGAGAGATCATGTCTACCAATTCTGAACTGTGCTCTCCCAAACGCTTAGGACAGTTCTTTGCAACCAGTAAGTACTCCCTAAACACCACTGATTGATTGCTTGAACTAGAGAAGAGAAGAACAGGCTCTGCTGACAGTCCGCTTTGAATGAGTTCCACCAACTGACGGATGATAGTCTCCGTACCTTTAGGCTAAAGCTACTCTGCAGGGAGGCTGAGATGCTAAAATTTTTCTAGACTCCACTGTGGTTTTTCCCTTTTGTACTTATGACATGGCCAGAGCAGGAGCCTGGGAGTCAGAAAGGCCTGGGTTCTAATCCTGCATCTGCCACTGGTCTGCTGTGTGGCCTTGGGCCAGTCACTGCACTTCTCTGTGCCTCATCTCCCTCATCCGTAAAATGGGGATTAGGATTTAGCCCCACGAGGGACAGGGACTTCCGACTCCCAGTCCCGTGCTCTAGACATACCGTGCGGCTTCTCTTCTGTTTTTCAGAGATGACTTTCTACCCCATCCACCTGGAGCCCGGCACCACGCTTGGCATGTTGCGAGCACTTCCTAAATGCCATCATTATTAGGATTCTAAAACCTGCAGCGTACTCAACGGGGGCCGACAGATCATCTCTCCGGAGCACCCTCAACATCTTCTCCATGGTATTATGCTTGTTTAGGATAAGAACTTCCCAGATGAATGCAGGGGTAGAAATATATTCCACCCCCTGAAATCTAGCCGTGTCTCTCTCGGACCCATGTAGAGCAGAGGGAGAGGCGGTTTTGCAAAGTGCAGCTCAGACCGGGGTCGAGATTGGAGTGGTGCAGTGAGTGACATGATGTTATTATGGTCTTGGGTTCCGATCGGGCCTCCGGGAAAGAGATCGGGCGCGTCTCTAGGAAACAGACCAAGAAGGGTCCGGATCTGGGGATGAGAAACAGACAAGCGCCTGGAGCCAGATTTTCTCTTTTAAAATTGACGTGCCCATTTTGGCCAAGAAGGTTCTGTAATGGCAATCAGCGTGGACTAACGGACAGACCCTGGGCGTCAGAGGGTCCCGGGGTCTAATCCCGGCTCCCCCGACTGCCTGCAGGGTGACATTCGACGAGTCACTTCATTTCGCCGCACCTCAGTTGCCTCATCCGTAAAATGGGGATGAAGACTCTGAGCTCTACGTGGGACAGGGACCGTGTCCAACCTGGTGAGCTTGCATCCGTCCCAGTGTTTACTACAGTGCCTGGCACATAGTAAGCATTTCACCTAGCACAATTATTACTGGTAATATCCTTAAAATATTATGCTGGACATGGACTTTGTCCTGATGTGCTTGTATTTACAGTACAAACAGGAGGGCAGAAAAAAATATTCCATCCCCATTTTACAGGCGAGGGAACTGAGGCGCGGCCCAGGGGATACAGCACGGGCCTGGAAGTCAGAGGTCCTGGGTTCTAATCTCAGCTCTACCACTTGCCTGGTATCTTGGGCAAATCACTTCACTTCTCAAGTCTTCGGTTCCCTCATCGGCAAAATGGGGATTAAGACTGAGAGCCCCACGTGGATGGAATTGGACCGCGTCCAACTCGATTAGCTTGCATTCATTAAATCTTATTTATTGAGCGCTTACTCCGTGCACCCGGGAGCTGCTATCAACCCCAGCATTTAGTCCAGTGCCTGGCACATAGTAAGCAATTGAATATCGGTAAAAAACAACAAACAAAGGGCAGACGAGTGAAGCAACTTGCCAAAGCACAGCAGACAAGTGGCAGAGCTGGAATTTCCAAGTCAGATTCTCCGATTCCCAGGCCTTTCTGTTAGGCCAGGCTGCCTCTCCCCCTTCGACTGGGAGCCCTAATGTCTCTTGGGGCTCTGCACCCCCAAATACAGCCTCAGCAGGCTGACGTTCCAACTTGAGAATTATGAATTGCGGTCACCTCCCGGCTAGGAGACGACAAAGGAGGTCTGGCCCCGGGGGTGGCCTGAGGAAATGGAAAACAGACAGCTCTCCATCACGCCTGTGTGTGCTTATACCAGATAATGCCGCACGCTCAAGCTGAGCAAGCCTTTATCTGGTCTCAACTAGCTGTTCTCTCCTCGCTTGATAAAATGGGTGCTGCCCGCTGAATCACACACATCAGTAATCACCATCAGATGAAATGCAAATGCAGAAATCCAGCCCCGTTCATTTTCCATGCTGGTTCCAACGCTCCCGGGTATCAAAACGTTGTATCTCCCTCACGGGTCTCAGAGCACGGCAAGGGTAATTTCAGGTTGGCTGTGGAGTCTTGCACCTGGTGCAAAATTGCTTCAGGAAGAGCCAACCACTATTTTTTTTTTTTTAAATGGTCTTTATAAAGCGCTTACGGTGGTGCCAGGCTCTGTACTAAGCACGGAGGAAGATGCAAGCTGATCGGGCTGGACACAGTCCCTGTCCCACACAGGGCTCACAGGCAATCCCCATTTTACCGAAGAGGTAAATGAGGCGCGGAGAAAATCAACCCATCTGTCCAAGGTCCCACAGCAAACAAGAGAAGGATCCGGGATTAGAACCCCAGTCCTCTGACTCCTAGGCCTCGCACTTCGACTAGGCCATGCTGCTTCCCAAAACGTTCAGTTTTGCGGTAAAACCACCACGGCATTTATCCCACGCTTTTATCCAAGACTGGGCTACGTACCGGGGGAATACGAGATGATCAGAAAAGAGCAGTCCCCGTCCCATAGGGGAGCACAAACTAAAAAGGTACATACTAAAGGGATTTGATCCCCATTTTACCGATGGGAGAACTGAGGCCCGAAAAGATGGGAAGCACCGTGGCCTAGTGGAAAGAGGACAGGCCTGGGAGCCACAAGGCCCCGGGTTCTAATCCCGGCTCCACCACTCGTCTGCTGCGCGACGGGCTTGTCGTTTCACTTCGCTGGGCCTCGGTCATCTGGAAGATGGAGATGAAGACGGTGACGGTGTCCACGTAGGACAGGGACTGTGACCAACCTGATGAGCTTATATGTAACCCGGCACTTAGTACGGTGCTTGATACACAGTGAGCGCTTCGTCATTATCATTATTCATTCTCCCAGCGTCAGAGGGGCAGAGCTGAGACTCAAATCCAAAAGCCCCAGTCACCAGACGACACAGGGGTGTTAGGGGATCGGGAGAAAAGGAAAGGGGGCCTTAATCCGGGAAGGCCTCTTGGAGGAGGGGTGCCTTCAGTAACGCTCTGAAGGTAGGGCGGAGTAACGGAGAGGAGGGAGGGTGTTCCAGGCCAGTGATAGTACCTGGGTATCAGATTCATTCCGTTTCCAACCTCACCGACTTTGGTTTCTTCTCCTGAGTGAAACCCTGGGCTGAGACCCATCGCAACCTCTCTCTCGCCAGGATGGATGAAAGCAATCGAATGCAAATGTGCCAAATCGCAAAGGGGCCGGGTTTTTGGCACCGTCGTAAAATCGGCCCATCGGTGGCATTTATCTGTTCATTTCTATTTTAATCGTCTTCAAGTGTGTTCTACATGGCAGGCAACGTAGCAGCGTGGGTTGAGTGGATGGAGCCCAGGCCCGGCAGCTGGAAGGACCTGGGTTCTAATCGCAGCTCCACCACTTATCTGCTGCGGGATCTTGGGTGAATCACTTCACTTCCCTGAGTCTGCCACCTCATCTGTCAGATGGGGATGAAGACTATGAGTCCCATGGGCGACAGGGATCGTGTCCAACCTGATTAACTTCTATCTATCCCAGTGCTTAGTACAGTGACAGACACATAGCAAGCACTTAACAAGTGCCTTTTTTTTTTTAAGCTCTAGGGTAGATATGAGCTAATCAGGTTGGGCACAGTTCACGTCAACCCCCTTTTTACAGAAGGGGAAACTGAGGCCCAGAAAAGTGACGTGATTCACCCGGGATCACAGGGCAAATTAGAACCCAGATCCCTGAATTCCAGGCCCATGCTCTTTCCACAAGGCCACACTGCTTCTCTTGAATGTTTACTCCGAGCAGAGCACCGTACAAACGCTGGAGAGTGTACAATCCCACGGAATCGGTGGACGTGACCCTCCGCCCCTCCGGGCGAAGACCGATTAACATCACACGGCTTTCAAAATGGTCTCCTCTCCCCTCCTACAACACGATCACCCAAGCAGCCATGACTAATAGCTCCTCAAACAGAGAAATGCCATCTTCCCGACCCGCCGGTTGAACAATTCGCGTTACGCTCTCATTATCCAGAAATTGCCGTAACGTAATCTGTAATGATATTATACGGTCAACTACGTCTCATTACGCAGACAGTATAAATAAACATATTGAGTTCCTTACTAGATCGGGTTTTAATTGTTTCGCTTCACCATCTAAAAGTTTTGACAGGACGCTTTTATTGGCTAACCATGATGAAAGCTACTGGCTCTCCCAAAGCGAAAAACAAAGCCAACCTTAAAATCATTTAATTGGTTGTCCTTTCAGCGATTCTATTAATGATTTCCCTTCCCCACCAACCCTGGCCGTTTGATATTGAAGGACGCATCAAGACGTTGGCATGGGAATAGAGGTCATTTTAGGAGTCTCCCGATACCGAGGGTTAAGTTTCCATACCCTCAGTGAATCCCAGACATTTTCCTCAACTCTCCTCCTTAGGTGCTCCAAGAGACCCTCGAAGATATCCTGATTAATCGAGGCAGTCCTCTCCAAGATGTTATTTCAGTCCAGCGCCCCCGCGGAAAATCATCCCGATGCATCTCACTCACATCGGGACGGCTCCTTTTTCCACAGTGATTTTCAGCCACTTTAGACCGAATGAGCAAGAACAGCTTTGAGACAAAAGTCCGCCGTTTCATCTTCATGCAAATTCCCATTCCAGAACCATTTAGGCCTGTCCTCTCACCAGCGCAATAAACCTGTCTCTGGGTGGAAGATATTTACAGATGCTCCCATAAATACCACCCACCCCCCACTCTCCATAAATCACCCGTGGCGGAAAAAAATAATAATAATTTAGCCCTCTAGAGACACGAGAAACCTTCTCGCATTCTCAGGCCCGGTTATGTAGTGATATATATTTCCCTACTAGGTTCAAATACCAGCCAGGGAGGGAGGCATCAATCACGCAGCATCCTTTCCGCGGAAACGAAATAATTAAGACCCGTGTCATTATGACAAAAGATTCATAAATACGAGCTCAGGATGGTAAGGGATTGTGCCGCAAGGATATCGCGTTCATCGCATTCGGTTGAGAAAGACTAATCTCTCTGGCGTCCGCACTAACTCGCCACCTCACTCTGTGTGAGGGGCTAAAAGAAAATGCCCAAGAGTCTTACGAAAACAATGCTTGCTGCCCTCAAGGGGCTTACAGTCTAACGGGGGAACGGGAAGGCATCGGAATTTACCGAATCCTTAATTTGTTAAATACATTCGCTATTAGAAAGGCGATCGAAGATTTTGGGGAAGCTCATCCTTAATTAGGCGATTTAAAAAAATCCCGAGAATGCAAGCTCATTGTGGGCAGAGATTCTGCTAATTCCTCTACTGTATTCTCCCAAGCACGCGGTACAGTCCCTGCGCACACTCGTCTGAAAACTCCTTGAGGACTAATATCGTGTCTGCTTGTTATTCGGTAAGCACTTACCGTGTGTCAAGCACTGCTCTAAGCCCTGGGGTAGATTCAAGTGAATCAGGTCAGACACAGTGTCTGTCCCACATAAGACTCTCAGTCTAAGTGGGAGGAAGAGCAGAGATTGAATCCCCGTTTCGCAGAGGAGGAAAACGGAGGCACGGAAAAAGGTAAACGTCTTGCCTAAAATCACAGCCGACGAGGGGAAGAGCCGGAATTAGGCCCCGGGATCCCCGATTCCCAGGCTATTTCCACCAGGCCACACTACCTTCCTTTATCAAACATCCTCAAGAGTTCAGCACAGCGTTCCGTCCATGGCCGACGCTCACGAAATACCTCGGATCCAACGCGGCCAACCATCTCACAATTCCTTCCACTGAGCTTCTCGAAGAGGTAGCGCTCGCCTAGATTTTCTCTGGTCTCCGCCAGAACCCTCACGGCTCCGATCAAGGAGGAACGTGTCAGTGTGCCTGAATTGTTCAAACACATCATTATTGATTATTGGGACATTTACGTTACCAGGTGCCACGCACAGTACTAAGCATTCTGGTGGATTCAAGCAACTTGGGTTGGACACAGTCCGCCACGGGGCTCGCGGTCTTAATCCCCATTTTACAGAGGAGGGAACCGAGGCAAAGAGAAGCTAAGCGACTCGCCCAAGGTCACACAGCGGCCAGGCGGCAGAGCCGGGGTTAGAATCCGGGTCCTTCCGTCTCCCAAGCCCGCGTTCGATCCACTAGGCCACGCTACTTCTCACTTCTCTGGGCCTCAGCTTCCTCACTTGTAAAATGGGAATCCAATTACCGTTCTCCCTCCCATTTAGGCTGCGAGTCCCGTGTGGGACAGCAACCGCATCTAAAGTAATCAACCTGTATCTACCCCAGCGCATAGAACAGTTTTTGACACACAGCGAGCATTTAAATACCATATTATTACGGTAAGAAGGGAAGCGGATACACAGAGGTGAGGGAGGGCCCAAGTACTAAGGAATGTGCGTAAATGCTACAGAGAAGAAGCGTGGCTTAATGGAAAGAATGCGGGATTGGGAGTCAGAGGCCATGGGTTCTAATCCCCACTTGTCAGCTGTGTGACCTCAGGCAAGTCACTTCACTTCTCTGTGCCTCAGTTACCTCATCTGTAAAATGGGGTTGAAGACTGTGAGCCCTACGTGAGACAACCTGATTACCCTGTATCCACCCCAGCTCTTAGAACAGTGCTCTGCCCATAGTAAGCGCTTAACAGATACCCACGTCATTACTACAAGACTGTAAGCTTCTTGAGTGCAGGAATTGTGTCTGCCAACTCTATTGGACTCTGAATAAATACCATTATTTGGCTCTCCGGTAGGCTCTGAGTAAATACCGTTAGCTGAGCAAGTGCCGGAGAGTTGACGGGGAGAAAGCCGCTGGAGAACAGAAATCATACAACATGGACGTGCGCTACCTAACAGGGGATTTCCAGGTCTTCAATTCCGCTAACGCGCAAGACTCCGTTGCGATCACCCTAATGCATCTCTCTCGGACCCGAGCCACTCCGTCTCCACGATGATTTCCTGCCCCTTCAGAACGGGAGTCAGTCACTCGATCGTATTTCTCGAGCACTTACCGCGTGCAGCGCACAGCACTGAGCGCGTCGGAGAGGACGATAGGGTGATAGAACGGACGTTCCCCCCCATCTCTCTAACCAGTACCCTCAACGGCTCAGTTTACGGGCTGTGATTTGGGAAGCAGGTGGGTAACAGAGGGAGGCTCAAGGTGCCGGCCTTCGGCGTTCCCGGGGTGGACGGCGTTGATCCGACAAGTATAGTGATCTTCCGAGGAAGGCGGCCTAACCCGTGCTTTTGCCCAGCGGGCAGCCGTCATCCCACAGTGACCCCCTCCAACAACGCACCTCGCTGAGTCCTCCGGGATTTCCACGTCGATGAGTGAACGCCGGCAACCTGTGACTCGGCCACGGCGGCCAGTGACTCGCTGGAAAGGTCTGAGCCATTCGAGCCTTTCGTTGGCAGAGACGCGTTGATCAGCTCGTCCCCTTTTACCTCACTGCTCTCCTACTACAGCCGAGCCCGCAGACTCCCCTCCGCTAGTGCCAACCTGCCCATCGTGCCCCTATCTCGTCTAGCTCACCGCCATCCCCCTTGCTGCATCCTCCCCTTATCCCGCCTCTGCCCCCTGTCAGCTGTGTGACTGTGGGCAAGTCGCTTCACTTCTCTGTGCCTCAGTGACCTCACCTGTAAAATGGGGATCAAGACTGGGAGCCTCACGTGGGACGACCCGATTCCCCTGTATCTACCCCAGCGCTTAGAACAGTGCTCGGCACATAGTAAGCGCTTAACAAATACCAACATTATCATCCTTGAACTCTCTCGCTCCGTGTACTCCAGACCACCGCCCTGTCCACTTTCTAAGCGTTATTCAAGCCCCAACTCCTCCCGGAGGCCTTCCCTGAGCAAGTCCTCTTGTCTTCTGCATCATCTAGGCACTTCCATCTGTGACTTTCCTGTCTGTCGCTGGAAGCGAGGAACGTGACTACCGACTCTATCGCATTGTACTGCCCCAAGTTTTTAGTACAGCGCTCTGCACACGGTGAGAGCTCCGTAAAAATGACTGAAAGAACGCAATCCGAGAAAGGTCAGGGAATGGGTACTCTCTGAAGGGTTTAGTACAGTGCCCTGCACACACTAAGTGCTCAGTAAATACCACCGATTCATTATCCCTGTTTTACAGATAGGGACACTGAAGCATTCGAGTCGTTCTTCTCAGTGACGACAATAATAAAACTAAGAAAAACAACAAAAGCAATAACTCTATTTGTGATATGCTTACACGGCAAGCGCTGCACTGAGCGCTGGGGTAGATTCAGGATGAGTCGATTGGATACGGAGCCTGTCCCGTACGAAGCTCACGGTCTAAAGAGGGGAGGGAGGGAGAACGGGTCTTTTATCCCCATTTCACAGATGAGGAAACGGAGACACTCCATGGGTCTTCCTCTCCCATTCAAAATTAAAAATATCAATCCGTGATCACTATTGAACGCTTACTGAAGGCAGAGGACTGTACTCGGCACCTGGGTGAGTACAACACAACGGAGGTCGTAGACGGATTGCATTCAATCGTATTAATTGAGCACTTTGTGTGCAAAGCACTGTACTAAGCGCTTGGGAGAGTATAACGACACATTACTGCCCACAAGCTCACAGTCTAGGGGGGAGACAGACATTAATATACGTGGCTAAATTACAGATCTATACAGTTTCCTGCCCACAAGGAGCTTACTGTCTAGCGGAGAGCTTGGAGTCGATTAGTCCTTACTAATAATGACATTTGTTAGGGGCGTGCCGGGTGCCAAGCACTGTGCTGAATGCTGGGAGGATCCAGGAGCAACAGAACAGGGCTGTAGAGCCCACTCTGGAGCCGCCAGATTATCAGAGGAAAAAAACCAAATGGCCCGGAACCCTATTTAATGAGAACTTGAATTCCTATAGCCCGTCGAGTTCATCAGGACAAGACTTCGAATCCCGCCACCGTTCTGAGCCATTTGAGGCGGTTTTTCCATCCGTTATCTCACCAGCTTCCCAACTCCCCCATCTCTCTCTCCTCTCCAAAATGGATTCAAACTCAACTCTCCCGTCCCCGGACAAGAGACGACTCAAGCAGCCGGTGTCTTTTCGCCAAAAGCAGGGGGAAGTCGTGGGAGGCTATAAATCCTACATTAAAGGACTGGACAGATTCATTCAATAGTATTGATCGAGCGCTCACTACGTGCAGAGCACTGTACCGAGCGCTTGGAATGAACAAGTCGGCAACAGATAGAGACGGTCCCTGCCGGGACGGTCTAATCGGATTGGGTGCGGTTCATTCGTCAGAGGCCACGTTTAATTCCCATCTGTGTATTTTCCTCTCAGAGTTCAGCAGAGTGCTCTGTATGCACTCTGGAAGAAGCAGCGTGGCTCAGTGGAAAGAGCCCGGGCTCGGGAGGCAGAGGTCGTGGGTTCGAATCCCAACTCTCCCACTTGTCTGCTGTGTGACCTCGGGCAAGTCACTTCTCTGTGCCTCAGTTTCCTCAACTGCAAAATGGGGATAACAACAACTGTGTATTAAGCTCTTACAAGGTGCCGAGCACCGTACTAAGCACTCCTCTAGACCTACGGTGGGCAAGGAGTGTGTCTGTTCCACTGTACTCTCCCAAGTGCTTGGGACAGCACTCCGCAGTAAGTTCTTGACAGAGCAGCGTGGGAAGCAGCGTGGCTCAGGGGCAAGAGCCTGGGCTTCGGAGTCAGAGATCATGAGCTCGACTCCCGGATCTGCCACTCGTCAGCCGTGGGACCGAGGGCGAGTCGCTTCACTTCTCGGGGCCTCAGTGACCTCATCTGTAAAATGGGGATTAACTGTGAGCCTCACGTGGGACAACCTGATGACCCTGGATCTACCCCAGCGCTTAGAACGGTGCTCTGCACACAGTGAGCGCTTAACAAATAGCAAAAAAGAAATAAAAAAAAGATAAATGCAACTGACCGATTCTGCAGACACAAGATAATCAGGTCCCCCGTGGGACTCACAGTCTAAGAGCGAGAACAGGTTTCGCACTCCCATTTCGCAGATGAGAGAACAGAGGCACATTTAGTGACTTGGGTTAATTCAATCCCCGTTCTCTCTCCTACTTAGACTGTGTCCAACCCAATTAAAAGTGGCTAGATCAGTGCCAGAGACATGAGAAGTGCTTCACGCATGTCATAAACCATCCTGACGGAACGCTCGCCACGCTTCAACGGAAGCGCTGTCCATTTCCTTAAAACCTCCTTTCGTCGATTACGGGGGAGACGTCGATTCCTCCAAGACTCAGACAGTAAAGATAACGTTACGTCTTCGGGCAGCGCGACACAAAGGAGGAAAGACCATTACCCGCAGATCTAAACTGACGGCCTCTTACCCAGCACGTCCTCGGCAGTGAAGTCTCTAACCTTGCCCGGTAGCTCGCGGCTCCGAGAACGGCGTGTTATTTCCTCGTACAACTAAGCGGTTGGATTTCCGAGGACGGGCTGGCCATTTCCGAAGCTGTTTTCCGCCCCGACGACCCAGAAGGGGATTTGGGAAGGGTGAAATGAGAAAGCCCTTGGGATAAATCCAAGTGCGATTCAGAAACCAAGGTATTGGTCATTACGGTTCTCGTTAAAGGTCGGTAAGCGTTTTCAAGTGCTTAGAACGACGCTCTGCACACAGTCGGCGCTCAATACGATGGGTTGGCGGGAGCCCCGTGTGGGACAGGGACTTGCCTTTTCCCGTATCACCGGCCGCGTTTCCAGTCGGAAAGTCTCGGTAGGGGTGGGTGAACGGGAGAAGCAGCATGGCCTAGTAGGTAGGGCCCGGGCGTCAAAAGAACCCGACTTCTAATTCCAACTCCGCCACTTGTCGGCCGTGTGACCTCGGGCAAGTCCCTTCCCTTCCTCTGTGCCTCAGTTACCTCATCTGCAAGATGGAGACTGATTGCAGCGTGGCTCGGTGGAAAGAGCCCGGGCTTGGGAGTCAGAGGTCATGACTTCGAATCCCGGCTCTGCCACTCGTCAGCTGTGTGACTGTGGGCGAGTCACTTCACTTCTCTGTGCCTCATCTGTAAAATGGGGATTAACTGTGAGCCTCACGTGGGACAACCTGATTAGCCTTTATCTACCCCAGCGGTTAGAACGGTGCTCGGCACATAGTAAGCGCTTAACAAAGACCAACATCGTTATTATTATTATTATTGTGAACCCCATGTGGGACAGAGACGTGTCCAGCTGGATTAACAGTGCCCGGGCCTACTCTAAGCACTTAATACCATAAAAAAAGGGCGGTCAACCTCAAATCAGGCCTCCGAACGGAAGGACGGGATCCGGAATTCCGACCTGCCTCTGCCCATCTCCCTCTCCGGTTGGAAAGTCTCGGTAGAGGTGGTCGAACGGGAGCAGGAGGCGGCTGAGCGGAAAGCTCCGTGCCAAGACCGCTTTGCAAAACGTCACCCGATCTGACGGGAGGTATCCACGGAGGCCGCCGTCATGGTCCGTGGGTAATTAATTTACCAAGATAATAGTAAATCTCATCAACGCCCGACCTAGAGGTATCTGGAAATGCCATCTTTCATTAAGAGAGGACTCGGCCGCAGTCGAAGATCACCGAGGTCTGAACGAAGAACCGTGTTGGCGGACGTTGTCATCTACGGCGATATGGAGGCAGCCGGGCGACAAGATAATACGTCTACTGAATTCCCTTCACGGAGGGGGAGACGGGAGAAGTTTCTCCGAGTTATTGAGACCTCCTTCCTCTCCCCCGGCGGGACGTTCTGGCCGACAAACCCCCAAGGAGCCCGGGTCTGTAGGTCATTCGCATTTGAGCGCTTACTGTGCGGAACGCTGTGCCAAACGCTTGAGAGCGGACACCGACGGGCCCATTCCCTGCCCACCAAGAACTTAAAGTTTAGAAGGGGGCCTTATCCAAGTGGATGGAGAAGCAATTTACAGAGATTGCCCCGGGAGGGCAAATTTGAAAAGCAGTGGGGCCTCGTGGATAGAGCGGGACCTGGGTTCTAGTCCCGGCTCTGCTGCTCCTCTGCTGTGTGACCTCGGGCAACTTGCCGGACTGCTCTGTGTCCGTTACCTCAACTGGAAAATGAGAATTAAGACCGTGAGCTTTCTGCACAGGACTGGGAGTCCTCTAGGCTGTAAGCTGGTTGTGGGCAGGGAATGTGGCTGCCTCCTGTTGTATTGTACTCTCCCAAGCGCTCAGTACAGTGCTCTGCACACGGTGAGCGCTCAATAAATACGAATGACCGACGGATTATCCTCCCACCCGGCGGAATCCTAGTCCCACCCACCTCCTGCTCCAGCGAGCTGATGCTAAGATGGCACCTGTTCCTACGTGGCAGACACTGTACTAAGCACTGCGGTAGACCGTCTCTGACCCACATGGGGCACCCCATCTAAAGGCTGTCGGTCCATATGGCCCTTAATCAATCAGTGGTATTTATTAAGTTCTTACCACGTGCAGGGCACTGGACTAAACGCTTGGAAGAGCACGATCCCAAGGAATTAGGCACCTTCCCTGCCCGTAAGGAGCTTCCAGTCTAGAGGACTTACTGAATTATAGCTCCAGGTTGTAGTACCGTGCTCTCCCAAGCGCTTAGTACAGTGCCCTGCACGCAGTAAGCACTCAATCAATACGATCGAATGCATGCAAAGCCGTCGAGCCGCACCGTAAGGGAAGATGATAAAAACGCGAGGCTGAACTCGCCAGATTTTCCAATCCACGCACCATCTTCCGTATCATTTTTCCAATTCACTTCAACAGTCGCAAATTGTGTAAGTGATATATTTGAGAACAGTGGAATGAAGATAAATTATAAGGCGGACCCAACGTAATCATGATACGGGGCAATTTCCGCCCAAGAGAAAATTATGCTTATTACACTGATGATAAGGAACTAAAGGGTTGGAACGGGCAAGAGTAATACCAGAGAGGCGAGAATGAAGCGTCAGCCGGCTCTGCTTCTGCCAAAATTAAAAAAAGAAGAAAAAATCCCAGCGGCACCGGTGGGCTGAGATCTCTTTTTAATAACGGCACGTTCCAGCGACGACTGTTGCTGATGGCTAAGATGAATTTCCCCCCACGGGTTGAAAATATAAATCTATTCCACCGGGCCATTATGACAAAATTTCAAGTCTCCAAACGTACGGGAATGCCAAAAGTTTCCGTAAGAGCAGCTTCCCCCGCTAAGGGACGTGATGAATTATCGAATGGGTTCACGCACGTTCAAACCTATCCACGTGCGGAATTCTATGCGTGAAGAGGGGACAGCAGACGAAAACTCATGTCTTGTGTTGGGGAGTTGAACCTGTCTTCCTCTGAGCAAAGTTCATTCATTCATACATATTAAGTGCTTGCAGTGTGCAGAACTCTGTACTAAGCACTTGGGAAAGTACAATAATAAACAGCGACTCTCCCTTATTTCTCTCCTCTGTTCGCCGAGCTCTTTTTTGAACCGGGACATCCCCCAGGTTGAGTTTGGGAACTTCAGGGGAGACGTAACTCCCTGAAGCTTCAGACCTCTTATGCCAAGACGACTTTTCCGCTGAATAATGACCGTGGCATTTGGTAAGCGTTTACTACGTGCCCGGCTCTGTGCTCGGTATTGGAGTGGACACAACCAAAGCAGGTTAGACACAGTCCCTGTCCCACGTGGGGCTCACGGTCTCAATCCCCATTTTACAGATGAGGGAACCGAGGCTCAGAGAAATCAAGTGACTTGCCCAAGGTCACACAGCAGACAAGCGGCAGAGCCAGGTTTCGAACCTATGCCCTTCTGACTCCCAGGTCTGCAGCCCCTATGCCACGCTGCTCCTCTTCTCCCCAACTGCATCGTCTCCGCCCGAACTTACCTGAATAATAATTATAATGATGGTATTTTTTAAGCGCTTACTATGTGCCAAGCGCCGTTTTAAGCGCTGGAAAATAATACTTGCGTTATTTAAGGGCTTACTAAGTGCCAAGCATCGTACCGAGTGCCGGGGTAGATACAAAATGATCAGGTCTCAGTCTAGGTAGGATGGAGGAAAGCTACTGAACCCCCATTTCGCAGTTGAAGGAAACGAGGCACAGAGAAGCGAAGCGACGTGCCGGAGGTCACAGAGCAGGCGGAGGCGGAGCCGGGATTAGAACCCAGATCCTCTAACTCCCAGGCCATCCGTTCATTCAACTGTACTTATTGAGCGCTTACTGGGTGCAGGGCACTGTACTAAGCACTTGGAATTCAATTCAGCAACAAAGAGAGGTTATCCCTGCCCAGAACCGGCTCACGGTCTCAAAGAGGGGGGGCAGATATCAAATTTAACACGTGTCAATATCAATGAATAGAAATATATGTATATATACACACACCAGAAAAAGTAAAACAGGCGTTAATATAAATTATAGATATGCACACAAGTGCTGTGGGATGGGGAGGGGGAGAGGATGAGAAAAGGGGTCTTAGCCTGGGAAAAAAGGGGGCCTTAGTCTGGGAAGGCCAAGCTGTTTTGGGCAGTGGATACGGACACTTGATATTCACCCCACCCTCAGTACACGTCCGTAAATTAATCGTATTCATGTCTGTCTCGCCCCTCTAGACTTAAACTCGTGGAGGGAGAACGGGTCTACCAACTCCGTTACTTTGTACTCTCCTCAGTATTCAGCACAGTAATCCACACGCCGGTAAGCACTCTATAAATAGCACTGGTTGATTCACATGCCTATTTTCAAAAGTCTGCGGTTCTGGGCCCCCAGGAGGCACGGAGAAAGGTCAGCTCTACCCTCGGCGGTGGAACGGAGTGAGAATTCATGGGATTTTGTGACTCATACACGCATCCCTCCACCACTTCACCGGGCAGAGAGCTCAGGGACCAGCTACTTTGAGAGGAAAACCGATATATACGGCTCCAAAAGCAGAATCCAGCACACACAACTCACGCCTACCACCTTCTCCACGAACCCCGCTTTAAGGACAACTCCCGCCTGGACGGGTACGGCCCGTGGACGTTTAAAGTGGTCGCTCCGGTTCCCATCTAGGTAGAAACCCATCATCGCAAGAACGTTTCCCCGAAACACAGCGCGGGAACATACCGTGTGGAAGGCCTACCCAAACTCACAGACCGATCCTATACCGCGATGCCTCTTGAATAATAATCGCGTTTCTTATTTAGCGCTCACAACGTGCCAAGCACCGGAATAGGTCCTGAAGTAGACATCAGATCCACCCGGGACTGACGGTCCAAGTAGGAGGGAGAATAGCGACGGAATCTCCATTTTGCCAATGAGAGAACTGCAGCACAGAGAAATGATGTGCCCAAGATGACTGAGCAGGTAAGAGGCAGGATTAGAACCCAGGGCCTCTGGTTCCCAAGCCTGCGCTCACTCCGCTAGGCTCTCACTCCGTGTGGCTCTCTGAGGAGCTGGGGAAATCCAGATGTCTCCCACAGTGACAAGGGGAAGCTCAATTTCCCTTTATTAACCGTTTGGAGAGGAAGCCATGAATATCAATGCCTACTCAAGTTGGTTACTGACATTAAGCAGCTTTTATTGCGGAGTGACTTTCGAGACAATGTTAGTGGATTCCTAAACGCCTTCAATTTCATGGCTTGGTAACCTTTAGAGACAACAATAAATTTGTATAGGTGAATAGATGATGATGATTAATTACTCCGTTTAGGAACCGGATGAAACGTCTGACTCGTGCATTCTCGGTGACTTGAAGTTGTCTTAAATGAAATCGAGAAATTCATAGGGAACGGCTTTAAGGAGACTTATTTGAGCCCAGATTCGCACTGCAGAGTATGAAAAAAAATGGCAGCATTTGTCCCTCTGTTCAGTATCTCTCAGTGGGCTGTTTGAGAGATTTTCCTTCTTATTGTTAATAATTAGTAATTGATAGTTACGGTACTTGTTCAGTGCTTAATATGTGCCAAGCACTGTTTTAATTGCTGGGGTAGCTACGAGTTCATCAGGTCAGGTTGGACAAAATACCTGTCCCACATGGGGCTCCCGCTCTTTATCCCCATTTTACACATAAAGTCCTTGAGGCCCAGAGAAGTCAAGTGACTTGCCTAAGGTCACACAGCAGACATGGGGTAGAGCTGAATAAAACCCACATCCTTCTGGCTCCCAGGCCCAGCCTCTATCTGCTAAACCAGGCCGTTTCTGCATTTACTGTGTACAGAGCGCTTGGAAGAGTACAGTAGATTTGGTATACAGGATTTTTGCACTCAAAGAGCTTACAGGTTTAGTGGGAAATATTTTTTTAAGTGCTTACCACGTGCCAGGCACCGTCCTAAGCGCTGGGTTAGAAACAAGATGATAAGGATCGGCACCAGTCCCTGTCCGACGAGCTGTCTTAATCCCCATTTCTCAACCTCGAATTTTGACAATCCACCAGGATGGGCTTTTGATAACACTAGGTGTCTTGCGGGGAGCGAGGAAGAGGAGAGGTGTGTCCAAATAACTACCGGCGTCTGTTCCCGGACAATTTTAAAGGGTCCACTTTCCGTCTCACATCCCAAGGGCTGATTACTGCTTTCTTTCTGAGGGCACTTTCACGTTCCCAGATCATTTTGATTAGCTTAATGGGCACAGATCACTTAACTATCACTAGCTTGTCTACCCCAGCGCTTAGAACAGTGCTCGGCACATAGTAGGCGCTTAACAGATACCGACATTATTATTATCATTAATCAACAGACCGTCACTGTCGGCTTTGCCTTTGAGTCTCAAGTAGCCAAGTGTCACTCAGCTCCACATTTTCAATGAACTCTGTTCTTCCCAGTGCACGACGGATGCTCCAAAGTCATAAGATGTTTTTTCTTTATAAATCTTGATAGAAAACGTCTCAGCCAACACTTAGGTCCAAACCAGGAATCTCTGGGGTTATCTTCCGGAAGAAGAAACCAGGGAGACGATACATTTTACATAGACCGATACGGCTTGGAAACCTACATAATTGATACCGAGGGTCCATAAACGCTTTGAACCATCAAAGCGGATCAGAGTTGTGGGGAAACGCGCCGAAGGAAGAAGAAACTTAAAGAAAAATGGAACATTTCTTCTGTTCCCATTGAAAAGGCATCTTGACAGGTAAATAACTGCAAAATATGTTCGTGTAACCAGAATGTTGGCATTTCACTGAGAAGATGGAAAGTCTACACCTCGGTTTTAACCCCGAGGGAGTCTGAAATGCTCAAATGAGTAAGAATCGAGCTGATGAACTAGACTGGCCTATTTTTCACAGCTATTGCATCGAGAGAGGGCTGTTTTGCAAATGGACAACGGGAGGGTGAAGAGAGAAAACCCACTTGAAAGTCTGGCAAAAACAAACCCGTCGAGATATTAGCAACGTTTGAAAAGGCACATGGTGCCGCTAATGTAGAATCCCCGAACTTTCAAAGTCTTTTGTCCAAGCTCAAATTTATTTTGGGGAATCGTCCTTTCATTTTGGTATTTAAGCCGAGTGACTTTCCACGCTTTGACTATTATGTCTCACGTTGCCATTTCAGTAAAACCTCAGAACGTGGCCGTTGAGCCACCGATAGGCCGTAGCATCTCGGGACCAGTCACGAATCTGCAGGGACAAACACTTTGGAACCCACGTTTAATTGAGAATTTGGCCTTCCTCACCTTTTTAACCAGGGACATCTTCAGCTCCTCTTTTTCTTAGGCTGGCACAACTCCAAATCCAGTGTCTTTCTGGAATGTGGAGCCCGGGAAAGGGGAAAACAAACATAGTATGGGGTATATGTAGGCTGGAGAATAAATTGGGTAGTGAAGTTCTCTTGACAGATCCATATTGTAAACTAATAAAAGTCAGTTTGTCCTCTAAGGATAAACCTGCAAAGAACAGATGAAAAATTGGGTTTTAAAACTTTATTTTACGGCAGATAAACACCAAATCAAGGTGAACTACGCGTAGAAGATCGAGAATAACTTGGAAGAGCGTGTTTCGGCCAAACTCAGCTAAAATCTGCTAGTTGGTCAATGGGGATCATGAGGAGATGAAAAGGAAGGATTGAATTTTATTGGGCTGAAGGAGAGGCAGACACAGACAACAAATAAGCCAGTGGATGTGAATTTTTTTCCCAGGGAACGGGGAGAAATGCTTTTTTGAATGGTATCTGTTAAGCACTGACTGTGTAAGGGACGATACCAAGTGATGGGGTTTATACGAGATAATCACGGTGTACAAAGTCCCCGTCCCATCCCGGCTCTGCCACTTGTCAGCTGTGTGACTGTGGCCAAGACACTTCACTTCTCTGTGCCTCAGTTCCCTCATCTGTAAAATGGGGATTAAGACTGAGAGTCACGTGGGACAACGTGATTACCCTGTATCTACCCCAGTGCTTAGAACAGTGCTCTGCACACAGTAAGCGCTTAACAAATACCAACATTATTATAAGGGGCTCATATCCTTAAACCCCATTTTGCCAATGAGCTAACTGGCACAGAGAAGTTAAACGAATTGACCACTGTCACATGGCAGACAGGAGTCAGGGGCAGAATTAGAACCCAGGTCCTCCGACCCCCAGGCCCATGGGCTTTCCACTAGGCATTGCTGCTTCTCATTGTAATAAAGAGGAAACAGTAATGAATCAACCACAGTGATGCTCCAACATCAACTCAGGTAAAGGCATAGAAGCCACAAGGCTTAGGGGGAAAGGGGACGGGGCCGGGAATCTGCTAGATTCTAATCCCAGCTCCCACACTTCTCTGCTGTTTGACCTTGGGCCAGTCATTTCGCTTCCCCATACCTCAGTTTCCTTTTCTATAAATTGGGGATATCTGTTCTCTCTCCCATTTAGACTCCAAGCCCCATGTGAGATGGGGATTGGGTCTGACTTGCTTCCATTTTATCTACCCCAGGGTTTAGCTCAGCATCAGGCATGTAATTAAGAGCTTAATTACCAGGTCTTATTCTCCATAACAATAATCATAATGATGGTACTTGTTAAGCGCTCACCATTTGCCAAGCACTGTTCTAAGCCACGAGGTAGATACAAGGTAATCAGGTTGTCCCACGTGGGGCTCACAGTCTTAATCCCCATTTTCCAGATGAGGTAACCGAGGCCCAGAGAAGTTAAGTGACTTGCCCAAAGTCACCCAGCTGACAAGTGGCGGGGCCGGGATTAGAACCCACATCCTGAACTCCCAGGCCTGAGCTCTTTCCACTAAGCCATGCTGCTTCCCATATATACCAACTCCCCCAAGGCTTAGCTCAGTGCCCTGCACTCAGTAAGAGCTCAATAAATACTACTCTTAATAAAGCAGCATTGCCTACTGGACGGGCCCGAATGTCAGAAGGACCTGGGTTCTGCTACCTGTCTGCTGTGTGACCTTGGACAAGTCACTTACCTCAGTTACCTCATCTGTAATATGGGGATTAAGACTGTGAGCATTAAGAGGAACGTGGATTGTGTCTACCCTGATGATCTTATATTTATCCCAGAAGTTTGTATACAGCCTGGCACACAGTATGCACTTAAATAACATTTGGAAAAAAAAAAAAATGATGGTTCAGGTAGGATACTTAATGAACTGGGCTGAGTCCAAGGATCCCATTCCAAAGCCGCTTTTTTTTTTTTAATTGACCTCGGTTTTGGTTCGATTTTACCTGTATTTCATCAGAAAGGCAGAACACCTACTCCAGCACTTTGGCATGTGAAGCTAGAGGAGAGAAAAAGAGCCAAACCAGTACAAACAAACTGCGAAATGACCATTTTGGCTGCTCTATATAGCATCCGCTAAGAGCCCGGGGCTCTATAAATGGAAACAACTCGAGACTTCAAGAAAAATCAACCCCGAGTGGATGCAATTATATTTATATATTTATACCTCCCGAAAGCCCTTGTACGATCCTGGCTCCTCTTTGGTTGAAACACTCGGCATTTTAATCAACGCCCGCGGCTACTAGTGCTAGAGAATTGAATCTTTCTCCGGGATTTGGACATTCAATCTCAGCCACATGTAGGGAAGCCGCATGGCCCAGTGGAAAGACCGTGGGCCTGGGAGTCGGAGGACCTGGGTTCTAATCCCGGCTCTGTTACTTGTCTGTTATGTGACTTGGCCCAGTCACTGACCTTATCTGTGTCTCACTTTCCTCATCGATAAAATGGAGATTAAATCCTCCTTTCTCCTACTCGTGATACACTACTCTCTCCTACTTGTGAGCACCGTCCTAAGCGCTGGGGGAGATACAAGGTAATCAGGTTGTCCCACACGGGGCTCACATTTGTTAATGAATTGTACATCGCCTCGATTCTATTTAGTTGCCATTGTTTTTACGAGATGTTCTTCCCCTTGACGCTGTTTATTGCCATTGTTCTCGTCTGTCCGTCTCCCCCGATTAGACTGTAAGCCCGTCAAACGGCAGGGACTGTCTCTATCTGTTGCCGACTTGTTCATCCCAAGCGCTTAGTACAGTGCTCTGCACATAGTAAGCGCTCAATAAATACTATTGAATGAATGAATCCCCATTTTACAGATGAGGTAACTGCGGCGCAGAGAAGTGAAGTGACTGGCCCAAAGTCACACAGCCGACAGGCGGCGGAGCGGGGATTAGAACCCACGTCCTCCGACTCCCAAGCCCGGGCTCTTTCCACTGAGCCACGCTGCTTCTCTGGTAGATAGACGTTAATCGGGTGGGACAGTCCCCGGCCCACATGGGGTTCATACTCTTCATCCCCATTTTACAGACGAGTTAACTGAGGCCTAGAGAAGTTAAGTGACTTGCCCAAGGTCACACAGCAGACACGCGATTGAGTCAGGATTAGAACCCACATCCTTCTGACTCCCAGGCCTGTGCTCTATCCACTAAACCATACTGCTTCTCAAGGAATATGCCTGCCAACTCTGTTGTACTTTACCAAGTGCTCAGTACAATGCTCTGCCCATGCTGAGTGCTCAATACAATTGAGGATGAAGAAACACTGCATTAAGCTCAGGGGTAGATACAATATTTACTCGTCCGGTTCTGCCTAAACATCCTTTATTACTGCCACTTAAGTCATTCAATTGCATTTATTGAGCACTTACTGTGTGCAGAGCACTGTACTCAATGCTTGCAAAGTGCAGTTCGGCAACAGATAGAGACAATCCCTACCCAACGACGGGCTCACAGTCCGAAGGGGGAGACAGACCACAAAAGAAGAAGACAGGCATCAATACCATCAAAATAGATAAATAGAATCTTAGATTATACACACATCATTAACAGAAGAAATGGAGTAATAACCATGTACAAATATATACAAGTGCTGTGGGGAGGGGAAGAGCAGAGGGAAAGGGAGGGCTCAGTCCGAGAAGGCCTCCTGGAGGAGGTGAGCTCTCAGTAGGGCTTTGAAGAGGAGATTAAGAGCACAGAGCTCTGCCTTTCTCTTCAAACCCCCGTCTCTGATCTCCTCTTATCTTTGGTTTTTTTGTTTTTAAAAAGGGTATTTGTTAAATGCTTATTATGTGCCGGGCACTTTACTAAACACTGGGGTAGATACAAGACTTTGGGGTGGGACAGAGTCCCTGTCCCACATTGGGCTCACAATCTTAATCCCCATTTTACAGATGAGATCACTGAGGCACAGATAAATTAAGTGGCCGAGCGGGGATTAGAACTCAGGTCCTCCCGATTCAAGCCCATGCTCTAAACTACTCAAATGCCAGTGATGGATTGATTCTTTGGGTCAAGTTGGCATACATATGCCGCTACAGGGAGACTTTGGAGAGAAGATATCAAATATCAGTTTTACAGTCTCCCTCCCGAGTTTAATTTCCAGAGAAAAGCTGTCTCAATCAGGCTGGTTGATCTGGGTAGCAGCTGCAGATTTAAAGATAATTATGTCTCCACTCCACTCTTTTCATTTCCTTAGGTTGTGCATTGGCAAAGAGTGAACTGGAGCTAGGAAAAAAATCACTCATCTTCCCCCCCTGCAACAATATTTAACATTTAAGTGAAAATCTCTGCAAGAATGTTAGAGAACAAAAGGCTTTTAAGGTTTATTTGCTTTGGACTGTAGATAAATAGATCATTCTGGGATAGAAAAATACTCCATTAAATCCTTCCTTCTCAGTAAACTGCATGGGGTGGGTATAATTTCCAAGGGTAATTCTTAACTATCCTGTAGCTTTCGATCTATGCATCGCCTAGGGCACATAAAAATTGATAGGTGTCTCAGTCATTTAGAAAGATAGATATTTAATGAAATGCTTAACAGAAGGAATCTTTCTTTCTAATGAAAGTATCTCATGAACCATTCTTCTCATTCCAGGGCTTTGTCAATAGTTCACAGGCTATCAATGGGTGTAATTAACGTTTACACCTGAACCACAAACCCTCCTAATAGGAAAGTCATCAGCCCCTCTATTAAAAAAAGGATTGAAAAAGACAGAGAGGAAACAAAATACATTAGGTAACTTGTTTCAAAGCATGAAGATGAGGCTGAAAGGAATATATAATGGCAGGTCTTATGAAGTTCAAATACAGAGGCTCACGGCTGAATTCAACATTCATCAATATCTGCTTGGCAGGAATTCCCATCCCCTAGGGAAAAAAGCCTTCAAAAAAGAGTAGAATTCAACCACAGACACATTCCCTGCCTATAACAAGCTTACCATCTAGAGGGGGAGATGGACATCGGTATAAATGAATTACCAAGATGTACTTCAGTGCTGTGAGGCGAATATGGGCAAAGGTGAAACGGAAGGAAGTGGGAGAAAAGGAAAAAAAGAATTTAGTTGGGGAAGACCTCATGGAGGTGGTGTGGTTTTAAAAAAGCATTTATGGTGGGGAGAGCGGTCACCTGTTAAAGATGAAGTGGGGAGAGAGTTATAGGCTACAGGAATCATTTGGGCAAGAAGAAATAGATGGAATGGAAGTAAATTAAGTAGGTTGGTGTGAGAAGAGCAAACATGTGGGTTGGGATGTAATAAGAAAAGAGTGGGGCAAAGGGGCAAGCTAACAGTGTTTGAAAGCTGATGCTAAAGGAGTTTGTTCCTATGGAAGTGGACGAGAAACCACTGGATATTTTTGGGGAGTGGGGAGATGTGAACTGAACTCTTCAGATAAATGGTGTGGGCAACCTGAGTTAAGGACCCTGGAATGGAGAAAAACAATAGGTAGGGAGATGAGTGAGGAAGCCCACAAAACAATCAAGATGGGATAGGATAATGTTATTTACCGAGCACTCGCTCTGGGCAGTTAAGTGCTTGGATTAG
This sequence comes from Ornithorhynchus anatinus, assembly GCF_004115215.2. Taxonomy (NCBI): domain Eukaryota; kingdom Metazoa; phylum Chordata; class Mammalia; order Monotremata; family Ornithorhynchidae; genus Ornithorhynchus; species Ornithorhynchus anatinus. The sequence goes on along the minus strand of NC_041744.1, from coordinate 19,440,083 downwards.
CATAGTGGTGGTTATCTCCTGGTCTAGTTTGCTTTTGGTATAATAATGATAAACGTATTTAAGCATTTACTACGTTCCTGGCACTGTACTAAGCACTGAGGTGGATACAAGCAAATTGGATTGAACCTAGTCCCCGTCCCACGTGGGCTCACAGTCTCGATCCCCATTGAAAGCCGTGAGGGTCTCCTCCTTCCCTCTGGAGGCCCGACGCAGGGGAGAGGAAAGGTCACGGTGCCCAGAAGCCTGCGGCGTCAGGATCTTCAGAGCATCCATAATTTCACGTGGGGGATCGGGGCCCACCGCCTTGCCGGGCCCAGGGACGATCCTTCACCTTACTCCAACGAAAACCACCTCTGCTTTTGTGAACTTTGATTTTGACTTTACCGTTTGAGGTTAATTAAGCACAACTACAATCAACTACAGCAAAGAAGACAGCAAGAGAAATTACGAACGGTAGGGACTTGCTTGCGTCCTTCTCTCTCTCTCCCTCTCTCCTTTCACTCTCTCTGCCTTTCTCTTTTTCTCTTCCTGAACTCTTGAATTCTCAGTTTCTCACTCTCTCCTTTCTCTGTTTACCCCTCTCTTTTCTCACTCTACCTTCGTTTCTTTTGTCTTTCATTCTTTCATGTTTTCCCTTTCATTATTTCTCACAACTTCTTTCTTTTTCTCTCCCTCTTTCTCTCTCTCCTTTCCTTGTCATCTTTTCTCTAGGAGATGCTAGACTGTGCGCCCGTCAAAGGGCAGGGACTGTCTCTGTTACCGATTTATACAGTCCAAGCGCTTAGTACAGTGCTCTGCACATAGTAAGCGCTCAATAAATACTATTGAATGAATGAATTTTATAGGTGAGATAACAGGCACAGAGAAGGGAAGTGAACTGCCTAAAGTCACACAGCAAACAAGTGGCAGAACTAGAATAAAAACCCATGCCCTTCTGCCCCCCCCAGGCTCATGCTCTCACTACTGTGCCATGCTGCTTCTCGAGTATATTAAGTATGTATCCCCTGATGGGGACAGTTTATCCAAAGGTTGTCACAATTGCATATTTAGGAATGAACAATGTAATAACATTTATGGCCTCCATTCTCATTTAATGGTATATGCAAGTGAAATACAAGTCCGAGTTACCATGAAATGAGGAAGATGAAAGAAATTCACTTTACTCTTCATGAACTTCATTATTAAGCATTCTTATTTAAGGCTTATTACTAAGAGTACATATTCAGAGCTTACTATGAGTCAAACACTGAGGTTAATGCAGGATAAGCCTTTTAGAATCATTTCTTGCTGTTCACACTTGAACTTCTCAGAATCCTTCTCTGAACCCAGAAGTAAAAGCATTTTAAAACACATATCCCATAGTTAACTAGGTTTCTGTGTTCTGTTCAGTCCATACAGAAATGCTGGAACAAGTGAAATTCCTAACTCCATTTCATATCTAATTGTAATGAATCTTCTCATACTTCCCAGATCACCACATGGCACTGTACACAGAAATGCTTTGTTTGTTCCAGAATAAAGATTCCAAGAGTTAAGGGCCTAGACTGATCAAACTCTAAAATAAACAAAACAACTGCACACTATTCTATTTAAAACCAGACTACAGCTCACCACTGAAAAAAGCCAGAGGCTTCTATGGATTTCTAAGGTGTTTTTAAAACATTCTGAGCTGAGCCATTCTGTACCTACCCCCAAAATAACACAAATCAGAAGGAAAAAAACATGACTTTATCTTCACTTTGTGAAGACCTCTGCTTACCTGGCCCAGCCTCGAATCCTTTGCTTTCCACTTTCTCTTCATGGGTAGAAATGGATCAGTTGGATTTCTTGAACTCTTATTGGGTATAGAGCACTGCAGAAACCATTTGGGAAAGTACTTTATAACTGATTGAGAGAGACGTTCTTAGCTGCAAATAAAAAGGAAGGACTGATGTAGAGGTAGAAAATGGAGAATGTCAGTTAACACACGGGTGACCAATTAACAATAAAGTGGTCTTGGAATTGCAGAATCACGGAATTGCTTCACCCTTGGGCTATCTATGGTGGGGAGAAGAAGCTGCATCTCCTTTGAAATTCTCCGGAGGGTGGAGGGTATTTCAAAGGAAACTAGGACATCTAGGGCAGAGAGACTTTATGACCTGGGATTTTTTTAATCCCCGAAGAAGTATTTGGGTGCAGGACACCTCAAACCTTTCTAGTTAGCTCACTCTCTCCCCAGTGCCCTAGAGATACTTGCCCTCTTGCTCTTCTAATTGCAGCTGGCTCCTGATTGGGAAAGCCAAGCTGGGGGCAATTGGCAATCAGTTTACGTCTCTTCCGGCAGGCTGCACCATTTCCTCGCCCTCCCACACTTGAAAAAGGTGTAGAGAAAAAGCCACTTCTTTGCTCCCTAGAGATTTAGGTGCTAGGGCTGCAAAATAAGCTTTAGCCTTTTTTTTTTTGGAGTGTAGATTTACCTTTTTTTCTTTTGAGTATGTGGGGTTTTTAAAAATCAGGTTAACTAGTTATCAGCCATAAAATAACATTGTTGGTTTAGGGGGCAGAGTCCTGCCTGATAAGTGAAGGAAAATTGTGCTATCTCCTCTTGGGGGATGGAAGACTTGGCTTGAGTCGGGATGTCACCGAGAAAGGTTTGTGCAATTTTTCAACTTATATTTTAGGCCTTAACAACTGTACTTTTCTCCTGGTGGAAGCAGGGTAATAATGGAGTTGAAAACTGAAGAAACTGACAGTTTTGAACACCAGTGGCTTGATGTTTGGTTACTTGAGTATTTTGAGCAAAACTTATCTGGGTTTGAATTTTTCAGCTTTCCTTTTGTTCCACTTCCTTTTATCAATCATCACCCAATTTTGATTTTCTTGGGTTTTCTAATTTGTGTTTGTCTTATTTGATGTCCATGAGTTAAGAATAACACCACTGTTATGGGTTCATGACATAGGGACAATAGTGTTTAGACTGTGAGCCCCTTGTTGGGTAGGGATTGTCTCTTTCTGTTGCTGAATTGTATACTCTAAGCGCTTAGTACAGTGTTCTGCACTTCCTAAGTGCTCAATAAATACTACTGAATGAGTATTGGTGTTGCCTACAGTGATGGGACTGTTGGGGAAGGATGAGGTTTGGATGGGAAGATAGAGATTTGTTTTGCATTTATTTAAAGGAGAGATGCCTCGAAGGCAGGAGGTGATAAGAATTCAGGAAAGGTGTCAGGGTTGGAGATGGAGATTTTGGACTCACCTGCATAGCGTTGGTAACTAAAGCTAAGGGAATAAGTGAGTTTTCCAGGGGTGTGGGTGTAGATGGAGATTAGAAGGGGACCTAGACCTGAGCTTTGAGGGACCCCTTTACTATCAGAGGGGTAAAAGCCAGGAAAAGTCTGCTGAGAGATGAGAAGAACCAAAAAGGACAGTGTCACTGAATCCAAAGTTGAATAAAATTTCCAGGAGCAGTGGGGGGGTCTACAGTGTCAAAGGGATCTGAGAGGACTAGGATAGAGTAAGAAGCCCTCAGAGTTGGTGAGATGACTGGTTACATCAGAGAGGCCTGTTTCATTGGGGTGAAGGGGGAGGGAGCCATTTTGGAGGGGATTGAGGAGAGAAAAATGAGACCACCACTCTCTCACAAGAAGCTCACTGAGAAATGGTAGGAGGGAGATGGGAGGGAAAACTGGAGGCAGCTGTGGGCTCAAGGGGGTCTCTCTCTTTTTTTTTTTTTTTTAAGGAAGTGGATACATGAGCATATTTGAAGGCAGTGGGGAAGAAGCTTGAAGATGAGTTGAGGGGGTGAATGTTGTTAAAAGGTACAAAGGGACGGGGTAGATGGGGACAGGATGCCGGAGTTAATCTTGAGTTATTGCAGGGAATTAAGGAGTTTTGAAGAGGGTGGCTAGTGGAATGGAGAGGACAAGAGGAGATTTTTAGGAAGATGACGCCTGAAGGTTTCAATCTTGTTAAGGTCACTGGGGGAAAAATAATGGGGAGGGAGTTGGAACATCTGGCCGGGGCTGCCTTTACCTTAATAGACCCTGTGACTGCAGCATAGTATAGTGGCTGGAGCATGGGCCTGGGAGGCAGAAGGTCCTGGTTTCTAATCCCAGCTTCGTCACTCGTCTGCTGTGTGGCCTTGGGTAAGTCACGTCACTTCTCTGTGCCTCAGTTACCTCATCTGTCAAAGGGGGATTGAGACTCTGAGCCCCATGTAAGACCAAGCCGATTTATTTGTACCCGCCCCAGCCCTTAGTACCTTACCTGGCAGATAGTAAGCACAACTACCATCGTTATTACCTCAGAAGGAAAATATGGGAACAAAGACATTCTCTCAAAGGTTGTGAGCTTGTTATGGATAAGGAATGCATCTGTTGTATTCTCCAAATGGCTTCGTACAGGGCTTCACACACAATAAGTGCTTAAGAAATAAGATTAAATGAATCAAGAGACGGTGTGGCCTTGTGTAATGAGCACGGGCTGGGGAGTCAGGAGATCTGGCTTTGAGGCCCGTAATGTCTCTGGGACTCAGTTTCTTCATCTGAAAAATGGCATTAAGATAAACCACAAGCCCCCATAAGGGGCTTAACTGGAGAGAGGCAGCATGGCTCAGTGGAAGGAGCCTGGGCTTGGGAGTCAGATGTCATGGGTTTGAATCCCGGCTCTTCCATTTGTCAGCTGTGTGACTGTGGGCAAGTCAATTTACTTCTCTGTGCCTCAGTGACCTCATCTGTAAAATGGGGCTTAACTGTGAGCCTCACGTGGGACAACTTGATTACCTGATAAGCAATTCAATAATGCCGTGAGTATTGCTATGTCTTTTCCATTGTTAGCATGTTGATGGAAAGTACAGTTGAGCAGCATGATTTGCTTGATAAACTTAGACGTGTGAATCGATTAAAACGTGACTGTTGCTGTTCTTATCTCGTGATATTTCCTTAGCCTTTTCCCCAGACCCCTAGGTCTGACCTCTCAGAATCTGGAGGAACAAGTGTGAGCTTTGCTTCTAACCATCTGGCTCGTCACGTTTCCCCACATACTAAAATTGGCACGGGATAAACATGTTACCGAAAGGTCTGTGGCATTCTTTGGACTCTGGGGCAGGTGGAAGGATAGACTTGAAATCCAACTGTTGGGGTGAAGGAGAGAATCTAAATTGGCGTGTCTCAAAGCGTTAGATGGTCTGTCTGTAAAGAGTGTGTTTCTGGCAAAGCCTGCGCTACATAAAGAAAATTTAGGACACGGAGGAAAGAATTTCTGGGCTTTGCCTTCCACAGGCGAACGACGCAGCCTTTCCTCGTAGCGTGGCAGAGAATCTCATTAGGCCACTTGGTTGCTTCCACATAATCCTCTCCCTTCTTGATAAACATCGTCTATAAATGTGCTTGAGAGAGCAGATGGTGTGTTCCTGTGGTACTGTGACTTGGGTAGCTAATCGCGGGAGGCGAGAGATGGATGGGTTGTCTCCAATCGCCTCTCAGATGCATTAAGTTTTAATAGAAATAAATATGAACGATTCTCCCAAAATGAGCTCGGGGGGGAGGTGTTCGGATAAACAAACCTGTCCAGAGAGGCAATTAGCCATATGCCTACCTTTTTCCCTCACCCAGGTTTGGGAAGGTGTTGTCATTTACTGCAGATTCTAAGAGGCGAGTTGAGTGTAACTTTTTGGTCCTGGGAGATGTCAAGAAAATAAGCTCATCAGAGAAGGTAAAGGTTCCCTGAGGCTTATGTAGCACTCAAATACCATCCACTCGCTTCTGTATTGCTTTTGCACTCGGATCTGCTCCCTTTTATTCACCCCTCCCTCGGCCCCACGGCACTTAGGTACGTATCTGTAACTTTATATTAATGTCTGTCTCTCCCTCTAAACTTGTTGTGGACAGGGATCGCGGGTACCGACTCTGTTCTACCTTACTCGCCCAAGCGTTTAATACAGGGCCAGCAGTGAGTGCTCAACAAAAAATGGATCGACTGCCTCACCTGACTGCTACTGAGGCAATAATAGTATCCAATTTTACTCCACCTAAGTAGTTTTGCCCCTAAGTTCTGGTTGTTAATCAGGCAATGGTATTTGAGTGCTCAGTATATTTGATTCCAAGAAACTTTTCCTCCTTCCTCTTGCCACTTGTGCAGCTCAAATGCTCTTAAGTCCTCCCTTCCTTAAGGAGTTAAATACCTATTTTTCTCCCATCCTCCATAGACCTGGCATGCCTATCTTTAAATTCTGCTGTCTCCTATCTAATTTATTTCGGTGTCTATCTCCCTCTCGAGCTTCTAAAGTCCTTGAGGGCAGGGATTATGTCCATTGATGATATTATCCCAAGTGCTCAGTCCAGTGTTCTGGGTAGCGTAAGGGATCATTATGTCCCAGTGAGGGAATTAATGGCAAGAGTAGGGTGCTGGTACGAGTCCATAATGATGATGATGGCATTTAAGTGCTTCCTATGTACCAAGCACTGTTCTAACCCCTGGGGCAGATAGAAGGTAATGAGGTTGTCCCATGTGGGGCTCACAGTCTTCATCCCCATTTTACAGATGAGGGAACTGAGGCACAGAAGTGAAGTGGTTTGCCCAGGGTCACACAGCAGACAGGTGGTGGAGACTGGATTAGAACCCATGTCCTCTGACTCCCAAGCCCATGATCTTACTACTAAGCCACGCCGCTTCTCAGTGCTTAGTACACAGTAAGTGCTCAAATAGGATTTAATCGAATGGAAATCAAAGGACCTGAGTTCTCATCCCTCCTCTGACCCAGACCGCTGTTTGACTTCAGCCAAGTTATTTGACTTTGATACTCCTCCATCTCCTCACCTGTGAAATGGGGTTGATAAAAGCGGCCTCTCAGTAATGTTGGCAAAGACAAAAATGAGCTCAAAGCACTTCTCCTCCAAGAGGCGTTTCCCAAATAAGCCCTCCTTTTCTCTTCTCCGATCCCCGACTTTACCATTACACTTGGATCGGCACCCTTTATTCATCCCACCCTTGGCCCTACTGCATTTAGGTACATGTTACGTATTGGTAATTTTTAATAATGCCCATCTCCTCCTCTAAACTGTAAGCTACTGGTGGGCAGGGAACTTGTCTGCCAACTGTGTTGCTTTGTGTTCTCCCAGCTGCTCAGTACAATGACTGCACACAATGAGCGCTCAGTAAATACGGGACAGAACAAATCCAATGTGTGTTTTCATGGTTACCTCATTGTATCCCCAACTGAGGCAGGAACTTGGGGTACCACTCTGGTTTTGCCGATAAGGTCAGTTTCCTTGCTGTTGCTCAGTGCCGATGGATTGATGGTATTGATGACGCACCTGTGTGGAGGACCCCGTTCAGACCTTGAGGAGGGCATACGTTGAAGGCAGTAGACACCATCTTTACCGTTGAAGTAATTTCAAATCAACTGAGTTAAATGGACAACTGAATCCATGGAGGGAAGTCGCTGTAGAGTGGGTGAGTGCGTAATGAACCGGATATGGATAGTTTTGCCAGAAGCACCTGTGTGGTTGGTATCTGGGGGCGGCGGAGGGGTGTGTGATATCAGCGTGAACCCCAAGTTCAGTTTCTGAAACCCCTGTTGAGTCACAGGTGTGCTGCTTGGGATTTTTTTTTTTGTTTGGAAATTGGACCCATCTCAAGATGCCTCTGCTTCCACCTGCCTCATCCGAGCAGACGTACTCAAAGAGAGGAAATTTGAAAGGCTGAATGCTTAGCGAAAGGATGAAAAGAAACATCTAAAAAAAAAGCTTAATTTTTTTTTTTTAAGCACAGCTACCCTTCTTTGCATCTGAATGATGAGGCTTCTTGCCTTATTCCTAGCGCCGTGATTACGATTACGACCACATTCCTAAGTAACCACATGGAGGCTTTTGTGTCTGGAATGGGCAAGCAGCCAATTTGATCATGAAAGTGGAAGAAAATGAGATTCTAAGTCTCCCCATGACTTTGCGTGGTCCATTTCCGCTGCCCGCTGAGAGACTGGCTGTGAGTTGATGTGTGGGAGATGTGGAATTAGGAGATGAGGCAGTTTTTTTGTTTTTTTGAAAAGCCACAGTTTTTGGTTATTTGGTTTTTTTTTTTAATCCCACCTCCTCCCTAACTTCTTCAACTGTGTCCACCCATTTAGCTCATCTATTTTTGACAATCAGTGATATTTATTGAGTGCTTTCTCTGTGCAGAACACTTTTCTAGGCGCTTGGGCGAGTACGATGCAAAAGAATTAGCAGACATGTTCCAGGCCCATAAGGAGCTAACAGTCTGGAAGGGGGAGACAGACATTAATGTGAATAAAGAAGTAATTTATAATACTTCAAAATATGTACGTAAGTGCTGTGGGGTGGAGGTGAATATCAAATAGGAACATGCTCTCAGTACCTCCCACTTCTTTTTCTTTCTACACAGATCCTTTAGGTGCCTTCTACTGTTTGGAATCCCTCCCACTTCATTTTTAATTGCTCAGTCAGTGGTATTTATTGAGTGCTTATTGAGGGTAGAGTAGTATATTAAGTCCTTGGGTGAGTTTAATCCAACTCTTGATAAATAAATTCCCTGGGAGTTTACAGTCCAGAGGAGGGAGAAGGACATGAAAATAAATTAGAGAGGGGAAACTGGGGAGTGTAGGGATATGTGCACGAAAGCTAGGGTTGGGGTGAATATAAAGTGTTTAAGGAGTAGTAGTAACGATAATAGTTGTGGTATTTACGTGCCTACTAAATGCTAGGCACTGAACTAAGTAAATCGGGTTGAACACTGTGCTGTTAGAAGTTTAATCCCCATTTTACAGATGCAGTAACCGAGGCACAGAGAAGTGAAGTGACTTGCCCAAGGTCACACAGCAGGCACCTGGCGGAGCTGGGATTAGAACCCGCATCCCTCTGATTCCAAGGGTTATACTCTATCCAAGTGAGATAGGAGATGAAGAATGGAGGGTAAATAGGGGGAATAAGGATTTAAAGAATAAAAATGAACCTCCCGATTAGTGGTTGATAATCAACCGGGAGAGACGGGAAGGGGAGAAGTAAAGACAGTCGTGAAGGGCGCCTTCTTGACAAGATTCTGCTTGACCTAATAATCCTCCCCAAGTCACCATTTCATTCAGGTGTATTTTTTTGAGCTCTTAATGGGTGCAAAGCACTGTACTAAGCACTTGGGAGAGTACCATATAACACAATCCCTGCCGACAAGCTTACAGTCTAACTCCCCCTTGATGGTCAGTCGTGGGCCTGAGGGAAAAGCCAAGTCATCTAGCCCAGAGCTAACCCATTAACTTATATCAAGCGAGTCAACTCTGAGCCTCAGTTTCTCCCCCTGTAAAATGGGGCAAGAGCATTTTTAGTCTACAGTGATGGTGGGGGGGGAAAAAACAATGATCTTGGGGCGGTAGGAGGAAGGGCTCGGGGAATTCTCAGGGGACGTGGTAGGTTCCTGTTCTGAATCCCGCGTCAACTCGATTTGCTTGTGTTCTCCCCAGCGCTTAGTAGAGTGTCTGGCGCAAAGTGCTGAACAAATACCATCACGATCCTTTTGCAGATATAGACTACAGCAGAACTGAGGACATGGGCCCTACGGCAAGGATAATATTGAGTCCTTTAAACCGGCAATCTCCGCTGTTGGGTTATGAGCCACCCGACCTGGGAGAAAACCTGTATCCAGGAAATCCCTGATGCGGCAGTTGGAGAGGTTTATTGATGCAGCTGAATTTGATAGACCCTCAGAGGAACAGGGAAAAGTTTGCTTCCAGAGAGACGATTTATTACAGGAGGGTTACGGTTTTCAATCTGTTGAAGAAAGCCGTGATGACCCAAGGCTTTGGGTAATACTTGAGCAGATGTGGGTAGTTTTCTCCGCAGTGCTTCCCTGGACTATCCAGGAATCGAGATAAAGTAATCCGTCGTCCATGGGAACAAGGAACTTGGCCCTGTTAAACTCTTGATGGGAGGGAACACTGAAAGTCTTGATTATGATGGATGAATTGATTATCTGGTATCGACCCCAGTGAGTGCCACCTGGTAAATGCTTAAAAAAGGAATTATTATTAGTGGTGGCTAGGCTAAAACAATTCCATCTGAACTTTGATCTTTGTGGAAAGTGTTGAAATAGACTAATGTGGCCTAGTGGAAACTCCAGGGGCTTGGGAGGTAGAGGACCCGGGTTCTAATCCTGCCTCTGCCACTTGATTGCCGTGGAAACTCGGGCAAGTCCTTTGATTTGAGTTAGCCTTTCTAAAAATGAGGATTTAATACCTCCTCTTCATCCTTCTTAAGCCGTGAGCCCTGGTGGGACAGGGTTGGTGTCTGGCGTGATTATCTTATGTCTGGAACAGTGATTATTAAAGTGTGGGGAGCACAGTAAGCATTTAACAAATATTAGTCACTGGTGTTTTCTGAGTACTTACTGTGTGCAGAGCACTGTTCTAAGCACTTAGTACAGTGTGATTTTGGTAGACAAGTTACCTGCTCACAAGGAATTTACAGTCTAGAGGGAGAGACAGATATGGGAAGAATTACTGCAGATGATAATGTAATGTTGGTATTAAGCGCTTACTATGTGCAGAACCCTGTTCTAAGCACTGGGGGAGATACAGGGTCATCAGGTTGTCCCACGTGAGGCTCAGTCTTAAAACCCATTTGACAAATGAGGTAACTGAGGCTCAGAGAAGTGAAGTGACTCGCCCACAGTCACGCAGCTGCCAAGTGGCAGAGCTGGGATTTGAACCCATGACCTCTGACTCCCGAGCCCGGGCTCTTTCCGCTGAGCCACGCTGCTTCCCAATGTATATCATGTATATCACGTACATGGATATCTACATTCCCATGTAGACATGTATATCATATTTTATGTCGTGATCTCCCACGTGCTTAGTACGGTGCTCTGCACGTGGTAAGTGCTGAATAAGTATGATCTGTACATAAATGTTCAAGATGGGGTGAATACCAAGTGCCCAAAAAGTATAGATTGAAGGGCAGAGCAGATGCAGGTCTTTTCCATCGCTGTAGACGACAACGCTGTTCTCCCTGTTTCACAACCTTGGCGTTGTCCTGAACTCCTCTCTCTGATTCCACCCACACAGTTATACAACCCGTCACCACATCCAGCCGCTTGTACATTCACAGCACTGCTAAAATCCACTCTTTCCTTTCCACCCAAACTGCTAACGTGCTGATCCAGACACTTATTCTATCCCGCCTCGACTACTTGATCTGCCTCCTCGATGAGCTCCCGGCCTCCTGTCCCTCCCCACTTAAATCCATACTTCACACTGCCGCGCGGACCTCGTTTCAAGAAGAACATTCGGTCCACGTCTCTCCGCTCCTCGAGAACCTGCAGTGACTGCCCATTCACCTGCGAACTCCTTACCCTCGGATTTAAAGCTCTCGGTCAGCTCACCCCATCCTATCGCACCTCACTGATCTTCTATTACAGTTTGGGATATGAATTCACTCCTTTAGTGCCAGCTTATTCACCGTTCTGCGGCATTGTGTATTTCTCCACCGAACCCTTTCCCTATCCTGGAATTCCCTCCTCTTTCCCTCCTCTTCCACGTAGGGCAGAACACCACTCTCCGCCTTCAGAGCACTACTCGGGTCACAGGGCGTAGTGGATAGGGCACGGGCTTGGGGGTCAGAAGATCATCAATTCTAATCCTGGCTCAGTCTCTTGCCTTGTGGGTGAGCTTGGGCAAGTCACCCGACTTCTCTGGGCCTCAGTTACCTCATCTGTAAAATGGGGATTAAAACCGTGAGCCCCGTCTGGGAAAAGGACGGTTTCCAACCCCATTTGCTTGTTTTTATCCTAGTGTTCAGTACAGTAATTGGCACACAGTAAATGCTCAACAAATACCACTCTGATTATTATTTCCAAGAGGCCTTTCCTGATTAAGCCTTCTTTTCCCCAGCTTGCTCTCCATTGCATGTCTAATTTTAATATCTATGGTATTTGTTAAGCACTTGGTGCCAAGCACTATAATCATTAGACTAGATGTGAGAGAATCAGGCCGGGCACAGTCCTTGTCCCACCTGGGGCTCCCAGCCAAAGAGGGAGGTAGAACAGGTATTTTTTTCCCTCATTTTACGGATGAGGAAATGGAGACCCAGAAAAGTCAAGTGACTTGTCAAAGGTCACACAGGAGGCAGGTATCGGAGGTCAAATTAGAACCCGGCACGTCTGACTATCAGACCTGACTTATTTCTGTTGCATTGTATTCGTGTTAACATCTTAGAACTGAGAATCTTAGTATCATCACAAAGGAATTTTTTTTCTCCTCTCAATTTCTATTCTGAGGAAGAGGATCTGGGTAACCCTGCTTAACAACATCAGTACATGCCATGACGCCATTTAAGACTGCAACCTTCCATCTGTCCAGCTAGCTTTTTTTCCCTGCTCTCTCCAGATCATACTCCCGATAAAGAGACGGACTTGAAGCATGACCAAGTCTATTGTGACTTTCCGACAATAAAACTGTAGGAGACTTTTTATTTTTGCTCAAAGGAAGCGTTCAGATCAGGCTGTTTTTATATTCATTCTATCGTGTTTATTTAGTACTCGGTGCAGAGCACTGTACTAAGTGCTTGGAAAGTACAATTTGGCAACAGACACAATCCCTACCGACAATGGGCTTACAATCTAGAAGGGGGGAGACAGACGACAAAACAAGTAGACAGGCATCAATAGCATCGAAACAGAATTATAGGTATAGACACATCATTAATAAAATAGAATGATAAATATGTACTTACAGACGCAAGTGCTATGGGGTGTGGAGGGAAGGGTAGAACGGAGGAAGGGAGTCGGGGCGATGGGGAGGAGGAGCAGAGGAAAAGGGGGGCTCAATCTGGGAAGACCTCCTGGAGGAGATGAGCTCTCAGGACTTGGAAGAGGGGAAGTGAGCTAGTTTAGCAGATGTGAGGAGGGAGGGCATTCCGGGCCAGAGGTAGGTCAAACCATCTCATAAATTTCAATCAGGCATATCTACTCTCCTCGTATCCTTCCTTGGTTTCAATAGTTAGTCAAAATGTCCTTATAGTAATCTTCATCTTTGTCCTCCAAAATAACTGAATAGAAGAGGTAGAGGGAAGAAAATTTCTCTCTCCATCTCTTTACTCTGTATATTCATAGCTCCACTTAGCTCCCGGCTTTGTTCTTCGTTGGACAAATAAAAAAGACCAAGCCTTTCTGTCAACTAAGCCCTTAACATTGGAGACGAACATTCGAGGATAATTAGCTTCTGTTTGGCTCCTCTGTTCCCAGAGCTTTAAGTTTGAAATTCATCTTCATTTTGATATTACTTTGCTCAAATAATACTTAATTAGTTTAGCTGTAGACCGAACGATCGACTCCTAGAAAGCTGAATGGTGATGTCTTTTTTTTTTTTTTTTTAAGACAGCTTACATTAAGAGCAAGTCTAATGTTATAGTTTGGTTTTGACTGCTCTTTGCTGTTCATTGAGATGATCTCTGAAGCTTTGGAGACAGTATTATTTCATAAGGGAGTATGCCCGTTTAATTTCATCAGGCACTTGACAGATATTGGAGACGTAAGACCGTCTCAGGAAAAAAGCTATTCTTTTCCACCCAGAAGCAGCATGGCCTACTGGAAAGAGCCCTGGCCTGGGAATCCAAGGACGTGCCAGGTTCTAAGCGCCGGGAAAGATACAAGATTTGAAGCGGCGTGGCTCAGTGGAAAGAGCCTGGGCTTCGGAGTCGGGGATCGTGGGTTCGACTCCCATGCTCTGCCCCTTGTCAGCTGTGTGACTGTGGGCAAGTCACTTTTCTGGGCCTCAGTTACCTCATCTGTAAAACGGGGATTAACTGTGAGCCTCACGTGGGACAACCTGATTACCCTGTATCTACCCCAGTGCTTAGAACAGTGCTCTGCACCTAGTAAGCACTTAAATACCAACATTATTATCATTGTTATTATTACAAGGTCATCAGGTTGGACACAGTCCATGTCCCACGTGGGCCACGTGGGTCTTTATCTTCCCTTTACAAATGAGATAACTGAAGCACAGATAAATTTAAATAACTTCCCGAGGTCACACAGGTGGTGGAGCTCCGATTAGAAACCAGGTCCTTCTGACTCCCAAGCCTGTGCTCTAGCCACTAGACCACTACAGTAGGTGCTCAAGAAATACTGTTGTTGTTGATGAAATCTGATTTGCTGCCTCAATTTCCCAGGTTGGAAAAACCCCCAGCCCAGAAATGAAATGTAGTTGTAATTCTTCTTCGTGGGATGGATGATTTATCTGGTCTCCATCAATAAAAAAAAAAAACACCAACAAAGCACATATCCAGCATCTCCTCAGAGGAAATGATCCTAAACAGGGGAGATGGGTGAACTGAAATTGTTCTAGGCTTTACAGCTCCTAAATTCCTTCTAACCATCTCAGGGTGTCAAGAAAGCACAAATATCAGATTTGAAAGGAGAATATTTTCAGGAGAAAACAAGACCAGTGGGCATTCATAGAAAGTTCAAATGTTAAAAACCATCCAAATCCCATCACACCGTACTAAGCGCTTGGGAGGGTACAGAGAAGCCACGTGGCTCAGTGGAAAGAGCCCGGCTTGGGAGTCGGAGGTCATGGGTTCGATTCCCGGCTCTGCCACCTGTCAGCTGTGTGACTGTGGGCAAGTCACTTCACTTCTCTGTGCCTCAGTGACCTCATCTGTAAAATGGGGATGAAGACTGTGAGCTTCACATGGGACAACCTGATGACCTTGTATCTACCCCAGCGCTTAGAACAGCGCTTGGCACATAGCGCTTAACAAATACCAACATTATTATGACAATATAGCAATAAACAGACTGAATGACTGTGCACAATTAGCTTAGCGCGTTGAGCCGACTTGTGTAGGTGCCAGGTTGAAGCAAAATAGCTGCTCAACACTTTCTTAGCCAAATGGGCTAATGTCTCTGGTGCTGTCCCTGAGGTGGTGCAAAGAAGTTGATCATATAAAACTCCTCCGTACATTGGGGTGATGAAGTAAAGTGGATAGAAAACTGACGGCAGACGTTCGTAAGGCTGATTTTCAGTAGGGGTATATTGTAAGCGCTTACTACGCGACAAGCGCTGTTCAAAGTGCTGTTGTAAATAGAAGTGAATTATGTTGGGAAGCGTCCCTGCCCCACGTGGGGCTCACACTCTCTATCCCCCTTTTACAGATTAGGTAACTGAGGTTCAGACAACTGAAATGACTTGCCCAAGTTCACCCAGCAGATAGGAGGCGGAGCAAGGTTTGGAAAGGTTTGCCCTAGAATGAAGAATGGCCACATTTTCTAGTGAGCAACTGCTGCTTAAAAGTGCAAAGGCTGTGTTGGTATGGGAGTGTCGTCGATCTGAAGATTTGACTGGGGAGTAAGGAAAGGTAAAAACCTACCGAAAGAGTTTGGAAGGAGAGTCCAAAATGACCCTTTGCAGAATATCTCTGCAGAACAACTAGTTGACAAAATAGATACCTTTCCCCTCGGGCTAAGTGGTGAGATTGCGAACCCGTTGACAGTGTGAGGATACCAAGATGGCCCCCGCTTCACTGTTACCCACAGTGCCTTTCGCTCTTTGGTCAATCAGTCGATCGTCTTTATCGAGCACTAACTGTGCGCAGAGTAATAGGCGCTTGGGAGAGTACACAGTAAGTAACAGAGTTTGTAGACCCATTCCTTGCCAACAGTGAGCTTAATCAATCGTATTTGAGTGCTTATTGGTGGCAGAAGTCTCGTACTAAGCGCTCGGTAGGGTATGTTAGAACAGTTGGTGTAAGCACATTCCCTGGCTACGGCGAGCGTAAGATCCAGAGAGAGATAATTAAGCTTTTGCTTCCTTGTGTGAGGAATCTCTCCTGCCCATTCAGTTCGTTTTCCCCATTTCTGCTCACTGTGGGCATTTATAGGGGTTTCCTGCTGACATCTTTTTGTCCTTTCGTCAATCCCATCTGCAGCCTGTGCGCTCTCCTCATATCTCCGGTGCTGAGAACTATTTCGCTCTTAACGGTGCGTCATTCTCTCCTCCTGAAATCTCCAATTACCTTTGGTACACCCTCGAAAAACAATAAGTTCATTAGGTGAATTTCCCCTTGAGCCCACTGCAGCTTGCATGGTTTATTTACAGTGAATTTTCATTAAAGATGCTATGAGCACTCGAGGATTGGAATGCAAACCGTGCCACTGCTGCAGAACGAAGATCTCACTGTAAACAGAATTTTGTTAATGACTGGAAAGAGCTAATGGAAGAATGGATCTTGTTTTTTCTTAATCCGTGGCTATTTTCACCTCCTCCTAGAGTAAGGGAAGATGTCATGTAGGATGACCTTTTTTTTTGCTTCACTCTCTCCTTTTTTAGGAAGATGTGTTAATTAGCATATATCTCACTGTGCAATTCGGGGAGGCTTTTCACGTGTTCCTGAACAAGTTTAGCGACACTTTGTGTTGCTTTGGATGGATGAACTCATTCAACAGGAAGGGAAATGAAGAATTATTGCAACTGTTGAGAGGTGCAGGATTTTACCTTGACAGAATCTGAGATCGTGTGTATAGTCAGCCAACAATCTACGGAGGTTGTAGAAATAAATATCCGTAGCCCCGGTAGCTTATTCTGGTCACTTGTAGCAACAATCCAGTATTGGAACCCAAAATGGACATAGATTTTTCCAGCTTGATGTGACAGCAAAAACTGACATCATCAGAGGCCACCCTACACCCTCCAACATCTTGGGGAATTGTACAAAATTTAAGACCGAGTCAACGCCCAGGAATAAACTTCTTTGAAATCTAGCTCCAAACTCCTCCTACCGCAAAATTAAATCTCCCGACATTATTTAAAAACGTGTGGAGTGGTTAGAATCTCATTTCTCATTGTACGAAGAAGAGATAAAAGTTCTCCTTTACCTATATCACCGTCTGCATACAGAAAGCCAGTAAATTAACCGTAGACGGAATAATAAACAACATCGGTGGGTAATTGAGTGTGGATTTCTAGTTCGTTTCTTTTATTGGGCTCTCTTGGAATAATTTAAGAGATCTGCACCTGATTAAATATGAGAAATGGCATGCTGTGTAACCTGTACCTCAGTTGCTTCATCTGTAAAATGGGGGTGAAGACGGTGTCCAACCTGACTAGCTTGTGTCTACCCCAGTGCTTACGACAGTGCCTGGCACCCAGCAAGCGCTTAATAAATACCATTTTAAAAAAACAAAACAAGCAATTTATAAATACTTGGAAAGCTTAACAAATAAAGATCTCATTGATGTACTAAGCGCTTAAATGCCGTAACAAAAAAAAATGGCGGTCAAACATCTGCTAGGCCATAAGGAAAGATGAATTGGCACAAATTTACCTGGGATATAAACTTCATAATATTCCTGTATGTTTTCTGGAACGGAGGTGTGGCGATCATTTATAATCTGTAACGATGACATTTATTAAGTGCTTCCTAGATGCTAAGTCCTGGAATAGGCATAAGGATATATCTGTGACAGACCGTCCGCTCTTGCTCGGCGATTGGGTCCAACCGGATTTGTCTTCTATCCACCCCAGGGTTTAGATCAGAGCTTAGCACGTGGCAAGTCATTCATTCATTCAATAGTATTTATTGAGCGCTTACTATGTGCAGAGCACTGTACTAAGTGCTTGGAATGTACAAATCGGTAACAGAGACAGTCCCTGCCCTTTGACGGGCTTACAATCTAATCGGGGGAGACGGACAGACGAGAACAATGGAAATAAATAGAGTCAAGGAGATGAACATATTAAAAACAATAGCAAATAAATAGAATTAAGGCGATGTACATTTAATTAATAAAATAGGGTAATGAAATAAATAACGAATGCCTTTATATCCGTGAGATCAGACACGGCCCGTATCTCACAGAAGACTCAGACTGTCTGCTCCTCATTATACAGCCGAGGCGGGCCAGAGAGTTGACGTGACTCGTACAGCCGGAGCACGGCAGTGGTGGGACTTGAACTCTTGTCTATCGGGTCCCAAACCTCTGTTCTTCCCACTGGGCCACCCTGCCTCCTTTGACCGAAGGACCTGTTAATCCACCAGAATCTATTTTCAGAAAGGAGACTCTCCAGTCTCAATCTAGCAGGAAATAGTGGGTTTTTTTCCCCTTTAGAAGGGCCCCGAGAAGGAGACGCATCCGCTCGATGAAAAATTATCCCCGAACCTAGGGGTGAGGAGATCCAGCAAATTATAGGGCTGCTTTGCCAAAGTTCTTGATTCTGTGTGCATATATTAATGACGTGAGTTTCCAATTCAAGAGCGGTTTGCCTCTGACGACCCTCATGCTCGGAGACGGTTTCCTTATGTTAGACTGATTTTTCTTTATCAATGACTTGCTTAGAATAAATTAGCACGAGACGCAGTGTGGGCTAGCGGAAAAAGCACGGGCCTGGGAGTCGGAGGAGCAGGATTCTAATCCCGGTTTGGCCACGGCTTGCTGCGCGACCTCGGACAACACGTTGTCTCAAACGTTCTCCTTCCGCCTCAGACTGTGAGCTCTTTGGGGGACCCGGATTATGTCCAACCTGATCTTGTTTCTACCCCAGTGCTTAGTACAGTGCTTGACACACAGCAGTAAAATACCATTTTCATCATCAGTAAACAAGTTGGACCCTATTAGTTGAGCACTGTAACCAAGCACTTGGGAGTGTACAGTGTAACAGAATTGGTCGACAGGTTCCCTGCTCAACAAATGGTATTTACCAACAGCCGACTAGAAGGGATGTCATGGGTTCGAATCCCAGCTCGGCCACTTGTCAGCTGTGTGACTGTGGGCGAGTCGCTTCACTTCTCGGTGCTTCACTTCCCTCATCTGTAAAATGGGGATTGAGACCGTGAGCCCCACGTGGGACAACTTGATTCCCCTGTGTCTACCCCAGCGCTTAGAACAGTGCTCGGCACATAGTAAGCGCTTAACAAATAGAAAAAAGGGACTGTGCTAGGCGCTTGGGAAGTGAAACGGAATTAGTAAGCTGGATGGCTGCCGTCGAGAAGCCTAGGGTAGCGATGGCCACAGAAGTTGCCTTCTGATGTGCTCGGTTTAGTGAAGATCCTTCCGACTTGGGCCACTAAAGGGAAAAGCTGCAATGGGACTGCTTCAGCTGTTCCTTTTGGCTACTTAATTACTTGATGCCATTCATGAGAGGAAGGATTCTTAAGCCCTCTGAGGGCGGGAAAGGGGTCTACTGATGCTAAAAATATCCCCCCGCTTCACTATCACCACCCCCACTACCTTCGTTGCTCTCTGGAGCTCTACGTGGTAAGCCAGACAGAGATTGTGTCAACCGACTGGGTTGAACTCTTAGCAGGCATTCAGTCTGCTGCTCTGTAAGCGATTTATCACGGATATTTACTGAGTGCTTGCTGTTTGCAGAGCACTGTTCTACGCACTTGGGAGAAGACAGTAGAAGAAAGGCAAGAAGACACTTGCCCTACACTGAAGAAGTTTAAGCATCCTCGAATGCTATGGATTGAATTTTTTTTTTCCCTTTGGTTTAGAAGGTCCACTCCTTTATCCCTGCAACTCTAAACTCTCCTGGGTAGCTCTCTGCTTGGGTAACAAGGTCTTCTATTGTTCCGATACGGATATGGTTCCCGTCCTTAAAATGAATACCAGGTGCGCTGTCCCCCAAATACCAAAAGTGTAAAAGCAGAATGGCCTAGTGGATAGAGCGTGGGCTGGGGATTCAGAAGGACTTGAGTTCTAGTATGGGCACTTGTGTGACCTTGGACGAGTCACTTCACTTCTCTGTACCTCAGTTCCCTCCCGTGGGACGTTGACTCTGTCCAACCCGACTGGCTTTATCTACCTCGGCGCTTAGTACGGTGCCAGGAACGTAGTAAGTGCTTTACAGATTCCACTGAAGAAAAGTCGGACTGATAGACATCATCTCCATGTGGGTTTTGTCCCAATTCCAGATATTCATCCGGTTCCCCGACCTTCAGACCCGAGTGGACTCCGGCTTCTCCACGTTGAGACCTCACCGCCGTCGTATTGACAGGTGCCTGTCATCCCTCTCCCCTCCCATCGCGTATCTCTAGGTTGGAAATTCTGCTCCGACTGTCCTCGATCCATCTTGGCGAAAGGATTTCTGTCGTCTTCGTAGTCTCTTTGGTTAGGTTGGGGTCTTAATGAGGCATCTTAATCACGTCTCAATTGGAAGCATCTGCAAACTTTATTAACCTGTTGTTTCCTCCCTCTTTAAAGCCCCTAATGAGGCTATTAAACTTTACTTGATTTCACACGCACCCCTTAAGCATCCATCTGGAGTCATCGTTCAAACAGGCTGTGTTGTCACTCATTATTACTGCTTATTTTTTTTTCTTTTGCCGGTTTCCTTGTTTTCAGCCCGAGATAATGGGTATTGCTCTTGCTAGCTGAGCCCGTTGGAGATGTGATTTAGTTTCTCCAAGCAAAGGTGATTGCCTTTCCTCCACTGACAGTGGGGTATGGATGTTTGGCTTGCATTGGACAAGCGCTTAATAAAGGGATCTGCACTCAGGCGCTTAGTAAGAAGCGGTGATGTGTTCGGTACATGGGAATAATAATAATAAATAATGGTATTTAGGTGCTTACTATGTGCAGAACACTGTTGTAAGCGCTGGGGGAGATACAGGGTCATCGGGTTGTCCCACGTGAGGCTCACAGTCTTCGTCCCCATGTTACAGATAAGGAAACTGAGGCACAGAGAAGCAAAGTGACTTGCCCACAGTCACACAGCTGACGAGTGGCAGAGTCGGGAGTCGAACCCATGACCTCTGACTCCCAAGCCCGAGCTCTTTCCAGTGAGCCACGCTGCTTCCCATAATTAATAGTGGTATTTCTGAAGTGCTCACTACGTGCAAAGCACTGTTCCAAGCGCTGCGGGGGATACGAGGCGATCAGGTTGTCCCACGTGGGGCTCACCGTTTTTAATCCCCGTTTTACAGATGAGGTGACTGAGGCACAGAGAAGTGAAGTGACTTGCCCAAAGTCACACAGCTGGCAAGCGGCGGAGTTGGAATTCGAACCCATCACCCCTGACTCCCAAGCCCGGGCTCTTTCCACTGAGCCACGCTGCTTCTCTGCTGAGATCATGGCATTTCTTTGGAGCAAGGGGAGGGAAGAGGAAGGTGAAATGAGGGAATCTGGGATTCCGTCCGAAGGAGCGTGGCTTTGTGGCAAGAACACGGGCCTGGGAGTCAGTGGACCTGAGTTCTAATCCCAACTCTGCCACTTAGCAGCTGTGTAACCTTGGGCAAGTCGCTTAACTTCTCTGAGGAACCGAGGCTAGATGAGACCGGAGGCCCGTCAGTTGGACAGGGATTGTTTCCATCTGTTGCCGAATTGTCCATTCCAAGCCCTTAGTACAGTGCTCTGCACATAGTAAGCGCTCAATAAATACTATTGAATGACTAAAGGGGGATTCATTGCCTCCTCTCCATCCTTTTCAGATCGTAAACCCCAAGTGGAACCTAATTATCTCGCATCTACTCCAGTGCTTAGTATAGCGCTTGGCAGACAGTAAATGCCTACAGATTTTAATTATTATTTTTTATTGTTCGCCACTCTATTCCCCGAGCGTTCACTTCAGCGCCGCTGCTTGTGATGAAGGATCAGGAGTCTTCAGTGTGGAAAGGTTTTAATTAGGGGACTGGGGTTTTGCGGGGGGGGGGGATATGAGGAGCATCTATCTTCAGTTGATAGCTTGATTCCTCCCCTGTGAGAAGACAGCCATCTTAAGGATATCAGTGTCTTGCTTAGAGACACTGGTCTTCTCCAAATAGAATGGAGTTTCTTATTATCTCTTTCCTCAGACCGGGTTTGATACGGGAGAAGCAGATGAAGTTACTTCGTATCGGTCCCCAGCGTTTAGCGCGGTCCCTGGCGTGGAGCGAGAGCTTAACGAATACCACTCGTAATCTCATAATGAATTGGGTACTTGAACGTTTATGCTAAGCACTGGGGTAGGTAAAATTTAAATAAGATGATAGACAGTGCCTGGTTAATAGATTCACAGTCTAAGAGAAAAAATATCAGACCCTATTTTGTACATTAGGAAACCGAGGCCCAGTGAAGTAATTGATCGAGCACTGGTCTTGAGGGAGTGCTTACTGCGTACAAAGAACTCCGCTAAGCACTGGGGAGAGGAAAACGCAACCAGGTTGGTGGCCAACTTCCCTACCCACAATTTTCAATCATCTTTATTGAGCACTTACGGTGTGCAGAGCACTGGACTAAGCACTTGGGACAGTACAATATAGTGGACACGCTTCCTGATGACAGCGAGCTTACAGTCCAGCGGGGGAGACGGACCTTAACACAAATAAAATAACATATGTACACGAGTGCTGTGGGGCTGGGAGAGAGTCGGCAAAGAATATGAAGATGGGAATCAGACGCGGCTCTCGTCCCTTGGAGTGACAGTGGAAGAGAATGACTTATCCAGGGTCACGCAGCAGACGAGTGGCAGAACCAGGATTGGAATTCAGGGCCTCTGAAGCCCAGTCCTACGGAATTTTGTCTCTAAGGCCTCCAGGGATTTTATTTACCACTAAGCCTCCTCCACTTGTCTGCCGTGAGAACTCGGGCAAGTCATTTTACTTCGCTGGGCCTCCGTTCCCTCATCCGTAAAATGGAGATTGAGACTGGGACTCACAGTCCCACATGGGACAGGGACCGTGTCCAACCTGATTTGCTTCTAACCACCCTAGCGCTTAGTATGGTGCCTGGAACTTTAGTAAGTGGAACAAATACCAGAATTATTGATCTACCTTTTCGGGGAGCAAGCGCGCTTAAGCGTGCAGGGGCGGCCCGGGCCGGCGGAGAGCAGGCGGAGCCCGGAATGGCGGATGAGCCCGGCCTCGGTGTCAAGCTGACCTTGGACTCCCGATGGACGGAAAGAGGAGGCGCCGCGACTGGACTCCCGTCCCGCGTCTCTGACGGGTTTCCTCAACGTCCTTGTCAGTTGATGTAAATTGCTTTCTGGAACGAGCCCAGAGGAGTAATAGCGAGCTTAAGGATTTCGTTTCCTATTACGGTCGACTTAGCCTCTGACGGCGGAGGAAACAACCTAATTCTTAGACACGAGAAAGGACCCGCTTAATTTTTGGACAGCCAGCAGGGCCCGAGAGGAGACGGGGAAGCGGTCTCCGCAAGTGGCGTTCTCAACGGGAGCTCTCATCTCTCGGCCTCGCCGTCACCCACGCTTAGGCTCAAGCCAACCCCGCCGAGGTCCGGACCTGAGGAGAACTTCATCTGTCAGCTGTTCAACCTTCCGCTGCCGTTTCCGCTGACTCTGAGGCTAGTGCAAAGAGCGTGGGCCTGCAAGGCAGAGAGACCTGGGTTCTAATCCCGCCACTTCCATTTGCCTGCAGTGGTGCCTTGGGCAAGTTGTTAATGTTATGGTGTTCCGTTCAACACTTACGATGTGCTGTATTAAGTACTGACGCAGATAGAAGCTAAGCATGTTGGACGCGTTCCCTGTCCCACGAGGGGCTCGTAGTCTCGATCCCCACTTTGACAGATGAGGGAACTGAGGCACAGTTAAGTGACTTACCCAGTGTCACACAGCAGACCAGTGCCAGAACCAGGATTAGAACCTGTAACCTTCCGACTCCCGGGCCCGGGCTCTATCCCCTGCTCCGTG
The DNA here is from genome assembly GCF_004115215.2 of Ornithorhynchus anatinus. Lineage (NCBI taxonomy): Eukaryota > Metazoa > Chordata > Mammalia > Monotremata > Ornithorhynchidae > Ornithorhynchus > Ornithorhynchus anatinus. The sequence goes on along the minus strand of NC_041744.1, from coordinate 19,416,478 downwards.
CCGCTTCTGAGTTCTTTAACTTGCCTGGGCCTCAACTTTCTCATTTGTGAAATGGGGATTCGGGACCTGCCTTCCCTCCCACTTTGACTTTGAGCCCCATGTCAGATAGGGACTGTGTCCAACCTGATGATCTTGTATCTACCCGAACGCTTAGTACAGTGTTTGACACAAGGTAAGAGTGAACACATCCCACTATAATGATGATCTCACAATCGTGATGTTTGGGTCATTCTAGTTGTCACTTGAAAGTTTAAGTGTCAGGTGACGTAAACGGGTGAGCTTCCCCCCCCCCGCCCCCCCGATTAGACTGTAAGCCCTTCAGTGGGCAGGGATTGTCTCTATCTGTTGCCGGATTGTCCGTTCCGAGCGCTCAGTACAGTGCTCTGCACATAGTAAGTGCTCAATAGGTACTAAAGAGGAATAAAGAGGAGCACAGTCAGCCAGTGGTATTTCTTGAGCGCTCACTATGTGCAGAGCACTGTAGTAAGAGCGAGGGAGAATTAGCAGACACGTTCTCTATGCATTCTATTGTGCTTTCCCAATCAGTGCTCTGCACCCAGTAAGTGCTCAACCGTCTGATCTCTACCTCCAGTTCCGGCCAGATTCCAGCATCTGTTCCAGTTTAAAAGAAGAGACGGTATATTGTGTTTGAGGCTTTGTGGCAAATGTTCTCATTTGTGTTTGGGGATAGACAGGGACCCAATTTCTCATAAACAGAGCATAGCACAGCGGTTCGCACAGGCGGTGTCAGAAGTTCCACTCAGGAAGAGAAGTGTGTCACTCTTCGAAATCCTGGGGTAGGTACAGGTCAAGAGGGGAAGCAGCCTGACGTAGTGGGTAGAGCCCAAGCCTGGGAGTCAGAAGGTCATGGATTCTAATCTCGGCTCCGCCGCTTGTCTGCTGTGTGGTCTTGGGTAAGTCGCTTCACTTTTCTGTGCCTCGGTTACCTCATCTGTAAAATGGGGATTAAAAGTGTGAGGGACAGGGACTTTGTTCAACACTTTGTGTGTTCCAGGCACTGTTCTAAGAGGTGGGGTAGTTACAAGCAAATTGGGTCGAACAATAGTACGATCATTACGGATTATTTTTTCTGAACATTTTACCCACCGTCCTTGAATATTCTGGAGCTGACGGATTCTCGGAGTAATAATGTCCATTCTGAGGCCTCAAAGTTAAAAAGAACCTCTGTCGTATGCATGTTTATGAATCAGAAGCTCGAATTACTTCATCTGCCTACACGGCACTGGTAATTAAATGTTAGCCAGAGCTCTCTCGTTTCCTGAGCCCAAATTTCCCAGTGACCATTCTGGTTTCTGCATCCCATGAGTCAGATTCTTCCTTGCCAGGCAAGCTAATTTTACACTTGAGCAAAATGCTGTAAAGCCAATAGATTTGGATGTTACAGACAAAAATATTTCTAATAGCGAGGGTTCATCATTAAAGGCCAATGAACTATTTTTTTTTTTTTTTTAAGCAGGGAAGTCAAATCCCTACACGAGCCGGCGACAGCCCGGAGGACGAAATTAGACAAATGACTTCACTAATTGCTGGACACTTTATAGAAGAGCCCAATTATTCTATTTTCTTGTCGACTAGGTTCGAAAATGGGACAGATGATCAAAGTGCTGCAAGAATAATTAAACGTGTTCTGATTCTGGAAAATCCACATCTAAAAAATGTTACTTCAGTGCTTTTATGCCAGATCCAGAACACCCTTAAAAACATGAGGCTTGGGGAACTGGAATAAAATCAAATACTTAGCTTTTGAGAACAGGCACTTGCATTTTCTTCCCCCCACCCAAAAGTTTATTCTCACTAAACTGATAGAGCTGGGAAGTTTCTTGGATGAGGACGACTCTGTAGAGAGGATCTAATGGGAGGAGTCTAGATGGATGTTGAAAGGATCATCAAGGAGAAGTGCAGGACACAAAGCATGCTACGGGGTGAATGATGGGGAAAACTACGCAGGCGTTTCTGTAGAATGTGAAGAACAGGTTGGGGCACTCAAATGCTTGTTGTCTTAATCCAGTAATACTTTCTGTTAAGAGCCTGACAGAATGTCACCACGAAAACCACGCGTCCCTTGGTCTCCCCAGAGGCGGGAACCTCTAGTCAGTCCATCCGTCTTTACTGGGCACTTATTCTGTGCAGAGCACTGTCCTAAGCGCTTGGGAGAGGAAAAGAGCACAATAGACACTTTCCCTGCCCACAGTGAGGTTATTTTAGTCAAAGAGCCCCATTTTATCCATCCATTGTTCTGATGGGGGTAAGGACCCAATTTATGGTTTTATAAATGTACTTAAGTGCTTACTATGTGCAAAACACTGTTCTAAGTGCTCTGGTAGCAGAGTTCAGGGTAGGGTAAGCCGTTTGAGAAGCAACATGTGGCTAGTGCAGGGGGATAGGAGTCAGAGGACCTGGATTCTAATATCAGCTCCAATGTTTGTCTGCTCTGTCCATCTTTCTAGACTGAGCCCATTGTTAGGGATTGTTTCTATGTTGCTGAATTGTACTTCCCAAGCGCTTAGTAGAGTGCTCTGCACACAGTAAGAGCTCAAAAAACATGATTGAATTTGTGAATCTTAGACGATTCACCTCTCTGTTTCCGTTACCTTATCTGTAAAATGGGACTAAAGTTATGAACCTTAACTTCTCGGGCCTCATTTACTTCAGCTGTAAAATGGGGACTTAAACGGTGACTCCCATGTGGGACAACCTGATTAGCTTGTATCTACCTCAGTGCTCAGTACAGTGCCTGGAACATTGGGTATTGGTGCTGTCTACGGTGATGGGAAAGTCAGGGGTTTGGGTGGGGAGATAAAAAGTTCTGTTTTAGACATGATGAGGTGATGGGAGGATATCTAAGGAGAGATGTCTAGAAGGCAGGAGGAAATATGATCAGGGCTGGAGGTGTAGATTGGAGTGTCATCTGCATAGAGGTAGTAATCGAAGCCACGGAGGTGAATGAGTTCTCCAAGGGAGTGGGTGTAGATGGAGAACAGAAGGGAACCCAGAAATGAACCTTGAGGGACCCCCAAAGATACGGGCTGTGAGGGAGAGGGGTCCACAGGTGAGTCAGAGAATGAGCAGATATTCGGAAATCATTCATCACCCAATAGGGATGACGAGGCATTCCACATGTAATAAAAATGTCAAGCATTTCTCCCTGTTTAGAATCTTTAGGTTTAAAAATACCACCATGGGATGAGATCTGGGTAGGACTCTTGAGGATGAACGATTCAGGCCTCAACCGATTGAAGGCCTGCTTTGGTTCAAGCACGTGGCCCAGTGGATAGGGCTCGGGCCTGGGAATCAGGAGGACTTGAGCTCTGTCCCGGCTCCACCACTCTGTCGGTCGTGTGCCTCTGGGCAAGTGGCTTCACTTCTCTGTGCCTCAGTTACCTCATCTGTAAAGTGGGGCTTAAGATGGTGAGCCCCACCTGATGAGCTTGTGTCCACCCCAGCGCGTAGTGCAATGCCTGGCACGTAATAAATACCGTGAAGTGTTGGAGGGCCAGTCGAGCGGGAGGAGAGTTGACCGTGGACCCTCTCCTGTCGTGGATTTCTGGGAGTTTCCCTAAACAAGCTCTCTTCCTAACCCCATTTGGCTACCAAATAGAGTTAGTCTGACAGGCCTCGGCGCTTCTCGACGGATAAAATAATGATGCTATCTGTTCAGTGTTTACTATGTGCCAGGCACCGTGCTAAGAACTGGGGTGCGTACAAGCAAATGGGCTTATAAGAGGGACAAGACCCGGAGATGTCAATGGAGAGGGAGAGACCAGAAGTTGAGCCAAGGGGCTTGGGAGTCCGTGAGGAACAGAAGTGGATAATTTCCACCTGAAAACCAACATTGTGGAAAAGAGGCTGTTGAAGTGAAAATTGAGACCAGAATAGACTGGAGGATATCTGTCACTCGCGTCCAGTGCTTAGATCACGATCAGAGAAGATGGATGGGTTTCCTTGTGGTATAATGGCAGGCTAAAGTTGCAGCTTTTACAAATTACAGCCTGCTTCGAGTTCTTGATTTGGTCTCTTGAATGACCTTTCAGATCACTCCTGCTAAATCCATCGCACCGATCTGCAGTGACACCTGACAAATACCTCTCAGCTCATAAGAGAACAATCAGCCGCTAGTTTAAATACTTGTCCCCGAATTGATAACTCTGTCCCTGAATTCATGCGACTTTCTTGCTTTTACTTTGTCCTGTTTCCTCTCTTAAAATAGGGGTTTTTTGGTCAGTATAAACGCAGAGAGGTCGGGGCCTTCACCTTAGCTTAGTAGATGGAACTTGGGGCCTGGGAGTCAGGGGGACATGGGTTCTAATGTGACTCTGCCACGTGGCTGGCGTGTGACCTTGGGTAAGCCGCTTCGCTTCTCTGGACTTTAGTTCCCTCATCTGCAAAATGGGGATTCGATACCTGTTCCTCTTACTTTGATGGCAAGTCTCCATATGGGACCTGATTATCTTGTATCCACTCCAACCCTTAGTTCAGTGATTGACAGTGAGTGATTTATAAGCGGGAGGTGATAAAGGCACCTTCGAATTCCCAGTCCCCCCACCCTGTGATGGCCAAATTGTACTTTCCAAGCGCTTAGTACAGTGCTCTGCGCACACAGTAAGTGCTCAAATACGATCGAACCAAATATCTGGGAAAGGGACAACCCAATAAATGGAAAAAGTTCTCTCTTGGCCCTCCTATGGGAGTATCAAGTCAGAGTCCTGAAATGCCGAGGAAATAATTCTTCCCTCTAAGATTATCTACTTTCTATTTGAAATGTATCTACAGCAATAACGAATGTGTAGTTTTCATCATGAAAGTCCAGAGACTGTCTTTTGGTCAAACGAAACGGACCGGACTACTTCTCGTTGATTGGTTGAAAATGCATTTAAAGTCTGATTTGTCTTATTCCAGAGAAGGAACGTTATGATAAGGGAAGCAGCATAGCCTAGTGGAAAGAGCCCGGGCCTGGGCATCAGAGAGATCTGACCTTGGCTCTAATCCTTGCTCCACCTCTCGTCTGCTGGCTGACCTTGAGTGAGTCTGTTTCTCTGGTCCTCAGTTTCCCTCATCTGCAAAATGGGGATTTAGATTGGGAGCCAAATCGGACTGCCATGTATTTACCCCGGGGCCTAGTACAGTGCCCGGGACCTAGTGGTTAACCGATAGCCTAAAATAATAAACTGTGGTATTTATATGCTTAATCTGTCAGGCACTAAGAGCAGGGGGAGATTGAAGCTAATGGGGTCGGACATAATCTTCGTCCTGCAAAAGGCTCAGTCTTAATCCCCGTTGTCCAGAGGAGATAAATGAGGCACAAAGAAGTCAAGTAACTTGCCCCAGGTAACACGGCGGGCAAGTGGCAGAACTGGGCATACAGCCCAGGTCCTCAGCACTTAGAACAGTGCTTGGCACATAAGGGCTTAATAAATACCATAATTATTATTACCGTCAGGCCCGTGCTTTATCCATTAGACCGTGCTGTTTCCCAAAAGATGATGATGAAATAGGGCGTGGTATTTTTTCTTTTTTGGCATATTTTGACTTGAACCTCCCAACTCACTTCAATCTTTACTCCCTGTCTCGGTTTCTTTTTCACCATGGAGTAGGTGCAAGTTTATTTGTTGCTCTATAACGGCTGTCACTGGATAATGGAAGAATTAATCACATTTCTCCTCCCCCCCCCCCCGACCCTCACCCTTCCTGCCCCCTTCAGCGACAGAGTTCTATTATTTTTATGCCAGACATTGGAGAGCCCGAATCGATATTGACAAAACATCAGCTCCTTGGAAAACCTCGACTATGATGGTCACCCCCAGAACTTAACCGTTTCGCGGTCTGGAGGGATTTCCGCGGCTCTCGAAGGGTGAGGGATTCCGTGAACGGGGGTACTGTAATGAACCTCAGGAGCCACTTTTTTATCCTTTGAATCTGAGAGGTCGCTGCTGTAGCCTAAACAGAAGGAACTCTCTAATCAGGTTTTGAAGATTAATGTTTGCTTAGAAGCAAAAAGAGACTTTGGAAGTAATGTGATTTGTATTTTTTCTTTGCTGTCGCTATTGACTTGGAACGCTCGGCTGCTAGCAGAACGAGGAGAAAACAAAATTAAAGATAAGTCGAAAACCTCACCCAGGAAATCTCTCTCTTTAAAGCCTCTTTAATCACCCGGGCTGATCAGGGAGAAATCCTAGAGTGCATAAGCCGTGCTTGAGGGTAAACTGTGTGGAATGTGCTTCTGTTAGTTGAAGGGTAGACTCTGAAATCCAAAGCTACTAATGGGGCTGGGATGTGTATCATTTTATCTACCACAGTTGAACCAACACAGCTCTCTTTTTTGCTTTTCTCCGAGTGGCTCTTGGTCTCCATCTATTAATCAGGCGGGCGCCTGCGAAACTGCTCTTCCCGAGCCACGATCCAAAGTGGATACCAATAAGTCAGATGGGAGTTCCCCATCGAGGGGGGAGAGAGATGTCAGAGATCTTACCCCATTTTGGAGAACACTTCTCTAGCCTGTAAGCCCCTCTGGTCTCTCTGTTATGAGCAGGGAATGTATTTTACTCTCCCGAGAGTTTGGTACAGTGCTCTGCACTCAGTAAATACCATTGATGGATATGTAGTGGCCTCACGGCAGGCCAGGGGCTGAGCTGAAATTAGAGCCTGAGTCTTCTGGCTCAGTTCCCATTTTACAGAGGAGATAACTGAGATCCAGTGAAGTGACTTACCCAGGGTCACGCAGCGGACTAGTGGAGCTGGGATTACGACTCATGATCCTCTCAGTCCAAGTCCCGTGCTGTACCTGCTACGATTCTCGGATGAAATGAGGGCCTCATGGTCCAGTAAAATCTCTTGCTGTGCCTGTTGACATTTATTGAGCACCCTCCATTTGCTCTGCCAGTGTCAGTAATTCTGGGGTGCTCCTATAAGTGGAATCCTGGTTTAAAAAGAAATATTCCGATCAAATGACTGATGTCACTCGGACCAACAGCGTTGACACTCGAGCAGGTGGTTATTCTTCCCCACGGGAGAGGCTTCTTGCCACGGTCGTTTCACGGCGACACCGTAACTAGTGCTGATGGTCTTTTCATCTTCCCATCTCTCCCCTCGGCTGCCACTAGTGGATGGAGCATGGGCTTGGGAGTTAAGAGGTCATGGGTTCTAATTCGGGTCTTCTACTTGTTTGTTGTGTGACCTTGGGAAAGTCACTTCACTGCTCTAGGCCTCAGTTACCTCATCTGTAAAATGGGGATTGAGACGGTGACCCCTGCATGGGACAGGGGCTGCATTCAACCTAATTTTCTTGTATCCACCCCAGCCTTAGTACGGTGCCTGGCACATAACCAAGCGCTTAAATGCAACAGTTACTGTTAGCGGAGGACTGTTATTGATGCCTTTCTACTTGTTTTGTTGTCTGTCTCCCTCTTCTACACTGAGGGCCCATTGTTTTGTAGGGATCGTCTCTATCTGTTGACTAATCGTTCTTTCCAAGCGCTTAGAACAGTGCTCAGCACACAGTAAGCACTCAATAAATACGATTGAATGAAAGAACCCCCGTCCTCTGACTCCCAAGCCCATGCTCTTTCCCCTAAGCCCCGCTGCTTCTCATAATGGAAGATAAAATTGCATTTTACGGTGGAGCCCTAACTGCTTCCCCGATGAGGATGGTGTAAACCCAAACAACGTAGCGATTTTGTGTCTGTAATTAAGGCTCAGGGCTATTTTTAATGAAGGAAATATGACGAATGTAAGACAGGCGTCTAATCAGTAATCAGAGCTGCCAATGATTTTCTCACGGATGGAATTATAAATAAACCCAAATAAAATCCATCAATCACCACTAAGTAGATGCCTGGTGGTGGACCAGAAAAATCCACTGTATTTTGTTCCTCATCTAACGAGAAGGGTACTGGGTTTATGGCTAATTGTCACGTCGGGGTTAAGGAGTGTAGATAGGCTCTTGCGGGCTGTGTTGTTCGAAAACATGATAGAATTGTCCTTCATAATCAGAAAATGCTACTGAGAGTGAAATCCTCTCCAGGAGTGTGAGCTCGTTGTGGGCAGGGGCCGTGTCGGATAATTTGGTTGTGTCGTGCTCTCCCGAGCACTTAGGACGGTGCTCTATACACAGTTAAGAGCTCAAATACTATTGAGTAGTTAAAAGAAGTGTGCCTGGAATCACTGCTTGACTGAACCACGGGCAAATCGCTTGGAAGAATACAATACAAAAGACTTGGTAGACACGTTCCCTGCCCGCAAAGAACTTACAGTCTAGAGGATAATCTACCAAATAACCTCATTCTCCTCCCTGTTCTATTTTTTTCCTCCTATCTGAAAATTGTTTTGCTTCTCTCCCCTGTTTTGTGTGCTGCTTGAGGGCAGAGATAACGTCCGCTAATTGAACGGTACTACTGTGATCGTCGGCCGGGACCAAACTCTGTAAATGGTATGGATGGAAAATAGAGCAAGTGTACGAAGCTGAGAGAGGACCTAAAGGGTATATTCAGGATAAGTCCCAGGCAGCTGCTTTGGTAAACACTACACTGAAATAGACCAGAACGTGGGCAGCGGTGGGTGAAGAAAGATAGCAGAGAATATGGCCACCAACTCTGCGTTATCGCGCTCTCCCGAACATTTAATACGGTGCTGTGCATCCAGTGGGTACTCCGTCATTGACAGATAATCCAGAGAGAGCAGAGAGAGAGGACCTGAATGGTATATCGAGGCTAAATCCCCAGTCAGTCAATTGCATTTGAGTGTTTACTGTGTGCAGAGAACTGTACTAAGCGCTTGAAAGAGTACAAAATAAAAATAACACACGCATTCTCTGCCCACAGTGAGCTTACAGTATAGAGGGGGAAACAGACATTGATATAAAATTAAAGATATGTACATAAGTGCCGTGGGCCGAGGGGGAGATGGAAAAAAAGGGAACGAGTCAAGGCGGCCCAGAAGGGAGTGGAAGGAAAGGAAAATAGGGCTTAGTCTGGGAGGGCTCTTGGAGGAGATGGGCCTTCAATAAGGCTTTGAACGTGGACCGAGTCGGGGTCTGTTGGATTTGGGAAGTGAGGGCGTTCCAGTTCAGAAGCAGGAAGTGGGCGAGAGGCGGGAGGTGAGATAGATGAGACGGAGGTTGGGCGAGAAAATTGACACTAGAGAAGTGAAGTGTGCGGGCTGGGTTGTAGTAGCCGCTACGGTAAGCACTACGCTGAAATAGAACAGAATGTGGGCAGCTGTGAGTGAAGAGACTCCGGTGAATATGGCTACGAACTCTGTTAAATTGTCCTCCTCTAAACACTTAATACAGTACTCTGCACGCTCTAAGCGTTCGACAAGTACCGTTACTTCACTGAATTGCAAATGGAAACTTTCCGAAGGCACAGAAGACGCGGTGAGGAATGGGTACGTCAGTCGCGGCGAATGAAGCAACTGTTTGATCGTGCTAACTTTCCACTTCCAAAGTCAATCAGCGGTATTTATTGAGAGCCCACAGTGTGACCTGAGATTGTAGTAAGCGCCTGGGAGAGTGCAATAGAGTTGGTAGACAAGTTCTCTGCCCAGAGTGAGATTACCGAACCCAGGGGAAAAAAAAAAGCCAGCCAAAAGATGCGGCTATCCATTAATCCATTGTATTTATTGAGCACTTACTGTGTGCAGAGCACTCTCCTAAGCACTTGGGAGAGTACAAGATAATGGAACAGGTACATTACCTGCTCTAAATGAGCTTACGGTCTAGAGGGGTCGGCAGACATTAATATAAATCAGTTAATGATGGTTGTGTACATCAGTACTGATGATGAGGAAAGGAAGCACATCGGGGTGACGAAGAAGGGAGTGGGAGGAGAGGAAATGAGGCCTTACTCAGGGAAGGCCTCTGGGAGGAGATGGGCTATAAATAAGACTTTGAAGCTGGGGAGACTAATTCCGTCAGATAGGAAGAGGGAGGGCGTTCCAGGCCAGAGGAGGGTTGGAAAATGAACCAATTTGGCTATTACCCTATTTTGGTTGCAAGCATGATTAAGGGCATTCAGCTTTGCTTAGTCATTTTGATAGCCGAAAACTCATTTAGTTTTTTATGACTCGAGGATGGTCTCTTTAAATCATCCAGATTTTTCGAGGAGGATGATATAAATTGTCTCGGAAATAGACTGATTTAAAGTCGGGGCCTCTCATCACACTGGATGAATTCTAAACATCCTATAACTCACGCAAGGTCTGAACCAATTACAGAAAATGAAAGTTGACCCTTATCAGCTTGAAATAATGATAATGATATCTGTGATGACTGAGTGTTGAGCGCTGTGGTGAGCGCTGGGGTTGGTACAAGCTAAGCAGGTTGGACACGGTCCCAGTCCCACATGGGGTGGACGTTCTTAATCCCCATTTTACAGGTGAGGTAACTGAGGCCCGGAGAAGTGATGTGAGTTGCCCAAGGTCACAACAGACGAGGGGCCGAGCTGGGATGAGAACCCAGGTCCTTCTGACTCCCAGGCCTGTGTTCTAACCGCTAGACCATGCTGTTTACTATTATTATTATTAATAATAATGATGGGATTTAATTGCCTCCTGTATGCCAAGCTCTGTGCTCAAGGTGATGGCAAAGACAAGATGATCAGGATTATCACAGGCCCCGGTCCGCCTGGGACTCACAGTCTAAGGAATGGTTTTGGAGAATCTGGGCTCCAGGAGAGAGAAAAACTTGGGATCCCCATAAGACAGGGAAATTCCAGTGAAATAATTCAGTATCGTAAACATCACTACACGAAGGGTCAACCCAAGGCCAGTTGGGCTACTCTGAATGCTATATTTCCCCGAAGCCCCAACACTTCTGCTATGCCCAGTGGAAGTTGGGAGTCGTTCAGAATGGAAGTAGCAGACCCTCTTGCCTCATCTAGGACCTCTCCTGTAAGTAAATTCATTCAATCAATAGTATTTATTGAGCGCTTACTATGTGCAGAGCACTGTACTAAGCGCTTGGAATGAACAAGTCGGCAACAGATAGAGACGGTCCCTGCCCTTTGACGGGCTTACGGTAAATCCAAGAGGGAAGTGCAATTTTGCGTCATCCGTAATGCAATCTGGAGCCCATCTTCCTAAATTCTGATGATGATATGCAGCGGACTCAATCTCGTCTACCTCACGACCAACCCCTTGCCTACAACTTTTTCTGGCCTGCAGGCTCTACTCCAGGTCTCCTTAGAGAACTATATTTCAAATTGCATCTAGAGGAGAAGATCTGGAGGAGTGGGGAAAGAAAAGGCCCCGATATACCCTTGATTATTATTTTTGTAGACACAAGTCATTGGAATTTTAAATAGCAGCAACAAACTACAATTAAAAGTTGCCTCTGAGGGTTTTTTAAACGATGAAATTAGCACTATTCAATCCCGCTCCCCGAAAGTCAAACTATACGCAAAACAAATTTAGAATGTGTGTTTGTGTGGCCACGCGCCGCCACCCCCCGCCACGTGATTTCACGGAATTTCTGCAACGGCTCTGTCACCGTCTCCTCAAAGACTTTGATGGAAGAAACCCAGTGCGCGCGCCCGGTGAGCAGCTTGAAATATTCACATAGCAAAAGACCAGATTTCTTGTTAGTTAACACATGAGTGGAGCAGAGAAACAGCCGAAGGGAGGAAGAAAGTAAACAGAGGCACGTAGTTGCATCAGAAACAGTAGGGATGAATGTAAAAGAGGGCCGCTAGAGGTCTGCCATGCCAAAGGGGAGGAGGATGAGAGAGGTTGCAGGATAAACCTCTCCAAATTCCTTAGAAACCGGAGGACTTCCCGGGAGGTCGTACCTCGTGTTTCTCAGAAGGGAAAACTCCCCGAAGCATCAGAAAGATCTGGAGAGGATCGCATGTTCAAAAACGGAGGTGATTCCCAGAAAGCTCGGCCCACACCCCTCCGGCCTTGGCAACTTGTCCTCTCCCAAGCGCTTGGTGCAGTGTTCTGCGTACATTAAGTGCTCAATAAAAAAACATTCACCGACGGTCGTCAGGACCATAGCCATCCAAGGGCGGGCTATCCTCAGGCAGATGAGATCAGTGACTCGGAGAAATCACTTTGAGAAGCTGCGTGGCTTAGTGAAAGAACCCACGATGGGGAGTCGGAGGTCCAGGGTTCCAATCCCGGCTCTGCCACTTATCGGCTGGGCGACTCTTTGGGCGGGTCACTTCGCTTCTCTGGGCCTCAGTTACCTTGTCTGTAAAATGGGGATTAAGACGGTGAGCCCCACGTGGGACAACCTGATTACCTTGTATGTACCCCAGCAATTAAAACAGAGTAAGCGCTTAACAAATATCATTATTATCATTATTATTATTATTATTATTATTATTAAAGGGAAGTTTGGTTACTTGTTTCAAATCACCTCAGTTTCCTCCTCTTTAAAATGAGAATTTAATACCTGTTCCTTCTTATTTCACCCTGAGAACTGATGTCCCATCCCGATGTATTGTAACTTAATAAATATCACTCTTATAGTCGTTGTTGGCCTTCTTAGCCTTTCCTTAATTCTTTTGCTAGTGTGCAGTGAAGCTTTCCATAATACCGTTGATGACAATCGCCCCCTGACAGAAAGCAGCATGGCCTCATGGGCCTGGCAGTGAGAAGGACCTGGGTTCTAATCCTGACTCTGCCAACTGTCTGCTCTGTGACCTTGGGTAAGTCACTTTGCTTCTCTGGGACTCAATTATCTCATCCTTAAAATGGGGATTAAGACTGTGAGCTGCAGGTGGGTCATGGCAAATGTCCAATCTGATTAGCTTGTATCTACCCCAGCTCTTAGTGCAGTGCCTGGCACATAGTAAGGGCTTAACAAAAACCATAAAAAACGGGATTTACTTTTCCCAGGCCTCTGCCCGTTTCTCTGGTAAGACTCCCTGAGACCTTATGACCCTGTGCCCCAAGCAGTCAGTCGGATACATTAACTTCACACTCTTCACGGAAGCTCCCGTGGCTATTTCCTTGATGTTTTGAGTTTTGCCTGATGGACAGTCTGGAGGCTCAGACACTTGCAAATTACGGCCAAGACTGTTCATTTTCATTTGACCCACGGCTCGAGTCAGGAAGTTGGTGCAAAGCGTAGCTTTCATTTAGTCTTTTATGACTTTTGAGGGAAGACGTGAAACATTTTGACCACCCCCTCACTCGTTTTCTATTTTTTTTTTTTTTTAAACTCCAAAAATTAGCATTTCGGCAATAGAGGCAAGGCTTCAAAGGAACAATGATTTTATAAAGAGGGAAAGTCTACTTGCTTTAAGCCGAGTCATTTGCAAACAGATTTCTCTCCAGTTCCGTAGGTGGTTCAACCAGGCGACTCAAATAACTCATACTTCTGGAAAAAAAAATGCCCAGTTGGGAGGAAAAAAGAGGCATTCTGACTACCCACAGCCCCATAACCTTGCTGCCTTAAACTTGATTCTTCTGAAAGAGTTGTGAGTTTGGACCCGCAAATTGGCAAGTTTTGTAAATTAGGATTCAAATTTTACCTTCCTTCTGAATTCACTGATGGGTAAAGTGACCAGATGGGTCTCAAAAGAATATTATTTCCTCCACCACCCCCTCCCGTGCACGCACGTGCGTGCACACAGAGTTTTAAAGAAAAAACTATCAGTCAATCACTAGTATTGAGCACTTTCTGTGGGCAGAGCACTGAACTCAGCCCTTGAGAGAGTCCAACACGAGTTGGGAGACATGTTTCCTGCCCACAAGGAGCTTAAAGTCTAGCGGGAGACCCAACTGTTAATTAGATAAGCCATCTTTATCTCTCCACCAGCCCTGTTCAATTCTCTCTCAGGTCAAAAGGGTCCATAAATGATGACTGTGTTGCAGCTTGGAGCGTCCTGTCCGCTGGATAGCGTTCATCGAGTGTGTTGAGCTGGGGAGAGTCCAAAAGCATTGGTAGATTTGATTTCTGCCCTCAAGGAGTTTAAAATGTAGAAGGGCCAATGGATTCTGAAGTGGATTGCGTGTAGGAAGAATTGAAGGCGTCCAAACCTATGGACATAAGTGAGACTGGATTTTGAGAATTGACAGGCCTAGGTGAAATTTATTAGTGACAGTAATAATAAAATTTAAGGTCTTTCTATACTCCAAGCTCTGTATTAATGATTGTGATATTTAAGCATTTAGGAATTGTTGTATTTAAGCACTTGTGTCATATACTTTTCTGAGCGCTGGGGTGCACACGAGGTCATCAGGTTGGACACAGTCCCTGCCCCACATGGGACTCACAGTCGTGATCCCCATTTTACAAATGACATCACAGAGGCACAGAGAAGGGAAGTGACTTGCCCAAGGTGTCACAGCGCAAGTGTAGCAGAGGTGGGATTAGAACCCATGTCCTCTGACTCCCAGGCCCAGGTTCTTTCCACTAGTGCCGAGGTCACACTGCAGACGAGTGGCAGAGCTGGGATGTATGCTCGTTGTGGGCAGGGAATGTGCCTGTTATTAATAATGGACTCTTCCAAGCACTTAATACAGTGCTCAGCACGCAGTAAGTGCTCAATGAATACGATTGCAAGAACGAACCCAGTTCCTTCTGACTTCCAGGTCTTTGCTCTATCCACTAGGCCACGCTGCCTCTCTGAGAAGAACGCCTTCGGATGGCAACAGAATTGATTCATGCCCGCCAAGTAGAGTCATGCTGGGAATTGGTGGATTTGAAAAGAGAAAAAGACCCGATGCTTTTGCCCTTGATAAGTTTACAGTCTAATTTATGGCCCGGAGACACAGGCCTGTAAATTTACGATCCGCCGTGTGGAATTGTTAACACGCTCAGATCTCCTACACTGTGCTTGAGGTCTTGCAAAAGCCACGTAGTAATAACAACTCTGCCTCGCACCGTGGATGTACAGAAAGATTTCCTCCAACATGATCTGCAGCGAGTAAAGCGTGGGCCCTAGAGTCAGCTCTGCCACTTTGCTGTGTGACCTTGGATGAGTCACTTCACTTCTCTGGGCCTCGGTTTCCTCATTTGTCAAATGGGGATTAAGAACGTGAGCCCCAGGTGGGCCAGGGACTATCCAACATGATTAGCTTGTATCTACTCCGGGGCTTAATATGGTACCTGGCACAGAGTAAGCCCTTTAAACGCCAAAAAACCCTCCCCAAAAACTAACAGAGAAAACCCATAAAAGAAAAAAGAACTTTTTGAGCACTTGAGGGACAGGAACGACCTCTGATGTTGCCTTGAGTATTTTAGCATGTTGTAAACAAGCGAAGTGGCGAAGTGGAAAGAGCACGGGCTTAGGAGTTAGAGGACATGGGTTCTAATCCTGGATCGTGTGCTGTGTGACCTTGGGCAAGTCACCTCACTTCTCCGTGCCTCAGTTCCCGCATCTGTAAAATGGGGATTAAGACTGTGAGCCCCATGTGGGACAACCTGATTAGCTTGTATCTACTCCAGCACTTAGAACAGTGCTTGGCACATAATAAGCATTTAAATACCATCATAAAAATTGCTATAATTATTATTACATATTATCATTATTACATCTGTAAAATGGGGATTAAAACTGTGAGCCCCACGGGGGACAACCTGATCACCTTGTATCCCCCAGCGCTTAGAACAGTGCTTTGCACATAGTAAGTGCTTAACAAATGCCTTTCTTTTATATGTAGAGTAGCATGCAGTCGGAGGTTCGGGAATCAGCACGGTCTAGTGGAAAGCAAATGGTTCTGAGAGTCAGACCTGGGTTGTGTTTGCTGTATGACCTTGGGCAAGTCACTTCACTTCTCTAGGCTTCTGTTCACTCACCTGTAAAAGAGATGAAGACTGAGGCCCATGTGGGGTATGGATTGTGTCCAACCCGATTTATCTCATATCTACTCCAGTACCCCATACGGCGCCCGACACACAGTAAACATTTAACAAATATCATTAATATTCTGGTGTGTTGGGCCCATGAGGTCTGTGTTTTTGGCCCAAAAGCTCCCGATTCTCCATCCGCATCCTAACCAACGGATGGGTGGAAAATGGGTTTATAGTGAGAGGTCTGTAACCTCAGGAGAAAATCAAAGATTGCCCAAGCTTGAGCTAGAAGACAGTGTCTTCTAAATGGGGTTTGGGGGGAGGGTGGTGGTGTTTGTGTAAGTGTGTGCAAGTGTTAAAAAGATCTAGCCACAGGTGACCCTTGAGATGGTGAAATTTTGCTGAAATCAGTCAATCCGTCATATTCACTGAGTACTTCCCGTGTGCAGAGCGTTGTATTAAGCACTAAAAGAAGCAGAAAGGCCTACATCCCAGATCTGGGAGTAGGAAGTTGGTACCTACCCCGGTGCATAGTAGAGTGCCCGGAGCCCACGTGCTTAACAAATACCATAAATAAAAAGTGGACTGGATCTGAAACATCTTGGAAAGATGCCTTTGAGCTAATATTTCTATGTGGCGTGGAGGAAAATTGGTTTGGAAGAAGAGTAATGACGTCTCAAAAACGGATCGAGTCAGAGCACTGGGCCAGAGGAGGTGGTCGATGCCCGGGTGAAGATAGGAAGTTGAGATTTAGCGGAAAAAGGGAAAAGTAAAGGGAGAACCAGCTTGGTCTGGTGAATAGAGCTCGGGCCTGGGAGTCCGGAGGTCATGGGTTCTAATTCTGCCTCTGCCACTTGTCTGCTGGGTGACCTTGGGCAAGTTGATTTACTTCTACTTTTCTCACCTGGAAAATGGGGATTGAGAGAGGGAGCCCCACGTGAGACAGGGAACTGTGTCCAACCCGATTTGCTTGTATCCATCCCGGCGCTTAGTACGATGCCTGGCACGTAGTAGGAGCTTAAATACCACAATTATTATTGCTAAGCAGGGGTGTCCCATCGAGAGGAGCGAATAGGAAGGGGGGAACAAAGAACCAGAGAGGAGGTAAAAAAAAAAAAAAAAAGGGGGGGGGCTTTGGACCCCACAAAATAAATGCAAGTGGGCAAGGAGAAAGGAAGGGAGATAGAGAAAAGGAAGGGAAGGAGAAGCAGCGTGACCTAGTGGCTAGATAAACCATGGGTCCGCAAGTCAGAAGACCTGGGTTTTAACTCTTGTCTGCTATGTGACTTTCTGCAAGTTGCTTCTCCGGACTTCAGTTTCCTCATCTCCTCCTGTGTCGGTTGTATTTATGGAGCCCTTACTGTGTGCCAAGGACTGTACTAAGTGTAGGCTGTCGGCTATACTGTGCGAAAGAAACGCCCACCCTGTCCACGATGAGCTTCCATTCTAGAGGAAGTGTCAGCCTCATATGAGACAGGGACCGCAAATGACCTGCTGTCTTGTTTTCATCTGAAGGTTTGGCGCTCAAATGTCACAATAATTATTATTATCATGATTACTAGTCTTCTGTCTCCATCGGACCCATCCAAGAGCTCAGTACAGTGTTTAGTAGAGAGACTGGAGTCAGTAAATGCTTGGCACATAGTAAGCACTTGACAGATGCCATAAAAAAAATAGCATCGATTGATCTACAGTGTCATTTTCAGACAGGTTTCCTCATCCTCTTACCTTGCTCTATTCAAAACACAAAATCAATATGACGACAAGGATAATAATGGTAATTAAGGGCATACTATATATTTTTTTTAATTGTATGTGTTAAGCATTTACTATGTGCTGGGCACTGTACTAAGCACTGAGCTAGATGGAAGCGAATCTGGTAGGACACAGTCCATATCCCCTATTTTACGGATGAGGTAACCGAAGACCCAGTGAAACAACTTGCCCAAGGTCACACAGTAGCCAAGTGGGGAGCCAGGACTGGAACCCATGTCTTTCTGACACCCAGAGCTGTGCTATATCTGTGAGGTCATGCCACTTCTTCATAAGCTCCTTGTGTTATGTTGTTGTGTGCTACTTTCCCACGTGCTTAGTACGGTGCTCTGCACACAGTAAGTGCTCAGTAAATATGCTTCATTGCTCGACTGATATATGGAGATATTCCTCCATGAATAGAACAGCAACTTCCTCAGACCTTTTTCATCCAAACCCACGTTGGAGCCGATTTTTGGCTGTGAGTAGCTTTTCAGAGTTCACTGATATGCTAAAATGAATTTTACTTCTGCAACTGATGAGAAATCTCTCTCTAAATTCACCAGATCTGTCTCAACTACAGAGCTTGACATGAGGAGTCGTAAGGAATTTTTTGTGGATTTTTTTTTTTAGTTTACTTTTGACACCCTAGATTTCTGAGGTCTGAATTAAACAGATTTTTATTCATTAAATTAACACCCGCCTATTGATCGGGTGGAGAGTGAGGACAAGTCACGGAAGTGTAAGCAGAGGGTGAAATTTCCCTCTTTCTAGTGGTGTTAAAACTTTTATGCCCAAAGGATAAATATTTTTGTTGTGTAGAAGGAAATAGACACCCAGTAATGGCATAAACTTTCTTTCCTTGTGCGTAATAAAGACTCTGAAGATCAACTCAGTAGCTAAGGACTTCAGAGAAGATCCAGAATCAACAAATTCCCCTTAGGTCTATTTCAGTTCGGTTGAATAGGACCTTCCATTTTTTCAAGTCCAGTCCAAAAAAACCCCTCTGTATTTTGCTTCTGTTGTGGGTTTCTTTTCTTTCCAATATGGTTGTTTCCTCCTGATACTCACTAACCCTTGTGACCTATGCAATTTTTATATATATATATATGTATATATGTATATATTTGCATATCTGTCTGATTAGCTTATCTCTCCTCTTCAGTGCTGTCTCATCACACAACCTCAACTCTTGTGTCTTTCTCCCTCCTTTCTCCTTGTTACTTCTAATTTTTCCCCAAGACTCTCAGATTCCCCCCCTCAACTAGACCCTCTGCCCAATCTCTCCTATCTGGAAGTTCCTTCAATTTATTTGTTTGGGACTGTCAGTCTCAAATTCTGTCAGCCTACTTTCCCTTCTTTTCCTCCCCGACAACCCCCCCCCCCTTGGTTTTTTTCCTTCCATCCACCTCATTTCTTGTGGCACTGTCGTTATTCTATCTGTCTATAGTGAAGCAGTATGGCCTAGTGGATAGAGCACAGGCCTGGGAGTCAGGACCTGAGTTTTTAATCCCAGCTCCACCATTTGCTGGGTCAACTTCGAGTTGCTTCACTTCTGTGGGCCTCAGTTACCTTATCTGCAAAATGGGAATTAGGTTTGAATGCTCCACGTGGGGCAGGGATTGGGTCTAGCCCTTTTCGCCCATCCCAGCGCTTAGTATAGTCCCTGGCACATAAGAAGCGCTTAAATATCACAGTTGTTATTTATATGTTTCAGTCCCAGGGAACTTGTCTGAATTCAAATTCCATACTTAATGGGGTCTTCAGTAGGTTTTTATCCTCTTCTTCGTATGAACAGGAGAGGCTTTCAGAGTTTAAATGTATAAATTTTTTTTTTTTCAAAGGGCACCACTGTTTTTTTTTTTTTTCCAGTAAAGCACAAGGAACACACGGGGTTTCACCTAAATCTAAATGATCACTGCTTTATGAGGCAGCACGTAATTAAGATGAAAGAAGCATCTTTCGTAATTGATAGCACCTTCCCAAGCCAAATAGGAGAATATTTTTTTTTGTCTTTAAGATGTGTGGGATAGAGTATTTATGTATGAGTCTTTTCTGGGGAATAGGATTATCAGTTCAGTTAGCATTTTGATGTATTGCTGGGAATTAAAAGGTAATAGCCTTAGGTATGCTTGTATTTGTATTCTAATATATCTGAGCTCACAACCTTATGAATGGTTTGATGGGTCATTTATCTCCTTGTACAGTTTGTCAAATGAAATCATTGTTTATCTTAACGCTGCCAAATCTCTTTCTTCCACTGCCACATGGTTTGCATAGACAGACCAGAAAGCTAAGTTATCGCCTCTTCGGTAGAAAAGTAAAAGAATAAAAAACAGTCCCGTTGGCTTGAACTCCTAGTAATAATAATTATGGTATTTAAGCACTTAGTATGTTCGAGGCAATGTACTAAGTGCTGGGGTGGATAGAAACGAATTGTGTTGGGCACAGTCCCCGTCCCACATGGGGCGCTCAGTCTCCATCCCAATTTTACAGATGGAGTAACTGCGGCTTGGAGAAGTCAAGTGACTCACCCAAGGTGACACAGCAGACAAGTCTGGGAGCTGCGGTTAGAACCCGTGTCCTTCTGACTTCCAGCCCCATGATCTATCTGCTATACCATGTTGCTTAGGGATGATCCTTCTTAATAATGTTGGTATTTGTTAAGCGCTTACTATGTGCAGAGCACTGTTCTAAGCACTGGGGTAGATTCAGGATAATCAGGTTGTCCCATGTGAGGCTCACAGTTAATCCCCATTTTACAGATGAGGTAACTGAGGCACAGAGAAGTGAAGTGACTCGCCCACAGTCACACAGCTGCCAAGTGGCAGAGCTGGGATTCGAACTCATGACCTGTGACTCCCAAGCCCATGCTCTTTCCACTGAGCCACGCCGTTTCTTGGCAGGGATGATGTTGACAAGCAGAGACAACGGAGGATGTAACCAGAGTGTAACTTCTCCTGTGTGTAATTCTACTGATTGATTTAATCTGTCACCCTCTTGTGACTCAAAGTTCTTTGAGGCCAAAGATCAGCGTGGCTCAGTGGAAAGAGCCCGGGCTTGGGAGTCAGAGGTCATGGGTTCGAACCCCAGCTCTGCCACTTGGCAGCTGTGTGACTGTAGGCGAGTCACTTAACTTCTCTGTGCCTCAGTTCCCTCATCTGGAAAATGGGGATTAACTGTGAGCCTCACGTGGGACAACTTGATTACCCTCTATCTACCCCAGTGCTTAGAACAGTGCTCTGCACATAGTAAGCGCTTAACAAATACCAACATTATTATTATGGTTACTGACTCAGATTACACTCCCCCAAGTGCTTAGTTCAGTGCTCTGCACACAGCAAGAGCTCAATAAATATCTCCCTTGTGCTCTGTCAAGCTCTTAGAACAGTGCTCCGGACATACTAAGAGCCCAGTGGTGATAATTATGGTACTTGGGAGAGGACAGTGCAACGGAATCAGCAGACAAGTACCATAATAATAATGACGGTGTTTGTTAAGCTCTCACTGTGTGCCAAGCACTGTTCTAAGGGCTGGGGTAGATACAGGGCAATCAGGTTGTCCCACGTGGAGTTTACAGTCTAGAAGGGGAGACAGACATAAGTGTAAATAATTTATAATATACCGAAGATACGTATATGCGTGGGGTAAGAAATAGCATGATTATCATTATTGTTGGTAATGGTTGTAGTATTACGTGCTCACTATGTGCCAGACACTGTACGAAGTGCTGGGATAGGTACAAGATAATGGGGTCCGACATGGGGGATCACACTTAAGGAGAACAGATATTTGCCCCCCCCGCCCCCATTTTGCAGAGGAGGGAACTGAAGCACAGCCAAGACGAGTGACTTGCCCAAGGTCACAGCGCTGGCATTAGAACCCAGATCTTGGGACTCCCAGTTCCTTGCTCTTTCCCTTAGGCCACGCCCTTCATCTGCTCTGCTCCTCTGCTTGATAAGAAGCATATGTCAGTCTATTTTGGATCTCTGTCCCTAAGCAGCTGGTTTTGTGACTGCAGAGGATCCAGCCAGTAGTAATTATCCTACTTAGGATACTCAATCCCATTGATTCATTAGTGTTTACTGAGCACCTGCTCTAGTAGGATAACGGGGTGGGGGGGGGAAAAAACCGCCAACGTGACTCCTGCACTCAGGGAATTCACGACCCGGTGAAAAAAATTGCAGCCGAGCCCCGGAAACTGAGCCTGTGATTGACGGAAGGCCAAAGACACTTGATGAAAACTGGAACCAGGCTAAAACCCTGCAGAATCCACTCCCACCCCCCTGCAAATGCAAGTTCATGAGTTAATTAAATCCCCGTACGGTGAGTTCACCGCAGATCAGTCAGTCAGGGCGGGGATGAGGAACTATTTTTTTTTCCCCATGCGCAGATTTCTCGTTAAGCTTCGTCCTCGGAGCATAGTAGGATCAATTCTTCATTTCCAACCTGTTGGTTTCACATTTTGTTAATTACACTGACTCATCATTGAGATCTCAGGGTATCTCGACCTTTTCTCGAGTGCTCCAATTGATCGGTATTGGCTGGTGCCAATGAAAAATATAAATTACGTCCACAAGCCGAGGCTCTCGCTGGAAGAGAATCGATTGGAAATACACAGGATGAGGCATTGTCTAATGAGGTGTTTAAAAATTCAGCCCCAGAGAGGAATTGATGACGTGATGCTTGATGAGATTTAATCTTTTGAATGGAAACGCAGCCCTCCTTTCAGAATCCGCATTAACAGGATGAAATTCTCTTTATGCTATTACCCGACTTGGGGGGAGCGGAAAAAAGTTTCGGATTTGTTTTTCTGTTTATGGAAGATCAATCAGTGGTACCTGAGCATTCGCTCTGTGCTGCTCACTGTATCGCGATCTCGTCTGTCTGGCTGCCGACCTCTTGCCTGTTTCTTTCCTCCGATCTGGTATTCCCACCCCCTGCGTGTCCAACGCAACACCCCTCTCCCCGTCTTCAAGCCCTCCTAAAATTACATCTACTTCGAGTCCTTCCCTAAGCCCTTATTTCTCTGACCAACCCATCTTTTACACTTGGTTCTGTACCCCGTAAGCACCGAGAAGTAGCATGGTACAGTGGATAGAGCCCGGGCCTGGGAGTGGGAAGGTCATGGGTTGTAATCCCGGCTCTGCCCCTTGTCTGCTGTGTGACCGTGGGCAGGTCACTTCTCTGAGCCTCAGTGACCTCATCTGTCAAATGGGGATTGAGACTGCGAGCCCCAGGTGGGGCGGGGACTACGTCCAACCTGATTTGCTCCTAAAATGGGCCCTTTGTATTTCTATTCAGAGAAACTGAGGACAAAGCTTCATTTCTGGCTCAGTATTCTAGGCATCTAGGGTGGGAAAGGATATTCTTCCTGAATGGATCACGGAGATCAGATTGCACTGGGGAGCCCGGAAGAGAACCGTGGCCGCCTGCCCCCACGAAACGTGTATTAAACGATTCTCCGTTGGGTCGAAAGGGTAGCTCCAGAGATCTAATTCCTGTTAGCCAAGAGGCAGGTTCCCTCAAGCAAACTCTCTTACTGCGACTTAAATTGGGAATAGTGCTGTGGCTACCATTTTGCCTTTTGTAAAGTGAGGAGGGGCAAGAAGTGAAATAGATCTATCTAAAGGTACTTGAACATCAAGTTCGTTTACTTAGGGTGAAGATCTAATGGATCTACATACGTCTGTTAATATAAACCTAAGTGAAAGCACCAAAATAGCCATTTCCAACGGGCCATTTCTTGGGGGGATGGGGAGGCTTGGGAATTTGTAGGCTTGTGGTGAACAGTTTTTAGCAACTGAAGAAATTTCTCGCTAATGAAACCTTCCCACAGAGCCGAATTCCATCTAAGGACTTTTCCCACAGGGCTTGTCATTTCTAAAGTATCTTATTTTATTTTTATTCATAGGGGACGTTTTCTCCACTCCAAAATTGAGTGTTTAAAACCCCAGAGAGCTTGAAGGGAAAAGTAGCACCTGAAAACAGTAAAAGCAACCAGAAAATATATGGGAGCGTAAATAGATTCTCCTGAAGGCAAACTTTCTTGAGACATCTGCATGGTTGTGGCTCTCTCTCTTTGGTTCTCTCTGCCTCTCACTCTTTTTGGTTAATTCTCTTGCTTTGCCAGACGTGTTCCCATTTCCAGTCAAATAGATGCAGAGCCATGACAGGAAAACACATCTCTTAATCAGGGGAACGTTAAGCTGTTCGGACATACAGGCTCTGTTCTTTGAGCTCTAATAGCGCTCTTCTCTGATAGAGGGAAAATTCCCTCCTATTTAGTGATCTCGTTCTCCTCTCGGTTGCTTCTAAATGTCTGAGAAAGCTAAATTGTGGCCTTTGGAGTTTTGATGGGTTGCATTGTTTTGATACCTTAATTAACGTGTCTCAATGCCTTGCTTTTCTTTTTCCATTCATTCATTCAATAGTACTTATTGAGCGTTCACTACGTGCAGAATGCTGTACTAAGCGCTTGGAATGGACAGATCGGTAACAGATAGAGACAGTTGAGATTTTTTGAGGAGAATCTAGAAATCCACCACACAATTAATGCCTCGGCACATTTTCTCTCCCCGACTCTAGCACTCTGGCCCGAGCTGACTGTCGTCCTTGAGAGGTTCCCAGCGTGGTGCTTGTTCACTCATTCAATTGTATGTATTGAGCGCTTACTGTGTGCAGAGCACTGTACTGAGCGCTTGGAACGTTGGAAGCATCAGGGAGTCCCCGCCGGAGGCGAGAGTGTATCTGTGGATCAAGCTGAGAGAGCAGTGTGTCAGAGGACCTGTTTTCTAACCCCGGCTCTGCCGCTTAACTGTTGTGTGATCTCGGGCAAGTCATTTCACTATGCTGCACCTCAGTTCCCTCACCTGCAGAATGGGGATTCACTGACTGTTCTCCCTCCTACTTAAATGTGAGCCCCACGTGGGATCTAGCTTGAATTCACCTCAGGGCTTAGCAGAGGGCTTGGCGCATAGTAAGCGCTTAACAAATACTACAGTTATGATGCCGAGAAATTCTCGTGCGCTTGTCTCCTCTGTTCGTGGAAATAGCCGTGCACCTTTTAGGTCCGTCGGCTTTTCCCTCTCTAACACTGATGTCTGAAGAATCCCCACGTCACGTGGCATAACCTATCACCTGCGGGACTTGTGTTTTCTCTGGTGTTGATGGTCTGAGTTGTCATCCACACTGTCTCGCTCTGGGCCACCCTATATCCAGGCAGTTGTGATAGATTTCTCCCTCCGGCAAAATGATTAAGACTCTCAAACTTATTAGCAAGCCATCCCTCAACGCGATATTCCGAGGGGTTAATAAGGTCTGGACGAGTCTCCTCTCGCTTGAAAAATCAAGAAACGATAAAAACAAAGAGCAACTGCAACGAAGCGTACGCCATTTTCTTCTCAGCTGGTTGTGTCAGTACCATTAATGGATTTTCGTCAACTCTCGGTTCACTGGTCTACCAAAATTCTGGGACGAAGTTGGATTTCATTTCGTCTCTTGGATATTAAAGTTTTCTACAGAGGAAGTCGGGGGATGGATAACTTCCGGCCCGCTGCCTGCGTCGGAGTCAGGGACGTTGGGGTGATTGGGGGGGGCGAAATGGAGTCAATATGTAACTGGCAGGACTCTGGCAGAGCAGGGGCAGAGAGGCTCTAAGGGGGGGGGGTGGCGAAGATACTTCGTCGCTTAATCTACTGCTAGTTAATCCTATTTATTGTGCGCTTACTGCATGCAGAGCCTTGTGCTAACGGCTGGGGAGAGTACAAGACAGCAATAAACAGATTCCCTGCCCACAACAATCTTACAGCCTAGAGGGGAAGACAGACATTAATATAAAAATAAATAAATGACAGATATGGGTTTATTCCTAGTTAAAGCAGTGACCCTTCTGCTTGTTACAGCCTGCCTTTAGGGGACCAACTGTCTAATGCTGATTCCTACTTGCAAAGACAAAATAATAATAATGATGGCATTTGTTAAGCACTTACTCTGTGCCGAGCACTGTTCTAAGCGTTGGGGTGGATACAAGGGAATGAGGTTGTCCCACGTGGGGCTCACAGTCCTCATCCCTATTTTACAGATGAGGGAACTGAGGCACGAAGAAGGACCCTAAAGCACTCAGACTGTCTTGCCTCAGTGAGTCAATCATATTTATTGAGGGTTTACTTTGTGCAGAGCACTGTACGAAGCACTTGGGAGGGTACATTGTAACAATATAACAGATGCATTCCCTGTCCGTAAAGAGCTAATGGTTTTAGAGAAGGGAAGCAGCGTGGCTTAGTGGAAAGAGGACGGGCCGGGGAGTCGGAGGTCGTGGGTTCGAATGCCGGCTCTGCCGCTCGTCAGCTGTGTGACGGTGGGCAAGTCGCTTTACTTCTCGGTGCCTCGGTTCCCTCATCTGTAAAATGGGGATGAAGACTGCGAGCCTCATGTGGGACAACCTGATGACCCTGTGCCTACCCCAGCGCTTAGAACAGCGCTCTGCCCAAGTGCCAACGTTATCATTAGGGGGAGAAACGCGGCTAGTTGTTTACGGGTAGGAGGAGGCAAACTGCACGTGAAGGTTTACGTTCGAAGGGGATTTACCGAAAGCATACTCTGTGCAGAGGATTGTACCAGACCATTGGGAGAACGCAATAGAGAATGAAGTGCTAAACAAATACCACAGTTGTCGTCGTCATCAAAATACATGGTCCCTGCCCTCAAGCATAGAGTCCAACTGTGGAGCAGCCTGTCTCTGGCCAATCTCTCTTCCCCTTTGAGGTACTGTGCTTAGGTATCTCATTAATGTGTCCGTCGCTTTCACTCCGGGCAAGTTTCGCCAAGAAAAGGGCAGAGCGGAGAGAATTCTATACAACCTGTCATGGGTTCTTAATGAAAAGACAATGGACGATGGGTATCGGCTGTTTTCGGGATGAATGTCAAA
Organism: Ornithorhynchus anatinus; assembly: GCF_004115215.2. Lineage (NCBI taxonomy): Eukaryota > Metazoa > Chordata > Mammalia > Monotremata > Ornithorhynchidae > Ornithorhynchus > Ornithorhynchus anatinus. Next base: position 19,390,043 of record NC_041744.1, on the reverse strand, counting down.
TGACCGCGTTCTAGCACGCTAGGCAAGCTGGCTTTTCGTAACCAAACCGCCACAAACACTTTCCCGGTCGGTTAACTTCCTGCACAGAAGACGAAACAAGGAATAAATCGTGAGGACCTTAGGCTTTCAATGATGACCACGTTGTGTTTTTTATTTGGAGCTGATCTTAATCACTTTAATACATTTCTCCTTCTAATGAAGCGTCGTCCTCGGCAGAAACTAACTTAGCGGATGCGAGCCCCTTCACGGAAGGAATTCACATTCCCCTGTGCTCCGATCAGCCGTAATTAGTGATAAATAGGTTTATCTGGGGAAGGACAATTCGCTTCTCTACCCGGAACTGAACTGGGTCATTTTCCCGGGGTCTCTCTGTCGTTCACTAAACGGGGAAATTACCTTCGGGATCGAAGAACGTGGCCCGTCTCCTTAGCCCAGGCCGAGGTTCAGCTTTGCAGTTCCATTTTCCTAATGGATTCTGAAAAACTCTCCAGTTGACTTAATCCAACACAAAGTATCCATCGTGAAAACATTAGCAGCTAGGTTATTTCTCCGTCGAAGGTGTTTTAAATGGGTTTCTGCTCAAGGGTCATCTCCCCTGGTCCGAGCCCAGGGAGATGTGTTTTTTTACTCACTCTTCTCTTCGTCCATAAATGGGAGACAGAGGGAATCGGTGAAGAGAAAAATCTGTTCAATAAGACATGAAATCGAAAAAAGCGACTACGATTTTTCTAGCTCCAGAGTAACTGATTTATGTTGTCCAAAGGGTCAGCCGTGGCTAGAAAATAATTGCGGGGTCAGTCGGATATGTAAGGCAGAATTCCTCATCTTGTTAAGGGCAATGTGTTAATAATAGATGTGCGGATCTCGAAGGGTTTATGAAATATCACCGACAAGGGCCCGTGCATTATTAAAAAGATCTTCCTGGGGGGTGTCCGCTATGGATCTTAGGGAAAAGAAATGCGTCAAGAATTTATGGTTCTAGATGGGAACCGCTTGTGCTGATGAGGTTGGTTTTTTTTTTTTTTTTTAAAAAAAAAGTAATTTCTTGAAGCCATCCCTAAAGTTGCAGCTAAAGGAATGAGTGGCAGAATTCAGTAGAGCTTCAAATTTTCCTTCAGTGTGGGAGATCCAGGACTTCCTTGGCAGTGTTACCTGTACTTGGAGTTCTTGGGTGGTGGTAATCGTAATTATAATAATTTTAATAGATATGTTAGCACCCCTTTCTCCTGCTGTGTGGGTCAGAGTCAAAACTGTTTTACTGCTGCTGCTAATTCGGGCATTATTTGATGCAATTCACTTTTTTTTTTTTTAAATAGTATTTAGCATGAATTGTGTCAGGTACTCTGGTAGATAGGAACAAATCAGGTTGGACACAGTCCATGTCCCACCTGGCTCCTGCAGCATTAATCCCCGTTTTACAGATGAGTAATGGAGTTCCAGTGACGTGAAGTGACTGGCCCAAGTCATACAGCAGACAAGTGGAGCTGAAACTAGAACTCGGCCTTCTGACTCCCCAACCCATGCTCTGTCGACTAGGTCATGCTGCTTCTCACTGGTTTAGACACGGGGGACTTAGACTCTTTAATGGGCTAAACAAGTTGAAACTTATATCTCGAGTGTTCCAGTGTGGATTCACAACTAGTTCATCTAGTCCTCCGAATGAAACAAAAGGGGATGTGTGCAGAGCAGTGTATTAAAAGCTTAGGAGAGTATAATGAAACAGAAATGGTGGACATGTTCCCTTCCAGCAAGCGCTCTAAAGGAGAGGAAGCGAGGCACTTATTTTCCAGATAAGTCTGTTTCCAAACTATTTCAAATCCAGAGAGTCGAACAGAGGCGACTAAACCTTGGATCTGATCAGAACATCTGTTCTCCGTAGCCAACAAGTGGATCAGACGTAGCCATGCAAAGCAACCTATAACATTTTTTTGTTGTTGTTGCATTATAATTTCCACTTAGCAGAAGACAGAATCTGCAGCCTTTCAAACTCCCATTCAGTAAAGGAAGGATTCTCCTCTGCTTGTTGAGATAAAATCCAACATGAAAAGCCCCTGCTTGAAAAGCGGAATAAAGCTCGGTAACTAGTGGCAACAACCTCTCAGACGTCTCAAAACCTGAGTTGCTACAATATTGGGGGGAAAAGAAAGCCGGGGCCAATCCAGCAACCTCCGAGGAATCTCTCCCAAGCGCTTAGAACGGTGCTTTCTCCGTGGTGAGTGCTCAGTAAATAGGAATGAATGAAAACTCAAACGCAAAAGCAATGTAAAATTCAATCCCTGCTGATGAGGTCCCGTATTGACTAAAGGCAAATAGTCCTTAGACTTCAGTAGTATTTATTGAGCACTTTCTCTGTGCAGAGCACTGTACTAAGCGCTTGGAATGTACAAATCCGTAACAGATAGAGACAGTCCCTGCCCTTTGACGGGCTTACGGTCTAGTCGGGGGAGGCGGACGGACAAGAACAATGGCAATAAATAGAATCGAGGGGAAGAACATCTCATTAGAACACTAGGAAATAAATAGAATCAGGGTGATGTACATCTCATTAACAAAATAAGGCCTAAGCGGAATAAGGACTCTGTCCAACCTAATTAACTAACTTGTATCTAAGCCAGCTTTTGGAACGGTGTTTGACTCATAGTAAGCGCTCAATAAATACCATAAAAAATAATCTTAGCCAAAGTCACTTCCTGACCCTGGAAAATGGTGAAATGGGGTCAGCTGACCTTGTCGGGGAATCTGGGGGTGTCCTAAAATATGTCCTCACTCTCCAGCTGAAGCCCAAATTGCAATTACCACTCTCCCTGACAGAAACTAGGGAAGGGGGGGGGTAGCATTTGGACCAATGTGAGTTACTGAAGAGATGGAGGTGACCAGGGAATATTCCACTAACTAGTCATGCAGAATGATGATATAGAGCAGCGTTGTGACGTAGTGGAAAGAACACTAGCCTGGGAGTGAAGACTTGGTTGTAACCTTCACACACTCACTCACAAACACCATCATTATGATGGAAATGGGCATTTTTGACTTGATTTTTTTTTTTTTCCTCCCTTGATTGCCTGGAAATTAGAATATAGCTCATTTAACTAGTGGCATTTGCAGGACTGTGCCCCTTTAGACTGTAAACTCACTGTGGGTCGGGACGTGTCTACAGGAAGAGCTCAATAAACACTACCGATTGATTAATCTGCCATTTGCGTATTGCTTCTCTAGGCCTCGGTTTCCTCATCTGGAAAATGGAGGTTCAATACTTCGTCTCCTTCGCTCTTCCGCCCGGGGGGGGGGGGGGGGGTGGGGTCCGTGTGGAACAGGGACTTTCCTGACCTGATTATCTTGTCTATCCCAGGGCTGAGAAGTAGGTTTGGCACATACTTTGCGCTTAATATATCACGTCTTCATTTGTCTTTTCCCCAAATGCCTGCCTTCTGCACTTTAGGCTGGGTGTCTCAGGAATCCTACTGCAGCCATTTCCCAGTCCTTGGTACAAAGCTTCACGCGTTCTAAGAGAAGCAGAAAGAAACACTGAGAAGCAGAATGTTGTCTAGCGGAAAGAGCATGGGCCTGGGAGTCAGAGGATCTGGGTTCCAATTCCTGACCCGTCACTTGTGTCCTGTGAGGCCTTGGGCAAGTCGCTTCACTTGTCTATGCCTCAGTTTCCTGCTCGGTAAAATGAGGATTAAGACTGAGCCCAGAGGTGGGACTATTGTGAACTGGGAACGTGTCTTCGTACTCTCCCAATCGCTTAGTACAGTGCCCTGTACTAAATACGATTGAATGAAAGTCTACGGTGACATTGTACCCTCCCAAGCCCTTATTACAGTATCTTGAACACTGTAGGACACAGCCTGTGTTCAACCTGTTGACCTTGTATCTACCCCAGTGCTTAGTATAGTGCTTGGCTTATAGTAAACGCTTAAATACCTTTTTTTTCTTTAAATTCACAATCCATATTTGTCTGTCCGCAAGTAGCCAGCACTCTAATGGAACAGTGTGATGGTTTAGTGCTTGTGAGTTTGTTTTCGGCCAGATGGGAATGATCTCCAGATGAAAACCATTCAGAGTGAAAACCGGAAACGTTAGCCCAGGCCCTTAACGGCTCACTCCCAGTAGTTGTCAAAGTCGAGTCCCTGGGCTGATGGGAAAGGTTATGAAAAATCAACTTTAGATAAAATGATTAATTGCAGTTTGGTGCGGCTTCTGCAAAAGACTAATTACTTTGATTGCTGAAGTGAGGAAAGTGTGATTAGCCGCTAGGGCTGACTTACTGACCCCACTAACGGAGAAGGTGCGAGGGCGTTCGGCTCCTAAAAAAAAAAAAAAAAAAAAACTCTCTCTTCTTGCTTCAGTTAATATAGGACAATTTTTTTTTTCCTTGAACCATCTCCTGAATTTTTTTTTTTTAACCATTCCTCCAGAAACACGTTATTGAGGCTCCTGCGCATTGGCTCTTCTCATAGAGGAAACACGGGGTCGGGGGATGTGGGTTCTAATCCCAGCCCTCCATTTGTCTGCTGTGTGACCTTGGGCAAGTCACTTCACTTCTCTGGGCCTCCGTTCCCTCATCAGTAAAATGGGTATTAAAGACTGAGGCCCACATGGGACAACCTGATTACCCGGTATATACCCCAGGGCTTAGAACAGTGCTTGGCACATAGTAAGTGCTTAAATACCATCATCATCATTATTATCATCATAGGGGGCTTCAAAAGGGAGAGACTGAACCCAAGGAATGCTGAGGAATCTTGGGGTTTTTAAATTTTTTTTTAATATATAGTGTTAGGCACTTACTATGTGTTAAACACTGTTCTACGTGCTGGGGTAGATAGAAGTGAATTAGGTTGGACACTACTGCAAGCATTGCGATAGACAATCCCTGCCCATCGATGGGCCTTTGGGTCTATCTGTTGCCGAATTGTACATTCCAAGCGCTTAGGACAGTGCTCTGCACATAGTAAGCGCTCAATAAATACTATTGAAGGAATTCATTCAGCTACCTAGGAGCACTTACTGTGTTGAGAGAACTATACTAAGCACTCGGGGGAGTCTAATAGAAAAATGGAGAGACATTCCCTGATCGCAACATGATTATGCTGTAGAGAGGGAAATAAATTGTTGTAGAGGGAATTTTTCTGGTACATTGATGTTGTACTCTTCCAAATCCTCAATACAGTGTCCTGCACACAGTTCAGTGCTCAATTAATACGACCGATAACCGGCGTTCTTAATCCCGGCTCTATCACCTTCTTTGCTCTGAGATCTTGGACAAGTCACTTCACTTCTCTGGGCCTCTTACCTCATCCGTAAAATGGGGATTGAGACTGTGAGCCCCATGTGGGACATGGATTGGGTCCAAACTGATTAGTTTATATCTACCTCAGCCTGACAGAGTAAGTGCTTTAACACATACCATGAAAAAAGACCTTTCGTCTTATTAATTTCTTCTTACCACTGGTAAACCACTTCATCAACATAATAGTAATTACGGTATTTAAGTGCTTACTATGTGCTGAACACTGTTCTAAGCGCTGGGAGAGATACAGGGTAATCATCGTCCCACGTGGGGCTCCCTTTTTTTATCCCCATTTTTACAGCTGAGATAATTTAGGCACAGAGAAGTTGTGACTTGCCCGAGGTCACACAGCGGGCAAGTGATGGAGCTGGGATTAGAACCCGTGACCTCTGACTCTCAAGCCTGGGCTCTTTCCACTCAGCCACGCCGCTTAAATAATGGTTTCTTTTTACATGGTTATGATGTGTCTCGAACCTTCCTAAGTACTGGAGTAGGGAAAGATAATGCTATGTAGCCTTTGATGTGATTTATTCCTCCCCTATCACCCGCCTCCAGCCATGAACTCATAATCTCAGGGTCAGAGAAACGTTGAATCTCTACTCTAACATCTTACGGTGGTAGGGCGTGAGATTTCAGAGCAGCATCCAAAGAAAGAAGAAAAGTTACTTGAAAAAAAGAATAGGTTAATCACAGTTGAAAAACGGATCCTTTTTACTTTAATAAGTAACCCTGTTAACTTTTAACACTTAGAAGTACTCTACTGAAACCGAAATGAGCAAAAATGACTACTTGGCCCAGAAATGCCAAAGGGAATAATTTTAAGTTGAGACACCCAGTTAACAACATAACACCATTTGCTTTCGGAGGATGAGAGCATGAAAAGTTGTGGATTTTTTTTTTTTTTCCCCTCCCAGAATTGACTGCAAGTTAAGTCTGTTTTGAAACGGAACAGATGCTCTGCATGGAGTATTTGGGAAGATTTATGTTAAGTACTGAGATCTTTTTGGGTGCAGACTAAGGCCCCCTTTCCTGCTCCTCCCCACCCCGCCCCACTGTACTTGTGTAACTATGTACTTATTATTCTATTAATGATGTGTATATTGATAATTCAAAGTATATTGATGCTACTGAGACCTGTTGACTTGTTTTGATGTCGTTCTCCCCACTTCTAGACTGTGAGCCCGTTGTTGGGTAGGGATTGCTTCTCTTTGTTGCTGAATTTTACTTTCCGAGTAGTGCTCAATAAATACGACTGAATGGTTCAGAGAACTGTACTAAGGGCTCAGAGTGCAATCGAATTAGCAGACATGAGGGTGTGGAAGAATTTACTAAGGGCTTGGCTGGGTTCCAATCCCTGCTCTGCCTCTTGTCTGCTGTCTGTCCCTAGTCAAGTTGCTCCACTTCTCTGGGCTTCAGTCTCCACGTCTGTAAAATGGGAATTGGCGTGTGAGCTACGTGGAGACAAGGACCGTGTCCAACGTGATTAGCCTGTATCTACTCCAGCACTTAGTGCCCGGCACACAGTAAGCGCTTAACAAATACCCTTTTAAAAGTGCAATAGAGTTAGAACACATGATTCCCTGTCCTGAGAGAGGGTTTTTTTTTTTTTTTTAAAATAGTATTTATTAAGCAGTTGCCAGGTGCTGAACTAAGCATAGAGCACTATATTAACAGCTCTAGCTAGGCTGCAGTAAGAACTGTCTCTGAGACGATCCTAAAAACAAATTACAGGTAGGAGTAAGCAATGGATTATAACATGCGTAATGGTCGTTGATTGATTTAGTTGTATTCATTGAGCGCTTACTGCTGGTGGAGCACTGTACTGAGCACTTGAGAGAGTACAATATAACTAAATATCCCTACAGAGCACCCTTATGCTGTATTTTTAAGCAAGTGAAGAGTTGAGTAGCTTTCTGAACAAAAAGCATAGAAAGCACACATAAAAAGCTTCCTGTAAATCAACAAAAGTAGAAATTTTGAGAATTGGATAGCTCTTGAGAAGATATTTAGGTGACCCCAAAGAGAGCTTTTGCTTTGATGGTCAAGGGCAGAGAATTTAAAAAATAACCCTGAGCACTGGATGGTAGGTAGAAGCTTAAGCGGAAACATAAGCAAGCACTTCTCTGTGTTGGGAGAGGATGTTTGGTGAGGAGATGAGGGAGAAATGACAAGTCTTCGTGGAAGAGATGTTATTTCAGGAAGGACCATGGAGTTCGAGGCAGAAGGAAAGGGAAAAACCACTGTCCATTCTGCCTCAACATCTGTCATCCAGTACCTCGAGAAATATTTGATGTTAACGGTTATTACAGTTCTCCACGCACTGCGCTCCTCTGCTCTTTCTTCTCCGCCTCTGCGTCTCCCCTCAGACTGAAAAGTCTGTTGATCACTTAGTCACTGAGGTATAATTAGACATCCGTGTGGCTTTTAATTTCCTCAGTCCTTGAATGCATGGCACCGTTGCTTAGACAGAATCAGTCACGCTTTTATACACTTTTTACCCTAGAGGCAGGTGGTGAAAAGGTGTACGGGAGTTACAAGGTTTTGCTCGGTAGAATCCCTTCTTCCCTCAGCCTGAAATCAGTCGACCATCTATCTCTCACCTAGGGAAGCTTGTGCCTCTCTGGCTCATGTACCATGCCCCGAATGAAACATCTCCTGGTAAATACGGTCTTCCCTATTTCTGTTCCTATTAAGTGCTTATAAGGTGCCAAGAACTTGGCTGAATATGCTTGGGAAGATTAAAAAAAAAAATGCCACGTTCCCACCCTCCATAGTGTCCACAGGCTAAGGGAAAGGAATATTTGATAGTTCGTCACCTTTTTAACAAGGAGAAACCAACTAATTAAGTGAATTGCTCAAGGCTACTCTCCAGGCAAGGCGCGGAGCAGGGACTAGAACCCAGATGTCCTGATTTCCGGCCCTACGCTCTTTCCACTGGGCCATGCTGTTTCCCTAAGGCCAACAGCTCTATCCCATATCCCTCTGATCTTTGACGGGCCTCAGACTTCTACCCTCCGAAGTGATGAGACTTGAATTGAAACTGTGGGTAAAGCTGTAGACCCAGCGTGGCTCAGTGGAAAGAGCCCGGGCTTGGGAGTCGGAGGTTATGGGTTCGAATTGCGACTCTGCCCCTTGTCAGCTGTGTCACTGTGGGCAAGTTACTTCACTTCTCTGTGCCTCAGTTCCCCCATCTGTGAAATGGGGATGAAGACTGTGAGCCTCACGTGGGACAACCTCATTCCCCTGTATCTACCCCAGCGCTTAGAACAGTGCTGTGCACGTAGTAAGCGCTTGACAAATACCAACATCGTCATCATCACCCAGTGCCATGATTCTCCCAGCTGTTTCTGCTGTGGATACCTACTGATATTTCCCCGGATTCCCCACAATTTGTTGATCCTTAAGCACTTATTCCACAACATCCCTTCTCTTAAAGTCTTCCACAGCAGTTCTGAATCTCCCCCCGCAATCGCGCTTGGTTTGGGTGTAGAGATTCCGGGGATTCCCAAAGGATTTTCAAGGGGCTCCATCTCGGACCCCACTGAGCGTGCTCGGTGGGAATTGGGTTCCTCAGTCGAGAGGTCGAAGTTGCTCAGGGATGGGGAAGAAGCTGGCAGGCGTTTTGCTAAAGAGCACCAGCTCTGTGTGCTTCTGGACTGAGGCACCCATCACATGTGGAACTTCAAAAGAATAATAATGTTGTGGGTATTAGCCAAGCACCTGCTATATTCCAAGCCCCGGAGTAGATTGGCGACGAATTAGGTCCTAAGCAGGACGGAGAGCGAGTCGGTCCTGACGGAACTTGACAGCAAGTTCTGCCAAATCCCCATTTGGCAGCTGAGGGAACCAAGGAACAGAGAAGTTAAGTGACTTGACCGAGGTCATGCAGCGGGTACGTGGAAAGAGCCAAGATGAGAACTCTAACTTCCAGGCCTGTGCTCTTTCCGCTAGTCAGCCTCGCTGCTCCTCAACAACGCGTGTTGGGAAACAGGAGGAGAGAAGAAGTTTTCAATATGTGTTTGCTCAAGGGCCATCTGTGCAACTTCAGATGCAACAATGGATGTGATTAGAAAACAAGCGGTTTGGGGGGGGGTCACACGTCACTGTGACTATCAAAGCGAGGATAAAGCCGCTCGAACCGAGAGGATATCATTGGCTTCAATCTGTGCTTTGAAATGATATAAAATTTTATAGCGATTTGACCTGGGTTTGAAAAATGTTCTGCAAACAGCGCTCAATACCTTGTATTGAAAGGTTCTGGAATTGATTCTGACTGCTTGAAAGATATATAGCCTTTCAGCAGTTTCAGTCCAAAGACTTCCCTTGAGACATCCTCAATTTTGGGGAAACCCATTTTCGATACAGCCTTTCCCAGATGAATTCTTGGGATTTTATGTGTCCTCATGTTTCCAATTTAGACTGTGAGCTCCATGTGGGACAAAGACTGTGTCCAGATGGATCAACATGTATCCACCCCAGTGCTTAGAACAGTATCTGACACTCTAGTAAGCACTTAACAAATATCGTTTCCCAAAAAAACTACACTACGTTGGCTGTCAATAATGGCCGAAACAGCCTTTGTTCAATTCTCTGTTGGCTAAAAATGGCAACATGGCTCGTGGTTGCCAAGGTCATCTATTTACCGAATTGATCCAATATTAGCCTCTTCTATTTGAAAGGGGCATTCACTCGACAGACCCCTAATTTTCAAGGCTTAAAGTATTTGGTTTAAATCATTTGACACCTAAGGCTAACGTAAGAAAATGAAAATTCACACTTGTCTTGCGCTCGGTTGTTTGCTGTAAGTAACTCTATTTTCAAAAGAGAAGCGCTTTTAACAGAGGCTGCCTCAAAGTGTTTGTGTGACTGTCTTGCTTTTTTTTTTTTTTTTTTGATGAAGCTCCCCGAAACCGCTACGTCCTTTTCACCACTTCCTTGCCATCCATCAATCGGTGGTATTTATTGGGGACTTAACTTGTGCAGAGCACTATGCTGAACTCTTGGGAAAATACAATATGGAAGGTAGACAGGAGATCTCTCCTAAAAGAGGAAGCAGTTTAGCTGGGAGTCTTTCTTCTGAGACTACTTTTTGCTTTTAGGACTTCACACTATATCGCTGGTTTCTGACACGAGAGACTTCAAACGATGGCGTGAAATCTAGCTGTCACACTTCTTAAAAGTAGTTCAACCCTGGCGGATTTAAGTCATCAATCGTGCCGATATACGTCCCTTTAATTCACGTACTTTGGATTAGTTGTAACTACTGCATCCGACCCGATTTGCTCGTATCCACGATACCGTCATTACTCTTCACGTTTGTTTTCCCTGTTAGAGAGGAATCTCCTTGTGGTTAGACTGTATTTTCCAAGTGCTTAGTATTCTGCTGACACTGAGCGAGCACTCAATAAATGCTGCCCGTTAACCAATATCCATGAAACCAGTGGAAAAACCCATCTTCACTGGGAATTCTTTTGGTGCGCGCACAAAGACCGAAACAGAGGATAGCAGCAGATTTCTGCAGGCCTGTGATATTCAGATTCCCGTCCACCAGGTTTCCTTTTGAGGTCTGAATGATTTTGATCTAATCCCAAACGCGAGGGGTGGCAAGGCTAAGCCGCTGTTTCCTGTATGTCAGGTGGAGACGTTGTCAATAATTTCCCCAAACATTAGTAGCGGACCAGGAGATGTTTTTCGCTCTTTAATCTTCCCTGTGAACTGAGTGGGCCACGACTGCTTGTCAACACGGTTTTCTCGGATTCTAATTAATAGTCCTCGTTGTTGCTTCCCTTGCAGATTCTGGGGCATTTGTAGCAGGTTTTTGGTAGGCCTTATTGGGTTTCTGGGAATTAATTGGTTAAGTGACCATATTGTCTGTGTTCATCTTTAGCACATGTGGGATTTATTTATGTCCCTCCTCGGTTCTTATGGAAGTGTGCTTTTTAAATTTTTTTTTAATTTTATGGCATTTCTGGCACACTGTGCCAGACACTGCACCAAACATCGGGGTAGATACAGGTAAATTAAGTTGGACGCAGTTCATGTTCCAGATGGTGCTCGCAGTCGTAATCCCCATTTTACAGATGTTGTCACTGAGAAAAAGAAAACTTAAGTGACTTGACCAAGGTCACTTAGTCAAGTGGAAGAGCTGGGATTAGATCTCACGTCGTCCCGATTCCCAGGCCTGGACTTATGATCTATTGGGAAATATTTTTATGTTTCTCCCAATCGGCAGGGAATAGATTATTACTTGTTTCTGTAGTTCTTATTTTGTGTTTTTGTACATGCACTTCAATGGAAGCTCAATAAATATTATTACTTCTGCTATAGTAAGCCTATTGAATAGGTCCCGGTCTGAGAGAGCAATCACTTAATTCTTCTACGCCGTGATAGGAGCACAATATATTAATGTGAAAGAGATTACGGGACTCGGGCTATTGACCAAGATGTCAGATCTGCATTATCTGGGACTTTGTTATGAATAAATTAAAGAACCCTCAGACTTAAGTACCCCGAGGAACACGCTTTCAAAACCAGAGCACGGAAGAAAGGAACGCATCCGTTGTACTCTCCCAAGCGCGTAGTACCGTGTCGGTCACACGGTAAGCCCTCAAATACGATGGATTGAGATCAGACTACGTAAATGTATGCGGGGGGGGAAACGTGCTTGCATAGTTGAAAGATAGTATTTCCATCTGTGGCTTCCACTTTGCATTTACTTTTTTGGATGGTTCATTCACTAGTATTTAATGAGCCACCTAGGTTGGGGGGCAGGGGGAACCCCTTCCCTTGAGGAGCTTGCAATCTCATGCCTTGATTGAAATACGTTTTTTCCTAATTATCATTATCCTAAGTCACCTGATCAGTTAGTCGATTCCTTTATCACGACTTGAGCAGCATTTCTCTCTCTCTCTCAGAATGCTGGGTAAAGAAATGCATAGTTCTTTTTCTTCCTTCATTCCATGGTATTTATTGAGCGCTTACTATGTGCAGAGCAGGGCACTAAGCGCTTGGAATGGACAATTCGGCAATAGAGAAGATGCCTGCCCAGTGATGGGCTCCCAGTCTAATCTTTACACGTTTGCATTTGAGAATGTTGGACAGAGCAGTATTAATAGTATTTTGAAGCCTTTAGCATAATCCGGGCACTGCACTGAGCACTGGGAAAGAATACGAAGTGGGAAATGGATATGGTCCGAAACCGAGCAAGTGTCTCAGAGATCAATGGTTTTGAGGAGTCTGATGTCCAAACATCATAACAAAGCAGCGTGGCTCAGTGGAAAGAGCCTGGGCTTCGAAGTCAGAGGTCATGGGTTTGAATCCCGGCTCTGCCACTTGTGCTCTTTCCGCTTGCAAAGAGAGACAGCGTGGTCTAGTGGTTAGAACTCAGGGCCTTCTGACTCCCGGACTCGTGCTCTAATTCCGGCTCAGTCGCTTGTCCGCTGTGCGACCTTCAAGTCGCTCAACTTCTCTGTGCCTCGGTTACCTCGGCTGCTAAAGGGGAATCGAAACTGAACAACCCTGTGTGACGAAGGGTCCGTGTTGAACCCGATCAGCTTAAGTCTACCCTAGCACTTAGTACAGTGTCTGGCACATAGTACGCGCTTAGTAGATGTCGATATTAGCGAGAAGCAGCGTGGCTCAGTGGAAAGAGCACGGGCTTTGGAGTCAGGGCTCATGAGTTCGAATCCCAGCTCTGCCACTTGTCGGCTGTGTGACCGTGGGCGAGTCACTTCACTTCTCTGTGCCTCAGTTCCCTCATCTGTAAAATGGGGATGAAGACTGTGAGCCCCACGTGGGACAACCTGATTCCCCTGTGTCTACCCCAGCGCTTAGAACAGTGCTCGGCACATAGTAAGCGCTTAACGAATACCAACATTAGTAGTATTACAATCTAATACATTTCCTGTCCACAAGGAACTTAGGGTCTAGAGGGGGAGATAGACATGAATATCAATGAAGTTAGAGAGAGTGAACGTTCAATAAATACAATTGGCAGATCCCGGGAAGAAGTGCTCGGTAAGTACGACTGGGGATAGTGTCCGAATCACAAATTACACCCCGCTGGTTCGTGGATGTAATCATTCCTTCACCGGTGGAGGAGGTTCAGCCATAAAGACCTAAGACGAAGGAGAGCTCTCTTTGGAGCACATGTCTGAGGTAGTTGATAGAAAAGGTGCCGGAGGAAGCGGAGAGAAAATGTCATGGGATTCTTGTCGAATGAGCAAATATCTTCAAGTTTTCCCCGGCGAGTAAGCTGTTTGGCTTTAGCTGGGTCAAAGCGATCCAAATTATATTCAAAAAATAGTTTAGCCCTAAAGGGGGTTGGGGGTGGGGGGGGAATGTGCAGGAAGGCTATTAGCATCTCCGTATGAGGCCCATTATACAAATATGTGAATCATTCAGAAACCCTAAATAAAGAACTAAATTGCCCTCTGTAACATAGATGCTGTAGGCACATGGGGAGCGTGTAATTAATAGAAAGATGGCAGGATGTATTCATTAACTATTTTAGCATTATAATCACGAAGGTTATTCTTGCTCACGGGGACGTTAGGAAACGAACCCCCGGACACGTCAGGTTTCCGACCGGAGGGCGCTCGGAGACCGATATTTAGGATCAGTGGAAATAAGCTTCCCGAAAGCCGTGCCGCTTTCAACGTTTGCCATTATTGCCTCTCAACGGCCATCTTCGGCTCCGTTCATCGAATTACTAATGAACTGTCAAAATTTAAAACTATTGACACAGAGTGCACCACATCGCTGTGATGGAGCTCCTTTAAATTGGTTTGTTTAGTAGGCTCCGTGTGTTGAAATAGAAGACTAAGCAGCCATATAGTCCCCAGATTTTTGAATTCCTACTTTGGTGCCCAACCCAATTTATTCCTCCTGGCATCTCCGATACTTCTGCTTAAAGGACGGATTTGGCGACTCATTCTCGCAAAGGGGAATGAAAGCTTTGGGGGGGGGCCTTTCGTGTCAACAGACCCCTCCCCAGTGGCTCAGTTGGAAGAGTCCGGGCTTGGGAGTCAGAGGTCATGGGTTCGAATCCCGGCTCTGCCACTTGTCAGCTGGGCGACTGTAGGCGGGTCACTTCACTTCTCTATGCCCCAGTTCCCTCATCTGTAAAATGGGGATTGACTGTGAGCCTCACCCGGGACAACCTCGATTATCCTGTCTCTCCCCCAGCACTTGGAACAGTGCTCTGCACATAGTAAGCGCTTAACAAATACCAACATTATTATTACACTGTGGGGAAGAAATTGGTTGACCAGCCGAGATGATAGGAGGGGGAAAAGTCTCTTTGATTCAAACATATTTATTGAGCACTTACTGTGTGCAGAACGGTGTACTAAGCACTTGTACAATCACTCTTCCACCCTTCAAAGCCCTTCTGAAGGCTCACCTCCTCCAGGAAGCCTTCCCAGACTAAGTCCCCCTCTTCCTCAGCTCCTCCTCCCCTCCCCATCGCTCCGACTTGCTCCCTTTGCTCTTCTCCCCCCCCCCACCCTCCACCTCACAGCAGTTGTGGGTATATGTGTACGTATTTATGATTGTATGAATTTACATTTATTGGATGTGCGTATCTCTCTAATTCTCTTTATATTGATGCTATTGATGTCGCTACCTGTTTGGATGTCTGTCTCCCTCCTTCTAGACTGTGAGACCGTTGTGGGTAGGGATTGTCTCTCTTTGTTGCTGAACTGTACTTTCCACCGCTTAGTACAGTGCTCTGCGCAGTAAGCGCTCAAATATGACTGAATGGAAGTAGAATCTAAAAGACACATTCCCTGCCCACAACCATCTTACAGTCAAAGCGGAGCTTGCCCTTCACAATATGCCTTTCAGAGCATCCCCAATTATTCAGTAGTATTCAATAGTAATAATAATAATAATGATGGTATTTGTTAAGCGCTTACTATGAGCCGAACACTGTTCTGAGCGCTGGGGTATTCAATAGTATTTATTGAGCGCTTACTATGTGCAGAGCACTGTACTGAGCGCTTGGGATGAACAAGTCGGCAACAGATAGAGACGGTCCCTGCCCTTTGACGGGCTCACGGTCCGATCGGGGGAGACGGACAGACGAGAACGATGGCACTAAACAGCGTCGAGGGGAAGAACGTCTCGTAAAAACCGATGGCGACTAAATAGAATCGAGGCGATGTACAATTCATTAACAAAATAAATAGGGTAACGAGAATATATACGGTCGAGCGGACGAGTACGGTGCCGTGGGGATGGGAAGGGAGAGGTGGAGGAGCAGAGGGAAAAGGGGAAAATGAGGCTTTAGCTGCGGAGAGGTAAAGGGGGGATGGTAGAGGGAGTAGAGGGGGAAGAGGAGCTCAGTCTGGGAAGGCCTCTCGGAGGAGGTGATTTTTAAGTAGGGTTTTGAAGAGGGAAAGAGAATCGGTTCGGCGGAGGTGAGGAGGGAGGGCGTCCCGGGACCGCGGGAGGACGCGACCCGGGGGTCGACGGCGGGACGGGCGAGACCGGGGGACGGCGAGGAGGCGGGCGGCGGAGGAGCGGAGCGTGCGGGGTGGGCGGTAGAAAGAGGGAAGGGAGGAGAGGGAGGAAGGGGCAAGGAGACGGAGAGCCTCGAAGCCTAGAGTGAGGAGTTTTTGTTTGGAGCGGAGGTCGATGGGCAACCACTGGAGTTGTTTAAGAAGGGGAGTGACATGCCCGGATCGTTTCTGCGGGAAGATGAGCCGGGCGGCGGAGTGAAGGATAGACCGGAGCGGGGCGAGAGAGGAGGAAGGGAGGTCGGAGAGAAGGCCGACACGGTAGTCTAGCCGGGATATAACGAGAGCCCGTAACAGTAAGGTAGCCGTTTGGGTGGAGAAGAAAGGGCGGATCTTGGCGATATCGTAGAGGTGAAACCGGCAGGTCTTGGTAACGGATAGGATGTGTGGGGTGAACGAGAGGGACACAGGGGAATCAGTTTGTCCCACGTGGGGCTCACGGTCTTAATCCCCATTTTACAGATGAGGTAACTGAGGCACAGAGAAGTGAAGCGACTTGCCCACAGTCACACAGATAAGTGGCAGAGCTGGGATTCGACTCATGACCTCTGACTCCAAAGCCCGTGCTCTTTCCACCGAATAGTATTTATTCAAACGTATTTATTGAACGTTTACTGTGTGCAGAGCACTCTAAGCGCTTGGAATGTACAATTCGGCAACGGATAGAGACAACTGTTCAATTATGTTCCATATCTAGACAGTAAGGTCATTGTGAGCAGGCGGCACGCCTACCAACTCTGCATATTACTCGCCCAAGCGTTTAGTACAGTGAGCGCACGGTAAGCGTTCAATATATACCACTGACTGATCACCAGCCAGTGCTGTAAACCTACCCAGGTTCTTGTCCCGGTGCAGACGGTTGAAGTAGCCAGGTGTGTGGGAGCTTTAAATGTGGTTTTAAAAATACGTTAGTTTTTCAACGGCCGCACTGCAAATTGAAATCCCATTTAACTTTTTAGAGCAAAGGAATCCAAAGATTCCAAATGATGTGATAATGATCGCTTGAGTTTTTGCTCTGTTTCTGCTCAGTCTGCTCAGGGTGCAGAGCACTGTACTCTCATCTGGGAGCAGAGCACTCTTCTAAGAGGGAGCATCAGAGAGTGCAGTGGTATTAAACCCGATCCCCACCTGCAAGGAGTTTATGGAGTTTAGGAGTTAAACTGTACTTAACTATTAAGTAGACACGATAATAATAATACAGGAATAATAACTGTGGTATGCCGAGGCCCGGTGAAGTGACTGGCCCAAGGTCACCGAGCAGATGTGGCTAAGCCGGGACTAGAACCCAAGTCCTCTGACGTCCAGACCCGCGCTCTTTCCCCTAGACCATGCTGCCTCCCTGCCCTCAAGGAGCGTATAATCCGCCACTTGCCGGCTGCGTGACCTTGGGCAAGTGTCATGGCCCCTCTGTGCCTCAGTCATCTTCTCTGTAAAATGGGGTTTAAGACAGTGAGCCACAGGGAATCCCTCTGACCTGATTATTTAATATCTAAGACCAAGCCTGTGGGCAGAGATCATTTCACTAACTCTATTGTATTAGACCCTCTCAACCACATTACACAGTGCTCTGCGTAGAGCGAGTGCTCAATAAATACCATCGATATTTACCAGAAGCTTGCCTACATTCAAATCGTTGGACCTGTCTAACTTGTGCCCGTCGGAGCTCTCAGAACAGCGTTGGGTACGTAATAAACGCCGAAGATACCATTAAGAAAAATGGCTGAGTTTTCCCCATTGGTCAGTGCAGGAGGACACAAATCTGGTACAGGATTTGAGGGTCAAGGACTCGGTGGACGTGTCAGTGAGGTGTGTGTCTCTCAGGGAATACACGAAGGGGAGCAGTGGAGTGGACGGCTTTTTGTGGGTCTAATGAAGTCGAAGTCACGGCCCTGATGTGCTTCTCAAACAGCCGTCCCCTCGGGCCGATTAAAGGCTTAAGCGAGCGCCCTCCGAATGAAGGTTGTCTTCCCCGTTAACGACCCCTTGAGTCACTCAGGCCCCACGCGCTGATTCTCTTTAATAAGCCATCTGAGTTTACCCTGATGAGTTGTTAATGTAAATGGTAAGTAAAAGGACAGTTGACTTTTATTAGTAAAGACATGCGTGCATAATGCAGGGCATTAAAATTATTACAGGGTAGATCCAGATTGATGGATCGAAAGGCCTTCACGATCGAAGTAACGTGGCCTAGGGGAAAGAGCAAGTGCCTAGGAGTCAGAGGACCTGGGTTCTAATCCCTGTTTCCCCACTCCTCTGCTGGGTGACCTTGAGCAAGTCGCTTCCCTTCTCTGTGCCTCAGTTCCGTCGATTGTAAAAGGGGTGTTCAATCCTACTCCCTTTTCCTTAGACTGCGAGCCCAATGCGGGATAGGAACTCTGCCCAATCTGATTAACTTCTATCTACTCCAGCGGTTCCAGCAGTGTTTGGCACATGGTAGGAGCTTAACAACCACCATATTAATAGTATTGATAATATCTCCATCGTCTCATAACCATCCAGGCGTGCAATTTCAAAATGAAATGAATCAAATATCTTGATCAGAGTGCAATATTCTGGGAAAAGATCAGAATTATCATCCACCATATTGTGACAGTCTCACCCTCGGGGAAAAAAAAAAATCCCATATTCATCTTGGCTGCTAATAACTGGGGGAACTAAAATACGTGACACTTAGATGCCTTTGGACTTCAGAATCTGGAATATTATTCGAGAATTCCACCTTCCGACTTGGAAAAAATGAATAGGAGTACCGTTTATTGAGCACCCACTTGGTACAGAGTCAGTCAATTGCATTTATTAAGTGCTTACTGCGTGCAGAACACTGTACTAAGCACTAGGGAGAGTACAGTAGAATGATACCATCACACAAGGTGTTTGAGAATTGCAGAATGAGAATGACACGTTTCCTATCTTCAAGGAACTTACCCTCCAGGGGAAACAAAACTGAGAATAGCTAACACTACTATCAACATCTTTTTATCTTGAATGTTTTCCAGAGTGAGCGGGAGGAAGAATTAGAATGGGCATCTTGTACCGACAACCTGCCGAATCTAGTTAACAATTGAGAAGCAGTGTTTAGTAGAGGATAGAGCACAGATTTGGGAGTCAGAAGGACCTGGGTTCTAATCCTGGCTCTGCCCTTGGTCTGCTGTGTGACTTAGGACAAATCCCTTCTCTGTGAATCAGTTCCCTCATTTGGAAAATGGGAAGTAAGACTGTGAGCCCCATGTGAGTCGTGAACTGTGTCTAACCTGATTAGTGTTTCTACCGCAGCCCTTAATGCATGCCTGGCAAAGTAAGGGCTTAATAAATAATGTTTTTTAAAAAAAGGAAAGTTAAAGCAGAGAAAGCTCTATGGAATAGGTAGAATGTCCTTTCTAAGAGAATTTCAGTAGGTTCCCATTTTTCATTTGAGCAAAGAGAAACCCAGATTTTTCTCATGAACTAGAGCATGGGCCTGGGAGTCAGAAGGATCTGGGTTCTGATCCCAGTAACCCTTGTCTGCTGCGTAACCTCAGACAACTCACGTCACTTCTCTGTGCCTGTTATCTGTAAAATGGGATTAAGATTGTGGTATAATAATAATAACCGTGATATTTAAGTGCTTACTCTGTGCCAGGAGTGCAGGGGTTAGAAGCTAAATAAATTGGACACAATCCCTCTCCCACATGGGGCTCAATCTTAATTCCTATTTTTGCAAATAAGGTAATTGAATCCCGGTGAAGTGATTTGCCCAAAGTTCCACAGCAGACAACTGGCAGAGCTGGGATTAGAACCCAGGTCCCTGCTACTGTCAGGTTTGTGGTTCAGCCACTAGGCCACATTGCTTCTCTGTGTGGCAGGGATTGGGTCTAACCTGATGTGCTTTATCTACCCAAGTGCTTAGTACAGTGTCTGGCACATAAGCACTTAAGACATACCGCCGTTATTATTGTTAACCTGATGAGCTCGTGTCTACTCCCCACTTAGTAGAGCATTCATTCAATTGTATTTATTTAGTGCTTACTGTGTGCAGAGCACTGAACTAAACTTCTGGAAAGTACAACTCAACAACAGACACGATCCCTACCCAACAACAGGCTCAAAGTCTAGAAATGGACTCACAGTCTAGGAAAAGAAATGATGATGATTAAGCACTATGCGCCAAGCACTTTTCCAAGCTCTGGGATAGATATAAGGTCGTCAGGTTGTCCCACATGGGACGGATGAGGTAACTGAGGCACAGAGAAGTTAAGCGACTTGCCCAAAGTCACACAGCTGACGGGTGGCAGAGTGGGGATTAGAATCCATGACCTCTGACTCCCAAGCCCGTGCTATTTCCACTAAGCCACGCTGCACCTGGAGCACAGTAAGCCCTTAAATGGTGTGGAAAAAAAAATCCTCGGGAAAGTTTTTGTGTGTTTTTTATAACAGAAATGTGATCCTCATGGCTTCTAGTGGATGGTTTCATGAGAATATTTATGATGGAGAGGTCTTAAGTGAAGCGTGTTCTCTTGTGGATTGTAGCACTAGTTGGCTTAATTAAATGGATGGAATTAGAGCAAGTGGCTCATCCCCAAGAGAAACATAGATTCCAGTTACGGAAAAGTCTCCGATGACCCTACTGGGAGGAGAGCAGCGGGTAAGCCGCTTAGAACGCGGGTTCCCTAAATAGAACGCCCGTCGCGTCCAATGGAAGAATAGGATTGCAATCCTCTGGAGGCGAAGAGCTCGAGAATGAGAAATGCGGGTCGATATCCATGCTGAATATTCTCTTCCGAGGAACTGCAACAACACGAATGAATGGGAAAGGTTCCCAAAGGTTGGTGCGCAGATTTGCGAAAGGGTAATCCTCGGCTTACGTCGGTAGCCGTTCTCTCCATCTCTCCACCTTGCAGGGAAGAGAAACCAGAAGAGACAGCCATTTGCAGTTTCCATTTTAGCCCCTAATACTCCCATCTGTGATGGTATCTCTTAGGTCTCCTGACACCCAGGCCCGTGCTCCTCCCTCGTCTGAGTTGTATCCTCGGCCCTGCCGCTTGACTGCTGCGTGACCTTGGGCGAGTCACTGAACTTCCCCGAACTTCAGTTATCCCATCTGTTAAATGGGCCCTGAAACCACGACCCCCTTGTAGGATGGGGAAGGTGTCCACCCTGATTCCCTTGTATCTATCACAGCTCTTAATACGGTGCTTGGTGTGTAGCGAAGGCTTAACAATCAACATAAAATGGTGTTTGTTATATATCTAGCTCGATTGTAAGGGGTAGATATCCAGTTGGACACAGTCCCTGCCCCAGATGGGGCGTAGAGTCTAAGTAGAAGGGACAACAGGAAGAACAGAATCCTTATTTTACAGTTGAGGAGCCTGAGGCACTGTGAAGTGACTTCCCCAAGGGTCACACAGCTGGCAGGTGATGGAGGCGGAATTAGAACACAGGTGCTCTGACCTCCAGCCCTTGCTCTGTCCGCTAGGCCATGCTACTTTAGGTCACGCTGCTCCTCGTGACAGTGGGTGTTCAAACTCCAAACTCCTTGAGGGCAGGGAATATTTCTCTTGCTCCTGTTGAGCTTTCTGAAGCGCTTAGCGCTGTTAACTGCGCTAAAGAAATAGCACTGATTTAGTCATTGCTTCTCCTTTTGTTTTTAAATAGGGATTACTCAGTGGTACTTACTGAGCACCCACTGTGTGCAGAGCACTGTACTGAACCTTGGGAGACTCCAGTGCAACAGAGTTGGTAGGTACGTTCCGTTCCCTGCCTACGAAGCGTTTGCAGTCTAGAGGGGTGAGATAGTAGAAGCTGGAATAGTTTAAAGTGCTTACAAGGGGCAGAGTTCTGGGAAAGAGTCAACAGATGGGGATTAGATTGAGGGACTGTCGCTCGAGGGGCTCACGATCATTTTGGAAGCGATGAGATAACGAAACGGGAAAGTAGCGTAAGAGACAAGGACAAATAAGCGAATTGAAAAGAAATGTCAACAGGGACCTGGGGCTAGAAGAGCAGAATTTCAGGCTCCTGGTGACGCCTTCCTCAGCCGCTAGCCTTCTGGAGGCCTCAAATTGCAAGGGCTGTGCTCTTTCTCTGGGGGCAAGCGGTTCAGATCCCCTCAGGCGGGGAGGCGGGTCTACGGCTACCAGGAAGCAAGGCAGCGGCTTTTATACCCACCCCGGATGGAGAGCGCCGCTGACGGAACGAGAAATAAAAGAGAGCAGCGGCGGAACTTGCTGGGAGAGAAAATAATTGAAGAGACGGGTCGTCTTTCTTCCTGGAATGCTGGGAACCAAAATATTGGTATAATTTGACAATCGAGTCAGCGTTTGATGCGCATGAATTAATTGGATAACGCCAATTATAGCCTACTCATTTGGGGCTTGAAATTTTCGTCGCGCTGTATATATTAAAGTATCAGGGCGAGAGACCTCTCTGAGAAGAACCTAGAAACTGCCGTTCTCAGCCTCATCACCGTAAACAGGGGCCGATTTTTCCACTAAGGTTCTCTCCGAGCCCGGCTTAATTGCTTCAGGGTTCACAAGGGCCGAGTCTCCCCGAGGCGGAGGAACTCTGGGGAAGGTGTGAATGAAATGGCAGGGTAATTAAAATCCTGTATGTCCTAGGTCTTTAGAAGTGCCCTATTAGAAACGTAAGTGAAAGCTAATTACCGGCCTTGGGTGTGAGAGGGGCTGCCGGTCTCTAATTCCAGATTTCTGGGGCGGTGGCGATACGGGTAGGTGATCTCGATATCCAACCCGATGTCAGTCATATTTATTGAGCGGTTACTCAGGGCAGAGCTCTGTACTAAGCGATTGGAGAGAGGAGTATAGCAGACGTTTTCCCGGATCACAGTGAGTTTACATTCTCCTAAGAGGGTCGTGCTGATTTTTCTCCAAGAGGGAGAAGGTCATCAACAGTCCCAAATCCACGTCCCACGGAAGGGGGCTCCTCTTGGATTCATTCATTCAATAGTATTTATTGAGCGCTTACTATGTGCAGAGCACTGTACTAAGCGCTTGGAATGAACAAGTCGGCAACAGATAGTCCCTGCCGTTTAACGGGCTTACAGTCTAATCGAATGGAAGCAGCGTGGCCTAGTGGATAGAGCACGGGCCTGGGAATCAAAGACCTGGGTTCTAATCCCACCTCTAGGGATTGCTGCTGTGTGACTCGGGGCAAGTCACTCTACTGGATCTCTGTCACCTCATTTATAAAATGGGGATTGACTCCGAGCCCCTTATGAGACAGGGACTGCGTCCAACCTGATGACCTTTCATCTACACGAGAGCTTACTTCGGGGTCTGCCACAAACGCGTAACAAATATTTAAAAAAGAAATGGTTCGGGGGACACTGAGGGAGACAGGGAATTGGGTGGATATGGTTGTGGGAACGGAATGGAAGATGGATCAAAGTTGCTCCCAGAAGGAGGAGAAAGAAGGAACGGTAGAGCGTGGAGTGATAAACGTTGTCTGAGACTAGGCCCAACCGCTAAGAGTGATTTTAAGCTGCGTGAGGGCGGATGCTGTCTACTTTGCTCTTCTCTCCCAAGGGCTCAGTAAAGAGACCTGCCCAGGATAGAGATTCACTAGATATCTCTGATTAGGGGATTGGGAATCAATTTACGCCAAGCACTAGGGAGAGGTGCTACCTTGGGAAATGGTATCTCACAGTTCGTTATGGACCGTAAGCCCGTCGCAGGTAGGGAATGTTTTTAATAACTCGGAACGGTGCTCTGCACAAACTAAGAGCTCCATAAATACCACTGATTATAGGTCCATCCTCATTTCAAAAAGAAACACTTAACTCATTCTGCCCGAGAGTTGGACCGCATTTATTTTCTGGCACGATTTTCCCCTGTTTACCTGAAACCAAAATGTACTTAAATGTTTTGTTATTCTAGGGAAGCGGTCCCCATCTTTAATCCTTTAAGAGGGCATATTTTAGAAGTAAATGATAATGATCTGCATTACCTTGCAAATACGATACATTTTTTAATACTCCTTAAATGTAACACATGGCAAACAATGATTTGAGTTAATATGCTTAGCTGCTTCTAATTAAGGGTATCATTTTCCATAATATTTCTAGTATCTAAAATATCAGGCCTGCACACTCTACAGTGAATAAAATTGGAGTTTCCTCGACTTGTCTGGCAGGGCTGATAGCGCTGGGTTGATGGGGGTATTTAGAATTTTTAGGTCAGGAAGAGGACAAGAGAAGGCTTAACGGTTCCGGCGATTATAGACGCTTGCAGCCTCGCAACCTCTTTGATCAGCCAAGCATCACCGTTCCTTTGAAGCTAGAAAAAATGATCTGCATCTTCTATGGAGAACAGAACGGTACTTAAATTTAACTTAGAGTGATCCCTTAAATATGGTTAAACGGAGAGAATCCATAATCCGTAAGAAAGTGTCCTCTGGTACGTCTTCGGAAGGATGCCCGTGTGTGGTTTTGAAGAACGACGTGTCTCAAGATGATCAACTTGGACCCAAACTGGGGGAAAGAGCGTGCTAATGATAGTAAAGACCCCCAGTAATGTAGATTTCATGATTCTTTCCTTCCTCTGTCCCTCCTGAAGTTGGATTATGTGAAACTTTCTGGCCAAGAGCTCAGCTGTGAAGGCTTTTGTTGTTCTCGAACTCGGGGGACTTAGGCTTTTGCTCTGAAACTTTTCCTCAGCTCTCCTGAAGATGTCTTCTGAGAACTCATTTTGGGCAGGGAATGTGTCAACCAACTCTTATATTGTGCTCTCCCAAGCGCTTAGTACAGTGCTCTGCACACAGAAAGGGCTCAATAAATTCTATCGAGGGGTTGACACCAGGTGATGTGCAAACCTGTCCTCTGTCTCTGCAGCTGATGGCTTGATGGCGGTCATCGAGGTAAACCAAAATCGTATCTCTTCCAGGAAGCATCTCTTGACCAACCTCCTGGATGAAGCCGCCTTGTTCTCGGCTCACTTTCCCTTCCGTGTCATCTCTGCGCTCGGATCTGTGACCTCTGGACATTTGATATTCGTCCCTCAGCACTCATGTATATATCTTTAAATTCTGTATTCTAAAATGCTTATATTAATACCCGTCTTCCCCCTCACCAAACTGTAAGCTTGTGATGAGTCGGGAATGTCTGCTACCATCGTCGTATCCCAAGCGCTGTGTACAATGTTCACCACAGCCCCAATCCATATCCTTTTTTTTTTTTTATGGTATTTGATAAGCACCTACTAAATGCCAGGCAGTAGTCTGTGCTGAGGTAGTTAAAAGCTTAATCAGGTTGGACACAGTCCCCGTCCCACGTGGGGCTCACAGTCTTAATCCCCATTTTACAGATGAGGGAACCGAGGCCCAGACAAGTGAAGTGATTTGCCGAAGGTCACCCAGCCGACATGGTGGGGCTGGATTTAGAACTCGGGTCCTTCTGACGCCCAGGCTGCTGCTCTATCCATTAGGCCACCCGGCTTCTACTTAAGCTCTGCCGCTTCTCCTATCTTTAATTGATGTTAAAGTCTGTCTCCCTCACTGGACAGTAAAGTCCTTCAGGGCAGGTATCGGAGAAGCAGCGTGGCTCAGTGGAAAGAGCACGGGCTTTGGAGTCGGGGGTCATGGGTTCGAATTCCGGCTCTGCCACTTGCCAGCTGTGTGACTGGGGGCGAGTCACTTAACTTCACTGCGCCTCAGTTACCTCATCTGTAAAATGGGGATTAAGACTATGAGCCCCACGTGGGACAACCTGATTCCCCCGTGTCTACCCCAGCGCTTAGAACAGTGCTCTGCACGTAGTTAGCGCTTAACAAATACCAACGTTATTATTATTACCAACTCGAATCACATCTCTTCCAAGAGACCTTCTCTGACTAAGCTCTCACCCTATTTGACCTCACTCCTAAATCACCCATCATCTTGGGCCTGTAGTCCTTAAGCACTTTGATATTCTCTCCACTCCCAGCCTGGCAGATCCATAGCCCCCTTTTATTTGTTTTAAGGTATGTCTACTTCCTCAATAATAATAATAATAGTTGTAGTATATGTTAAACTCTTCTGTACCAAGCACGGCACCACTTGCTGGGGTGGATGCAAGCCGTTCGGGTTGGACGCAGTCCCGGCCCCATATGGGCTGCACAGTCTTAATCCCCATTTTACAGATGAGGTAACTGAGGCACAAGGAATTTAAGTGATCTGCTCGAGGTCACGCAGTGGACAGGCGGCCGACCGGGGGGATTGGAACCCGGGCCCTTCTAACCCCCGGGCCCGTGCGCCATCCATTAGGTCACGTGAGTAACTTCCTTTGGGCTGAGATTGTGTCTTTCCAATCCCTGGCTTCACTGACATTCATCTCCTCATCCTTTTATCTCGCTAGCGGATCCTCCTCGATGTCTTTTTCAGCTTCTACCTTAGCTTTCCATCCTCTCTCTCCGGGGCTTCCTCAAGGCTCAGTGCCGGGTCTCCTTTTACTCTCCATTTTACACCCACTCTCACGGCTTTAATCATCATCTCTATGTGGATGATTCCCCAGTCTACCTCTCCAGCCCCGACCTCTCTCTTTCTTGGCAGTGTCGTATTTCATCCTGACTTCAGGGCATCTCTACCAGGATGATCTGCCGACACGCGAGAGCAGACGTGTCCAAAGTTGAACTCCCCTTCTTTAAAGCCGATCCCTGTCCTCCCTGTGTCTTTCCCACCACTTAAGTCAACATGACTGTCCTCCCGGTCTCACGAGTTTACAATATCTTTTCAACACACTTTTCTCGCTTAGCCTCCATATTCGTATAAACCCATCTAAAATTTATTTTAACATCAGACTCTCCCCCTGTAGACTCTAAGCTCCTTCTGGGCAGGGAGTGTGTTGTGTTCAACTCCTCCAGGCGCTTAATACAGTCCTCTTTACACAGTAAGCATTAAATGAATATTTTTGATTAAGACTGTAGGCTCCTTGTGGGCAGCTACCATGTCCACAAACTCTACCGCACTCACCCAAGGGCTTAGTACAGTGCTCTGCACTCAGTGGGTTCATAAATACCATTGATTCATCTATTATGTCTCTCAAGCGCTTAGTCTTGTGGTCTGCACGCTCTAAGCCCTCAATAAATATCATTAACTGACCCCATGCTCTGAAAGATTTTTCCATTCTTCGGCTAATTTTCCTCTAAAGGTGGAGTGAAGTCAATCGATCGTATTTACCGAGTGCAGAGCACCGTAATGAGCACTTGGGAGAGTACAGTGTAACGGAATTGGTAGACATGTTCCCTGCCCACAACAGATGGCCCGTATCTCAGTCATTTTGACGTGCTCCTTGAAGACGATAGGTGTATTCGGGAAATCTTTCCTAAGGCTGCTTTCCTTTGGCTTCTTGTTTGCTCAGTGAGCAAGCTGGCATTTTCGTTGGCCTAAGCCCAGAAGCTGGCGGTAACTTATTTTACCTGGTCTCCCTCTGCAGACTTTAAGCTCCTCATGGGCAGGAAACATGCTTACCCACTCAGCTTCACTGTACTTGGCAAGGCACTTAATACACTTCCCCGCCTGAGGTCTTCCATCAATACCATCGAACGATCCGGAACGTTTTGTGCAACTCGGTCCAAAGCAAATGAAACCCGTTCGACGTGGACGCCGTAGAAGGGATACGAGTTAAGGACTGGGGGTGGGGGAGAAGTATATCCCTCCAGGTTAAAAATAAACTTGAAAAAACAGTTACTTCGGGGTCTGATCGTGAGAGGACCCCCGCTGGTTTCCATGGCAACGGCAGCCCGGAGAATTCTTCAGTCATTTCTCTTCTACCAGACGCTGCCTCATTATACAGAAATGAAGCTCAGTGTCACATCAATGAAAACTCAAATATTTATAGAGCCAAATAACATTTCTGTGTCTGGTCCCTCTAGGTGACGGTACTAAAAACCGGTAGAGGCTTGCACAAGGAAACTTAATTTCAATGTAAGGATAACTCAGGTCTCTTGCATTTTCCTCAAGTATGAGGCATCCGTTATTTGAGAACTCCAAGAGAGGTATTTTTTCATCTGATCTGACAGGCTCGGCTCTTCGGAGAGTTTATTTTATCTCTTCTGTCAAGCTGATTTCAGCGACACTTCTAGCCCAAACTTAAAAGTACAAATAGAAAAGAATCAGCCTGCCTATTCTTGTCTGGAAGAGAGCAGATTTATTCTGCCGAGTTACAACAGTCCGACTTCACTTCCTGTTTTCAAAATAAGGTCTCGTCAGATCGCCTCCTGGCTGAGGCCCAGTGAACCCGGGTTTCTCGACCGGCGGGCCTTCAGGCTGGTTCATTGAGCGCCTACTATGTGCTGGGGGTAGATAGAAGATAATCAGGTTGATGCGGTCCCTGAACCGCATGGGACCTTGCAGTCCAACTAGGAGGCAGAACAGATATTGAATCCCAGTTCTACAGATGAGGAAACTGAGGCCCAGGGAGGTGACTTGCCCGGGGTCACGCAGCAGGCTAGCGGTGGAACGGGGTGTAGAAGGCCGGTTTCAATATCGCTTGGGGCTTCCATGACTAGAGAACATCAAGACTTATTAACTCTCAAACCGTTTCCGTTTCTATGAGTGTCTCCCTAGGACAGACTAAGGTGACTGTGGGCAGTTAATGTGTTTTTTGTTATACTTCATGTCCAATTCCTACAGTGCGTTGCTCAAATACCATCACTAGCCAAATGACTTACGCACTCGCCACTCAATAATTCCTTCCATTATCATTATTATTTTCCTCTAGTTTTGTCAGTGATTAAGCTCTCCAAGTCCCTTGCGGGCAGGGAAATTATCTCATGCTTTGAACGGTGCATTATGCCAAATAGGAGGTCAATAAATAACACCACTCCTAAGATGAATGCACCCTATCCTCCCATTCTACAAGGGTCACGTTCTCGGAAAACCCCGCTGTCGAAAACATGATGTGTGTTTATTGGGAAAAAGATGGACTTCGGGTCGCCTTGGGAATGAGAGGTGGCTAAACGTTGTGTTGTTTGCTTCCAAGGGCTTGGTAGAGTCCTCTACACATAGTGAGTACTCAGTAGACCCCATTGTTGATGGATAAATAGCTTCTTGTGAGAAGCGGTGTGGCATAATGGCTGGAGCACAGGTCTGCGCGTTCAGGTCAGGGGTTCTAATCCCTCCGCCGCCACTTATCTGCAGTGAGACTCCACTTTTCTGGCCCTCAGTGACCTCTTCTGTAAAATGGGGATTGAGACTGGGAGCCCCCCCCCCCACGGGACAGGGACCGCGTCCAACCCGATTTGCTTGTATCCACCCCACGCTCAGTAGAGTGCCTGGCACATAGTAAGCCCTTAACACCACAATTATTAGTATTATTCCTTGGGACAGGCCCATGTTTCTGCTCCTTCCTAGATGTCGTGATGCCCCGTAGCTTTTTGCTAAGGAGGCGAAGATCTTGACTACATGACTGAGGAATGGTGGGTGTACGCAAGGGTGGATGCGAAACCAGGGCTGGAACGTTCTACCTGCTTACATGCTGTCAACCCAGAGATTTATTCAGTCCCTTCTGTGGACTGGGAACTGGACTCTGTGCTTCGGGGGGTACAAGTGGGGTAAATAATTACAGTCTGACTCCCCTAGGATTTTACAGCTATTGGACCGGAATGGCAGAGCTATTGGGGGAAGATGAGAGCTGTTGGATTCATGGAAAACTATCACCCCAACCCACCCCTGTCCTCTATACTGGTTCACTGTGTCAGGTAAACCAAGTTTAGGGATCACTAACTGAGGAAATTCAAAGAGAATGTTTCTCGGGTTTTTTCTTTTTTAGGTATAAATGCTAATTATGTACCTAGGACTGTACTGAGTGCTGGGGTAGATATGTATGATCGGGTTGGACACAGTCCCTGTCCCACATGGGACTCTCAGTCCTAATCCCCATTTTGCAGACAAGGGAACTGAGTCCCAGAGAAGTGAAGTGACTTGCCCAAGATCACACAGCCGATAACTGGCAGAGCTGGGATTAGAAATGCAGGTCCTCTGGCTTCCGTGCCTCTCTTCACAAGGCCACGATGCTTCAGATGCAGCTTAAATTTACAGTTTGAAGAAAAGATTCACTTTGGGAGCACGTTTTAGCCAAGAGGACATGAAGAAGATGAGGTCTGACCTGCCTAAAATAAAGCTTTCACCCCACATGTCTCAGTGAGGCCTCCCTCAAATAATCAATGATATTTACTGAGTGCTTACCTTGTGAAGGCCAATGCTCTAAAGCTTAAAAGAATGTATTACAATTGAGTTGGTAGACATATTCCCTGCACACAAGCCCCTCACGGTATGGAAGAGGAGATATTTATTAAAATATAAGTATGTTTGTAAGCAGTTTGGGGGCTGAGGGTGGGGTGAATATCAGGTCTTTGAAGGGCATTATACCCAAGGGCATAGGTGGAGCGGGACCGAGTAAGGGAAACGAAGACTTCTTGGAGATTTTAGTAGAGCTTTGAAAGGGGGGAGAGTGATCATCTGTCAGATTGGAAGAGGAAGCGACTTGCACACGAGAGCGAGGTCACGATCGAGGGGTCGGCAGCGAGAGAGAGGCGATTAAGGTTCACTGGGTAGGTTGCTGCTAAAGGAGTGATGTGTGCTGGCTGGTTTGCAGTAGGAAATCAATGAGGCAAGGTAGGAGGGGGTGAGCATATGTGAGCGCTTGAAAGCCAATGGTAATGGGTTTCTTTTTGATGCAGAGGTGGGTGAGCAACCACTGGAGATTCTTGAAAGGTGGACTGAATGTTTCTGTAGAAAAAGGATCTGGGCAGCAGACTGAAGTATGAATTGAAGTGGGGGGGAGACAGAAGGCGGAGAAGTCAGTGAGCAGGCTGATGCAGTAGTCATGATGGAATGTCAGAAGTGTTTGGATAATAATAATAATGGAATTTATTAAGCATGTGCTATGTGCCAAGCCCTATTTTAGGCACTGGAGTGGATACAAGGTAATCAGACCGTTCCCCGTAGGGCTAACAGTCTTAATCTCCACTTTACGGATGAGGTAACCGAGGCACAGAGAAGTGAAGTGGCTCACCCGGAGTCACACAGCAGACAGATGTCAGAACTGGGATCAGAACCCACGTCTTCTGACTCCCAAGCCCGTGTTCGATGTCGATGTCATAGCAATTTGGCTGGAGAGAAAAGGATGGATTTTAGAGCTATTTGGAGGTAGAACTGACAGGATTTAGAGACAGACTGATGATGTGAACTGATAGATGAGTCCAGGACCATGTCAAGATTAGTGACGTGCGAAACAGGGAAGAGGGTAGCGTGGCTCGGTGGAAAGAGCACGGGCTTGGGAGTCAGAGGTCGTGAGTTTGAATCCCGGCTCTACCGCTTGTCAGCTGTGTGACTGTGGGCAAGTCACTTCACTTCTCTGTGCCTCGGTAATCTCATCTGTAAAATGGGGATTAAGACTGGGAGCCTCACGAGGGACAACCCGATTACCCCGTATCTACCCCGGCGCTTAGAACAGTGCTCGGCACATAGTAAGCGCTTAACAAATAACATTATTAATGTTATTATTATCTACAGTGATGGGAAAGACACAAGGAGGATAGAGTTAGAGTGGGAAGATGAGGAATTCTGTTTTGGACGTGTTAGGTCGGAGGGACAGATGTCCTGAAGGGAGGAGGAAATGAGAGACTGCAGAGACAGAGAGAGAGCAGGGCTGGAGACGGAGATTGGGGAATCGTCCACGTAGAGATGGTAGCTGAAGCCATGGGAGCCAAGGAGTTCTCCAAGGGAGTGGATGTAGATGGAGTATAGCAGGGGACCAGAAGTGACCCGTGAGAGGCTCCTTCAGTTAGGGGGTGGGAAGCAGAGGAGTAGCTCGCTAAAGAGACCGAGAAGGAGCGGGCAGAGATGGAGGAGGAGGACCAGGAGAGGAGGGTGTCAGCGAAGCCAAAGTTAGATAATGATTCCGGGAAAAAGGAGGAACTGGCGGTGTTGGAGGCAGCTAAAGGGTGACGGAGAAGAGGCCGATGGATCTGGCATGAAGGAGGTCATCGATGAGCTTCGAGAGGGCGAAACTCCCACTGGGTGAAAATGAAGCGGTAGCAAAATGCAGCAGGTGAAGGATTACAAGCATTAAGCCAAAGGGTACTATATCCCTTTGGTATTCATTTCCGCTTCTTCCCCCCCGACCTCCACGCCCTAGACCCATCACCACAAAGTGCTACCAAACCGATCCGAATGCCTTCTGAATGATCTGGCGTAATTTTGTTTTAAGCACAGGAAAGCCGGGAGGTGTGACGGTCAGTGTTTCCCCCAGTGAATGCTGTAAATGATTGGAAATGACTGTACGCTCACTATGGGCAAAGAATTTGTCTGTTGATCATTTTCCATTTCCCCAAGCGCTTAGTACGCTTCTCTGCACATAATAAGCGGTCAGATAAGATTGAATGAATGAAATGACGAACATTATGGCTGCGGGAGCCTTCTTCAACAAACTCCCCAGACTGTGGTCCACACCAAGGTTGACCCAGATCATTTGGGCGTCTAGTAAATGCTTAAAAATAATAACGATTACTAGTATTATTGTACTTAAGGGCTTACTGTGTGCCAAGCACTGTTTTAAGCGTTGGGGTAGATATTTGTTAATGAGGTTGGCCACAGTCCTTTTCCCCCATAGGGCTCACGCTCTTAATTCCCATTTTCCAGATGAGGCAACTGAGACCCGGGGAAGTTGTGACTTGCCCAAGGTCACACAGCGGACAGGTGACGGAGCCAGGGTTGGAACCCAGGTCCTTCCAACTTTCAGGCCCGTGCTCTTTCCTCTTAACCAGGCTGCTTTTACGATGCCGCGGTTATCATCGTTATTATTATTTAGGCTTTGGACACCTGGCTGCTCTACAGTGTGTTTTCCTAATGGGGTGAGGCTTTGTTCCGGGAGAAGGGAAAGGCAGGGCAGTTAGATGGCTTTTCCAAAGTTCTGGGAAGACCTAACATTTGTATGCAAGAGAACTCCAGTCACTCTTCATCTAGCAAAGCCAAAGGCCAATTCGATGCTGCTAATTGAACTGAATAAAAGTGGAATGCTTTCCTCTCCCCGAATTCTCATCCACTCAAGCGATTGGAAAAAGAACGGATCTATTCTCCAACTAATGAAAATTAAGAATGTATGGGTTTCGTCCGGGGGGGGGGGGAATAGAAATTACAAAATCATCTTTGCTGCACCATTTTCTCCCAGAGTCACCGCAGTGCCAGCGAAGGTCTATTAGTCTCCGTTTTGTCAAACGTGCTGAAATGTCCTCGGTTTAATCATTCAACCTCTTGCTATTGCTTTTTTACTGTTGAATATACTCGACTTCAATTCAGGAGGTCTCAATATTGTGCGAGGGTCTTGGAGCGATTTAATACATTTCCAAGTCTTTCTCCCTGAACAATACAACACGTGACCATTTCACATTTGAGAGAGAACATCATTGTTAGTGTTCAGATTTCACTTTGACATTTCTCTCTTTCAGGGCTTTTGTGTACAGTTTAGAATTCTTTCTCCAGCTCTCCCTCTGCACGTGTTAAATCCGGGGAATGAGAGAGTGACATTCGATTGAGAAATAATAATAAATGATGTGTCAATATTGATTGAGCGCTTAGCATAGGCAGGGCACCATTCTAAGTGCTTGGGAGGGTACGAGACAACGGAGTGGGTAGACGTGTTCCCTGCCCGGAATGAGCTCACGGTCTAGAGCGGGAGACGGAGGTTAATATAAATGAATAGTTTGTAATGTATTATTTATAGATATGTACAAACGAACCTAATCGGGTCAGACAGGATCCGTGTCCTTCATGTGGCTTGCATTCCAAAGGGGACGGAGAAACGGAGTCGCACCTCCATTTTACGGATGAAGAAGCTTAGGCCCAGAATAGCGCAGTGACTTGCCCGGAGTCACCCAGCAGGTAAGTGACAGTGGCGGAATTAGAACCCAGGTCCTCTGACTGCCAGGATTGGCTCTTTGCAATAGGTCTCACCCTTATCCAACAAGAGGAGGCCGCGATGCTTGTATTCTAATGCCGGACAGCCACACTACCTATAACAGATTTCAATTTTTTTTTTTAAATTTCAGAAAACGGTCACTGTTGAGTTATGTGATGAATCGGAGGTCTCCTGACAAGTTGATGATGTCAGTCGTGCCCTTGGTAGGGAAGGGGACTCCCAGTGTTCACCCCAAGAGGGAGAGTGATGGGGGAGAGAGGGAGGGAGAGTGAGACAAGGAAGGAGAGAGGGAGAGAGATTTTCATTTCATTGTTTTAGAGGAATTGTGGTATTTGTTGAGCGCTTAACCGTGTCAAACCCTGAACTAAGCACTGGGGAAGATCTAAGATGAAATCATCCCAGAGACAGTCATCGTCCCACATGGGTCTCACAATCCAGGAGGGAGAAGGGAAATGGAACCTCCACTTTACAGACGAGGAAACCGAAGCAAGGAGAAATGAACCGAGCGGCCCCAAGTCGCACGGGAGGCGAGCGACAGAGCCGGGTTTAAGTCCAGGTCCTCTGACGGGAGGCCCGAGCTCTTCCCGCTAGGCCGCTTGATAGAATCTAAAGCCTTTTTCTATTGGAAGTTTGGGCCTAGTCGGCGAATGCGGGATTCCGCAGTGGGAGTAGGCTTTTTGAGCAGTGGGACGGATGCAAAAGCCTCATGGGGCTAGCAGTCGGTCCCCGTGATTTGAGTGCCATCTTGGCAAGGGACTGTAAAGGTAGAATGCGTGATGTCTCAGGGCAAAGTGCTTCACGGTGCCTTGGGTTCGTTAAATTGCCGAAATGAAAACCACACCTCTTCTGGCTTTCTATAATTTTTCTTAATATTTAAGTACTTCCGATGTTCCAAACGCCGTACTAAGCACTGGGGCAGATTCAAGATCAACGGGATGGACGGAGTCCCTGTCCACATCGGGCTCACCGTCTAAAACCCCAGTTTACAGATGAGATAACCGAGGGACAGAGAATAATCTGATGATGATTGTGGTATTTGTTAAGCGCTTATGTGGCAGGCACTTGACTAAGCACTGGGGTGTGTACAAACTAATTGGTTTGGATTCAGTCCCCGTCCCACGCGGGGCTCAGAGTCTTAATCCCCATTTTATAGATGAGTTAACGGAGGCTCAGAGACGTGAAGTGACTTGCCCAAGTTCACACAGCAGATAGTACAGTGCTCTGCATATAGTAAGCGCTCAGTAAATACGATGGAAGTGTCGGAGCGGGGATTAGAACCCAGGTCCTTCTGACTACCAGGTCCGAGCTCTATCCCCTAGGCCACTTGGCTTCAAAGTTGTGAAAAAAAAATTCCCCCGCTCACATTCCCTGACTGAGGACACTCAGATCTGCCTGAGAAATATTCGCAGTATAGGGCGTTTAGGATAATATGATCTTATAGTTTAGAAATGCAATCATCCGTGAATTTAAGAGGACCCAAGATAACTGGCCTTGAGGTCAGTTGAGCGAGACTCACTTATTTCCCAAGATATAGAAAGCGCAGACCTGAAGAGCACAAATGGTTGACTAGAGTTTCACATTTTTCTTTCATCCTAGTCAAATCCTTTTAAAGAGGTGTCTGGGTGGCTAAAAAGACAATCTTTTTACCATCTGGCTATTACTATAAAAATTTCAGGGAGCCCTGGCGGGTGGAATTACTTTATATAATCCTCTGGTGATCTGGAGAGCCAAGGAGAGCAGGCTCCCTTTCTGAACTAAGAAATTAGAGATGCGTGGAGTTCAAAATCACAGAATGGGTTGGGATCAGAGGTCACCCGGACGTCGGGGTCAGTTTAGCTTGACCGGTGACAAGCATTTCAATGGATAACAGAAGATGTGGGTTGAAGGTGTTGGATGAAATTTTCCTGCCAGGAAGAGGAGACCCCCTGCAAGAGACTACTATCATCATTGTAGTTTGAGTCTACATGAACCAAAATCATCAGTGTAGTTATGCAGGCCAAGGGGGGATTGGCTACACTGATGATGGAGAAATCCACAGTCTTAAAGGGGGAATTGTGGTTCGTATGGGGAAAAGCTAGGGGCATTTGACCTATCTCTAACCGAGAGAGGTTGGCAGTTATTCCAATAAAAAGTCGTGCAAAGGATGAGTTGAGACGATTACTTCATTTGGTGATTTTGAGGAATCACTCGAATGCTGCCTAAATATTATGGCGAAGGTGCAGGGATGAAATGGAAAACTTGTTGGAGCTGGTGAGATTTTAAGGTGACTTGAAAAAGGGGCCAACTGTGGTCCAGTAGATTGGTTAGATGGCGGTCACACGTGCTAAATGTTTGTAAAACGGCTTTGGGTTCCTTAAACTCAGGTTGAAACAATCACGGGTCTACTGAAGGATTCTTTCTCGGCCTTGAGATGGCATTGCGCGGCGGCTCGTTATTTTTCAATCCCCCTAATTAAAAATCCAAATAAACCTCAGTGTAAAGGCTGAGAGAAATACAAATATGCGGATGCTGCAGGAAGTTCAGTGACAGCCCAGGTGTGGCGTTGGCTGAAAGTTTCCATTTGCGGTCTTCCCTTCCCACGCCTGAATTGTGAGGGGAAAAGAATTCTCAATTGTGTGTCAGGATTGTTTCTGTCAACACAATTCCTCCAGCACACTCAATCAATTACCATGCTAAGCCTTCCTTCTGGCTGGGCTTGAAAAATAAGCTGGTCTCCTATTCCGTCAGCAGAGCTCCTGATTTCCATATTTATCCACAACCCATCTCGCGGGCGTGCTTGATTTTTGTTGCTGAGGAGAGTGGAGAAGACTTAGAGATGGAGAAGATAGCGGTCTGATGAAATGGCAGGTTTATCTATTCAAGTCTTCGCTTTTGGATTCGGTCAGGAGAGAGATGTAGTCTTGAGATCTGCTGGATTCGTGGATTTGTAATGGCCACCGTAAATTCGATTTCCCTCGCTGCTGCCGCCCGAAATCCTTCTCTCCTTTACCTCTCCCTTACTGCTCTGGAGTCTCTCTAGTCTACTGAGGGAGATGCTCCTGGAAACGAGAAGAATCTCCACTTAATCCTTTGCTTACAAATACAAGATAAACACTTCTGTACAGCTTCGGGGATGGGGGGGTGCGGAAATGGCCAGGGCCAGTTACGTGCCTCACATAAAATCGGAGATAGTCCTAGTGATAAAAAAAAAAAAACCCTGCCATCCAAATTATATTTCCCTGTCAAAATAGATTAGTATTTGAAATGATTTGTATGTGAAATGCTACCGTCTCGAAAATCAGGGAAGCTTTCTTCTAGGAGAATTAGCATAATTAAAACTTTGCTGAAGACTTTCCAAAACCAATCATTCCTACTCACCGCAAGTCACGATTTGGTGGATTGCTTTCTTATTTCTGGTTGCCAGAGAGCCTTTTGTCACCAGAGGGGAGTTATTAAAATTAAGCTCATTGGCCTTTTTAACTGGCTTCACCGTCCACAATGACAGTATTCTTCTTGTTGCGTACACCACTCTCCTTTTGGGATCAGACCGCGTGTTTCTGTGGATATTAAAGCTTACAACTTTGCTCCATCACTTGAGAATCTAGTTTGTTTTGAGGGTTTGGTCTCTAACCGTCAGACCTTAAAGTCCGATGGCTCTGATTTGCTTTGAGAGCCGAGGTGTCGTTGCTACGAGCCGCTGGCGTCTTCTGTCTCTTCGGCTCTTGGAAGTGGAATATCCCAAATAAGCTGAGAAGCAGCACGGCCTAATAACGATAATAATAACGTTGGTATTTGTTAAGCGCTTACTATGTGCCGAGCACCGTTCTAAGCGCTGGGGTAGACATAGGGGAATCGGGTTGTCCCACGTGGGGCTCACGGTCTTCATCCCCATTTTACAGATGAGGGAACTGAGGCACAGAGAAGTGAAGGGACTCGCCCACGGTCACACGGCCGACAAGTGGCAGAGCTGGGATTCGAACTCATGAGCCCTGACTCCAAAGCCCGTGCTCTTTCCACTGAGCCACGCTGCTTCTCCAAGTGGGTAGAGCATGGGCCTGGGAGTAAGCATGCTGTTAAAGTGCTTACTATGTGCCAAGTTATCATTTATTATCATCATCATTATTATTGGGACTATAAATCCCAGAATGTTTAGCTCCGGCCTAGATGTACACGGCCGCAGCTCTAAAGGACGGAGGAGGGAGCCAGGGGGTGAGAAGAGTGGCTTCGTCGGTTATCTAGCTCAGGGCATTTTAATTTTTCTGGGACAATTGTCAGGATTCACTTTGCAAAACCACCCCAAGTCCCACCAGCACAAAACCCGAAACGGAAACCAAGAGGCGTGGGAGACTTGGAAAGAGCCCGTTGGATTAGAGAGGAAAGTTAAACAAGATTTATGTTAATCGGCCGGTCAGCGGTGTTGCTTCAGCGAGTACTCTGTGTTATGCACTGTACTAAGCCCTTGGGAGAATACAAGAGATTAAGGAGTTGGCACCACGTTGGCTGCGTGTCTCACCTCCAAGGCCTTTGCAATTCTGTGGCGCAGACCAGATTGGCCGAATCTTAATTTATTGTGTTGTTAGTGCTTACAATGGGCCACGTACTGTGGAAGCATTGGTGTGGGTAGTGCTCGGCGCATAGTAAGCGCTCAACAAATACCATCGCGATCATCATAAGAGAAGCCGCACAGCTAAATGGATATAGTGTGAGACCGGGAGTCGGAAGGACCCGGGTTCTAATCCTGGCTCCGCCTCATCTGCCGTGCGACCTCAGGCAATTCACTGAACTTCTCTGGGCCTCAGCTAACTCATCTGTAAAACGGGGATTGAGACCGTGAGCCGTGTGTGGGACAGGGACTTTGACAATCTATCCCAACACTTATTCCAGTGCCTGGCACATAGCGAGCGCTTTAACAAGTACCACAATTATTACGAGATAATCAAGTCTCACATGGGCCCGCAAAGTAGGAGGTAGGAAGGGGATTGAATCCCCATTTTGCAGATGAGGGGACCGAGGTGCGGAAAAGCCACGTGACGGGGGCAAGGTCACACGGCGGGCAAGTGGTGGAGCTACGATGGGAACCCAGGTCCTTGGACTTGCAGGCCCGTGCTCCTGTTGACAGGCCACGCTGTTTCTCAGTATCGGGCGAGTTCGGATGGACCTGAGTAGCCGAAGTATAAAGCAGACAGGGTGATGTGTTAGAAAACTTTCTTTTGCTTATCACCAAGCACATCTCCATGGAGGTCAGCTTCACCTGAGGAAGGTTACCTTGTGTCCCTTCTCCGCATCTGCTGAAGGCAATCAACATCTCTCTCTCCAGTTTCAACAGGGCCGCCAGGACAGGCAGGGAGCTATTAAATCAATTCGAAGATCCAATTTATGCGTTTTATCTTATTATTTCCAATATGGTTTCATTAGTTGTAATAATGTTCTAATGCCCATATTTGTGGGTGACAGCGTTTTTCCATTAAAGTCACAGCTTCTGACACCGTTTTCCATTCCTCGGATTTTGGTTGAGGAAAATGACAGTAATTCACCCAGGTCTATATTGAAATGGACTTTTATGGTAATGAAAAGAAATGAATGTTGAACTAGAAAGGTAAGTCACACAGCCCTCTAAGTTAGAGCCGCCTGCCCGCTTCAAAAGGGAAAAAAAAAAAAAATAAGAAATCCGTTGCAGTGCAGGGGTCTGTGTGAGGCAGATGGAAATTCTATTAAGAACTGGGAAAGTGGGAATCGAGTCAGTTTCCATCTGAATGTCCGTGAAGAAACGTAGCTAAAACGAGAGGACCAGGGTGGACTAGCGGATGGAGATTGGACCTGGGAGTCGGAAGGACCTGGGTTCCAATCCTGGCTCCGCCACTTGTCTCCTGTGTGGTCTTGGGCAAGTCACTTCACTTCTGCCTGTTACCTTCTCTGTAAAATGGGGATGAAGACAGTGAGCCCCAAGAGGGACGGGGACCGTGTCCAAAGTGATTTGCTTCTATCCACCCTAGTGTTTAGTATAGTGCCTGGCACATAGGAAAATAATAATAATATAGATAATATAGATAATATATTATCAAATAATAGTATTTGTTAAGCGCTTACTGAGTGCTAGTGCTATACTGAGCAGCACTTGGGAGGGGAGAAGAGAAATAAGAGTTCTCTGCCACCAAGGGGAAATTTTCCCCCACTTCAAAGCCTTACTAACGTCACGTCTCCAATTAAGCCCTCTTTTTCCAACTCCCTTTCCCTTCCGTGCCCTTTCCGCCTTTGGATCTGTGCCCTTGACATGTGGTATCCGCCCCCCCCCCACACTCAGTTGCATGGCATTAACTCACCC
The DNA here is from genome assembly GCF_004115215.2 of Ornithorhynchus anatinus. Lineage (NCBI taxonomy): Eukaryota > Metazoa > Chordata > Mammalia > Monotremata > Ornithorhynchidae > Ornithorhynchus > Ornithorhynchus anatinus. The sequence goes on along the minus strand of NC_041744.1, from coordinate 19,350,042 downwards.
ATAACATGATAATTGCGCTGTAATCGTATTAAGTGCTTATTATTTGTCAGTCACTGTACTAATCGCTGCAGTAGATATAAGGTAATTGGGTTAAACACACTTCTTGTCTCACAATGGGCTCGCAGTCTTCATCCCCATCTTACGGATAACTGAGGCACAGAGAATTGAAGTGACTTGCCCAGGGTCACCCAGCAAAGGGCAGAGGTGGGATTAGAACCCAGGTCCTTCTGACTCAGGGGCCCGTACTCTATCCAGGAGGTTGCGTGTGATGTCTGTCATCTCCCTCTAGGCTGTAAGCTTGCTGCGGGCGGGGAATGTGCCTGCCAGCTGTGCTATGCTGTACTCTCCTAAGTGCTTAGTACAGTGCTCCGCACAAGTTAAGCACTCAATAACAACCATTGATTGGTTACCATCTAATCGAGCAGACAGAAGTTTTTCTCTGAGTGCAGAAGGAACAACCGGGATTAGCCAGACGTAATGTGAACGTATGTAGATGAAATGGCTGTATAAATAAATATCCAGATGAATCTATAAATCAATTAAAAATTTGCATATGCAGATGAGTGCAGGACTGGGGTGAGTAAAGAAGGGATTAACTGTCATTTACAGGGTTTTGAATTATTCAGAGCATAGAGGATGGATGAATTGTGGCATCTTGTTAAAAATGGAAATTACACGGGCGTGGCTTATTGGAAAGATAGGACGTGGAGTGGGCGCTGGGTTTGAACTTAGCTTTCCCCCTTGCTTGCCGCGTGACCTTGGGCAAGTCATTTAACCTCTCCGTGCCTCAGTTCCCATTTTTGTAAAATGGGAATTAAGTTCCCATTCTCTCTCCCGGAGGTGGTAGAGCCTCATGCGGGACAGGGCTTGAGATCAGATCGCGTGGTTAATGAACGTCGTGCGTGGGCATCACAGGCTTTTAAGAGATGTCACTATCATCATTATTAATGCACAGTTCATCCTGTGTCTGGGGACGTGGGTAAAACGAACACAGGGTCTGGTGGCTTTGAGTGGAGTAGGCGATCTAGCATGAACTGCACGGCGTTTCCCCCCGTGGTAATTCAATATCATTTGGATGAATGTTTGAACCACCTCTGAGGATCACACTCGGGGAGCTCCAATTCTCTAGCGGTCTTGGCTCCGGGAGGGAGATCCAGGCGGAGGCGTATCCATTCCGTGCCTAGCGTGGGCGGCGGCCGCCGGGTGGAAGGCCGTAGCGAGTGGAGGTGGCTAGCGAGTGGGCGGATTGATCCCACACCTACTGCAGCACTTGACACCGTCCTCGGCCCACACCGAGCGCTGAACGGAGACCGTCGCTGATCCCGACGGTCACGTCGAGGAAGAATTTCAAGACGCCAGGCAATTTTCTTCCCTAGGATGGTCAAAGAAACAGCTCGTTTAGTTTTAGCTCTTCCGAAGGAGTACAGTTATTGATAATATCAAGCGAAAGTGCAACCTCGTGTATATGTCGCTGGGAAATTACGCTGCAAGTTCAGCAACGAGGAACTTGTCTTTATTATCTGATTTAAATTGAGAGAATTAGAGTTTTACCAGCACGGAGCTTGTTTCCGAGTTAGTTTAAAGGACTTCTGCAAATCATTTTCTTAGTTTCTACCAAACCTTGAAGACTTGAGTTTAATTGAAAATGCCCAAGATTCATTTCAGGCTTCAGAGATCATATCTTTGGAGAAAAGAGCAGCAATTTAAAGACAATTAGGTGCTTTGGAATGTAATATGAAATCATATTTTGAGAAATGAATTCATTCAGTCATAGTGAGCGCTTACTGAGGGCGGAGCACTGTACTAAGCGCTTGGGAAAGTACCATGCCACAAAGGGACAAGCCCCACAACAGGCTCACAGTCTAGAGGGCGGGGAGATAGACGTCAATGCGGATGGAGAAAATTACAGATCCAGGAATTCCGCCTGGCTCAGAAGGCGGAGGGGAAGAACAGAGGGAGTAAGGGTGGCACAGAAGGGGGTGGAAGGTGAGGAAAAAAGGGGGCTTAGTCTGGGAAGTCCTCCTGGAGGAGATGTGCCTTCCGTAAGGCTTTGAAGACGGGGGAGAGGCATTGTCTGGGGGATTTGAGGAGGGAGAGAATCCCACGTCAGAAGCGGCACGTGGGCCAACGGTCAGCGGTGAGACAGGTGAGATGGAGGCACAGTGAAAAGGTTAGCACTAGAGGAGCCAACTATGCAGGCCGGGTGGTAGGAGAGAAGCGAGGTGAGATAGGAGCGGGGAGAAAAGCGATGGGGTGCTTTAAAGCCAGTGGTGAGGAGTTTTTGTTTGATATGGACGTCGCTAGGCAACCCCTGGAGATTTTTGAGGAGGCAGGAGAGGACATCTACTGAACATTTTTGTAGATCGGTGATCTGGGCAGCAGCGTGAAGTAGGGACTGGAGTGGGAAGAGAATTCCCCTGTTAGATGCCTCTTGTTTACAGACTGGCTGATATAGCTTGGCCGTCCCCATTATCTGTAAGTGCTTTGGGTGCCAGTGACGTAAGAACCAATTCCACCACGGGATGGGTGTGTGTTAAAAAGAGGGACAATCAGAGACCGGGAAAGGATTGGATCCGTTAGACTTTAATCTTCGAGGGCGGAAGCCCAGACTCTGAGCCAACATCTTGGATCCGTTTCTAAATTTAGGATTTTCTATACACCTCTATCTCCAACTCTTTGGATATCTGTTGGTGAAAGGTAGTGAGGTTTAAGAAGACAAGTTGAAATGTAACCAAGTGAAGGCAGTTTTTTTTGCGAGGGGTGGCGGAAGGGCTTGGCGAGCAGAGCTGTCTTGCTTTGCACATCATCTAAAAGTTCCTTCTCATGGATCATTTTCACTATGGGTTTTCCCAGCTAACAGCAGTTTTGCAGAAAAAATTCATAGCAAGCCACATCCTTCCATTCCCCCCCCCCCCCCCCCCCGTGTAGAACGGGAAGTGTGTCTGACCTGATTATCCCGATTCTACCCCCGGGACTTAGCCCATTTCTTAGTACGTGACTTAAATATCAGAGAATTATTCTCAGCCCTTCTTTTGCCCATTTAGCTCCAACTGGAATGAGAGGAAAACAGCTTGGAAACTGAACTGGAAGGACTGAACCCGCTAATGCTTGTGCTCTGCACTTTGCTTTTGACACCCAGTGCTTTGAATGTTTCCCCCACTTTCTCTTCTTTCTGTGTGCTTTTAAGCCTCCAAGAAGAATTCCCCTAAAAGGAACCTGGGATGCCCTCCCTCCTCACGTCTGCCAAACTAACCCTTCCCCTCTTCAAAACCCTACTGAGAACTCACCTCCTCCAGGAGGCCTTCCCAGACTGAGCCCTCCCTCTCCCTCTCCTCCTCTTCCCCTTCCCCTCCCCACGGCACTTGTATATATTTGTACATATTTCTCGCTCTGTTTTATTGATGATGTGCATGTGTCTGTTGTTCTATTTATTTTGATGGTAGTGATGCCTGTCCACTTGTCTTCTGTTATCTTGTCTCCCCCCCTTCTAGACTGAACCCCCACTGTTGGGTAGCGATTGTCTCTTTTGCAGAACTGTGCTTTCTAAATGCCTAGTACAGTGCCCTGTGCACAGTAAGCGCTCAATAAATACGACTGAGTGAAAGCTATCCGGTGGAGGAAAAAAATACTCCCATCCCCAGAGATGTTATTCGTTTCCTATTTGCAGCATCGTACGTTGCGTTCATTTATCTCCGCGATGCGTAACGAACAGTACGAGATACAAGATGTCCTGGTTCCATGTAAAGCGGTCGGTAATGGTAAATTTCAAAAGGTTTGTGTGTGAGCAGAAAATGTGCTACATTGTCCCCGTCCAAACATTAAGTACAGTAACTGCACATAGGAAGTGCTCAGTAAATGCAGTTGATTGCTTAGATATGCCGAGCAGGTAAGCTGTTTACCTGCAAAGCAGCGTGGCTCAGTGGAAAGAGAACAGGCTTGGGAGTCAGAGGTCATGGGTTCGAATCCCGCCTCTGCCACCTGTCAGCCGTGTGACTGCGGGCAAGTCACTTCACTTCTCCGTGCCTCAGTTACCTCATCTGTAAAATGGGCATTTAGACCGTGAGCCTCACGTGGGACAACCTGATGACCCGTATCTACCCCAGCGTTTAGAACAGTGCTCTGCACGTAGTAAGCGCTTAACAAATGCCAACCTTGTTATGATTTAGACTGTAAGCCCGTCAGTGGGCAGGGACTGTCTCTCTCTGTTGCCGATTTGTACATCCCAAGCGCTCAGTACGGTGCTCTGCACATAGTAAGCGCTCAATAAATACTATTGAATGAAATACTATTGAATGAATTATGTAGAACTTTTCACATGGGAGAAATGTGGTGGGTTTTTTTTTTATGGTATCTAAGCCAGTCACTGTACTAAGCGCTGAGGGAGATCCAAGTTAATCAGGTTGGATACCGTCCAGGAGTCACACAGAGCTCACAGTCTAAGTCCTCATTTTACAGATGACACAACTGAGACCTCGGGCAGTTAAGTGACTTGCCCAAGGTCACAAGCCAGACTTGTGGTAGAATAGAGGGATTAGAATTCAGCTCCTTTTGGCTCCCAGGCCAATGCTCTATCAGTCAATAGTATTTATTGAGCGCTTACTATGTGCAGACACTGTACTGAGCGCTTGGAATGGACAATTGGGCAACAGATGGACACAATCCCTGCCCACTGATCTAATCGGGGGAGACAGACAAAACCAAAAGCAATAAATAGAATCAAGGGGATGTACATCTCATTAACAAAATAAATAGGGTAATAAAAATAGATACAAGTGAGCGGACGAGCAGAGTGCTGAGGGGAGGGGAAGGGAGGGGGGAGGAGCAGAGGGAAAGGGGGGGAAAGGGGGGCTTAGCTGAGGTGAAGGGGAACGAGGGGTAAAGGGGAGGCTCAGTCTGGGAAGGCCTCTTGGAGGAGGTGAGCTCTCACTTGGCAACCTTGTTTCTTAAGGAAACAGGATCAATAGAGGGAGGCCAAAACAAAGTTTGGCGTGAAAATGTAATTTTTTTTGCCGACTCTTGAGCCCCAAGAAATGCCCTATGCCTTTTCCTTTTAATATATTAACTTGCCGTCGCTGTGGTGATGGCAACGGATGGCCTCAGCCCCTTGTATATCTTTCCAGATAGTTCTGGGACCTCATTCTGACCGAACACATGACACATTTAGATCAATAATTATGGCTATTGTCACTGCAAGAGCCATTCTAATTAAGAACCTGTTTATTGCAAAACTCTGTCACTGTGGATTGCTTCGGAGCGGTTAATAACTATTCATGATATTTCATTAACGCAGTGTTTTGATTTTTTTCCCAAGACGAGGCAGAAGACAGCTTCCGATTCATACTGCACGTTATTCAGGCAAATTTGGATTGCTTAGCTTCAATATATCAATCCCATAAAAAGGAGAAAAAAGGCCATTTAACTCGGGGAACAATGTTGAAAGCATCTATTGAGTTTCTCGAGCTGAAGGAAACAAATCTAAATTCTTCACGGGAGCGGAATGACATTCAGAAAATGCTGTCATGTTGACTCTAGACTGGATTATTTTTTTTTTTTACACATACGATAGGCAGCAAGCAGTCCTTTACTAAATAGTAAACCATTCTGTCTCTCGGAGAAAATGAAGGATAAGAAGGCTATTGGTTTCCGCTACTAAGCATGCTATTTGTGCTTTGATTAAGGGATTGAGGTTGTCTGAGGATGAAGCTTCGGCAAGATGGGCTTTGTTCAGTTATAGACCTAGAGCTTATTGAGTCTAAAAATTCAGATCAATTTACTACCTGGTATTGTACCTGGAACCCCTTGGAAACAATAATCATTATGATCGTTCAAGTGCTTATTATGTGCCGAACACTGTTTTAAGTCCCGGGATCGATAAGTCAATCAGGTTGGACATCGTCCCTGTTCCACGTGGGGGCTCACAGTCTGAATTCCCATTTTACAGATGGGGTAACTGAGGCACGGGGGAGTCGAACGACTTGCCAAAGGTCACACAGCGGACAAGCGGCGGAGCTGGGATTAGAACCCGGGTCCTCGGACTGGCAGGCACATGTTCTGTCCGCTAGGCCATGCGTGTGCTTTAAAACGTGACTGGGAAATCATTTAAACTTGGCACGGTTCCCTGGCCTTTTTTGGTGTAAATCTACTCCAGGTTGTGTTCCTTTATACTTGGGTCAATCTATTAGCTCATTGTAGTCGGGGAACCTTTCTCCCAACTCTGTACTCTCCCAAGCGCTCAGTACAGTGCTCTGTGCAGAGTAAGCCCCACTTAGATATGATTAATCCTACTGAGCACTTAATTTGCTCAGAACACTGGACTTTATCATTACCGGCGATATTTATTGAACGCTTACCGTGTGCAGAGCACTCAACTGAGCTCTTGGGAGACTACAGTATATCCGAATCGGAAGACGCGTTCCCCGTCTCATCGTAGGCTTATCTGAAGCTCTCGAGCAGAGTGAAAAGTATCCGTCAGTCGGTCACAGTTGAGAATTTAGTGCAGGGCACTGTAGTAAGCACTAAGGAGAATACCAAATAGCAATATAACAGACACATACCCTCACCCTAAGTGAAGGTCATCAGGGCTTGTTTCTTTCGCAGGATGGCGTGCTTAAAAAGCCAGCTCGTCTGAGCTTCAGAACACAAATGACAGATCAGTTTAATCTGAGATGAATTTAAAAATCCAGCTCATCTGAGCTTCAGGACATAAAAGACAGTCTAATCTGAATTTATGGTTGGTGCTTCAAACCATCCCTCCAAATTTAGGGTTTATGACTCTCCATCTCTCCGAGGTTCTGTGGGAGCGACTCTCCTGAAAGTTCTGTATTCGCAAGTAGGCTGCTGGAGCCTCCTGAGGAGGAGGAAGGGTGAGTCTCCGTCCTGTCGCTTCACAATTTGTGCCACGGTTCCGAGGCATGGCGGTTTGATATTTATGCAACGCTTAATATGGGTCAAGCGTTGTGCTAACCATTGGGATAGATAAAGAATCGTCAGTTCAGACACAGACCTTGTCCTCGGAGAGCTCACAGTCTAATCGGAAAGAAACACAGCGCCTATAATATTCCAAAAATGTCGCGGGCGATTTCCCAAATGTACCTCTCCAGATGTGACCTCTCTGCTTCTCTGCAGTTTGACATTTCACGTTTCCTCTGACTTGGAAGCTTAAAAATACACTGGTGGGGGGTGTGTGTGTGTGTGTGTGTGTGTGTATTATCATCATTATCACCATCATATTTAGTCTCTGCTGTAAAGCCTTGTCTGTCACCCAGAGAGACACCGAGTGATAGGAAAATGAAGAACTTCAGTCACTTGAATTGACACATCTCCAAAAGAGCCACGTATCGGTCACTCGCTTACTATGTGCAGAGCACTGTACCGAGGACTTGGGCGAATACAACACAACAGAGTTGGTAGACACATTCCCTGCCCCCAACCAGCTTACGTCTAGAGACCGTCTTACAGATATATGGTGAGGCGCGTCCATTCTACGGGAAATATTTGGCAGACCCAGATCCAATTCAGAGGGGCTCCTGATGGTTGCTTTGAGTTTTCTTCCCATTTAAGGGAACAATTCTGAAGGAATCGAATTGCGGCGTTACTTTAACGATGACTGTCGGGCACTGTACTAAGCGCTGGGGCAGATAAAAGATCATCAGGTCTTCCATTCGTTTAATCGTATTGAGCGCTTATCGCGCGCAGAGCACTGTACGAAGCGCTTGATGGGGCTCGCGATGTAAGCCTGAGAACAGGTGTTGAATCTTCATTTGGCCCAGGCGGGGACCCACGGAGGCTAAGTGACTTGCCCACGGTCACACAGCAGACGTGTGGCAGAGACAGGATTAGAACCCACGGCCTTCTGATTCCCAGGCCTATGCTTATTTGCAGTAGGCCACACTGCTTCTCTAAGGAAGGATGGTCAGCGCTAGTAAGCTTTGTACATAAACTTGAGTTCATCTCACCTTACGCATCCACCCGCCGCCATACGTCCCCGAATTCTTGGCAACAACACCTCATCCCAGGCAAAATTAAGTCACTTGTAATTATGCACTCCTGATATAAAGCTCACCCGAGCATAGATTTTTTTACACTTTCTTCAAGTGCTGAAATATAGACTTTTAGTTGTAAGCATTAATTCTGTGCCTGACACCGTAATATCCCTTTTTTCCAGAAGCTTGCAAAAGATACCCCATGACCTCAGGCTGTTGGCTTTTTCACTGCATTTTCATTACAGTGACAGATTGCAAATAGAAATATGACAATATTTTGGTTACTTTTAATCTTCGTATCATTTGTCTTGTCCAAACCTAAAACATTTAGAACACTCTCCTTGATGAATTCTTGTTTCTTCAGCAAATACACGGTGTGAATGATAGATCATTAATAGTTTTCTAACTATCAGTGAAGCCCTTTTTTGATATATGGGCATAACGCTAAGAATATTACAGCGTACCTGATGTCAATTTTTTAAAAACTTTTTTTTATAGATGCTTATTGTGGGTCAGGCACTGGTTAGAAAAGCAGCGTGGCTCAGTGGTAAGAGCATGGGCTTGGGAGTCAGGGGTCGTGGGTTCTAATCCCGGCTTCGCCACTTGTCAGCTGTGTGACCTCGGGCAAGTCACTTAACTTCCCAGGGCCTCAGTGACCTCGTCTGTACAATGGGGATGAAGACTCTGAGCCCTACGTGGGACAACCTGATTACCTTGTATCTGCCCCAGCGCTTAGAACAGTGGCTCAGTGGAAAGAGCCCGGGCCTGGGAGTCAGAGATCATGGGTTCGAATCCCGGCTCTGCCACTTGTCAGCTGTGTGACTGTGAGCATGTCACTTGAATTATCTGTGCCTCAGTTCCCTCAACTGTAAAATGGGGATTGACTGTGAGCCGCACATGGGACAACCTCATTACCCTGTATCTCCCCCAGCGCTTAGAACAGTGCGGTGCACATAGTGAGCGCTTAACAAATACCAACACTATTATTATTATTAATGGAGGATAAAGCTGAGTTCCTAAGTGCTTTGGGTGTGAGAGTGTTTGCAGGTAGATGTTCACAACGTGCTGATGTGGGAGTTGGGAAGATGACAGATTCGTCACGAAGGAGCGCCGGGAGGAAATGGGATTTCACGAGGTCTAGAAATGCGGCCTAGCTTAGAACAGTGCTCTGCACATAGTAAGCGCTTAACAAATACCAACATTATTATTATTATTATTATTATTAAGAGCCCCAGCCTGGGAGTCAGAGGGCCTGAGTTCTAAACTCAACTCCACGACCTGCCAGCCGTGTCACCTTGGGCAAATCACTTGATTGCTCTGTGCCTCAGAGTTCTCGTTCTAAAATGGCAATTCAGGGCCTGGTCTCTCTCCCCGCTAAATTGTGAGATTCACGTGAGACGGGAACTCTGACCTGATGGCATTGTATCTGCCCCATTGCTTAGCCCGGAGTCAGAGCTGTGGTTTTGGCAGATGGGAAGGGCGGAGTTCCAGGCAAAGCGGAGGACAGCAAGTGGGGCTTCTTGCTTTTTTCTTCGCATTGCTCCCGTTGTAGAATATCTTCAGCTAGGAGAGCAGAATTTGACGTGCGGTTGAGAGGACTGGATCTGGAACCTTTCCTTTAAAAAAAAAAAAAAAAAATCAAATCTGAAGTGGATGGCAGGTGCATTTAGTTGGGATAACAGCAAATCAATGCAGCTCTTTAATTTCATTATGTAGTCAACTTGTTTGAAGATTAGCGGACTCTTTCCCAGAGAGAGGAGTTTTGAGACGTGGATTTGCATTGCTAAAATCTACGGGGCTGTTTTTCCTCATCTGATGGACATTCTGTCATCTTCAAAATGGGTGCGAAGGAGGGAGGCCAGGAATGCTCGGAAATTCAAGCCTGGATTCAGATGGGTTACCCCGGCAGCACAGATAGTTAAAATCTCCGAGCCCCGTCCGAACTGGATCTGTCAAAGTTGTATTTTGACAAGAGGCTGATGGGATCCTCATGGCGGCAGTCTTTCAGAAATGCCAGAGAGATTTCTCTCCTTTCAGTCGGTAGCGTGTTAGATTTTTAAGTTTTACCGTATAAATTATTTATTCCCATTAATGTCTGTCTCCCCACCTAGGCTGTAAACTAAGGGCAGGGAGTGGATCCGCTAACTGTGTCGCTTCATACTCTCCTAAATGCTTGGTACGGTGTTCTGCACGTAGTAAGCGCTCAATAAATAAGATCGATGGCGATAATAGTGTGTATTGAAGCTCCTATCTTGCTTCCACGCACCCCCTATCCGGTCACCACCCAGCAGCTGATTGAAGATGTCTCACTGTTCCTTTGTATAATGATAACGTTGGTATTTAAGCGCTTACTATGTGCAGAGCACTGTTCCAAGCGCTGGGGTAGATACAGGGTAATCAGGTTGTCCCACGTGCGGCTCACAGTCTTAATCCCCATTTTACAGATGAGGGAACTGAGGCACAGAGAGGGTCGTTCATTCATTCCATGGTATTTATTGAGCGCTTACTACGTGCAGAGCACTGTACTAAGCGCTTGGATCGGCAACAGAGACAATCCTTGCCCACTGACGGGCTTACAGTCTGATCAGGGGAGACAGACAACTTCTGTCTGACACAATGTATATAAGTATAGACAACTTCTATACGTTGGATCGCATAGAGGTTGTGTAGACAACTTCTATACGTTGGATCGTACAGAGGTTGTGTAGACAACTTCTATACGTTGGATCGTATAGAGGTTGTGTAGACAACTTCTATACGTTGGATCGTATAGAGGTTGTGTAGACAACTTCTATACGTTGGATCGCATAGAGGTTGTGTAGACAACTTCTATACGTTGGATCGTATAGAGGTTGTGTAGACAACTTCTATACGTTGGATCGTATAGAGGTTGTGTAGACAACTTCTATACGTTGGATCGTATAGAGGTTGTGTAGACAACTTCTATACGTTGGATCGTATAGAGGTTGTGTAGTGGCCTTACCCAGAAAGGTCACCCACCAATAGCCAAGTCTTTCTCACCCTCCAGCAATCAACTCAAGTCTTCCACTCGCCGGGCTAGGGTTCCATTGCCGGCCCCGGGGTGGAATTAGATCTAAAATAAATTGGTTCTATTAAGCCGGGATTTGAAAACGGGGGGGTTTGATGTGTTCGGGCGCTATCAGTGACACTTATCTGTGGCCCGTGTCCATTCAGCTGCAGCTGTTAAATCTTGGTGAATGTTTCCCAGTTGGCCTCTGCCCTCTTGTCCCGCGAGGACTCACGTGAAATCGATCATTCGTATTTACTGTGCTTTTATCGGGTGCTGAACTAAGTGCTGGGAGAGGATAATATGACAGAGTTGGTAGGGCTGTTCCCTGCCTGCAAGGAGCTTGCAGACTTATAATAATAATAATAATGTTGGTGTTAAGCGCTTACTATGTGCCGAGCACTGTTCTAAGCGCTGGGGTAGACACGAGGGAATCAGGTTGTCCCACGTGGGGCTCACGGTTTTAATCCCCGTTTTACAGATGAGGTGACTGAGGCACAGAGAAGTTAAGTGACTTGCCCACGGTCAAACAGCTGACGAGTGGCGGAGCCGGGATTCAAACCCATGACCTCTGACTCCAGAGCCCGTGCTCTTTCCCCTGAGCCACGCTGCTTCTAAAGCCCCGATGGTGCACATATACTTATAGACATATATTCATTCATTCAGTAGTATTTATTGAGCGCTTACTATGTGCAGAGCACTGTACCGAGCGCTTGGAATGTACATATATGATGAATTGAGATCCAGGTCACAGTTTTGGGCACCAACACGACGCTTTTGTGTGTGTTTGTCTTTCCCTAATGACTTGTTTTCATACTCCAGTGCTGCATGAATAATGCCTCATACGCCTGTGTGAAAATCCTCGTTAATGAGCTGAATTTTCAGCACCCCATCTCCGTGATCTTGGATCCGTGTCTTTTGAGACTCCGATTTCAGGTTACATTCGAATTGCGTTTTGAAAGCAGTTCGGGAGATAATTTTTTGATGATTATTTATGACTCCTCTCATCTTAAAGTGGCTGAGGTTGGCAAAGCTTAAGAGTTATTCCTGATGTGCTCGGCCTAGTGAAAAGGGCGTGAACCTGAGAGTCACTGGATCGGTTAGACTCCCGCTTCTGCCCCACGCCTACCGTGTGGCCGTGGGCAAGTAAGTCCCTTAATTTCTCTGTGCCTCGGTTTTCTCATCTGTGAAATGGGGATCAAATCCTACTTAGGCTCACCTAGATGGTGAGCCCTACGTGGCACGGGGACTTTGTCCAACCCAATGAACCTGTATCTACTCCAATGCTTAGAAGAGTTTTTACGCATAGTAAACTTTTAAATACCCTAATAATGACAATAATAACGGGTTTTCTCTGTATTTTTGGAGCGTATACCTCCACTAGCTTGACTCTCCTTGCAGTTTTACAGCAGACGAACAGTCTGGTGTTCTGCTAGCCTGTTAGGGGTCCAGTAAGGTTTCGACGGTAGACGATTTTAGATCCCGTATCTTAATTCTCGACAAGGCACCGCCTTCCTTCAGAATGTCTGTAACTTGTTTTTATTAATGTCTGTCGCCTGCTCTATTCTGTAGGTTCATTGTGGGCAGAGAATGTCTGTTTTCTGATACATCGTACCCTCCCGAGCACATAGTACAGTGCTGTGCACACAGTGAGCACTCAAATACGATTGAGGGTAGACGGGTCACAACTCCCGCCGGTGATTTGAAACCCTGACTCCGTCGTCTACCATCTGGAACACCTGGGTTCTGAGTTTGCCTCGATCCTCCTGAAACTTGTCTTCACCCATCCCACCCTCTCCTTTGTGGAGCAGATCAAGCTGAATTTTTTATTCAGATCAAGCTGAATTATTACCTTCCACCAATCTTCTCCCCAGACAGGACAGGCAGTAGGCTTGGGGTTAGAAGCGCCCCGCCGAAACTGCAAACAGGCGAATCACTCTGCAAGGCACTGTGGATCTAATCCCGTTGTCGCTTATAAATGTGTCGTCATGAAGCTAGCTTCTCGGTTCACAGAAAGCAGACCTTCATTAACCAGCCTACTAGATTTCATTCGGTCCATTTTTCCCTATTGGTTTTTCACCAGTCGCCGCTTTCCGCATTCAGTTTATTCTCGAGCAGATGGAGAGATTTTCAACAGGAAGGGGAAAAGAGCCATAAGGAACTTTTAAAATCATCATTTCCCCATTTATTTATTTTTTAAAAATCATGTTAGGGTCCTCCATTAGGTCTTCATGACTTTTTGAAAATCACCTTTGTAATTTTCCCTTCCCATCACCGAAACACAAGAAGGAGAGATTTGATAAAACAAAATGGCTGTTATTTATTACCATAATGTCCCCGTGGCTGAACCCGGTCGAGAGGTTCGAGATGAATACTTCATGTATTTTTCTTCGCCTCCGCATTATTTGGGCATCACGGCCACAAGAAATCCAACAGGGGATCTCTGTCACTGTCCAGATTGTGAAGGAAGCCTCCTTTACTCGCAACCAAGTAGATTTGGCCATGAGCTGAGGGAAATGTTTTCCTTCTTCCCTGACTGGCTTTTCATTTTTCCCATTCCCTCACCCTTCCACCTGCCCTGTGCTCTTGAATCTGTATTCCCGTCTCTAGATTGACAGCGCGAAAGTACAAATACCTGTAATGTCTCTTTCCAAATTCAGTAATTTATTTTAATGTCGGCATCCCCCTCTAGACCGTTAGCTTCTTGTGGACAGGGAATGTCTGCTGTTCTGAATGTTTCTCGAAAGCCTACCGCGGTGATAATAATGGAGGTTTATGTTAAGCGCTTACTATGTGCCAAGCACTCTTCTAAGCGCGGGGTAGATTCGAGGTAATCAGGTTGTCGCACGTGGGGCTCACAGTGTTACTCCCCGTTTTACAGATGAGGCAACCGAGGCACAGAGAAATGACTTGCCCAAGGTCCCGCAGCAGACAAGTGGCGGAGCTGGGCTTAGAATTCCCAACCTCTGACTCCCAAGCCCGTGCCCTTTTCTACTCCGCCAAGCTGGCTCGATACTCAGCCGTTAATAGGCATCAAACGCGTATCACAATTACTGTAATTATTGGTAATGTTTCCTAGGGCAAAACTTGAAATATTTCCACACACAAGGCCATCTTCACGGTCAGCAATGTCAAACATCGGAGAGCATCCTCTTGAGGACGTCAAGAGGACGGTTGCGCTTCTGAAACGGGGGTTTCGGCATCGTTCTAACCCAGTGGAAAACTCACCTGGGCTGTGAATTGATCTGACCTTTAAGGCGAGGAAGAGTCCACCCGTCACCTCCCTAATGACATCCCCAGAGACGCATTTATCACAACGTTTTGGCTCAGCGCATCCGTCTGGCCAAGAGAGACAGACCAGGTATTGGAGGAGGAGGTGGCTGACGTCCGAGAATCCGGGCTGTCGTCATCTAGACGGGAACGGGTGATTAGACAAGTTGGACTGCGTCTAACCCCTTTCGCTTGTTTCTACTCTAGCGCTCAGTACAGTGTTTGACACAGAGTGCTTAACAAGTACCATCGTTCTCATTCCAGATGGGAGCTTCCGCGAACCACTGTGGTTCAAAAAGGAGCGTCTAGTTGGGGGAAGGGTCTTGATATCCCTTGGGGCCATGAGTAGCACTTAGTTTCTTGGGGAAACTAAGGAATGTGGGGCACAGAATACCTCTGTGGGATACTCTAGTCACCGGAAGGGGTGAATTCCTGTTACCAAGTCAGCTCTGGCCTTCCTCCGTCAGCCCCGTTTAAATGGGCGAAGACGGGGTAGAATTGTGTTGTGTGACCTTGGCTTCTCTGCGCCTCTGTTCCCTCCTCGGTAAAATAAGGATCAAACCCGTGAGCCCCGTATGGGACGGGGATCGGGCCCACCGTGATCAGCTTGTATCTACCCGTGCGTTGAATACAGTGCCTGGCACGTAGTAAGAGCTTAACAAATAGCATTTTTAAAAATGGCATTTATAAGGGTCGAGCAACATCCTCTGATGCAGGTGTTGAGGTATCTGCTGAGGCGCACAGCCGTTGGGTCCGAAAAGCAGCAGGGTCCGGTGGAAATTCTGTGATCCCGTTGTTGGGTAGGGATTGTCACTATTTGTTGCCGAATTGTAATAATAATAATAATGATGGTATTTAAGCGCTTACTATGTGCAGAGCACCGTTCTGAGCGCTGGGGTAGATGCAGGGTCATCAGGTGGTCCCACGTGAGGCTCACAGTCTTCATCCCCATTTTACAGATGAGGCAACTGGGGCACAGAGAAGTGAAGTGACTTGCCCACAGTCACCCAGCTGACAAGTGGCAGAGCTGGGATTTGAACCCGTGACCTCTGACTCCCAAGCCCGGGCTCTTTCCACTGAGCCACGCTGCCAAGCGCTTAGAACAGTCCTCTGCACACAGTAAACGCTCAATAAATGTGACAACGAATGAACGTAAGAGCCTGCTCCTCGGAATTAGCGGACTTGAGTGCTAAACCCAGCTCTGCCCCCTCTGTGCCGGGTGACCTCGGGCAGGTTACCTGACCTCTCCGGACCTCCGTTTCCTCCTCCGTGAATGGGAACTGAATAGCTGTTCTCTCTCTCCTTCATATCACGAGCTTCGTGTGAGGCCGAGACCGTGTCCGGGCCGATAACCTACTCTATACCCCGGCGCTCAGTACGACTCTTGGTCCGTAGTAAGCGTTTAACCAAACCGACCGTTCTGATTACAGTTCTCTGATCGTCCTGCACCTACTCAGTGCTAAGCGCAGTCCTCGGACGCGCAGGAAAAGCTTAGCGAGTTCTGCGACGCCGCTCGTTATTGACGGATGGGGCGATGTCTCTTACGATATTTTTGCGGTAACCTTCACCATATGCAAATGTGGGAGATCAACAAATGGAACATGTTTCCATCCCCCCTCCCCCCCCCCCCCCCCCAATGCAATTACGCACTCGCTCAGGTATTAGAAGGATATTTCACCGTGAGATTGGTCTCACAATGCGGGGAGCTGTATTAGGTTACGTATCGATGGTATGTAAGAGAGGCCCCCGGATTTAATAATAACAACAATAATAATAATAATAAATAGTTATTTTTGTTAAGCGCTTACTGTGTGCCAAGCGCTGGGGTAGATAGAAGGTAATCAAGATGTCCCATGCGAGGTTCACAGTCTTAGTCCCCATTTTACAGATGAGGTAACCGAGGCACAGAGAAGGTAAGTGGTTTACCCAAGGTCACAGAGCAGATTAGACTGTAATCTAACAGGGACTGTCTCTGTTACCCATTTGTCCATTCCAGGCGCTTAGTACGGTGCTCTGCACATAGTAAGCGCTCAATAAATACTTTCGCATGAAGGAATGAATAGGTGGCAGAGCTGGGATTAGAATGATGATGATAATGACGATATATGGTTAGCGCCTACTATGTGCCAAGCACTGTTCTAAGCGCTGGGGTAAATGCAAGATAATCAGGTTGCCTCAAGTGGGACTCTCAGTCTTAATCCCCATGTTACAGATGAGGTAACAGAGGCACAGAGAAGTTAAGCAGCTTTCCCAAGGTCACACAGTGGCAAGTGGCGGAGCTGGGATTCGAACCCATGACCGCTGACTCCCAAGGTCAGGCTCTTTCCACTGAGCCCTACTGCTTGTCAGATGAGGGAGTTGGCCGTCTCCTTCTAGACTGTAAATGCGGTGCGGGCAGGGATTCTCTCTCTATTGCTGAACTGTCCTTTCCGAGCGCTTAGTACAGTGCTCTGCAGCGCTAAGCGTTTGGCAGTGGGCAAGCCAATCAAGTTGGTAGATGTGATCCCTGTCTATAAGGAACATACAGGCTAAAGGATTAGCCTGTAAGCCGATTAGACCGTAAGCCCGTCAGAGGGCAGGGACTGTATCTGTTGCCGATTAGGCCATTCCAAGCGCTTAGTCCAGTGCTCTGCACATAGTAAGCGCTCGATAAGTACTGTTGAATGAATAAAGGAGGAGGCAGACCGAGCAGGGTACGGATAAGCCGCGGTTGAAGTGTCATGGCCTAGTGGATAGAGCATGGGCCCGGCAGTCAGCAGGGCCTGGGTTCGAATCGTGACTCCGCCACTTGCGTGACTTTGGGTAAGTCATTTGACTTCTCTTGGCCTCAGTTCCCTCATCTGTAAAACGGGGATGAAGACTGTGAGCCCCGTGTGGGACGGGGACTGTGTCCAACCCGATGAACTAAGCACTTCGTCGGTACCGGTTTTTCTTTTTAAATGGGGGAGCATTCATTCATTAATAATAAGTATGGTATTTGTTAAGCGCTTACTATGTGCAGAGCACTGTTCTAAGCGCTGGGGGAGATACGGGCTAATGAGACTGTCCCACTTGGGGCTCACGTTTTTAAATCCCCATTTTTACAGACGAGGTAACTGAGGCACCGAGAAGTGAAGTGACTCGCTCAACGTCACACAGCAGACAAGTGGCGGAGCCGGGATTCATTTAGTAGTATTTATTGAGCGCTTACTATGTGCAGAGCGCTGTACTAAGCGCTTGGAAGGTAGAATTGGGCAACAGATACGGACACGGACGCGAGGACAGGGGTGAATGTCAAGTGCTTAAGGGGTACACGGCTCTCGGAGACGGTCGTCTTCTGAGCGGGAACCAGACCGCGACGTCTCGTCAACGAGACACCCCCCCGTTCCTTTTGGCACTTAATTATCCCGAAGTTCGGAAGCGTTCATCGGAGCGCTCGTCTTCGCGTTAAATCTCTCTGAGCCTCTGCCGCCTGGAATTAATTTGAACTACATCCATGCAGCTGTAATAAAGATAATTGAAACTTTTATGGATAATAAAAAGACACATTAAAAGCTAAAAACTAGCTTTGGTTTAATCTGGCGGTTTATAGTGTTGAAATATGTAATGTAATACAAAACTGTAAAATATATATTTGAGATGGATTCAATTGCGGATTCCGTGCGACCTAATGGATATATACAGTTGAATAAGAAACACATCGTGGGTCTAGTCTATTTTTTAATTTCGTCGAGCGTTTCATTCCAGCGGGCGATGACCTGAAGGTCAGCTTCCGAAAACGATTGTGTGTTCGCCAGTCACTGAAAAAGATTAATCGGAATTTTCTACGGTTTTTAAAGGTTTGTTTGAATGTCAGCCGGAGCAGTGAAGAGCCAATAATACTGATTGAATTATGATTCGAAGGTAATTAGAATTTCGGGGTAAACAGCATTATTTCACTAGTTTGCGTGCGTGCGTTTGTGGAGTTGAAGATGGTAAACCGTGCTTCGTTAATTAATAAAGGGTCCATATGTTCGGTTTTAGTAGTGCTGGAGGCTGAAATATTTTGTTTATCAACGCATAAATCTTTTATAATTCTCTACTCCCGCAAGGCAGACGGAGAAAATGCCTCACTTCACTCTTTGTTGTGGGTTCCCTTTCTCTCTGCCGCCTCGGCGGGTTTTTGCTCGGAATTTAACAGCAAGGCAGCCGCGCGCTTCTTCAGAAACATGATCCGAAAGCCAAGTTAGGCGACCGTGGAGTTTGGGGAGGATGTTAGACAACAGCCGTGACCGGTTCCTCGATGGCGACGTGTTTACCCTCGCCTCGGAGCTACCCTCTCCCCGTCGGGTGGGTGGAACGGAGGTGAACGTTGGGATATTCTAGGCCAGCGACGCGGCCCGGTGGGAAGATTCCCCCCCCCCCCGGCTGGGACTCAAAGGAGCTGGGTTCTAATCCCGTCTGCCGAGTCACCTTGGGCGAATCGCTTCACTTCTCTGAATCTGTTTCCTCAGCTGCGAAATGGAGATTGGATACCTGTGCTCCCTCCGGCTTAGGATGTGAATCCCATGGGGGGCCTGATGATCTTGTGTCTACCCCGGTGCTTAATAGTGAGCGCTTAACAAATGCCATCCTCCTTGTCGTCATGTGCTCATTTGTGTATATTTTTATTATCCTATTAATTTTGTTAATGAGATGACATCCCCGTGATTCTATTGCTATTGTTTTTGTCTGTCTCCCCCGATTAGTCTGTAAGCCCGTCAGTGGGCAGGGATTATCTCTAAATGTTGCTGAATTGTACATGCCAATCACTTAGTGATGATAATAATAACGTTGGTATCTGTTAAGCGCTTACTATGTGCCGAGCACCGTTCTAAGCGCTGGGGTAGACACAGGGGAATCAGGTCGTCCCACGTGGGGCTCGCAGTCTTAATCCCCATTTTACAGATGAGGGAACCGAGGCACCGAGAAGTGAAGTGACTTGCCCAAAAGTCACACAGCTGACAAGTGGCCGAGCCGGGATTTCATGACCTCTTTCTCCGAGGCCCGTGCTCTTTCCACTGAACCACGCTGCTCTGCACGTAGTAAGTGCTCAATAAATATTATTAAATGAATGAACGCCCGCTTGTGGAGTCCCAGTCTTGGGTGAAAGATTTGGAGACAACCATTGTTACCCTGCAACCGAGAGGGGAGGTACCAAAAGAGACTTGGTGGAGCCCTCTTCCTCTTGCGATATTACCTGTTTGGGTTTCGGTTTCTATATATCCTTCGGGAAGTAGCTCCGCTCTCTGCTGCCTATCTCCTTCCCGTCCCGCGCAGTTCTCGTAGAAGCACCGTGGCCTAGTGGTTAGCGTCTGTACGCTTGTATCCACCCCAGCGCCAGGCACGTAGTAAGCCCTTAGCACAATTATTGTAACTATTATTTTTGAAGAGTAATACTTTTTTGCTCTCCTCTCCCCAGTGCTTAATTCGGTGTTCTGCCCGTAGTAAGTTCTCACCAAACACGGCTGATGGATTGATGAGCCTTCTCGCGTTTTTGCCGGCCCCCCGCCTCTCCCCGCTCCTGTCCCGTCTCTACTCTCCAGAGATGAAATTAATAATAACGTTGGTACCGGTTAAGCGCTTACCATGTGCAGAGCACTGTTCTGAGCGCTGGGCGAGATACAGGGGGATCAGGTTGTCCCACGTGAGGCTCACGGTCTTAATCCCCATTTTACAGATGAGGGAACTGAGGCACAGAGAAGTTGTGCTTTTCCCACAGTCACACAGCTGGGATTCGAAATTACCATCCGCCCCCGGTGGAAGTAGGCTAAATCCAGCTAAGATTTTCAAAAAGGGTCTTCGCCGCCTGGGGGGGTCTGGAATGAAGTACCCAGAATAATTTCTGGTTGTATCCGTCTCATGCTTGTCCAAGAATTACGTGCCCCTCGGTGGGTGGATTTGATCGAAATGCAGGTCAGTGAGTTTACGCTTCGGACCATTCCCTCTCTTCTGCAGTGATGATGCCGCCTTGAATGCGAACGAGGCTTTTAGGCCCCTTGTACGCGCCTCTCCTTACATCACGTGTCTCCTTTCACCCTCCTTCTCAGGAAGGGAGAAACCCCAATCATCCTCCTCATTTTACCCTTGCGGAGACCGTGGCCCGGAGGGTCGAAATGACGGTCCCAAGGTCACGCAGCCCGCCAGCTGCCGAGCTGGGACTCGAAACTGGATGTCTCCCCTTGCCTCCTGGGTGACCTTGGGATAGCCTCTTAACTTCTCAGCGCCTCAGTTTCTCTGTCGGTAAAATGAAGATTCAAACCAAGGTATTTATTGACGCTTACGAAGCACTTGGGAGAGTACGACGTAGCCGATGGTCACTCAAGCGGAGCCCCTTCTTGATGAGTTGGCAGTAAAGCTGTAATCTGCTTCTGAGCACGTCCTTCATCCCACCCCGAGATTGAAGTTGCTTCTTGCTCCTTCTGAGCATCTTCTCAGGGCTTGGCACATAGTGAGCACTCAACGGATACCACCGTTATTATGATTATTCTCTGTTTGGCTTTGCTGTCGCTGGTCTTGGGGGAAGAACGTCTCCTGGGGCCAACAGGGTTCGTTTCACGGAAAAACAGGGTGGCCCAATGGGAAGACCGTGGCCCTGGGAGCCGGGGGACTTGGGTCCTAATCCCTGCTCTGCCCTTTGCCTGCCGGGTGACTTAAATCTTCAGTTCCTCAGTTTCCTCCTTTGTAAAAGGGGGATTCATTTATTCAGTCGTACTTATTGAGTGCTCGCCGTGTGCAGAGTACCGGGCTGAGCGCTTGGGAAGTACAATACAGCAATAGAGACGATCCCTGCCCGCAACAGGCTTGTTCTCCCTCCGCCTTCGTTTGGAAGCCCCACGTGGGACCTGATGATACTGAATCTACCGCAGAGCTCAGTAGAGCGCTTGGCACATAGTAAGGACTCGGCAAAAGGAGGCCCATATGGCACAGTGGATAGAGCACGGGCCCGGGGGTCAGAAGGTCTTGGGTTTTCTAATCCCTGTTCTGCCAGTTGTCTGCTGTGTGATCTTGGGCAGGTCACTTCACCTCTCTGGGCCTCCGTTACCTCACCTGGAAAATGGGGATTGAGACTGTGAGCCCCACGTGGGACAGGGCCTGGGTCCAGCCCCGTTTGTATCCTTCCCAGCGTTTAGTGCAGTGCCTGACACATAGAGCTTAAGAAATACCACAGTTATTTTGTGTAAATATGTACATATCTATAATTCCATTTACATTAATGCCTGTTGACTTGTTTTGATGTGTACGTATCTAGAATTCCGTTTATACTGATGCTGTTGATGCCTGTTTACTTGTTTTGATGTTTGTCTCCCCCTTTCTAGATTGTGAGCCCATTTTGGGCAGGGATTATCTCTCCTTTTGCTGAACTGTACTCTCCAAGTGCTTAGTGCCAGTGCGCCCTGCACACAGCGCTCAATCAATACGATCGAATGAACGAAGAGATATTTTGTAAGATGGAAGCTGAGACCATTCCCGTGGACAAGATGGGGCAAAAAGACCTCTATTCCAAATATTGAAGCTTTAGTGTTCTGCAAAGAAAAAGGCCATTAAGCTCCCGCCTTGATGTTGCCATGACGGTACGAGCTCAAACGAGCCGTGTACGGCTTTGTCTCGGACAAGTCCCGGTCACCTTTTCCCATCAGGATCTGGGGAGTCATTTCAGACTGGGTGGCGTGTTTCTGTCGGTGAGAAATTGCAGTATCTTCTAATCTTGGGAGACGAGCTCTATTAAGAAAATGAAATGCCCTATTAAGGTGCTCTGGCCCGGAATTACGAAGAAGATTAGCGATTCCGTAATATGTGATCGAAACTGCAGCCGGGTTTAATGGACACCGGTATCGAATATTTATAATGGGGGAGGTTGCTCTCCGAAAGGTAAATGTTAATAGGTCTTAATATCCTTAGGGTCACCGATTGGATTCTCTTATGGCGATAGGGTTTCCATTCGTGAGGTGGTAATGGGTTGTAAAATCCAAAGATGAAGTTAGCAGTGAGCTCTTATCGCCAAACGAAAGCAGGGGTTTGGTCTGTCCGATTCTCATCTTCTCGCACGTGATTTCGTCGCCGGCCGGTGGGATAGGATGAGGGTGGCGTGGCGTGGTGGCTGGACGGGGCTGGGAGTCGGGATACCGTGGGTTCCGATCCCAGTTCTGCCCCTTATCTGCTGCCTGACCTTGGCCAAGTCACTTCACTGTGCCTGTTACCTCATCTGTAAAATGGGGGTGAAGATGGTGAGCCCCATGTGGGACAGGGACCGTGTCCAACCTGCTTCTTTTATCTGCCTCAGTGCTTAGAAAGCGCTCGGCACACGGTAAGTGCTTAACGAATACCATAATCAGTGTTATTATGAGGGGTTAATTTTGTCACTTGCAAAGAGGCAAGAAGCTTGGAAGAAGAGAAACTCGGGAGACGGTTTCCAGCCTTCTGGTCTTGTCATTTCATGGTCTGGGGACATAATGCATTTTTTTCCAGAAGGTAAAGGATTGCGAATGTCTCCATTCTCTTTGTTTGCCTTGAAAACGGCTATGGGAAGGGGATGGGAACGTATTCACGAGGAGGATCTTCATATGCAGATGGACAGGGAAGGGGCTGTGGCCTGTGGGGACTTTTGGCAGTTCCTCCCAGCGTAGAATCGAAAATGAAAATGGCAGTGTTTTTCACGGAGAGGCTCCAGACCAACGGAGCCCTGTCACCGACTTCCCTGCGTCTGTCATGTTTAAATACACAAATTGCATACAGGTTGGCCGGTAAATAGGCTATGAAATGCATTTTTATAGCGTTCCGGGGAGACGTGAATTCGCATTGGAAGAGGGTCGGCGTTCGGCAGATTTATGCCCGCAACTGCTGATGAGAGAGGGAGGTCTCGGACTTGTTCGCCAAAACCTCGATCTCCTCCGACCCGCCGTGTCTTTCTCCCCCGCCCCCTTTTTTTTTTTTTTAAAAAAAAATGGTATTAAGCGCTTACTACCTACGCGGCACTCTGCTAAGTGCTGGGATAGATATTAGCTAATCAGGCCGGACACAGTTCATGTCCCACCGAGGGGCTCGCCGTCTTAATCCCCATTTTGCAACTGAGGGAACTGAGGCCCAGAGAGGTGAAGTGACACATCTAATGTCACACAGCCGACAAGGGACGGAGTTACGATTAGAACCCAGATCCTCTGACTCCCAGGTCAGGGCTCTATCCGTTAGGCCACGCTACTTGCCGTGAATCCTTGGTTTTTCCCTCTGGGCTGGGGCAGTCCACTCTGGAAGAAATGTTTGAGGAGACCAACTCTGACACTTGATTCAAGCCAATCAATTAATGATGGGTATTTATCGAGTGCTGACCACCTGCTCTTGGGCGAGTACAGTAGAATAGAGTTGGTACACACAGTCTCTGCTCTCATGGGGCTTAAATTCTACGGGGAGAGACAGACTTGAAAATAAATTATCGATGAGGAAATACAATATAGAGATATGTGCATAAGTGAGTATCAAAATGCACAACCGAATGCACAGACACGGCAGATGGGAGGACGGGTTCGGGGGGACAAGGGTTTAATGCAATTCCTCTACTCCAGCTTGTCTGAAAATGCCATTTTTGGGGTCAGAATAATGTTCCATTCAGTCTCTAACTTTGGCAAGTCAAAGACGTAGAAGCTGGAGAGAAACGCAAAGTATCTGGTGTGTGGTTTGTGTGTGTTTTTTGTTCTGTTCTATGGTATTTATCAAGCGCTTACTAGGTGATACACTGCCAGCGACTGCGGCGGATACATATTTAGCAGGTTGGACACAGTTCCTGTCACACATGGGGCTCACAGCCTAAGTGAGAGGGAGTGGGATTTAATCTCCATTTTACAGTTGAGGAAACTGAGGCACAGTGAAGTTGAATGACCTGTTCAAGGTCACGCGATCAAACGTCTTTATCGTACACACGCTGTATGTAGAACATTGTACTAAGCGCTTGGGAGAGCACCGTATTCCCCGCCCACAGTGAGCCATTGGCAGAGCTGGGATCGGAACTCAGGTCCTCTGACCCCCAGGCCTATGCTCCTTCCACGAGAGAAGCCGCTTGGCCTAGTGAATAGAGCACGGGCTTGGGAGTCAGAAGGTCATGGGTTCTAATCTCACCTCTGACACTTGTCTGCTGTGTGACCTTGAGCTAGTCAGTTCGCTTCTCTGGGCCTCATTTACCTCTTCTGTAAAATGGGGATTAAGGCTGTGAGGCAAATCTGACACAGGGACTGTGTCCAACTCAGTTACTTCACATTTACCGCAGAGTTTAGTACAGTGCCTGACACGTGATAAGCACCTAACAGATACCATGATCGTGATACCAACTCTGTTCTGTTGGAGTCTCCCAAGTGCTCAGTACAGCAGTCTGCACAAAGTGCTCAATAATTACTATCGGTTGACTATCAATTACTATCAGTTGAGAAGCAGCATGGCTCCGGGGAAAGAGCCCGGGCTTGGGAGTCAGAGGTCATGAGTTTGAATTCCGGCTCTGCCACCTGTCAGCTGTGTGACTTTGGGCAAGTCACTTCACTTGTCAGTGCCTCAGTTACCTCATCTGTAAAATGGGGATTCAGACTGGGAGCCCCACGTGGGACAACCTGATCACCTTGTATCCCCCAGCGCTTAGAACAGTGCTTTGCACATAGTAAGCGCTTAACAAATACAGACATTATTACTCTCCTTAACACTTAGTAAAGTGCTCTGCACAAAGAAAATAGTTATAAGAAAATCCTTCCTGCTCATGGTGCTCTAGCTGTGGTTAATTCCCTCTTTGCTGGTAGCCCTGTGGCCAATCAAATTGATTGATAATCTTGATAATCCCTCCACACCATTGTTCACGTGCTCGGAAAAGAGCAGAGGGAAGGGTTTCGACAGTTCAAACAGGGAAAGGGCACTGAAGCACAGTGAGACTCTCCCACAATTGAGCTTGCTCCTCTGGGTTCTGAAAATTTAGGTTTCAGTGATGTCATAGCTATACTTAATGGATCAAAGGTATCTATTGAGCGCTCACTGTTTGCAGAGCACTGCACTGAGCACTTGGCAGAGTACAATAGAGTCAGTAGACAGGATCCCGGCTCTTGAAGAGCTTCCAATCTAGTGGTGGAGAGAGAGAGAAGCAAATTTCAGAGGGGTGTGGGGGGGAAACGGAGCATGAGGGTGTGTACCTTAGCAATGTGTTGTTCAAATGCTCTGTTTTTGAGCAGAAATCACTGAAATCCCCAAATTGTTCCTCAGACCCCCTCTCTTGGTATGGCAAACTACTAGCTGCGATTCCTCCTAAAGACGAGCGAAATTGAGGCAGGATCTGGAGGAGAATAGCAGAATTCAAGCCCAGATTGTTAAGGTGATAATGCAGAGTTCGCCTCCTGCACCCTCCACTTGGGTCTGCTTCTCATTTCCTCTCGCCTTTCCCTTCCAGGATGAGGCCTTGTTTTCTCTGGCCCAGACAACTGAAAGCGGATCCCGCCCTGAGGAGAAAGATCCCCGAAATGAAATTGAGCGCGTGTGAGGTGAGAATCGACGTTCCCTTGACCCCGTAGGAGAGGAATCGGGTAAGGTTCCTAATCTGCCCATGTTGGGCATCATCTTTTCCTTCCTGCTGCTCCTTGCTTGTGTGTCGTGTGATTTACTCCCGTTGGCTTCTTTGCTCGCGATGGTTCATGAGCGATGATGACTCACGAACCAACTTGTCAATGGCTTATGGACTCGTGGATGTTCTTCCTGATGGAGCGAGTGTGTCTTTCCTGTTGGCTGGAGTGTGTCCTTCTGGTGGCTTCATGAGTTTTTTTCCCATTGGCCTATAAGTATTTTTCCTGTTAGCTCACGAGTGTCCTTCCCATTGACCGGCGTGTCCTTCCTCTGAGCTCACGTGTGTTCTTCCCATTAGCTGATGAGCGTCCTTCCTTTGGGCCTGCGAGTATCCTCCTGTCGGCTCTTGAGTGTCCTTTCTGTTGGCTCGAGGGCGTTCTTCCTGTTACGTCGTGAGTCTCCTTCCCGACGACTGGCGAGTGTCCTTTTTTTTGGCCTCTTAGCGCCCTTCCTGTCAGCTCAAGTGTCCGTCCTGTTGGCTCAAGGGCATCCTTCCCGTTAACTTGCGAGTGTCTTTCCCTTCGGCTTTCTGGCGTCCTCCCCGATGATGCTTCAAGTTTTTCAGCTGGTGTCAGAATGGCTTTTAATTCCTCAGGGAAGTTCGAGGACAATGTGACTCTGGTTATGATAGTGCTGGGGAATGCCCAGTGCTGGCCGTGTTGCATTCTGAGATGGTGACATTCATTTCTTTACCCTCTGAGACCATCATAACCCCATTGTAATGGTTAGCTCATTCAAATTTGTCTGATTAAATCCTAAAATCCTGTCCAGCCTGTGGACTGGTCTAACCGTGGCTAATTTCTCCCGATATCGCACCTGTACTCACTAAAATGGCAGATGAGTGGGACTTCACCCAGTGACCGATTCTCACGGGTTCGCCGGGCATGGGGGCCGACGTGATGTTGCGCGCGCCATTTTTGGCCAGTCTGCCCAGTAGTCCACCATCTTCGAGGGTTCTTCTGAGACCCCGGAGCCTTCCCTTTTTTCCGGCCAGAGTTTGAGCGATCCCTTCGCTGATCATTCTTTCAACCCTTCATCTGCCCCGCACTCAACCCCAGCCTGTTCTCCCTTAAAACTTCACAGGAGAGATTGAGTAAAACCCATTTATCACTTAGACGGTTTGGGAATTTCCTAATGAGTCTCAATGCCCCTACACCTTTTTGGAAGTTCTGTGCTCAATTAGAATGAGGAGATAGAGTGGTGCTCTATCCTACCGGAGGAGGGAAGGACATGATCAAGCGGGTTAGAGGTCAGTGGCAACGTAATTCATCTCTGTCTCTGGATTGGTCGGTTGTGCTCCATATCAGTGTGAGAAGGGCTGGATGACTATTTGGAGGGAGAGTATTAAAATGAGAGGAGAAGGTAAGGGGAAACCATGATAATACCATTAAGTGTATTTCCTCCCACTCTTATGCCACTCCATAGGAACTGTCATCCATCAGAGCTTGAGTGCTCTCCATATTAATGACTAATGAAAGCTGATAATACAGTAGATTTTACTATCGATGACAATCCTAATACATTTTGTCAATACAAATTAGGAAAGAAGAATCATCTGTCACCACCTCCTCTTTGAAGATTTTATGCCCCCGGTATCAAACGTACTCTGAGCCTGCTGTTAATTTCAGTCTGTTGGCTAGGTGGTTATTTTCAGAAACATGCGCTGTGGAAACGTTCACTAGATAACGCTTGATTTTTATTAAGACTGCGCGGTTTTCATTGCTTCTCTATTACCTCTCTGCCGGATAAGGTGTAACTCCTCAGGAAGTTTTGGTTTGCAACACCAACAGATCGTACTGGTTTTATTTCTACCAAAATGGGAAGCAGAGTGGCTTAGTGGAAAGAGCGTGGGCCTGGGAGCCAGAGGATGTGAGTTCCAATCCTGGCCGTGGAACGGAATAAGAGGCGGTGGCTTGCTCTCATTCCCATCTTGGCTTCCAGGAGAAGGTGCAGTATAAAAGAAATGCAGCCCATTCATCCATTCGATCGTATTTATTGAGCGCTTACTATGTGCAGAGCACATGACTCCAAGCTTTTATCCATCTGACACTCCTTGTTCATATGAGAAGCGACAAGGCCTAGTGGAAAGAGCACAAATTTGGGAGTCAGATAAGCTGGTAGTTAATCCCGGTTGCCGGCCGCGTGACCTCGAGTGAGTCACTGAACTTCCGTGTGTCTGTTTATCCGTGAAATGGGGATCTGTTGCTTCTTTCCCCTCCTTCTTAAACCTTGAACCCCATGTGGGACAGGGACTGGGTCCAGGGACTGTGTCCAACTTGATTATCTTGGATCTACCCCAGAGCTTGGAAAGCTGCCTGGAACAGTAAGTGCATAAAAAATACCTCCCTTATCTCTAGCCATTTTGTATGCAGAGGAATGTTCATCACTATGCATGCACCAACACTGATTTCCAAACACATATGGAAGCTGTAAAATCAGGTGATTCCCACTTGAATCCCTGAAATGGATTGTTCTCACAGGGGGGAAGAAAAAAATCACTGAATTTTTCAGTGTTAGGTTTTATCCAAGGAGCCTTCTACCAAAAGCTAGGTTTCAGAGATGAATGGGAAAGCATTAACATTCTTAGCACACGGAGAGTGTTTGGTGAGGACGAATCTCTGTTTGGTTTTTCAATTATGTTCTTTAATTACCAATTCATAAAACACGATATCCTGAGGTGTATTATCATATTATTATAAATTCTTAGTAGGGGTTTTTGTGGGGTTGGTGGGGTGGCATAAACAAGGAAAGCTTTAATTTGTGACTTTCTGAATTGGTTTAAAATAATACCCTTCACTGTTTCTTCTCCTCCTTCCACTCCTCATCAACCCCCCTCCCCGCCCTTCCATATCTCTTTCCTTCTTCCATTTCCAGGTAAGAGGGTATAAAAGAGTAGCATTTGGCATAATGGTGATCTTGGAATCCGAAGATTCTTTTTGTAATGCTTTTCCTGCTTCCATTTCTTTGCCATAAGTCAATCATTGTTCTTTACTCAACACTGTGGCCTAAAAAAAAAAAATGCTGAGAAGAA
Organism: Ornithorhynchus anatinus; assembly: GCF_004115215.2. NCBI lineage: Eukaryota > Metazoa > Chordata > Mammalia > Monotremata > Ornithorhynchidae > Ornithorhynchus > Ornithorhynchus anatinus. The sequence goes on along the minus strand of NC_041744.1, from coordinate 19,321,151 downwards.
AATAATCCGTTTGCAAACTCTTCCAAAGCAGGATGTGAGACTTATTCCCTGTAACATAGGCTTCCCCAGCACCTAAGCGCAGCGAGTGTCCAGTAAGTGCTGTTGCTGTAGACTTTTTGTGAGAGTTGATTCATTCGGTTGTATTTATTGAGTGCTTATTGTGTGCAGAGCACTATACTAAGCGCCTGGGAAAGGACAACACAAAAGCAGTTACATTCCCCACCCACAGTGAGCTTACAGTCCGGGGGAGGGGAGGACAGACCTCAAAATAAATAAAATGGCTGATATGTACATTAGTGCTGTGGGGCTGGGAAGGGGGAAGAGCAAAAGGAGCAAATATAGAATGCGTTCATAAAACCACCTCTAGACTGGAATAAATTGTGGTATTTGTTAAGTGCTTACTATGTGCAAAGCACTGTTCTAAGCGCTGGGGGATAAAAGGTGATTAGGTTGTCCCACGTGGGGCTCACAGTCATAATCCCCATTTGACAGATGAGGTAACTGAGGCACAGAGAATCAGGCTCCTGAGATGGGAACATATGTACCAACTCTGGATTGCGCTCTCCCAAGTGCTTCGTACAGTGCTCTGCACACGGTCGGTGCTCAAGAAATGCAAATGATTGGTTGATCTGTGATGCCATTAACATTTCTGACCCATTATATATTCTGGGACAGCATTATATATATTATATATTCTGCTGAGAGCTCTCTTGCCCATAATGGCACGGGTATTTGGTAGAACAGTACTTTGGACCACTGAAATATGCGATATTCCCAAATCAACTTCAGTAGACTGAGTAGTTTCTCAAGCCAGGAATCCCCGTAGGAGAAAGTATCGTCTCTGTCGTGTCACCGTGGCAGGCAGTTTGCTCCTTTATCCACCCATCCCGCAGTCCCACAACATGATTCCGTAATTTATTTATATTAATGTCTGGGTCCCCCACTAGACGGTAAGCTCCTTGTGGGCAGAAAACGTTTCTACCGACTCCGCTATATGGTATTCTTCTGAGCTCTTATTACAGTGCTCTGCACACAGTAAGTTGTTGTTAAATTCTTTTCATTGCATTTCCCTCAGTATAGCTTAGTCTGTCCTTGAGCTCAGCAGTTGTGAAAATAGAACAAAACTTTCTCCTTTTATTTTCTAGCAGAGTGAGCGGGGAGAAAAAGTCGAATCAACTAGAGTGCTATACCACTTGCAGTGGTCATATTTCACTCTTTGGGGAAACACCAAGTCATTCATGCTGCGACTTAACATCTTTTGGTTCTGGGGCCTTCGAGAAACAGAATCCGATCCCCGAGAGCTGGGTAGAATGGTAAAACTCCAGGCTGTGCTGAAATGCGATGAAAATGTTTTTCTCAGCCCAGTTTCTGCCACCAGACATTTCCGGGGAAAATAATCTTGGTGTACAGAATGGGGGGGACCAAAAAAAAAAGCTGGGGTGATGGCTGAAAGTAAAAGATGGAGCGAGCCCTCAGCATTTGGTAATCAGTTAATGGTAATTACGTATGTCCTGTCGAGTGCAGAGGGCCCTTAGAAAGTCTCCCAGAAACAATCAAGGTAAATATTCTGTGATCTCAAGAAGCTTACCACCCGACAAAAATAATTCTTTCCAATAGTGGAAACGGAGAATCATCAAGTTATCACAGGAAGCAGTGTAATGTAAGGCTGAACTAGCTGAATTAATCATTAGACTTGGGCAGAGAAGGAATTGTACAGATTCCCCTAAGCGTTTAATACTCAATAAATACCATTGATTGGTAAATCTATCAGCTCTGTTCTCCTTCCCTGTTCCCACTGGGACAAAGCCTCCTGTGGGACAGGGACCGTGTCCAACCTGATTATCGCGCATCTACCCCTGGTGTTGGGATCCGTCGTCGTAAATGCGTAACAAATGCCACGATCGGCATTGATGTTTAGTTAATCTTTGTACTTGAAGATGTTCTTGATGTTGAGCACCCGCCCTCCACAAATAGTAAATAGTCTGAGGTGTGGCATCGTAGAATATAAAATGGCTGAAAACAGGAACTCTTATTCACCTAGCCCAATATTTTCAGTGGCAGTTCTCTCCGAAAGCCATCGCTGAATCCCCATATCCAGGCAACGCCCCGCTCGATAACGCACCGATCGATCGGTCAGTTCGTTGTATCCTTCCAAATGCTCAGTACAGTGCTCTCTACCTGCAGTAAGCGCCCAGCAAAACCTACTGACGGCTCGAGGGCGCAGTCGGGTAAGAGCACAGAAACCCCAGAAAAAGTCACTGCTTCTGAGATCTGGCGATTTGCATAAGTCAAACAGACTCTATCGTACCAAATTGAGTCACCAGGCAGTGGGTTGCTAAGTGCCTCAATGCAAATTAATGAGGTTAATTAGCCTATTCATTAGGCTACCATCGACTGACTTGCAAGTCATGGGGCCCATATGAATCCACGTGGCTCCCCTCGTCTTGAAAGAAAATAATGGCTACGTAGCAAGCAACATACCGGCGGAGTCTATTTTGCGTTGAGACGGAATTGTTAATTTTGGCATGTGATTCCTAATGGTGAAGAGAGGGGGTTCCTGATGAGTAACTTATGTGGCTTCTTCTGTTCTTAAATGGTTTTGGTTTAGCGTTTACTATGTGGCAGACAGTGGGGTAGATACGGGCTAAACGGATCGGACACATTCCATGTCTCACATGGGGATCACAGTCTCAATCCTCATTTTCCAGATGAGGCCCGGAGAAATGAAGTGACTTAACTAAGGTCACACGGCAGACGATCGGCATGAGAATCCAGGTCCTTCTGATTTCCAGGGCTGAGCTCTATCCACTAGGCCGCACCGCTTCTCTGAGGCTGAGGTCTCCTGGCAGTCGCAGCTGGAGAAACCTCCGTGGAATCGAAGCATCAGATGACATATCACCCTCCCCACCCTCCAAGCCTTATTGAGGACACGTCTCCTTGGAGACCTTCCTCGATTTGCTCGTATCCACCTCAGCGCTTAGTACAGTGCCTAGCGAATAATACGAGATCCAAAAATACCATAATAATTATTACTGTTCTATCGGTAGGGGTAATCAAACAGTCGATGGTATTTATTGAGTGCTCCATGTAGAGAACTATATTAAGCAGAAGGAAAAGTGCAGTATGAAAGGAGCTTCCAGTCTTTGCACATATGAGGTGCTCAATAAATACTACTCTTAGATCTATCTTTTCCGGAACTCTTTGCCCCTCTATTCTCGAGGAAGAGATGAGTCCCCTCCAGGAGGGAGAGATTTGTGCTACGTCTAGTTAACAGTTTATAACGGGACTTAAATCTCTTGGTTTAACAAGGGCCCGGCTATAATAAGCATCCACTGAGCTTTTATGGGCAAATCCATTTTCAAGTGAACATCAAGATCCGTTTCTCCGGCTACAGGTGAAGAAACCGTGTAATTTATAATTACATCGGGAAAATGAAGCTGTGAATGATTTTTATTCCAATGAATGTTTTTCATTTAAAGCTGTAAGAGGTTATTAGAGGCTTCTCATTTTTCAGACAAGTTAAGGAGAAACTAATCTTTGTGTGTGTGTGTGAGAGAAAAATATGTTAATCAGGAATTCATTACAGAATATTCCGTGTCGCTGACATCTCCCTGAGGAAATAGATTTTTTGCCTCTTCTTGCCTTATTAATGGTTTTGACTGCAAAGGCCACAACTGGCTGACTCTCTGGGTGGAGGATGGGTTTGTCCTCAAATCTGGTTGCCCTCTGGGTTTTTGGATGATCCTCTGACTGTGGCGTCATTCTGGAGTCCTGCAGTGCTCAGAACGGTGCTTGACACATAATGAGCACCAAATACCATGATTATTCTTATTATTCTGGACTATAAGCTTGTTAAGGGCAGGGAATGTGTCTGCAAATTAAATTTTACTCTCCCAAGAGTTGAGTAGTGAGCTGTGCTCATAGTAAGCGCTCAATAAAAATCACTGATTGCTTGGCTGGTCAATCAATCAATCAAAGGTATTTATGGAGTCCTTACTGTATGCGGAACACTGCAGAGTAGGCGTCTGGGAATGTAATAATGTTGGTATTTAAGCGCTTACTGTGTGCAGAGCACTGTTCATTCAATAGTATTTATTGAGCGCTTACTATGTGCAGAGCACTGTACTAAGCGCTGGGAATGTACAAATCGGTAACAGAGGCAGTCTGTGCCCTTTGACGGGCTTACAAGCGCTGGGGTAGACACAGGGTAATCAGGTTGTCCCACGTGTGGCTCACAGTTTTAATCCCCCTTTTACAGATGAGGGAACTGAGGCACAGAGAAGTTAAGTGACTTGCCCACAGGCACACAGCTGACAAGAGGCAGGTGGGGGATTCGAACCCATGACCTCCGACTCCCAAGCCCGGGCTCTTTCCGCTGAGCCACGCCGCTTCCCCGTATAATACACGAATGTCTAATATAACAGCTTTGAACCCAGTCCCAGACAGCCACTGCTGGATCTCTCTCCCCCCAGGAAGGCCACAGGGAGTGTTTGTGACGTTATTCATTGGTAACCCCCTTTATCTCTTGGCCACTGACCGTGGAGAGGGGATAATATATAAGAATCGTGGTTTGAATGCCTCAACCAATTTATAAGACCCAGGAGATGATGCTTTCAGTGGAGCATCTGCAAGAAACTGCCAGGAAACCAGACCCGAGCAAAGTAATTTTCTACTTCCCAGATCGTACGCTGCAAATTTTCACCTTGGTGGTTATATATGAACAGCCCGCTCGTGTGTCTCGGCGTGGATTTGTGGATGGAGCCTGGGCCTGGGAGCTAATCCTGGCTCTGCCACGTGCCTGCTGTGTGACCTTGGGCTAGTCACTTCACTTCCCTGAGCCTGTTACCTCACCTATAAAGTGAGGATTATGAGGTTTGAGTCCCAGGTGGGACAGGGACTGCGTCCAACCTGATTAACCTGTAGCTACCTCAGCGCTTAAAGTGCTACACAAGAAGATTTTTATTATTATACGTCAATTTAGGTACTGAGCTTGACCAATCCTTCTACCAGTCTCTTTTCCCTCCTATCCGAAATGCGTTTGATGTCCATCTCCCCTATTTGTAAGCCCCTCGAAGACAGGAATCAAATCTCTTTCAGCTATTGTACTCTTCCAAGCATTTAGTACAAGGCAATCTCTACAGAAGGACTCAATAAACAGGGCTGGTGGATAGATTTAATCGTGTAAAATTTAACAGCTTTGGGCTAAGCACTGGAGGAACCTACCAAAAAATGGATAAGATGGAATCCCTGCTCTCCGATAAATTGACGGTCTAGTAGGCAATCCAAAAGACTTAAATTCAAAATGAACAAAGAAGGCACTCAGTAAATACACTTAGTCACTGCTAAGTTTGATTCTTTGCATATAGTAAGAAATGAACAAATACTACAGTAATAATTATTAGTAACAGCATTTCTGGTACCCGGATTCTTTTTTTTTTTTTTGCTGAGTAGAGGAGTTACCGACTGCTTTTTTTTTTTTTAATCAAATAGGAAGGGCTTATGACAGTAAGGACTTTCTGCACCGGAGAAGAAACTTAGGGTGATTTGCCCTGGAATGTTTTCTTGACAGATGCTTTCTTTGGGCCGAATTTGTTTAAAACTGACAGCAGACTTGTAGTTCTCAAGGGGTCTCTGAGGTCTGATTTTCCACTGGGGTGACTCAATCCACTCTATCGCTAGAGGGGTTGGGGGGCCAGGAGGGGTCTTGGAGTTTTAAAAATAGAAATGGAGTAGATCTGTGGCGCTTTTTCTGCCCGGTGGCTCTCTGGGTCTTCTGCCCTTAGCAGAATGGCGGTTGAAAGTCTTCGAGGACCAGTGGGGCTGTGTCACCGACGTGCAAGTGGTTCTATCTGGGAACGGGACCTGACTGGATTACGTTTCATCTATCCCAGGGCGTAGCGACGATGATGAAGACTGTGGTATTTGTTGAGTGCTTACTGTGTACCATGCACTGGACTAAGCACTGGAGTAGATATAAAATAATCAGTCCCTTTCCCACATAGGCCTCGCACCATCTTCAGCCCCATTTTGGAGAGAAGGAAACTGAGGCCCAGAGAAGTGAAGTGACTTGTCTGAGGTCACAGTGTGGGGGACTCTCACCCAGGCCAGACAAGCGGAGGGTGATTGGGTGGCTCACGGAGACCAAGGGATCTAGTGGAGATTTCAGCACTGAGTAGGCAGCGACGGTGTTGCGGGGGGGAGGAAATGCTCTGAATTTCGTTTTCCAAGAAGGCTCTCGAGAGGCCGGACAGACTTTTCCCGCCTTCTGAAAGCCGTAAAGTTTTTCTCCGCTCCCTTTGATTCGCCTTTATTAGCCTGACGACAGCTTCCCCGTTACCTCTTCCGGTCCTAGTTCAACTGCAAAAACCATTTGCTGATGTTCACGGGTCTGATGTTTCAGGAAGCTGTTTTTCTCTATCCTAGAAATATTTCTCTCCTCCTCCCCTCCATCTTTCCGCCCCACAGTTCAGAGTTATCATTTGAAATAATCGAGTGTTAGGATTCTGCAGAGCAGAATTGTGAAGCTTTGATCCTTAATGGAGCTGCGCTTGTAAAGCGCGTGCTCATAGAGAAAGGCCGAATGAGCTTGGATCGGCGTCAGTCATCTTCAGCGTGTCCTTGCTTCTCCCTGGGCTGAGGGTGATGTTTAGCCTAAGTAAGCATCTTTTCTTCATTTTGATTGGTGAGAAATTAGAGGGTGGAAGTTACGGGCAACTCCCAGCCCTAGATACTTAGCATGCCGTGGCCCAGATTTTGGATCCGGCATTGGCTTTTTCCAACCACACACGTCCACTGGTAGGTGAACTTCATTCCAAGTGGTGTATTTTTGGAATACAAAATACAAACACACACACACACACATAGGCAGATAGGTTCAATCTGCTTATCTTGTACCTACCGCAGTGCTTCGTATAGTGCTTGGCATGTAGGTGCTTAATAGGTAGAATTAATAATAACGATATTTATGTGCTTACTATATTCCAGGCACTGTGCTAAGCGCCGGGGTGGAGACAGGCGTGTTGGGGTGGATATTATGAGGTAATATGGCAATATATAATGAAATGATATTGCACTTACTACTATATGACCATGCTATATATCATATAAACGGTATAAATCGTATATCCAATAACATCAAATAGTATATATTTTCTATCCTATAACATGATGCAGTAATAGTGTTTTTTCCAACCTGACTGGGATGCTCTGAGTTCGCGTTGGAGACCCGAGACGAACGAGCTAGGAAGGTGAGCTCAATTTCGGGGGATAAACCACCCTTGCTGAGTTAGCGTGCGTAGGTACCGTCTCCTCGGGAGAGGATTTCAGTGAGCACTTGAGTTGTAACAGTTACCCTCTGCGGAACAATACGAGGGGGATTATGGAGGAAATCCAGCCCACTGGGTGTATTGATAATCTAAACTATTCCTCTAAACGGTGAGTTCATTTTGACCAGGGAGCACATCTACCGACACTCTTACGCTGTACTCTGCCAAGTGCTTCGTAAAAAATAATAATTGTGATTTATAAAAGTGTTTACTATGTGCCAGGCGCTGTACTAAGCCCTGGGGTGGTTACAAGCCACTCGGTTTGGACACAGCCTCCGTCCCCCGCGGGGCTCACAGCCTCGATCCCCATTTTACAGATGAGGTAACTGAGGCCCAGTGAAGTGACTAGCCCAAGATCACACAGACAACTCGGGGGAGCCAGGATTTGAACCCTTGACTTTCTGACTCCCAGGCCCGCGTTTTATCCACTAGGCCATGCTGCTGAGCTTAGTACAGTATTCAGTTAACGCTCAAAGGTAATCGATAATTGTACAGTGCCCAAGATGGTAAGCCCGTTGAGGACAGTGATTGTGTCTGCTGACTGGATTACTTTGTACGCTCCCAAACGTCCAAAGCACTCGAATACCATGGATTGATTGGCTGGCGTTTTCTGAACACCTGCATGGCACGCTACCCTGTGCTAAAAGCTTAGGAAAAGCAAACAGAAGCAATATCGGCCCACTTCCTGTAGACTGTAAACTCGATATGGGCAGGGAATGTCTGTCTGTCTGGTTGTTGTTTTACTCTCTCAAGTGCTTCAGTCAGTGCTCTGCACACAGCAAGCACTCAATAAATATGACTAAAATATCGATGTCTTGGGTTAAGGTATAAGTCCTCATTTGGAATGAAAATGCTTTGCCCGCTTTTTTTTCCTATAATTAGCTTTATGAAATGGATATTCTTGAACTCTTGTCATGGTCACGTTTCAGCTATCCAGTACTGAGGATTATTTACTAGATAATAGAACGCGGGGCTCGTCCTGCTTGCTTTGAAAATGTCATTTAATTGTGTTGTTTTTTTGTAGCTGAGTTGGAAAACATCATAATTCTACTTAAATTATTATTTAGTGGGGAAAAATGATTTTGCTTTTTATTACATATTCATTCACACGGTACATATGGTGATGCTATTTTGAGGGCCGTATCTTAATTTGTTTAGAAGCGGACCATTAATTTTGATGTACAGGCATTAAGTTGACGATTCTAAAAATACAATTTTAAAAGCGTCTTTTATTTTCACCTCTATGAAGCTTAGTAGCTACTTGCTGGAAGTCAGCTTCTCTCCCCTCGATTTAAAATGAAATCATTTTGCCTGAGAGAACTCTTCTTGGTTCAGATTTTGTTTTCAGTACCTCATAACTTTGAATGTAAAATCCACTGGATTTTGATGAGCTTTGGGTCCGTTAAATGGTCAGAGGTTTGGGCAGTATCGATAAGGCGTGATTCGTTTCTTACTTGCTGCACTGTAATAATAATAATCATATTGATCATATTGAGAAGCGGCGTGGCCTAGCGGATTAGAACCCGGGCCTCGGCTTCAGAAGGACCTGGGTTCTAAACCCGGTTCGGCCACTTGTCTGCTGTGACACCTTGGGCAAGTCGCCTCCTTTTGCTGTGCCTCAGTTCCCTCATCTTCAAAATGGGGATTAAGACTGTGAGCCCCTTGTGGGACAGGGACTGTGTCCAGCCTGATTATTGTGTATCCTAGACTGTGAGCTTGTCTAGGCTGTGAGCTCGTTATGGGCAGGAATGTGTCTCTTGGTTGTCAAATTGTACTTACCCCGGTGCTTTGCACACGATAAGTTCTCAAATGCGATTGAATGAATGAATCCACCCCAGCGCTTAATACAGTGCCTGGCACATAGTGAGCGCTTAACAAAATACCCCAAAAAGAAAACAAAAAAGAGTAGAGAGGAACATAGATCTAGAAGCACCCGGGTTCGAATCCCAACCCTGCCACTTGTCCGCAGTGTGACCTGGGGCAAGACACTTCTCTGTGAATCAGTTTCCTCATCTCTATCCTACTTGGGTTGCGTGCCCAGTGTTTTCTCTCAAATACTTGACTCGGGCTTTCTTGACTTGCGCAAAGTCCTCCAAATAAGATAGGTGAAAAGTTATTTTGGGGTTGGGAACCAGCCACGTTCGCCTGGGTCCCCGTGGGAACAACGTAAGTGGGTTTTCTTTCACTTGGCAAAAAGGGGGTTGTCAGCCATTCTCAGGGTTTCCATTTTACCTAGCGAGCCCTTATATTTAGGCCAAAGGAAATGCAGAAAGAACTCTAGAATGTCACCTTTGAATTGGGGGATTTAAGCTCATAGCCCGGCTCAGCTTCCACATCTGTAAAATGGGGATTAGGTCCATGAGCCCCATGTGGAACCTGGACTGCATCCAACCTGTAATAGTAAGTAATAATAAGCGCTTTAAAAGATGCCATTCAAAAATAAAAAAGGATTTGCCCCTGCCCTGAGTATTTAATCAGCACTCCCTCATCTCTAGACCATAGGTTTGTTCTGGGCAGAGAATGTGTCTGTTATATTGTTACGTTCTACTCTCCTAAGTGTTTAGCACAGTGCTGTTCCCCAGTAAGGGCCCAATGCAGGCGATTAACTGACTGAATTGAGTAGGCAACCATTTTGGCTAACATTTTGTGGAGAGGGGAGATCAGTAAAAATTACAACTATTAAAACAGTTAAAAACAGTTAAATTTTAACTATTAAAGCACTGTGCTAAGCACAGGGGTAGATACAAAATAATCAGGTCAGACGCAGTCCCTGTCCCACATGGGCCTCACAATCTAAATAGGAAGATTCAGGAAAAAAAGCTTACAGTCAAGCATGACAAAAGTAATGAACGCTAAGGACGGTAGCCGAGCGGATGTGGGTTATGAATTGGTGAAGACTTGGCGGAGATTTGGCGTTTGGGATGGGAAAATCGGGGTGTGGAGAGAAGGGCGTGAGGCACAAAGTCAGTCGATGGTATTTACTGAGCACCTACTGTGTGCAGTGCTGTACTAAGCGCCTGGGAGGGTACAATAAAACAGACACATTCCCTGCGAGGTGACTGAGGAGTTAGAGGTGGGAGAGGCGAGAGTCACGCGCACCTGAAAACTGACCTGAATCGGGACCAAAAAATCCTTAGAACTGGGTGGAGGGGAGTTCAAGTTAACAACCTTGACACCCCCCAAGGTCTTAGTGCAGTGCTCTGCACACAGTTAGAGCTCAATAAATTTGATTGATTGGACCGTTGCATCTTAGCCCAGTTTTCTGAGAATCGGGCGTGAAAGGGACGGGAGAGAAATACGGAAACAGATGCAAGATGGCCTAGTGGAAGTCAGAGGACCCGAGTGCTAATTCCAGCTCCGTCACGTATCGCTGTGTGACTTTGGGCAACTCACTCAATTTCTGGGCCTCAGTTACCTCATATGTAAAATGGGGATTAAAACTGTGAGAACATGGACTGTGTCCAACCTGACTAGCTTCTGTCTACCCCAGCGCTCGGTACAGTGCTCGACACAGAAACAGTCACCGAGGAATCACCGTTGCAGACATTAACTTGGAAAACCTTCCCTCTGTCGAGGTGGGGTGTGGGAGGGGAATACGTTCGGTGCCGATTTTATTGTACAACGATCTCTTCAAGAGAATGGTGTCTTTGAGGGGTTCAACCTCCCAGTTGGTCAATATGTTCCAAATTCCAGGAAGGTATCGTCAACATTCATTTTTAATTATATTTATCCTAAGAAAGCTGCAAATTGGGGCCCTGGGCATGCCTCTGTACTATTAGCAATCTTGAAACAGAAGGTTTTAAAACACCCCACGGACAGCTTCCTCATTACAAAAATGCGTTTGCTATATTCTTTTTTTTTTTTTTTTTTGCACGTGAAAGCAGAAATGAATAGGTAGTCATTTTTTTCTTCTAACTTGAATTAAATGATAAAAATCGCCAGCGGAGAATTGTCCCTAAGAGAGAGAGCGAGCCATTCTAGCTTTCTTATTTCATGATGTTGGACTGAATGCGCATTTTCCCTCTTCGGTAGAATTGAACTCTCAGGTGGGTGCGATTTCCCCTCCTCTCCCGGCTCAATTTCCAACCTCAACCACAGAATCAGGGCCTGGACTTGGCTTGCAACTTTCTCAGATGTCCCAAAATCAAAGTCTCCAAGAAGTGAGACGGGATATTTAGGCAAGCAATGAGCAGAAGCGTGAAAATGTCAAAAGTGCGGTGTGCATATTCTTTCAGAGCCACTAAATAGGTAGCGCTGGGGCAGGTTATGAACGACTTCTGCTTTGGCCTCATCCCTGTCTGCTTAACCCCCTTCCTTGACGTTTCTAAGACGAATCAATCAGTGGTTTTTATGAGCACTCTATGTGCAGAGCACTGTGCTAAGCGCTTGGGAGAGGATAACGGAGGATAACGCTCCCTGCCCATAATGAGCTCACAGTCCGGATGTCATTTACTCCTTCTCCCTCGGACTATTTGTTGACAGTGGGTGATGATAATTGTTGTATTTAATTACCACGATTGTATATTCTAATAATTGTGGTATTTGTTAAGTGCTTACTATGTGCCAGGCACTGTACTAAGAGCTGGGGTGGATACAAGGTAATTCCGTTGGACGGAGTTCCACATACGTCTCACGGTCTTCATCCCCACCTGACGGATGATGTAGCTGACGTCCAGACCATTTGGAAGACTTAGCCAAAGCCACACACAACAGGCAAGGTATCTGGGCCGGGATTAGAACCCAGATCCAACTCTCATCCCCTTTTACGCTCGCTTAGGAGAGCTACTCCTGCTACACGCCGCTTAGAGAAGCGGCGTGGCTCAGTGGAAAGAGCCCGGGCTTGGGAGCCAGAGATCATGGGTTCGAATCCCGGCTCTGCCACTTGTCAGCTGGGTGACTGTGGGCAAGTCACTTCACTTCTCTGTGCCTCATCTGTAAAATGGGGATGAAGACTGTGAGCCTCACGTGGGACAACCTGATTCCCCTGTATCTCCCCCAGCGCTCTGCACATAGTAAGCGCTTAACAAATACCAACATTATTACTCCTGGGTCGTTCCGTCCGTCGACCCCTTCCGAGACGAAGACGGCCGAGCCTCCGGGAGGGGATCGGTGGGCCCGGTCTTTAGTCTCTGAGGTGGTTGTTGGCAGGGAATGTGTCTCCCAACTGGGTTAGATTGTTTACACGGCTTTGTCGCGAGCATTTAGTGCGGTGTTTGGCACAGAGTAAGCGCTCAGTAACTCTGGTTGATTGGTACGTGTTCCCAAAGTAATAATAATAATGTTGGTATTTGTTAAGCGCTACTATATGCAGAGCACCGTTAAGCGCTGGGGTGGATACAGGGTCATCAGGTTGTCCCACGGGAGGCTCACAGTCTTCATCCCCCATTTTACAGCTGAGGTCACCGAGGCACCGAGAAGTGAAGTGACTTGCCCACCGAGTGGCCGGACAGGTGGCAGAGCCGGGAGTCGAACCCACGACCTCTGACTCCCAAGCCCGGGCTCTCTCCACTGAGCCCCGCTGCTTCTCAAGTAGAATGCAGTAGGTGCTTAATGCCGTTTCTATTACTACCACCCTCTCTGCGTAATTGTCTGTTTCACTGCCGCAAATTTAAGGAAATCTGTTTTCCAGAGAAATCACCAGCAGGTGGTAGCCTTTTTCAGAAAATAATGCACTTTTAATTGAGGAAAATGACTCGGAGGAATCTATTTGGGCTTTTGGGTCTATCGCTTTTGAAGGCACTCATCTGTGAACATGTTGAGGAAAGATCTGTGGTTCTAACGCCAGCTCCGCGTGACCCCGGACGAGTCCCTTCTTCACTTCTCCGTGGCTCAGTTACCTCCCCTGTAAAATGGGGACGGAGGCGGTGAGCCCCACGTGGGATGTGGACTGTGTCCAACCAGATTAGCTTGCGCCAACCCGGGAATTTAGTACTGTGCTTGGACCGTAGCAAGCGCTTAACAAATGCCGTCCAAAGAAATACGTTTTTTTTTTTAAAAAAAGACACGGACGGAAAGACTAGCGAGGCGGCGGGATAGGTTGTGTACTCTGCTCGCTGCAACCCGAACCAGCGGGTCAAAGGGGCGGAGGTCGGCTGCTCACCGGAAGCCCATCCACCATGCAAGATGCGCGCGAGCGTTGCAGTGCTCAAGTGGACACGCGAGCGGGATTTTCCCCCGCGAACCACGGTCACACGGATCCGCTCCGTCCCCGTTATCACGGTGACAGAACCAGATGGTCCAGTTCCATCTCCGAAGCATCAGGCGCCAGGTAGCGGCGGGTCTCCCTCCCGGGCAGCAACGAAACCAGAGACCAAGGGATGGTTGGGAATTCTCTTCACACTCCCACCCGCGAACTTACGGCCCTGACGTCTCCTACGCTCACCTAGCTATTTGTGGGTCATTCGGTCCATTCGCGCCTTTCGAGACAGAGATGGCCGAGCTCGCGGGGAGGGATCGGAGGGCCGGCGGAGCCCAAGCGGACCGCGACGGGTCGACTGGCTCGGAGCTTGCGGTTCCGCCCGTCTGACTCGGAACGCGGGATACCGGGACGGAGATTCTGCCCAGTCAGATGCCGTTTCCCACTCCTTTCAGCGTCAGCGCTCCTCTCCTGCTCACCTGGTCCAAGATGAGGTGAAAATTGGAGTTTGGGGGACGACTGCCTCCCGTAGCCCTCAGATCACGGAGATATACCGATATTCCAGCCCACCTTGGAGACCCCGCGTAGGAGAGAAGGGATGAATAGACCCTTTATGTCCGACAGCACGCCCAGACGCGACACAACCTTTGATTTATTTGGAAAACAAAAGTGTCTGTGTGGAGGCATCGTGCAGTAGCATATCGCGGGCGGGGAACTCTGGGGGCAGGAAACTTAACCTAGTAAGCAGTTTTTTATTCTTCCGAAAGTCGTCTTCGCCAAATAATAGCAGCCCGATTGAAGTCCCGGTAGCGCTCGCGGGGCGGGGGGGGGGGGGTTATGTCTTGACGCTGCTCGTCTGAGACCGGAGGGCGGAGGGATAGGCCTTCGTCGTAAATCTGTCGGTGATGAGACAGAGTGACACGAGCCGTTGTTGGGATCTGGGAGGAGGAGAGGCGGGAGATAATAGGCCCAAAATAGGTCGAATGTCCGAGCATTAAGGGAGGCTGGGACTTGGGTCTAAGCAGAAGAGTGTGGCGTGGCGTTCCCGTAGTAACGGAGCGGTCGCGGATTCGGGCCCGCCTAATTGCCGCCTCCATTCCTTGCTCGGCAGTGAATTCAACCAAGGCAAAAGTAAATGAGTCTTGAGGAATGGACCGAGACGTAGCCTGGTGGAGTGGGAAGAGCACGGTCCTGGGCGTCAGAGGGCCGGGGTTCTAATCCCAGCTCCGTCCTCGGTCTCCTGCGTGACCTTGTACGAGTCATTTCACCAGGGCTCAGTTACTTCAGCTGTAAAATGGGATTTAGGACCGTGAGCCCCACGTTCGGGGACTCTGTCCAACCTTAGTCCTCCATATCGTGAGCTCACTGTGGGCAGGGAATGTCACTGTTTATTGTGGTACTTTCCCAACCACCTAGTACAGTGCCCTTCATCCAGCAAGCGCTCAGTAAATGACTGAACGAATGGAGGGATCTCATATCCCCCTCACCCAAGTGCTTCGTACAGTGCCTGGCACAGAGTAGGTGCTGAACACATTAAAAAGAGAAAAACAAATCCCCCGAAACCCCTGAAAGGCATTATAGTATTTGCTAAGCACTTACCATGGGCCGATCATTGTGCTAAGCCTCGAGGTAGGCTTAGGAGAGGTGGGTAGAACGCAGTCCCTGAACCACTTGGGAATTGTTTCCAGCAATAGAAGATACGCGTCCTGTGGACGGGGAGGGAATGTGTCCTTTCTGCATTAGGTACAACCCAGTTTTCTGAAGGAGGTTGGCCTAGCGGATCAAGCACGGGCCTGGGAGTCAGCGGGATCTGCGTTCTAATCCCAGCTCTGTCCCGATCTCGCTGTGCGACCTTGGATAAGCCACTTCTCTGTGCCTCGGTTACCTCATCTGGAAAACGGAGATTAAGATTCTGAGCCCCATGTGGGACAAGGACTTAATCCGACCCCCTTACCTTGTATTCATTCATTCAATAGTATTTATTGAGCGCTTACTATGTGCAGAGCACTGTACTAAGCGCTTGGAATGGACAATTGGGCAACAGATAGAGACAATCCCTGCCCAACAACGGGCTCACGGTCTAAACGGGGAAGCACAAATCTTGAAAATGAAAAACGATGGCCAAACGATTGTTTGACCATCAATACAATACAATACAAAACGATTGTATTTACCCCGGCGCTTAGTACAGCTTAGTACGGCACATAGTAAACGCTTAACAAATAGCACAGTTATTCTTATTATTTGCTCACTTTACCACTGGAGTGTTGAATACATGCAGCTATAAATTAAGGGGGAGGGAGAGAAGACTTTTTATCGGCACTTCCGGTTGCAAAACTGAGGTCCAGAGAAAAGGGCATTTGCCTGTTGTCCCGCTGCAGGCCAGGGGCAGAGTCAGGATTAGCACTCAGTTCTCCAGACTTGCCAGTCCCGTGTGCCTTCTAGTCCACGCCGGGAAACATTTGGAGCGATAATCCTGGTCATGGTATTTGTAAAGCGCTCACTACGTGCCAGGCACTGTACTAAACGCTGGCGTAAAGAGGAGTGGGAACAAATCACCCCTTCTCCGGGATGGAGGGGGAGGGCGGAGTAGGCCACCCCAACCTCGAGACTCCACGGGAAGGGAGGGAACAGAATCTCAGCGGTTTGTTTTGAGAATTCGGAGTTGACTTTCTAAGACTCGCCTCAAGGAACGCCGCCTCTCCAGGGAATTTCCCCAGAAACGGCTGTCCCTGTGGGAAAATTTCGAACGGAGCACGGAAGATACCCTAGTACTGGTCGTCGTATTTCACTGTGGGCGGGGAACAAATCTATCGACTCTGTTACAATGTGCCCTCCCGAGCGCTTAATACAGCGCTCTGCACGCGGTAAATGCTCGGTAAATACGGCCCATTTTATTTACGGAGCTCCCGATGGACTATTCAAATTATGGTACTTATACTGTATATAATAGTGATGATTGGGTTATTTGTTAAGCGCTTACCACGTCAGGCACCGTACTAAGCACTGGGGTGGATACAGACAAATCGGATCGGACACAATCCCTTCACCACGTAAAGTTTGCGGTCTTAATCCCCATTTTAGATGTGGTAACGGAGGCTCGGGGAAGTAATGATGATAAGCGCTTCCTACACGCCGGGCACTGTACTAAGCGCCGGGGTAGATAGAAGCCAGTCAGGTCGTCCCACGTGGGTCTTAATCCCCATTTTACAGATGAGGGAACTGAGGCACAGAGAAGCGAAGTGACTCGCCCACAAGTCACGCAGCTGCCGAGCGGCAGAGCCGGGAGTCGAACCCGTGACCTCTGACTCCGAAGCCCGGAGCCACGCTGCTGAACACGCTGCCGGTAGTTAAAGGGTAGACAGGTTGTCCCACGTGGGGCTCGCGGTTTTCACCCCCATTTTGCAGATGAGGTAACTGAGGGCCAGAGAGGTTGAGCAGCTTGCCCAAGGTCACACAGCAAACCCAAGCCCGGGATCTTGCCATTACACCCTGCTGCTTCACTCGTCTGTGCCTCGGCTACCTGGTGTCAAAAAACGGGGATTAAGAGTCCAAGCCCTATTTAGGACAGGGACTGTGTTCAACCTGGCTCACTTGCATCTACCCCAGCGCGTAGAACAGTGCTTGGCGCGTAGTAAGCTGCTCCAAAAATAGGCTTTCTCCCACAGGCGATCCCTCTGAGGAAAGGCTGCTGCCCCGCTCTTTTCATAACGGGGCGGCATTATCGTTCCAGAGCCACGGCAACGTGGTCGTGTCCGCCGACTCTATTACTATCTAATAGAGCGGAGAGAATGTTAATTAAAGGCCACCGGAATCAGTGGCCCCGGATGGAAACAGCTGCTCAGATGAGCGGCGGTTTTGCACGCCAGAGGTTAAGGGTCCTAACTGTCGCGGGCCCGTAATGGATCGATCAGATTTTAACCACGGAGCGATAAGATATCTAGCACCGCACCTCCTAGAGGAGGGGCTCCAGACGCGGGGCCGGAGTATGCCAAATTTGGGATGGGGACAGGAGATGTCCGTTTTATTCTGACATCGAGCTCTCCCAAGCGCTTAGTACGGCGCCCCGCCCTCGGTAAGCCCTCAATAAGTACGATCGAATGAATGCCGCGCTGCTGATTGAAGCGTCCCGTGCTCCGTGGATTGGTTCGAACGTGGTCATGTATTATATTCTGCCCAGTGCTTAGTACAGTGCTTTGCGTGGCTCAGGGGAAAGAGCAGGGGCTTTGGAGTCAGGGGTCATGGGTTCGAATCCTTGTCAGCTGTATGACTGTGGGCACTTCCCTTCTCTGTGCCTCAGTTACCTCGTCTGTAAAATGGGGATGGAGACTGTGAGCCCCACGTGGGACAACCTGATTCCCCTGTGTCTACCCCAGCGCTCAGAACAGTGCTCGGCACCTAGTGAGCGCTTAACGAATACCAACACTATTATTATGATTATTGTTAAATATGAATGAATTGGCCTTGAGCTCTGAGCAGGGGGAAGGTGACCCGCCTCCCAGCGACTCGGTTCACGGGCCATGCTCACCAGACGGCAGTTACTGAAGTGTATCTATTGAGCGCTTACTGTGTGCAAAGCACTGTACCGAGCGGGCCCGCGGACCTTCCCGTGAGAAGCAGCACGGAGTAGTGGATAGAGCCCTGGCCTGCGAGTCAGCGGGTCACGCCCTCTAATCCCGGCTCCGCCGCTCGTCTGCTGCGTGACCTTGGACAAGTCACTTCACTTCCCTGGGCTTCGGGTACCTCATCTGTAAAATGGGGATTGTGACAGCGAGCCCCGTGTGAGACAGGGACTGCGTCCAACCTGCTTGGCTTGTCTCCGCCCCGGTGCCTAGTACAGTGCCTGGCACGTATTAAGTGCCTAACAGACACCGTTATCATTATTATCATCTGAAAGATCTCTGGAAAAACGGTGAGCAGCGTGGGGAGGTGGAACGGGTCCAGACCCGGAAGGTTCTCCAGCTGCAAAATGGGGATAAGCTGTTCCGGTCTCAGGTGGTGGTGAAAAATGCCAATCAAACCAACTCCCACTCCCAAATCACAGGGCAAAATGAAAGCACAAGGGCTTTGCTGGGGAAATTCACATTCGCTCTATTTACCTCGTTAGGTAAATTCATGTCGGTTTTATTTAGCCCTTTTAGTGTAATGGGTTTGAGGTCATAATATGGCCAAGGGGGAAGATTTTTCTCCACCTGAGTTATCCGTCACACAGCTTGAAGCCTCTAAAACCCTCCCAACCTATTTGCGCAGATTGTTTACACTTCCTTAGCTGTTCCTGAAGAGTTGTGTCAAGAGCTCGCAGGAGAAGGAGGAAGAATCCTCAGGAGAGCCTGGGAGACTGATATCTTCTTGGAGTTCAGACAGCAGCCCGTTCGGTCACGTCTGCACTGGGTCCGGATCGATCGTATCCTACCTCCGGGCAGAAAGGGGTAAGAATTAGGGGAGTCAGGAAATGTCTACTAAGGTCCAAGCACGGAACTAAACCGGGACGATAGAGTCGGGCCCAGTCCTAAATGGGCCACGTAGGTTAGGAGGGAGGGAGAGAAATGGGTGCCATTCATTTAATCGTATTTATTGAGCGCTTATATGCGTGCAGAACACCGAACTAAGTGTTTGGAAGAGTCCTCTTTCGCAAACGGACGCGTGCCCTGCCCACCACGAGCTTACAGCCTAGAGACCCGTTGGCAGTCTGGAGGTGAGCTTACGTGTCGCCAGATGAGGAAACGGAGGCCCAGGCAAGTAAATTAACAGGCGTAAGGACAAGCAGCAGGCTAGGGTCAAGGGTGGGATTAGAATCAATAAATCGTATTTGAGCAGTTAGCATAGCACCACACTGAGTTTTTGGGAGAGTACAATACAACAGAGGTGGTGAACATATTCCCTGCCCACAAGGAGCTTACAGTCAGGTTTCCTGACTGCCAGAGGGCTATGTTCTTTCTCCTAGATGAAGCGGACGAGAAATCTTAACCTTAAAGAGAGAGATTCAAGTAGGGATGTGCGTGTAATTTCGGAGTGTGTATCGGTAAACTGGCCAGAAGGAGGAAAAGGATTAAACCTGGGAAATGAGAACGGGATACTGTAAATATCCGGGTCGATGGAGCCAACCGCACAGATTCCGCGTTTGAAATACTCTCCTGTTTCTGCCATGGAAGGAAGGTATGTATAATATAAGAGATGGACCAGTGGTTAGCGCTGATTGTGGATCTCAGAGGAGGACTTAAAAAAAAAAACAAAAAACAAAATACCCCCCAAAAAACAAACACTGTTTTGTGGGAACTTTCTTTTGATTTGTAGATGAACATAGAAACACCAGGCCATGCTTAATCAGAGTCCATTCACTGACCACCTGCTGTGTAACCAAATGCTTCCTTTTGTTGGTTTAGAAGCTGCCCATTTCTCTCTCTTGTGGGAGTAACGGATTCCCAGTGAAGTGGCCGCTCACCGAGAGAAAAGATCATGTCTCCCGATTCTGTTGTATTTTCCCAGTTTGACACACAGGTTCCTTTTTTTGCAGTGCTGTCTCCACCGTACTCTCTCAAAAACTTAACAAGTGATTTGGACGCTCCTTGAGGGCAGTGCCTTTTTCTACTAACTCGGTTGTACTTCCCCAGTGCTTAACACAGTGCTCTGCACACGGTAGATTGTAAGCTTATTGAGGGCAGAGATTGTCTTTACTAATTATATCGTGTCCTCCCACACATTTAATTCCCAGCTGTGGAGAGAGCAGTAGGAACTTCATAGGTTCTCTTGATGGGTGGTTTTTTCCCCCCCCGAGTGCCATCCCTTCGCCTGAGGACATAATTCAAGGTGTGGTAATCTTGATTCGAGTGGAATCCGAGTTCTAGCACCGGTTTTGGGGCGAGAAAGTGTAAAAGGGGAAATTTTCTTGCTTTGTTGTGAGTGCGGCCGTGAACCCAACTTCTAAATTCCATTAGGGTGAGGGAGAAGGGAGTTGAACAGTGGCCTGAAAATATTGGATGCACTCTGTCTCCTCCATGCCCTATTTTATTGTTCGGTTTCCATGGGGACACCCCAGGTGAGGGATAACTTCAGAGTGGTTTTTTTTTGCTTAAGGGTAGTGCTTATTTTCTCTTAACCCCCTGACATGGAGACTGAAAAAAGAGGAGAGATGTTAGAAGATCGGGTCAGTGCGATTGCACAGATCCAAAATTGTGTATTTCACCCGGATTCTCGGGTGCTTTGCCAGATCGGCCTTGGGTAGGACAAGATGAGTGTTTGACAGCTCAGCTTTGATAGCTGAATTTGGGGAGATTTCCTGGAGGCGATGGGCTTTAAGGAGTTTCCCGGACGTGCGCTTGGTAGTCGGGGAGGCGATCAGCAGGGAAAGATAAGGGGAGGGCCGTTTTTGTTTAGTACACTGCTCTCCACACAGTAAGCCCTCAAAAAATATGGTTGATTCCTCGGGAAGAAAAGTTTTGAATTGCCAGGTGATCTCGCCCTAGTGATTGCATGTCTTCCAAGAGATACCCTGAAGGGAATAGAGAGGCGGAAGAAAAATAGGGATTATTAAAAAGCAGACTTCCATCTCCCTGCTGGAGATCAGACCACCTAATCAATCAGTGATATTTACTGAGCACTTACTATGGGCAGAGCACTGTACTAAGTACCTGGGAGAGTACAATCAAACTGAGTTGGTAGCCACGATCCCTGGAACGTCTGGGAAGCAGCGTGGCCTCATGGAAAGCGCACGGGCCTGGGATTCAGAGGACCTGGGTTCTAATCCCAGCTCCACCCCTTCTCTGCTGAGTGACCTGGAATGAATCTCTTAACCTTTTTGTGCCTCAGTTACCTCATCTGTAAAATGGAGATTAAATCCTGCTCCCTCGTGCTCAAACTGTGTGCCCCACTGGGGGCAGGGTCTGGGTCCAACCTGATTATCTTCGATCTACCCAGAACCTAGTACCGCGTTTGACCCAAACTGCCATTAAAAAAAAAAAAGGGAGCTTAGTCAAGAGGATCTTGTAATTCAGTGCCATTTATCTGACAACTCCATGGAAAGGGACCCTGAGAATTGTACAGGAACTAGTGAGAAAGAGACAGAAGTCTTGAAGGAGACAAACCCTCCTTCCTCCCCCGCTCCCATCCCACTGAGAGCAGATGCAGACCCAAGAGCAGAGCAGGTCACCAATTCCTCAATAAATGGGGTGTGTAATGAAAGAGATGCTTGAAAGGGACCCTTTCTTTTTCCTATCTAGGCGAAAGGGGTAGGAGCTATTTGCAATTTCAGTGAGGAACTTCTGGGCCGGTAAAATACAATCTGTTCTCTAGAAGAAAGCCAGACGGCAGTCATCATCGTATATTTTGGCAGCTGATTCATTAATTCGCTCTGAATTCATGGGTTGGGCAAGGGGGCCTTTGAGCAGAAGATAACCTTTGAGAATTCCTGCCCCTCACAAGTTGATGAGTGAGGGTTTCCAGGAGCCAAATAGACAAAGCCACGGTCCTGAGTTAACCAGACTGGGTTTCGACAACGGAGGGAGTTGGGCGAATCCCTCTCTGAGTTAATTTCCCTGAAAGACGGTTCGGATTTAGGGTGGGTTGGGGCTGTTGGGGACCTCACCCTTCCCTAAGGATATTTATTCAATAGTATTTATTGAGCGCTTACTACGTGCAGAGCACTGTACTAAGCACTTGATATCTTCGAAGGAGGGGGCGGAGGGACTTTGTTGAAGTAATGGGATCAGTGAACCAATCAGTTGTATTTACTGAGTGCTTACTTTGTGCAGAGCGCGTACTAAGCTCTTGATTGAGTACAATACAACAGTAGAAACAATACACAGACACATTCCCTGCCCACAGGAGCTCAATCTGATTTCCTTGAAGCCACCCCAGTGCTTAGTACAGCGCCGGGAACATAGTAAGTGCTTAAATGCCACAGTTATTATTACTGCTAGGGTTAGACTTTAAGAGCTTCGAGGGCAGAGCTTCTTAACTCGGGTTGAAGTCTTCCGAGAGCCCCGAAGAGTAGGTGTTGAGTAAAACCCTCTAGATGGGGTGATAGTTCCTTTCCAGAAGGCTCCTTGAATTAAAACTTTTTCTTCCTTTCCAAATAATTATAATTACGATGGCATTTGTTAGGCACTCACTCTGCGCCAAGCACTGTTCTAAGCACTGGGGGAGTTACAAGGTCATCAGGTTGGCCCACGTGGGGCTCACAGTCTTAATCCCCATTTTACAGAGAACTGAGGCGCAGAGAACTTCAGTGACTTGCCCAAAGCCACAGGGCCGACAAGTGGCGGAGCGGGGATTAGAACCCACGACCCCCGACTCCCAAGCCCGTGCGCTTTCCACTGAGCTACGCTGAAGGATCTCTGGTCTTTCGTACGCGATCTTCCCCACCCTCGGCAGGGGAACGATCCATTTCACTTGTGAAAACAGCAGATCTTTCTTCGTGAAGCGCTGCACGGGGGGGAGAGCACGGCCGAATAGCTCAAGTGAAAATCTTAAAGGTTTGAAAGAAGCGACGTAGCACAATAACTCTCTTCAACCCCGTGAGGAAAGGGAAGGGCTATTTGATATTTGCTAGTAAAAAAAGGAGTAGTGGAGCCAATGAAGTCACTGATACTAATGGTGAGGGAGTCAAGTTCTGCTCTGTCTCAAAACCCGGGGCCATTTTGAGTTGCAGGTACTAGGCATCAATAAATGAAAACTGAGCATGGTAAATGTGCTGTTTCTCCTTGCTCCTAACCAGCAGGATGGAGATCCACGGCCTGGTCCTCCCATCAGCTAAATAATCATTTTGAGGGGGTTGGGCCAGATCCCTTTAGTTACACCCGTCAGACGTGTCTGTTTCCTCACCCGAGGTTCACTTGGATGCTCTCACTCCACCTGTGTGGAGCAATTGCTTTTCTCAGCCGCTGCCCCTTATCTCTGAGCCCCAGAGATGAGCGTTTTGGGTTTTATTTTTTATTTTAAAATAGTATTAAGCGCTTGCCAGGTGCCAGGCACTGTATTAAGCACTGGGGTAGATGATATTAATAATGATGGCATATAAGTGCTTACTATGTGCCAAACACTGTTCTAATCGCTAGGCTAGATACAAAGTTATCAGGTTGACCCTTGTGGGGCTCACGGTCTTAATCGCCATTTTCCAGATGAGGTAACTGAGGCACAGAGAAGTTCATTCAGAAGTATTTATTTCTAGTATTTATTGAGCGCTTACTATGTGCAGAGCACTGTACTAAGCGCTTGGAATGAACAAGTCAGCAACAGATAGAGATGGTCCCTGCCGTTTGACGGGCCGACAGTCTGATCGGGGGAGACAGACAGACAAGAACAATGCAATAAATAGAGTCGAGGGGAAGAACGTCGCGTAAAAACAATGGCAACTAAATAGAATCAAGGCGCTGTACCTTTCGTTAACAAAATAAAGTGAGAAGTGACTCACCCAAAGTCACACAGCTGACGAGTGGCCGGGCTGGGATTAGAACCCACGACCTCGGACTCCCAAGCCCGGGCTCTTTCCACTAAGCCACGCTGCTTCTAGATACAGGCCAATCAGATGAGACACAGTTCACCTCCCGCCTGGGCTGCGCAGTCTCAATCCCATTTTCCAGATGAGGTGAATGAGGCACAGAGTAGTTAAGCGACTTGGCCAAGGTCGCACTGCAGACAAGTAGCGGAGCCGGGATTAGAACCGTGGTCCTTGGGATTCCCAGGCCCGGGCTCTATCCACTAAGAGACGCTGCTTCTCTGTGTCAGGATTGCAAACTGCTTGAAGGCAGAGATTGGGTTTACTTACTCTACTATATTGTACCCTCCCAAGCGTTTAGTACAGTGCTTGGCACCCAAAGTGCATTCAGTAGATACCATTGTTGGGCTGACAGGGTAGTCAACTAGGAGGGTTGGATTTTTCGAGCGCTTCGTGTGTGCAAAACACTGTAATACCGTGTGGGTGAGTAAATGTAACCATAAACAGCCATATTTCCTGCCCACAGTGAACGTAGTGTTTCAGCAAAAATCAAGCCTCGGGTGTTATTTCGGGACGCAAAACACGCCGTTGACATTCCCCAGCCTGGCAGTTTAACCCCCCCCCCCCACCCTATTAAAACTCACACACCACCTTGCACCGCTATTTCATCACTTTAAAAAAAAAAACAAACCGATTTCTGTCGACGTCCGTCTTAGCCTCTAGACTCTAAGCTCATCGTGGGAAGGGCACGTATCTATCAGCCTGCGGTAGTGTACTCAAGCGCGTAGTATGGTGCTTTGCCAGCAGAAAGCTCCCGGTAAATACGATTGACGGATTTATCGCTCCGAGAGGCGGTCCTCTTACTCTCCTCGAAATACTCTGCCAGAGACAAAATGGCAGCCGGCCGTCTCCCCGCCCGTTTTGGGCCGCAGCGTGCGGGACAGCGGTCGTGCGCTATTTAAGGCGACAGCCGGCGGTAATAAATCACGGCATCTGCCCGTGACAGTTTCAAATGAACATGTTCATCGGGACAGACGAGTCCATCACAGGGAGGGTTATTTACTTCAGGTGTTGACATCCGGGACCAGATGTTGGATTTAAACCCCGACTCGGTGATTGCCAGCTGAAAACCGCATCGGCATTTTAAGAAGCATCTGTTCAAAGCCCCGAGTCGAGCAGCGAAACGAACCACGCCGCCGAGCGGAAGGCGGAGCTGGAGATGGCGATTTTCTTTCGCCCGTCTAGGGAGATGTTAAAACTGAGAGAGATTCGCATTTCCCACTGGAGGGAGGTGACGTAGCCTAATTGGGAATGCGGAACTCAGTGAGAGATGTGGCTTGAAAGGTTGATGATGATGATGATGATTAGGGTATTTGTAAAGCGCTTACTACGCGCTAGGCAGTTCTTGCTCCCTAAGAGTGAGAGGGCACAGCGTCTCTTATATAAGCCTACCCCTCTGGAGCGTAAACTTCTCCGGGACAGAGACGGTGTCACGTCTTGGGTTTGTCCTTCCCAGGCGCTCAGTACGGAGGACAGAGCTCTGAGGTTGCTCAGTAAATGCTTCTGCTCCTTATTGACCGCTACTTACAGAAGATGGCATTTCCCTCTTCTCCCAGCTACTTGTGGGCAGAGAATCGGTCTACTACCTCTGCTGTATCGTACTCTCCTAAGCGCTTAGTACAGTGTTCCGCACGCAGTAATAATAAGGATGATGGTATTGAAGCTCTCACTGTGGGCCGAGCACAGTTCCGAGTGGTGGTGGTGGGGGGGGGGGCAGAGAAGCGGCATGGCGCAGCAGAGCACGGGCCTGGGAGTCAGAAAGTTGTGGGTTTTAATCCCGCCTCCACCACCTGTCTGCTGTGTGACCTTGGGGAAGTCGCTTCACCTGTCTGTGCCTCGGTTACCTCATCTGTAAAATGGGAATTGAGACTGCGAGCCCCACGTCGGACAGGGACCGTGTCCAACCTGATTTGCTTTTGTCCACCCCAGTGCTTTGTACCAAGCCTGTCACCCAGTAAGTGCTTAGTAATTAGCATAATTCGTAGAAAGTGCTCAGGAATGGCCAGTGGTTGATTTATTGGGCACCTACTGGGGGCAACGTACTAAATGCTTGGTAGGGGTCTAATTTTGTCCTTCAGCGGACTTCCACGTGAGGACTTGGGTTTGCATGAAGGTGCCATCTAATCTGGAATAGTCAGAACCCCGAGAATTCAAAACTATCACAAGGGTATTGGGTTAGTCATGTGAAAGGACAGGGAGAAATGTATGAGGAGAATGAGGAGAAGGGAGTTTTCCATCAATAGGTCTCCTCTGTCCCGGTTCCCTGACTTTCTCTCTTAGCCCATATCCTGGTTCCTCCTTCCTCTCCTCTCACCCTCTTCTTCACCTTTCCTTCTCTCTTCCCTCTTCAGTCTCAACTCTTCACCTTTTCCTTACCGTCTCTCTCCATTTGAAGGAACGAAAAGATGTATTACTGAAAAGCCCAAGGTTAAAATGACCCCATCAATTTAGAGGGAAAGGAGGAAGAAACAGTGAGTTGAACTCCTAGCTGTTCTTTTCCCCACAGAGGCGAATGGATCTTCACCTCATTTTCCCGCCCTGCGAGCTGGTTCATTTTGCAATCGAGGATGAATGTTCCTCCACTCGAAAGACATTCATCTCTAGCTTGAATGACCCCCGGGGCCCTGAAATTGCGCTTCTTAATCTGCAAATTTGTTCTCCTGAAAGGGCCTTAGTCGAGTGTAGGAACACAAACAAATCCACTTGGAGATGGTTCTTCAAATGAGATTTGCTATTGTGATATTGTTTAAAATGAGACGACTCGATTGGAAGGATTTGAAAGTCTTTGAAGAATGAATAGATTGCGTTGATTAAATAGAACTGAGCCTCTTTAATGGAACTAATAGGGACAATTATTAGGGTAGGCGGGGAAGAGATTTGTATTTAGGAAAATGGAGGACTTCATCGTGTGGAGACTTGTGTGATACAGGGGTATGTTATAAAGATGCTCTTGCATGTCTCGGACACTGTAGTGCAGTATAATTTCTTTGAAAGAGCTGTGTTTCGTAACTGGCTCGATGGAAAACGTAGGGCATCCATTAGGACAGGGTTATTGCTTCCTCTTAGAAGATTAGGGGTGATATGAAATGAGGGTAGAGCGAATTAGGGCATCCACCACGGAGAATCCTTGCTGGTTAAGGATGGAGAAGACCAGTCCTCTGGAAAGGCGGAGAATATTTCCTGAATTTTCCTTCTCAGGTCACAATTTGGTAGAATATTTAATGTTCAAGATGCGGCAGGAGAGATATTTGGGAGCCCACTGAGTGGTACGTGGTACTAAACACTTGAATAAGCACCACAAAGACATATGCCCCATTCCGTCCCCGGCTCTGACAGAGGAGCGCAGCCGTGTGACCGTATGAATGAATAGGAGTACACACTTGGGATGTACACGAGGGATTCATTTTCATTCATTCAATGGTATTTGAGTGTTTACTGTGTGCAGAGCACTGTACTGAGCGCTTGAGAGAGTCCAGTATAATAGATTTGGTGGACGCCATCCCTACCCGCCAGGGGTTTTGGAAGGGAAGAAAGTCATTCTTGGGTCACTAAAATGAAATGGAGGAACATTTAAAGGTAGCTAAGCATTATGCCACCCACCTTATCTCAGTGATCATTCATTCAAAGGTACTTAGCACTTCCTGTGTGCAGAGCACTGTCCTAAGCACTTGGAAAGTAGAATTGAGGAGTAGAGAGAGAATCTCTGCCCACAACGGGCTCACAGTCTGGAAGAGGGGAGACGGGCGTCAAAACAAGTCAACAGGCATCAGCAGCATCGATATAAATCGGTAGAATGATAGATATATACACAGCATTAATGTAAATCAATAGAATTATTCCCCTGCTGGGGGGAAGGAGGTAGCTCAGAGGGAGCGAGCCGGAGCGATGGGGCGGGGGAGCGGAGGAAAAGCGGGGGAGGAAAAGGGGAGATTTAATCAGTTCCTTAAATCTCCTTCAGATTCACCCGGAGACAAGACTGTAAAAGTAAAGAGATATTAAGTGTTTCCCAGCAACAATTGTCACTTTCACTGACCTTCAAATTACACGTAACATTTGTCTTGGACAGAGCTATAAGGTTACTTAATGTGTGGACAGCAAGATTCATCTGACATTGTTAACCTGATCAGCGGTGAAATAAAAAGTGAACTGAGCTTACATTTTTATAACCCCAGGAGAAAGTGGCAAACACATACGCACGCAAAGACACACAAACACTCTGCTAGCTACAAGGTCCTGGGTGGCAGGGAGAAATCCGGTCTTAACTCACTATTGATAATACACTGAAACTCCTGAAGGCAAACTAACGTCTTTGTCCCAGAGACCAACTAATTTGTCCGAGGTATTTACTGAACACCTTCCGAGGGTAGCACTCTTTAATCCAAAAGGGGTACGACAGCCGGGAAACATACATTCCCTTCCTTTAAGGCGATTGCAGCCTTGCCATTCACGTGCTCGGCCTTGCGTTTGTCAATACGAGCCTCCCGGTTAAACGAAGAGATTAAAGGACGTTATGAAGTCAGTACCGTGATGGCCGTTCATTTCCTGTTGAGGTTTCTTGTGCAGGGTGGGTTAGTGGGTAAAGCACAACTCCGGAAGTCAGAAGGAGCTAAGTTCTAATCCCAGATCCGCCACATAGGTCGCTTCATTTCTCTGGGCCTCCGTTACCTCATCTGTAAAACGGGGATCAGAGTGTGAGCCCACTGTGGGACTGCGTCCAACCTGCTTAACTCGTATCTACCCCAGCGCTTAGAACAGTGGTTGGCAAATAGTAAGCGCTGAACAAGTACTATTATTACTGTCGTGGATCCAAACTGTAATCGGGCGTCTTTATAGCACACTTCATACAGTCCAGCTTGTGAATCATTATTTATAAAAGCCTCTTTTGGGGGAAGAGAATCAGGCAGCATTTGGTCATTCAGCCTTGGAAAAGAATCACGTGGCTCACTGTAATTCGAGCAAGAGGCCGTTCTGTATTTTCACATGAATGACAAACTGATCATTATTGCATCTGCGAATTCAGTCAGAGCCCGGAATTAAAAGAATCCACCGCCTGAAAGGATTAAAAATGGACCGGGCTTCGACGGCAAAAACCGTAGCGATTTTTCCAAACAACCCCTTTTCAGAAATGTAATGATTATGCGATCTCTAAAAAGAAGACGAAATGGAAGCTTTCGGTGCAGGGGCGAGAATTGCAGAACGACGGTTCGGGCTCTGAACGTAGACGTCTGTGGGTCTCAAAAAACCCCTAGAGGGTAGAGGGGAGAAATCACACCAGCCATCTCGGTTGGCAAAAGCAGCTTTCCCCCTGCCAGTCAACACGGGGTCAAAATCCAATTTCATCTGGAACCCTCTGCAACAAGCCCGACCGTGACAACCGAGGCTCGAAAAGCGGAGCAGATCGATAACCACCGAGGTTTGGACCCCGTGGCATTTTGGAACCTGTGTTTTTCTCCTCGCTCTGCCACACTGCGGCTCCTGGACTTTCCTTCCTCTGCGTGCCTTTGGCCCTGGCCGAAGAAACTAACACAGCATCGGCCCAGATGGGGATGGCGACGACCGTCAAGAAGACGCAATCCTGGTGGAAGCGAAGCAAGCGCACAACAAGATTATGTCTGAATCCTAGATGGCTCCTGCTAGAGAATAAGCGTGGCCTAGTGGATAGAGCACGGGCCTGGGTTTTAATCCTGGCTCTTCCATCTGTCTGCTGTGACCTTGGGCGAGTCACTTCACTACTGCCTCAGGTCCCTCACCTGTAAAATGGGAATTAAGACTGTGGGCCCTATGTGGGACAGGGGCCGTGTCCCACCCGATGATCTTGTATCTACCCCAGTGCTTAGAACGGTGCCCGTTACATAGTAAGCGCTTAGCAAATACCGCAGTTATTATGATTATTTCGAGTTAAATGACTTGCCCAAAGACACAAAGCCGACAAGTCGCAGAGCTGGGATTCGCCCCCAATTCCTCCGAATTCCAGGCCTGTGGAGTTTGGAATTAGAAGTCCCGCCAAGCCCACCAATTACACCAGTTTCTCCTCAGGGATGCAGGAAGAGAGTTTTTTTTGCTCTCGCAACGCCCCACGGATGGAACAGACTGTCAGTCCATCAGTCGAAGTATTTATTGAGCACCTGCGGTGTGCAGAGCGCCATACTAAGCACACGAGAGCGGACAATACGAGTTTGTAGACGCATTCCCTGTTCTCAGCAAGCTTACAGTCTAGTCGGCGGTGGGAGGTCGTTTGACGAAGTCAAGGTGAAGTGATGGGGGCAAGATTGACCATGGTTCTTATCACCATGAGCTCTGTATCCCCTCAGCGCACCCCCGCAGGCTCACGCTCTCAAAGATCTGTCCTTTGATTCGTTTTCATTTCGTATTCTGTTTCATTTCAGGACGTAGAATTTTGTCTCCAATCTCGGCCAATTTCAAGGGGTATTACAAGTTTCTTAACGTAGAAAAAAATTTTTTAAAAAACCCCACTTCAAAGCCCATAGGAATGGTTCTTGGACTTGACAGGAATTTAATACGCCCAAATGAGAGTAGGGCTTTTCTCTCTCTCTGTAGTTTCCACTAAACAGATTAATGATTTTCCATACTCTGCGCCTATGTTGTTTTTTTTATTTGTCATGATTTTAAAGGTCAGTCGAGTGTGTTTATTTGGGGAGAATTCCAAGATGGAGCTTCTCCTGCATATCTGTTTAATACGGTATTTGAGTGCTCACTATGTGTCAAGCACTGATGTCTGTCTCCCCGCCCCACCCTGCCGACCGTGAGCTCTTTGTGGACAGAGATTTTCACTCTTTATTGTTGTACTGTACTTTTCCGAGCACGTACTACAGTGCTCTCCACACAGTAAGTGCTTAATAAATACAATTGATGAAATGAGTGAAGCGATTGAATGAACAAAGCACTGTTCTAAGCACTGAGGTGAGAAGTTAATCAGGTTGGACACAGTCCCTGTCCCACGTGGGGCTCACAGTTCAAGTAGCAGGGAGAAAGTGGATTGATTTCCCCATTGCAGGAAACGGGCATGGAGCTGTTGAGTGACTTGCCCGAGGTCGCACGGCAAACAACTAGAACAGCAGAATTAGAACCCAGGTCCTCGGATGCTCAGGCCTGTGCTGTTTGGATCAGACCGTGCCACTTTCCTGTGCCTGGTGAAATAGAGGGGTAAGATTTGCCAAGGTTTACGGGATTGAGTTAGCACTGAATCGTGAACTATTTTAGAGCAGGGATCAATCAGGAGTATTTACTGAGCGTTTACTCTGTGCCCGGCACTGTACTGACCGCTTAGGAGAATACAATGAAAGTGGTAGATACAATTTCTGCCTCAAAGAGCTTCATCAATCACATTGTGTGCCAACCTGGGAGAGTATGACATAACAAAAATGGGCAGGGAATGTGACGAACAACTCTGTTATATTGTGCTCTCCCAAGTGCTTAATACGGTGTTCTGTACGGGGTAAGCGCTCAGTAAGTAGGTTTGATTGATTTGGGGGACTGACCCCCTCACTAGTGCATTAAATCCTGAAGATTCTCCCCATTGCCGTCGTTCTCGTCTGTCCGGCTCCCCCCGATTAGACCGTAAGCCCGTCAAAGGGCAGGGACCGTCCCTATCTGTTACCGATTTGTCCATTCCAAGCGCTTAGTACAGTGCTCTGCACATAGCACTCAATAAATACTATTGAATGAATGAATGAATGAATGGAAGGAGCTGTGAAATAGCTGTTTTTCCAAGATGCCTCGTCCCGGATGGCATCATTTTCTGTGGGTTCATTTTATCATATCTCTTCTCCATTTATTATGCCATGTTCATCTCTATCTCTTAGGTCAGATTGCATTCCTCAGCTCATAAAATCTGTCCAAGATGTTGCAAACCATAACTAATTTCACTTCCCTCAAGCCAGCACCGAGTCCTCACAAAGTATCCCTTGAATTACGACTGGGCTCTGCCAATCAATTCCTGAGGCGTCCAAGGCCAGGGTTCCATCTTGGTGGTTCCGTCCTCCAGGGCGGGATCACCGCTGAGTCGTAAAGAGGCCCGGAAGTTTTCGATACCACGGTGCTCGTGTTGCCTTTGAAATGATCACTGTAAATCTCCCCTTGTGGGTCGACTAAAGGGTCCTTGTCTTCTCTGTTGGATGTAAGGTGTCTCTTGTAGAGAGAGAGAGAGACGTAAGTCCTTTTTGGCTCTATCGAATGGGAAATGGATAATTATGTTGACTCTTTCTTCTAATCCGCATACGCTTCGGTCTCTCACAGACCCAGAAGGCTTTCTTCAGCTC
This sequence comes from Ornithorhynchus anatinus, assembly GCF_004115215.2. NCBI lineage: Eukaryota > Metazoa > Chordata > Mammalia > Monotremata > Ornithorhynchidae > Ornithorhynchus > Ornithorhynchus anatinus. Next base: position 19,288,919 of record NC_041744.1, on the reverse strand, counting down.
TCCGAGCACACGATTCGCTCGGCTCCGACTTTGTTTCCCCGTGTTTTCGGAGAGAAAGCGGGAAGTGCTTGGAACAGTCTCTTTCAGGAGGATTGGAGTCTCGGTTGCCTTTGGACACCCCCCGTGGCTCGTCACTATAAAGCGCGGAGGATGCCATTTTCGTGGTCCGAGGCTTGGATCCAAAGTTCTGTGAGAGGGAGCTCGAAGAGGACCTGATGTGTTGTTTTCCACAGTATAGCGGCTAAAACCAAATCCCTGCTCTTCCTCGGTTCTTGGGCCAAATGATCATCAGCTCCAAAATGTCAAATCCCTGCCAAAAAAGAAAAGGGAGAAAGTGAATTCTCTCCCTCTACGTCTATAGTTGGTGCGGGCAGGGAATGTGTCTACCAACTCTGTTAGATTGTAACCTCCCAAGCACTTAGTACGGTGCTCGGCACACAGTAGGGACTCAAAAAATATGATTGACGGAGGTCACCCGACTCCCAATCCATGCTTTTTCTGCTAGGCCGTACCGCTTCTCCGCGAGTGGGACGGTAACATCCCCTTTCCCACTGGACTCGGTTTTGTCTTTGAGATTTTTCCTTTTTGTTCTGTATTTATTAGGATTTCATCGGCCCCACTCTGTTGCCAACCAATCCCCCCGTTCCTCCTCACTTCAGCTACTGTAGAGTGAGGTCCCGTTGCTAACTCACCAGTTACGGTGAGCTCTCGATAAATAATAACATTTAAGTGCTTACTACGAGCCTGGCACAATATTCCACGCTGGGGTGAAGACAGGCAAATCAGGTTGGACAGATTTCTGTCCCACCTGGGGGCTCACAGTGTCAATCCCCATTTTACAGATGAGGTAACTGAGGCACAGAGAAGTGAAGTGACTTATCCAAGATGATTTCTACCACTAATACATGCAGGCTTCCTGGAACGTTTAAGCTGGATCTCTGTAATACTCTTCGTCAAAAACATACGCTGGATATTGGCACGCTTATAGGGGGCTTTCTTCAGCATTCAGACTCACCCAACCTTCAGTGGAGGAGGCAAGGGGAAGTATTCATCTGATTTGAACTCTGCGCTCTTCCAGAATCGGCAGCCGCCTCCTGTTTGTATTCCGGAGTTGCGCAGAACGTTGAAGTAGCAGCGTGGCCTAGTGGATAGAGCACGGGCCAGGGAGTTAGAAGGATGTGGGTTCTAACCCCGGCTCCACCGCTTGTCTGCCCTGTGGCCTTGGGCAAGCGGCTTCACTTCTCGGGGCCTCAGTCTCCTCATCTGTAAAATGGACATTAAGGGAATGTGTCTCTTTGGCGTTACATTTTGCTTTCCCGAGTGTTTAGCACAGTATTCCACACATGGTATGGAGTACTCAATATGATTGAAAGCACGAATGACTGTGGGCTCCAAGTGGGACGTGGATTGTGTCCAACCCAGTTGGTTTATATTTTCCCCAGCGCTTAGCATAGTGCTGGAACATAAGCCCTTGACAAATACCATCAAAAAACCCTCACAGAAAAAGTGCCGATGCTTGGGGAGTTCATTGACTGGAGAGCCATCAGGCTTGCCTGATGGTACAAGTCGCATTCTTTTCCTTTCGATTCATTCGATCGTATTTATTGAGCACTTACTTTGTGCCGAGCACTGTACTGAGCGCTTTATTCCCAGAGAGAGGTCTCGGAGCGAACCTTTCTCGCCATCCAGTCCTGTGGGATTGCACGTGTTGCGCCGCGCCGCTCGATTCTATCTCCGAGACGGACTCGGTCCAGGACGGGTGCCCGCGGAACGTTTCAATTGCAAATTGGCCGGGAAGGCGGCTTAATCGGAGCTCTGCAGCCGCTTCCTCGTTCCGAGGATCGCTGTTATTGTCCCGATGAACAAAGGGCCGTTTCTGAACAGAGGCAGTTGAACCCGGTGGAGTCGGAATCCGACGCGAGGGCTTGTTAGAGAATAATTATTCTGGAGGAAAAAGGAGTGGGCGGCGGCAAACATATTCTGTGAGGGAGGCCCGGCGGAACAGAAATGACGACACCGCCAGCCAACCGGGCCCCTTTTCCAAGATTTCCGGGCAGCGCCTATTACCGAGTGGGCCCAGATTCCAACGGCTTCCAGAGCAGAGTGCGCTCCCGGCTTGGATCGAATATCTGATATGGCGGACGCAGATTTCATCAGCACCTCGAAGGGCGTCGCCATGGACCATAGAACTGCCTCTTGGGATTCTGGTCGAAGAGATGAGAGGAATTTCTTTGATGGGATTTGTAAGGCGCTTACTGTGTGATGATAGCGATGCTTATTATCGTTATGGCATTTAAGTGCTTACTGTGTTCCGTCACCGTACTAAGCGCCAGAGTGGAGACGGGCAGATTGGATTGGACACAGTCCCTGTAATAACAGTCGTAATAAAAATAATGGCATTTAAGTGCCTCCTGTGTGCCGAGCACAGTTCTGAGCGCTGGGGCAGGTACCAGGTAATCAGGTTGTCCCACGAGGGCTCACCGTCTTAATGCCCATAATAATAATGATGTTGGTATTTGTTAAGCGCTTACTATGTGCAGAGCACTGTTCTAAGCGCTGGGGCAGATACAGGGTAATCAGGTCGTCCCACGTGAGGCTCACGGTCTTCCTCCCCATTTTGCAGATGAGGTAACTGAGGCACAGAGAAGTGAAGTGACTCGCCCAGAGCCACACAGCTGGCAAACGGCAGAGATGGGATTCGAACCCATGACCTCTGACTCCCAAGCCCGGGCTCTTTCCACTGAGCCACGCTGCTTAACCTCCGTTTTACGTTTGAGGAAACTGAGGCCCAAAAGTTAAGTAACTTGCCCACCGCCACCCAGCAGCAACTAACAGAAACAGGATTAGAACCCAGATCCTCCGATGACTCGTTTTGTGCTCTTTCCACTAGGCCATGCCGCTTGTCTAACTTTTTAAATTTTTTTTTTCCAAACTAGGGAATAGAGACACCGACCAGTGTGAGAAGGGAGGGGTGGATGGAAGTGTTTTTATTCTGGAACGTCATGCGGTGGTTTTAGCAGACAGAGGCTGGGAATGTGTTTTGCATTTCTGTCAAGAAAAATAATCATTTGACATTTCACAGTATATTTAGCCCAGATGAACTAGGATTCCTTATTTCTGGGGAAAAATAAAAAGGCGGCAATTGAAAATGAAACCAAGATCTCATTCCACAAGAAATCAACCATGAAACATAGCTTTATTCACCTATTTTGAAGTGGGGCGGTATTCGAGTAGGGGGAGGAGAGCGACAACTTCTCGCTTCCCAGCCAATATTAAGAAAAATAATTGTAGCTTTTGTTTAGCGCTTACTCTGTGTCGTTTCATTGTCTCTGGACAGAATCCAACAGCTTTGTTTTCCAGCTTTTATTGGCAACTGGAAGCTGAGAAGTCTCTTCAGATTATCTGGAGTATTTATCGAACACAGTACTGAGCGTTTGGAGCGTTCAGTACAGCGATAGACGTGTTCAAAGAAGCCGCGTGGCTTAGTGGAAAGAGCAAGGGCTTGGGAGTCAAAGGTCGTGGGTTCTAATCCCCTGTCTGCCGCGTAACCTTGGACAAGCCACTTCACTTCTCTGTGCCTCAGTTCTCTCATCTGTACAATGGCGATTAAAAGTGTGAGCCCCCCATGGGGCAACCTGCTTACCCTGTATCTACCCCAGTGCTTAGCACATAAGTGGGTAATGAATGCCATAATTATAATTAATTAATAATATTCCCTGACCCACAGCGAGCTTCCAGTCAATGCCATTGATTTATTCCACTAGTCTTCCCTACCGTCCAGTGCTGACAGTCCTTCATGTCTATCTGAGAAGCAGCGTGGCTCAGTGGAAAGAGCGTGGGCTTTGGAGTCAGAGGTCATGAGTTCGAATCCCAGCTCTGCCACTTGTCAGCTGTGTGACTGTGGGCGAGTCACTTAACTTCTCTGGGCCTCAGTTCCCTCATCTGGAAAATGGGGATTAACTGTGAGCCTCACGTGGGCCGACCCGATTACCCTGTACCTACCCCAGCGCTTAGAACGGTGCTCCGCGCACAGTAAGCGCTTAACAAATGCCAACATTATTATTATTGTCATCTAGGGTCCAGATGCGGACTCTGAGCTTCCTCGAACAACTCTCCTAACCTGACCTCACCCGCCGGCGTGTCTCGAATTTCGCTTCGGCTTCCGCAGGTAGAGGGGATTCGCTCCAGGTCCCCGAGTCGCCCGTCTACGACGGATCACGAGAAGCGGGACTCCCCGGTTCACTCCCAACCGGCTTTGAGAAAAATAATGTCACGAGCTCTCATTTCAAATGCATCCTTGTATTTCGAGTGCCCTCAAAACATTGTTCAATTAATTCATTAATAGGCTCCTCTTCTTCGCTCCTTTTAGGCACTCATGACTCTTCATTACTCAGCTAATTTAGAAAGTTCAGGCAACTGTGTCTAAGCTGAGGGTTTCCCAATATGGATGAATCTCTTGTCGAGGATTTTAGCTAATGTAGTAAAAGCGATTAGATTCTGCTCCACTATTTCATAATGCAAGATGACAGTCCTGAATACGTGGAGAAAGCAAAGAGATTGATTTTTCTAGAGCGAGCGTATTCATCGAAAATCAAAACAATCTGAAAATAATACGTTTTGGATCAGATGGATGGATTTTTCATCTCTTCTGCTGATTTTTCAGCATTGGCCCACCGGCCAAAAGCTCTTGAGACTTGGGAACCAGGGTTTTTCTCTTCCTGCACTTCTTGGGAATTGAGTGCGTGTTCTCTATTGGAGATGAGCACAGTGCTTTGCACGCAGTGAGTGCTCAATAAATGCGATTGCATGAATGTCCGGTTGTTGTTGGTCGACCAGAGGCCTCTTCCAGAGAATAAAACTTGAGTTGAACACAACTGTTTCCGTGCTTTGGCCCAGATGCGCATTTCTTGTATTCTTTTTTTGATTTGGGGTTTTTTTGTGTGTGTGTTGAAGAACAATCAGTAGCACTTACTGTATGCAGAGCACTGTACTCAGTGTTTAAGAGCGGTAGGGTGATGTCCTCCCATGGCTTTTCTTGATCGCAAATTAATAGGGCACGTGCCTTCAGGTGAATATGGAATAAATGCAGTTCTTGAAATGTGTCCAGTTAGTTTTTCCCTTTTCAGAATTCCCCCGTGCCCAGCTTGCCTATTATTTCAGCAGTAACCCACGTTCCCATTCCCTTTCCCCCTTTCCCCTGGTGTATTTCATTATCGTGTAGGTCATTCCTACTATATTAGAGAAGTAAAGTGTCCTACTGGAAGAGAAAGGGCTTGGTAGTCAGCAGAACTGGGTTCTAATCTCGGCTCTGCCACTTGTCAGCTGTGTGACATGGGGCAGGTAACCTCACTGGTCTCTGCCTCAGTTTCCTCCTCTTTAAATGGAAATTGAGTCTCTGTTTACCCTCCTTCTTAGACCGTGAGCCCCCCGTGGGAGAGGGACTGGGTCCAGATTAGTTTCTGTCTTACTGTGTGCTAAGTACTGGACTAAGCATTAAGGTAAGAACTCAACAAATGCCACAATTACTATAAATTGTTATTGGAAACTTCCCCAAGGCAGAGATCACGTCTACTAGCTCTGCTGCTCTGTCCCGAGCGTTTAGTACAGTGATCTGCACGGAGGAAGTGCTCGATATAAACGATTGATTAAAACTGCTCAGGGATCAGAGGGGGTGACGTTATTGATGATCGATGGAGTGTTTCACCCGACCTGTGGGATTGCCGGTGGTTTGCCAGGGTCGCCCGGAGAAATGTGGTCTGGATTTTCAATGCCTCCTATCTCTAAAACTTTGAAATTTAGAGTGGAGGAATTGTGAGAGAGCGGTACGCTCCTTTTGCGGTATTCATCAGATCAGTCACTTACTGAACGCTTGCCGTGTGCAGAGCACTGTACTAAACACTTGGGAAAATATAACAGAGTTGGTAGACGTGTTCCCCGACCACAGTGAGCAGCTGAACACTTAGTGTCGTGCCTTGAACACAGAGAAGCAGCGTGGCTCAGTGGAAAGAGCCCGGGCTTGGGAGTCAGAGGTCATGGGTTCGAATGCCGGCTCTGCCACTTGTCAGCCGTGTGACTGTGGGCGAGTCCCTTCACTTCTCTGGGCCTCAGTTCCCTCATCTGTAAAATGGGGATTAACTGTGAGCCTCACGTGGGACGACCCGATTCCCCTGTATCTCCCCCAGCGCTTAGAACAGTGCCCTGCACATAGTAAGCGCTTAACAAATACCAACATTATTATTATTATTATTATTAAATGCTCAGTAAATACCATCGATTGATGTGATCTCTTCCGAGGGAAACAATGATTGCGGGCAGGTCTTCCTCTGAACCTCCTGTTTTGGTACTGATTCGATTATTATTGAGTGGTATTTATCGAACAATTACTGGGTGCGGTGTACCGTTCTGAGTATCTGGGAGAGTGATAAGCTCCTTGAGGACGGGGATTTTTTTCCCCCTATAACATCAGTACAGCGCCTGGCACACAGTAAGCACGTAACAAAGAACTGGAGTAGGTAAAGTTCGTCAGTTTGCTCACAGACCTCCCCACTTTAGAGATGAAGTGAGTGAGACCTAGAGAAGCAAAGTGACTTGACTGAGGTCACACAGCAGACAAGTGACGAGGCTGGGATTAGCAGTCAGGTTCTTCTGACTCGCAGGCCCGGGCCCTACCCACTTCCCTTGCTCCCACTGAGTTCTTCGGAGCGTCGATCCCAGTTGTCGGTAGGCAGTCGGCACGCGGTCGGTCTCTCTGGTCGGTACCGGTTTCGCATCTCCGCTGCGGTGAACAGTGCGTAGGGATGTGATGGTCTGGGAAGTTGGTCTCATGAAACCCGCCTTCTCCCACCCTCCCTTCGGTGGGCGCAGAGGATTGAACACCCTCCGTCTTGAGCGAGTCACCCTGGCGTTCCTTTAAACCGGCCCCAGGCACACGCAAAGGGTCAAGCCCTGAGGCCTGCCTTCGGAGAAGAATCAGTCGAGGCTAACGAAAGGCAGACGGCTTCACAAGAGAGGGATTTGTGTCGGAGCCAACGGTGTATCCTACCCCGACTACCGCCTGGCCAGATGGCTAGACCTATAAATAGCCGCGGACTCACATCGTAAAAATGTAATTTGAATTTGAAAGCCCTTTCCCGAACCGTGGCAGTGCAGATTTATTTTTATGATGCCATTTTTCCCTCCACTGTGACTGAAGTACAAAGGACAAGGAACCTCATTATTTTAGGACGTTTGCATGACCGAGGAAGCGGTCAGGGAGCTATCCAACTGGCCTGGTCCTCCGAGACAGGCAAACGGCAGAATGCGTCAGATGGATGGGGGAAACAGCGGGAAGCTGAGTATTGGCGATCCTTCGGTAGCGTGTTCTGGTGGTGGAACGCACAAAACGCGTGGCGGGGCCGGGGGAGACGGCTGCGGGCTTTTGTCTGACGGTGGATCTCCCGAATGGGAGATGCCTCAAGAATGCAACCGCCCTGTTAGAGAATTGACTGAAATGGTTAGGTAGAGATGGAGAAAGAGAAATCAATTTCGTGGGTTAGTTGCTGGGGGCCATGTTGCTCAGGTTCCATGGGTTATATTTGGAAAACTGAAAACTGTGGGAAGTGAAGATGTGTCGATTCATTCAGTCGCATTCACTGAGCACTCGCTGTGTGCGGAGCGCTGTACTGAGTGCTTGGGAGAGTACGATACGACAGACGGCCACGTTCCCTGGCCACAAACGGGCAGTAGAAACCTTGAGGGAAGATGGGTCTTTGGAAAGCTGAGCCTCTCAAATGTTCAGTACAGTGCTCTGCACGCAGTAACTGATCAAAAGAAATCACGATAACTAGAATCAAGGGGAGGGACACCTCATGAACAAAATAAATAGGGTAATAAAAATATAGACAAATGAGTGACAGACCACCAATCTCCCACCTTCCAAACCTTATTAAAATCACATCTCCAAGAGGTCTTCTACGAATTAGCCGTCTTTCCCTTACTCCTTCTGCATCGTCTTGGCATTTGGGCCAACGCCCCCTGAGCACTTAGTAAGCCGCCCCCCGGCGCTTCTGTACCTATCCACGAAGTACTGGTTTAATGCCTGCCCTTCTGGACGGTGAATTCTTTGCGAGAAGAGAAAGCGATTACCAACTCTGTGTTATTCTCCTCTCCCAAGCACTTGGAACAGTGCTCTGCGCACAGAAAGCCCGCAATAAGCACCATTGCTTCAATCGCCCGTAGTCAGAGTGAGTGTTAGAGTATCGATGCGATATTCCCGCTCTCGCTGAATCAGTGAACCCCCAGTGGGACAGAGGCTGTGTCCAACCCTGTTATCTTGTATCTACCACAGCACTCAAGACAAATCACAACTATCGCACGCAGGCCTTGCTCCCTCTAACCCGATCATACTGAACCGGAAGCTGGAATTTACTCTATTTGCTTGCTAGCGGTCCGTCGGTTATTTACAGAGCTCCGGAGAGAAGCAGCACGGTAGAGTGGAGAAAGCCCGGGGGTCAGAAGGTCGTGGGTCATCGGCGCAATGGGGATTAAGGCTGTGAGACCCAGGTGGGACGGAGACTGTGTCCATCCTGCTTGGCTTGGATCCACCCCAGCGCTTAGTACGGTGCCTGACTCATAGTAAGCGCTTAAATACCTCCATCATTATCATTATGCAGGCCGCCGCACAGAGTCCTCGGTGGAAGAGACGACCTCTGTTCTCGAAGAGCTTAGAATCTAGTGGCAGAGAGACACACCGAGCCATTTACAGGTGGGAGGAAGAGGCGAGAGGAAAGATGATAATCTAGATGAGCAAGTTCTTAAGAGTTAAGAATGTCAGACGACGTGTCTGGGTGCAGATACGACGCGGAAGTGCTGAGGTGATACCTGGGATATGACCTGAGGAGAAGCCAAATTAATCAAGAAGAGCCTCTATCGCTTGAACCGGCATAAGGATTTATTTATTTCCTCCTTCCTCCGGAGGCAAATCTCTGAACGGTGATAAGTAAACTGTTCAATCCTCTTTATCTGGAAATAATTACAGCGGCTGAGGGGTTTGATTTTGGTAAACACTGTCGGATCGCAAAATAAATGCCTCCTCGGCGTTATCAAAGAGGGCTGTTAAATGGTGCGCTCGCCGCCCGCGGTGTAGCCTAAACCAGGTCAGGGCAGGTCTGCAAAATCCCAGCTAAAGGAAAGACGTCGCTGGGGAGCCAGCACAGGACGTCGCGGTTCGGGAATCGAGACGCAGCGGAGGTCGCGGACTTTTCGGGAGGTGACAGACCGCGGCTTTCCCCGCCGTGTTTCTAACCGACAGCAGCAACGGATGGGACTCGCCATTCGATGTCAGGAACGTCGCGGGAAAAAATTATCCCGGCTTCAAAATGGCGAGAGCCCCCAGGTTTGCCAGTGAGAGCGTAAATTAAACTTAATTCACCAGTGTGTGTACTTCCTCCTTTCCCCATCCTGCTCCTTTCCTCCACTTGACTCAAAGTGATGGAATCACATAGGAATCATTCCGCGGCCTCCCCTCTGTTCCTCCTCATGCCACCTGCCTTCTCGAGGCCAGACTGAAGTCCGCCGGTGCCAGCTCGGTCGCCACGTCCCCTGCGCGTCCCCCTCGGTGATCTGAACGGCTGATTCCCGGCCTCCGGGATGGTGGTGTTTAAGCGCTTACTACGTGGCGGGCATTTTACAGAGCACCGGGGTTGACACAAGCCAATCGAGTCCCTGTTCCACGTGGGGCTCCAAGTCTCGGGTTCCGTTAGGCCAGGCCGAACTCCGGCGTCACGAGGTCCGTGCTTCAGCTGTGATTCGAAGACCCGCAGGCCCTCTGTGTCCCTTCCCCTTGGCGTTCTCACTAAATAAGTGTCAATTCCCATGGGGAGGAGATCATTTCCATGAGTGCTTGTTGATCGATTTCCCACCGGCCTCAAGACGCGCGACTCGTGTCACTTGACTGTCGTCCCCGTATTAGTCCCCGAGAGGGTGAGAGCTTGTTTAATGGCTATTAAAGCTCCCACCTCGTCTCACACCGCACTGTTAGCCCCGAGCCTGTCTGTCCTAAAGCTCCAACTGGAGACGCGGCATCACAGAAAACAATCCGTTCCATCACCGTTCTCCTTCGAGAGAACCGCCGTTGGATTCAGTCGCCCTCAGGCGGATTGTGGTTTCTGAAAGGTGAACTCTGGCCCAACAGATACTTTTAGGAGCCCTCAAATAACGTTTTCAAAGCGGGAACTCTTAGGTGAGTCCAGATATAGAATATGGTTTTGGTTGGCAGGAAGAGGTGTGAAGTCCTGCCTCATCCACTCCATCGGTCTATCCGAGGTATTTATGGAGCGTTTAATGTGTCCGGGATACTGTACTGAGTGTTAGGGAGAGTACAGGGGAGTTGTGCCTTAGCGGGGAAGACAGGCAGTAAAATAAATTCCCGGAGGAGGAAAACAGAGTTTAAAGACGTGGACGTAGTAGGAGGGAGGGACGAGTTGAAAAGTGCTGAGGAATTCCCCCACGGCTAACGGCAGACACATACTGTGCGCGAGAAACGATATTTTTGAGAAGCAAAGCGACCGGATGGATACAGCCCAACTTTGCAAGTCAGAAGACCTGGGTTCTAATCCTGGCTCTGCCGCTTGCCGGCTGTAACAGCTTGGGCAAGTCTCATTAATGACAATAATGACTGCCATACTTGTTACGCGCTCACTATGTACCAGGCGCTGTTCTAAGCAATGGGGTAGTTACGAGGTCATCAGGTTAGATTCGGTCCCTGTCCCACACGGGGCTCACAGCTTTAATCCCCATTTTACAGATGAGATAACTGAGATGCACACTTTCCACACAAAAAGTTAAGTGACTCATCCAAGGTCACACATCAGACCTGTAGTGGAATCAGGATGGGTAATGATAAGGATTATGGTATTTTTTAAGCACTCAGTGTGTGCCAAGCACTGTTCTAGGCACTGGGATAGATACGGGGCGATCAGGCGGTCCCACGTGGGGCTCACGGTCTTACTCCCCGTTTTACAGATGAGGGAACCGAGGCCCAGAGATGTTAAGTGCCTTGCTCAAGGTCACACAGCAGACAGGTGGCGGAGTCGGATTAGAACCCACGACCTCGGACTCCCAAGCCTGTGCCCTGGCCACTGGGCCACGCTTCTCTTTGTCCCGGTTTCTCCTCTTGTAAAATGGGGATTCGTTTCCCGTTCTCCCTCATATTTAGAATGTGAACGCCGACTGGGACGGGGAGTGTGTCCGAAGAACACGTTGTGTCTAGTCCACCGTTGAGTCCGGCGCTGAGCACGGAGTAAGCGCTTAACAAATACCATCACCCTACTCCGGTCATCAGGATAACGAGGATGATTGGATAACATATGCTCAATATGATCTTAAAGAATCTAAAAAATCAAGGGGCCGGGCCTCTTGGAGGAACAAATGTCTTGAGATATTTCATCGCCGACAGTGACCGGAAAGCTCATTCTCTCCCTGTGGGGCAATATGCCATTTATCAGTGCCTTGTTATGCAGCAGATGTGGAAGAGTTGGAGAAATTGACTCCAGGAAGTCGACGGATCGCACATGACCTGACTGCTCCTTCAGAAACGTGCAATATGAAATATCATCGCCTTTGTTGTTCCTAATTACATGGCACAGTATCGTCCATTCATTTGCCATCCAGGTTGACGAGTAAACTCGCCTTCCCTGATGCCTTTCCCAGCAGAATTAGGAACGAGAGCTGCCTTCACTCAGTTCTTGAGGGTGATGGAGAAGCAGCGTGGCTCAGTGGAAAGAGCCCGGGCTTGGGAGTCCGAGGTCATGGGTTCGAATCCCAACTCTGCCACTTGTCAGCTGTGTGACTGTGGGCGAGTCACTTCACGTCTCTGGGCCTCAGTTCCCTCATCTGTGAAAATGGGGGTGAAGACTGTGAGCCTCACGTGGGACCACCCGATGACCCTGTATCTCCCCCAGCTCTCAGGACACTGCTCTGCACATAGTAAGCGCTCAACAAATACCAACGTTATCATTATATCAGAGGCTCTTTGAGGATAATAATATTTCTGGTATGTGTCAAGCGCTCGCTAGGAGCTAGACACTTTTCTAAGCGCTGGTAGAAATAACACAGTCTTGGGTATTGGATGGAAAGCAAATCACCTCCTAAGGAAATATATAGCTGTCGGTTTTCCACGGCGATCGTATTTATCGAGCGCTTACCGTGTGTAGACCACTGTACTGAGCGCTTGGGAGAGTACACTCTAAAAGTAAAAAGAAGAAACCAACGACGATGAAGTTCACCTCTGGAAAAAGCGCGTGGAGCTTAAAGGGCCAGGGAGGAACACGCAGGCCCGGCCCACCTTTCCGCACAAAAAGTCAGTTCCTTGTTAACGTTGTCACGCTAAATAACCGCCGCGATGGCACCCGCGGGTTCTACCCCGAAAACGGCTATTAACTTGATCCTGTTCACCTCCGTAACTCCACAGGGACCGGTCAGCAAGAGAGGTAGATTCCGTGAGGTCTCGGAAACGTAGCCAAACCTCAGTTTGCTCCTCCGCGGCTGCCGACGTCTTTCGACAAATGAAGAGAGAGCCATCAGTCATCAAGTGCCGTCGAACGTTTCACCGTCACATGCGTTCCAGCTGTTATTTTTCCTGGTGGGGGATGCTTTTTGCGCTCAAAGACTTGGATTCTGATGGCGCTCACACACCGGAGCCTGGATGCTCCCTAAGCTTTGCCTTTAGAGTTCTGCCGTCATGTTCGTAGCTCTCTGCCGGAGCCGTAATTTGTTTTTTTCCCCGAGATCGCGTGTGTTTTCAGAAATATCGGTCAACGATGAAGGGAAGATTTCATTTTTTGAACGGTCAGGCCCCTGGCTCTGTGGGTGACATCATTCAGGACAAATACTCGGGAAAAATTTGCCATGGAAGGGAGGGACTATTACTTAGTCCTGTGACCTGGAAGATAACTTTGGATGGCGGGGCCAGAACGGAAAACAACAAAATGAACTCCCTCGGTATAAAGTGGTCCGAAAAGATAAACAGCACAGTAGGCTACGTGGCCGTACTGGAAACACAGAGAGCTGAGGCAGGGCTTTCTATTTCAATTTCTTTGGACTGCGTCGATATTTTATTCAGAATGCCCCAGGAAGGGTAGTTCTGCCTCAGGAAGAGTGCACGGGGGGTGGGGGGGGGAGGCTGGGGGGATGAAAGGATTCTTTTCTCGCAGGAAAATTCAAAGGGACAAGGGAAAACAGCGAGAGTTGACTTTTTAGGAGAAAATAGGAGAAACACTTTTGAACCTCCAGTTTGACTGGATTGCTCTTTAGCAGGCTGCTATGTCGGAGTGAGAAAAACATCACAGGTTTGGTCGGCAGCACACTTGGGCGATGGTGCAGCCTAGTGAATCGGGCGTGGGACTCGAAGCCTGGGCCGAGATGCGACTAGCCGTGGTATTTATTGGGCGTCCAACTGTATGCAGAGGGTCCAGTACGGCAGAGTTGGTAGACACGCTTCCTGCACCCAGGGAGCCTACGGTCTAGAGGGGGAGACAGACAGAATTAATTACGTATATGTACCTTCGGTGTGGCGGATAGAGCCAGGGACCTGGGCGTCAGAGGGTCATGGGTTCTAATCCCGGCTCCGCCACCTGTCTGCTGGGTGACGGTGCGCAGGTCACTTCAGCTCTCTGTGCCAGGGCTACCTCATCTGTAAAATGAGGATTGAGAGCGCGAGCCCCATGTGGGACGGGGACTGTGTCCGTCCTGATTTGCGTGTATCCACCCCAGTGCCTAGTACAGCGTGGATAAGCAGCGTGGCTCAGTGGAAAGAGCCTGGGCTTCGGAGTCGGAGGTCATGGGTTCGACTCCCGGCTCTGCCACCCGTCAGCTGTGTGACTGTGGGCGAGTCACTTGACTTCTCTGTGCCTCAGTTCCCTCATCTGTAAAATGGGGATCACCCGTGAGCCTCACGTGGGACGACCCGATGACCCTGTATCTCCCCCAGCGCTTAGAACCGGGCTCTGCACATAGTAGGCGCTTAACAGATACCAACGTTAACATTACAGCACCTAGTAAGCGCTTAAAAAATACCATGATGATGATGGAGGAGCAGAGTGGCTCAGCGGAAGGAGCGCGGGCTTTGGAGTCGGAGGTCATGGGTTCGAATCCCGGCTCTGCCACTTGTCAGCAGTGTGACTGTGGGCAAAGTCACTTAACGTCTCTGGGCCTCAGTTACCTCTTCTGTCAAATGGGGGTTAAGACTGTGAGCCCCACGTGGGACGACGTGATTCCCCTGCGTCTACCCCAGCGCTTAGAACAGTGCTCTGCACGTAGTCAGCGCTTAACAAATACCAACGTTATTATTATGATTATCGTTACCGATCCGATCCAAGTGAGTAGGCGAGGCAGAAAGGAGAGGAGGGAGGGGAAAAGAGGGCTTGGCCTGGGAAGATGTCTTGCAGGAGATACGATTCCCGTCACCTAATGCTGAACTGAAACCAACGTCAACCTCTCGTCAAATCGGCCAGAAGATGGAAGAGCAGAGGAAGGAAGGTGTTGAAACGGAAGGAAAGTTCGCAGGTGCTCTCAGACTGCGAGAGCGTCCTAATTTTGAGCATTCAATCAGTGAGTTGCCTCGAATAATGATGTTATCTGTTAAGCATTTATTATGTACCAGGCACTGTACTGAGCACAGGGATCGATACGACCAAATGGGGTTGGACGCAGTCCCTGGCTCAGGTGGGGTTCGGTCTCATCTGTTGAGAGCCTGTGAGCAGTAAATTAAGAGACCACTAGATCCTGCAGACGTGATCCTTACCTGCAAAGTTCCCTAACACGACGTGAAAGAACGTAAACGGAGGAGCATTTGAAAGGGGGATAGAGGGATATTTGTCTCTTTCTCCCGATCGGTCGACTTGCCCGTCACTTATTACCTGTCATCGTACCACCTTGAGCTAATCGCGTGATTTTTGCCTGGATTAAAAATTTAGACCATTTTGCCGTGAGGCGATACCTCGTTCCAAGAACTCACTCTCCATCTTCACTCAGAAAGGCCACCTACTGAACTCAAGCTCTCTTGCCGAGTTCATTTCCCGGAATATTTATCTCCGGTCTCCCGGGTCCAGGAGAAATTCACGGTCGATTCGTTAAGCCGAGAGGGTTGCCCTCTGCAGTTTTCATCTGAGTTACGCCGCGTGTACGCGGCTCCGGGTAAATCGGCCGGAGGGCAGCGAGCCAGTGAACTTGGGCTGGGTAGAAAGACAGGTGCAAGCCCCAAATCCCCCCGGCTTTTGTCGGCCGGTCAGTCCGCCGCGTTTATTGAATGCTTACTGCGTGCAGAGCGCCGCACTAAGCACTGGGGAGAGTCCGCTTTTACGCCAAGCACATAATCCCGGTCCACAGCGAGCTTACAGTCTAGAGGGGGGATGTTACTATAAGTAAATAAGTCAAATATGTGAACGGAGCTTCCTCGGAGTTAGGACATCTCAATGCTTTACGGTGCCATCCGTTACCAGCGGGGTCTTTGGCCGGGAGTCGTGTTTTTGGCCCACGTCAATGAATCTCTTTGGATCCGTTGATGGTGAAGACCCGACTGGACCCCATCTCTATCGCAGAGATCATTTTTGTCTTCATTTGGATATATTTCAGCTCACTCTGAGCCTCCAAAATGTAAGCTGCATTTAATGTTCCACATTAGACCCTTGGTATTCATTCATTCATTCATTCATTCAATAGTATTTATTGAGCGCTTACTATGTGCAGAGCACTGTACTAAGCGCTTGGGATGAACAAGTCGGCAACAGATAGAGACGGTCCCCGCCGTCTGACGGGCTCACGGTCTAATCGGGGGAGACGGACGGACGAGAACGATGGCGATAAACAGCGTCGAGGGGAAGAACGTCTCGTAAAAACCGACGGCGACTAAATAGAATCGAGGCGATGTACAATTCATTAACAAAATAAATAGGGTAACGAAAATATATACGGTCGAGCGGACGAGTACGGTGCCGTGGGGATGGGAAGGGAGAGGTGGAGGAGCGGAGGGAAAAGGGGAAAATGAGGCTTTAGCTGCGGAGAGGTAAAGGGGGGGTGGCAGAGGGAGTAGAGGGGGACGAGGAGCTCAGTCTGGGAAGGCCTCTCGGAGGAGGTGATTTTTAAGTAGGGTTTCGAAGAGGGAAAGAGAATCGGTTCGGCGGAGGTGAGGAGGGAGGGCGTCCCGGGACCGCGGGAGGACGCGACCCGGGGGTCGACGGCGGGACGGGCGAGACCGGGGGACGGCGAGGAGGCGGGCGGCGGAGGAGCGGAGCGTGCGGGGTGGGCGGTGGAAAGAGAGGAGGGAGGAGAGGTAGGAAGGGGCGAGGTGACGGAGAGCCTCGAAGCCTAGAGTGAGGAGTTTTTGTTTGGAGCGGAGGTCGATGGGCGACCACTGGAGTTAAGAAGGGGAGTGACACGCCCGGATCGTTTCTGCGGGAAGATGAGCCGGGCGGCGGAGTGAAGGATAGACCGGAGCGGGGCGAGAGAGGAGGAAGGGAGGTCAGAGAGAAGGCCGACACGGTAGTCTAGCCGGGATATAACGAGAGCCCGTAACAGTAAGGTAGCCGTCTGGGTGGAGAGGAAAGGGCGGATCTTGGCGATATCGTAGAGGTGAAACCGGCGGGTCTCGGTAACGGATAGGACGTGTGGGGTGAACGAGAGGGACGAGTCAAGGATGACACCGAGATCGCGGGCCCGCGGGACGGGAAGGATGGTCGTGCCATCCACGGTGATAGAGAAGTCTGGGAGAGGACCGGGTTTGGGAGGGAAGACGAGGAGCTCGGTCTCGCTCATGTTGAGTTTTAGGTGGCGGGCCGACATCCAGGTGGAGACGGGAGGCGGGAGGAGACGCGAGCCCGAAGGGAGGGGGAGAGGACGGGGGCGGAGATGTAGATCTGCGTGTCATCTGCGTAGAGATGGTAGTCAAAGCCGTGAGAGCGGATGTGTTCACCGAGGGAGTGAGTGTAAATGGAGAACAGAAGAGGACCGAGAACTGACCCTTGAGGAACTCCAACGGTTAAAGGATGGGAGGGGGAGGAGGCTCCGGCGTAGGAGACCGAGAATGATCGGCCGGAGAGGTGAGAGGGGAACCGGGAGAGGACAGAGTCCGTGAAGCCAAGGTGAGATAAGGTACGGAGGAGGAGGGGATGGTCGACAGTGTCAAAGGCAGCAGAGAGGTCAAGGAGGATCAGAATGGAGTAGGAGCCATCGGATTTGGCGAGAAGGAGGTCACGGGTGACCTTAGAGAGAGCAGTCTCGGTAGAGTGGAGGGGACGGAAGCCAGATCGGAGGGGGTCTAGGAGAGAATGGGAGTTAAGGAATTCTAGGCATCGATTGTAGACGACTCGTTCTAGGATCTTGGAAAGGAAGGGTAGTAGGGAGATAGGACGATAACTGGAGGGGGAAGTGGGGTCGAGAGTGGGTTTTTTTAGGATGGGGGAGACGTGGGCGTGTTTGAAGGCAGAGGGGAAGGAGCCCCTGGAGATTGAGTGGTTAAAAATAGAAGTTAAGGAAGGGAGGAGGGCAGGGGCGATGGTTTTAAGAAGGTGAGAGGGAATGGGGTCCGAGGCGCAGGTGGAGGGGGTGGCACTTGCGAGGAGGGAGGAGACAGTGGTACAGTGGAGGGCTTTCCATTTCCAGGGCACCCATTATTTTCCGCTGATCGGCGTTGGTGAAAAGCAGCTTAGGATTTATGCTTCTCTGCCGAGTCGCCGGATTCTGTATCTCTTCTGCCTGAGAGTGTCCCACGTAAGTCTTTCAGCTGTTAGCAAAGAAGAGCTCTGGGCTCGTCCTCGGGGACTAAAATGTGAAAATGATCAATTTTGGCATTTTTTTTTTTTCCCCCATTGCATATCCCTGATACAATTCACGCACACCGAGAGCGATAATGATGGTATTTGGTAAGCGCTTAGCAGCGTGGCTTAGTGGAAAGGGCACGGGCTTGGGAGGCAGAGGTCGTGGGTTCTAATTCTGGCTCCACCGCCTGTCAGCTGTGTGACTTCTCTGTGCCTCGGCTACCTCACCTGTAAAAGGGGGATGAAGTCTGCGAGCCCCACGTGGGACAACCCGATGACCTTGTATCTACCCCGGCGCTTAGAACCGCACTTGGCGCGTAGTAAGCGCTCAACAAATACCGTCGTCGTCATCCCGGTCCCATGCTCTTGCTGCCGTCGGATATTTGACTGAACTCTGACGATCCCGGAACCATTGCGGTGCAAGACAGGGTGCTCGGCACCTAATCTAGAGAGAGCAAAGCCCCGTACGACTCGTTCAGAGTGGACGGGGCCGCAAGATTGCAGTGTGCAGTGCGGAAAGATCGCAGTGTGAGAGCAGTGGGGTCCGTATTAGAGGGAGAAAAATGCTCTCCTGAAGGACGGGTGACCCGTCTCGCCCGCTGATCCGGGATATCGCTTCTCTTCGCGAGCCTTCCCGGGCCCTTTGACATTCCGTGGAGTCCCGTTTAATTCAGCCACTTCACACGGGGCAGGGCCAGGCCCCGTGGGTTGGCTCGGTGCTTATTTAAAAAGGTGATTTAAATCTCCTGTCATACGGGGTCAGGTCTTCCCTAATTAGCTTGGACCAGCTGGTGTCCCTCAAGGATCCGTGTTCATTATTAATTTGGTATGTTAATGATTTGGAACCCTTTAATTTTTATGAACCCAGCAGGGTTATTATTTTTGCCAATGACCCACATTAGATGAAAGAATCACTGTGCATTATAATGTTCTTGCCCGGGAACGGCGATATCGAGGGGGCACGTGACACGTTTGAAATCATCCGACAAAATGTTTTTTAGAAGAAGGAAACGTAATCACCCCGGCAGGGCTGGGGAGATTCGGAAGGCCGTCCTGGGAGAGGAGGGAGGGATGCTCTAATTCCAAATTTAAATGAATGGATTATTCTAAACCCTCGAAGAGGCGATGCTTCGGAGGGTATTTTGCGGATCAGAGTTAATTGTGAAGTTCCACTGGAAAATGACGGAGAGAAACAGCGTGGCCTCGTGGAACGAGCAGGGGCCTGGGAGTCAGCGGATCTGTGTTCTAATCCCATCTACGCCACTTGTCTGCTGGGTGACCTCGGATAAGTCACTTGACTTCTTTGGGTCTCACTTCACATGTAAAATGAGGATGTACGTTGTGAGCGCCGCATTGGTTCATTCAATTGTATTTTTGAGCACTTCTTGTGAGCAGAGCACTGTGCTAAGCACTTGGGAGAGTACAATATAACAATAAACCCACACATTACCTGCTCCCAATGAGCTTGGAACTTGGATTGGATCTGAACCGACGAGCTTGTAGTTTCCCCAGCGCTTAATACGACGCTCGGCACTCAGTAAGCGCTTAACAGATACCATTAAAAAACCCTCCAAAAAACAAAAAAAGAAGAATCTTCACTGGTTGCTTTCACAGTGGTCTGAAAACTCGGTGGATTTGGGGCAGAAATCCTCATCCCTTCTCCCTGAATCCATCTCCAAACTCCTCCGCTATGGGTGGCCTGGAAGACCACCAGGCGGGAATTAAAGTATTGCATCCTGGCCATCAGAATGCTTAGTACAGTGCTCTGCACCCAGTAAGCGCTCAGTAAATACGACTGAATGAATCAGAATGCGCCTCCTTGTCTGCGAAGATTACGTCTGCTGTTCCCCACCGTGGTCTAAAGTCTCGGTGTTCTTGGCAACTCGAGGTTTCCGCCGGTGGAGAGAGAGCCGGAATTCGACTGAATCCAATCGGAGAATCCTAGCCAGCGACCACATTGTCTTCTGGCAAAAAGAATCAACCAGCCTGTACAACCCAAGGAGGATTGAATCATCATAATGATGATGATATTTGTTAAGCGCTTACTATGGGCCAAGCACTGTTTTGTTGAATGACTACTAAGCGTCTAGCATTGAGCGGAGCGTCAGGCGCTCCCCTTTAGGGTATGAACCCCGTGTGAGAAGCGGCGTTAATAATGATGTTGGTGTCCGTCAAGCGCTCACTATGTGCCGAGCACCGTTCTGAGCGCTGGGGTAGACACAGGGGAATCAGGTCGTCCCACGTGGGGCTCACAGTCTTCATCCCCATTTTACAGATGAGGGAACTGAGGCGCCGAGAAGTCGAGTGACTTGCCCGAAGTCACACGGCCGACAAGTGGCCGAGCCGGGATTCGAACCCATGACCCCCTGACTCCATAGCCCCTGCTCTTTCCACCGAGCCACACTGCTTCTGCGTTGGGTAGTGGATAGAGTCAGAAGGTCTATTCCTTCCTGCATATTCCTTCCACTCTCCATTTCTATTTTCCGACATCCAGCGGGAAAAAGTTCTTCCCTCTCGCCGCTCCTTCAAACCAAGTGTTGGGGAACATAATTTCGATTTTTCGGCCAACGTGGGATTGTCGGTGCATGCCACTGTTGAGATGTTCATCCCCTCGATGCTATTTATTGCTATTGTTCTCCCCTGTCCGTCTCCCCCGATTAGACCGTGAGCCCGTCGGAGGGCGGGGACCGTCTCTATCTGTTACCGATTTGTCCATTCCAAGCGCTTAGTACCGTGCTCCGCACAGAGTGAGCGCTCAGTGAATACTATTGAATGAATGAATTGTTGTATTGTACTTTCCCAAGCGCTTAGTACAGTGCGCTGCATATAGGAAACCCTCAGTAAATGGGACTAATGAAATAGGATTTATTTCTCCGCGTAAGGGCGGAGAATGGGTCTACTTGTTTCCTCCGCTACATTGTCGGTTGTTTATGGACAGGGAACGTACCTGATAATTCCGTTGTGTTGGACTCTCCCAGGTGCTTAGTACAGGGTTCTGCACGTGCTCTGATTGACGTTACTACACTCATCCTAGTGCTTCGCACAGTGTTCTGCACACAGTAAACACGCAGCAATTACCACTGATTATGGTTTCAACTTTCCTCCCTCTCTCCTCTAATTCGTCCCCTCCCTCCGTTCCTCTTTTTCTTCCTGTTGAAGGAACATCTGCAAACCTCTTTCTTTGGAGGTTTGTGCTCGATAAATACGATCGATTCGTTAACTTTCCCTCACTCGTCCGATTGCTTAATGCACTGCTTTGCACATAGTAAGCACTCGGTAATTACTGACTGCTTCAACTCCTCCCTTCCTCCTGAAGAGCACAGGCTTGGGAATCAGAGGACCTGGGTTCAAATTCCGCCTCTGCCGCTTGTCAGCTGTGTGACCTTGGGCAAGTCACTTAACTGACCTGTGCCTCAGTTCCCTCATCTGGAAAATGGGGATTAAAACCGTGAGCCCCACGTGGGACAACCCGATTACCTTGTTACCTACCCCGGTGCTTAGAACGGTGCTTGGCACAGAGTAAGTGCTTAAGAAATACCATAATAATGATAATCCATCCCTCTCTTTCTTTCACGTTGAAGGAAAATCTGCACATCTTCCTCTCCGGAGGCTGCACCCCTTCCGCCCCTGAAGGGAAGCCTTTTAGTTTAGCCACTGTGCTAAGCACTGGGATGGATACGTAGGAGAAGATGGGACACAGTCCAGTTCCCGCGTGGGGTTCGCCTTCCATAATAATTGTGCCATTCATTGTGTTTACTCGGTGCCAAGCCCTGTCGTAAGCACCGGGATCCTTACAAGAGAAGCAGATTTGAGGCCTATCCCTATCCCACACTGGGCTCACATTCTGGCTTCTCCTTGCACGGTGAGGGCCCCCCCAAACAGTCGGTCTTGAAGAACTGAAATTATGGACGTCTTGCAGGGGCAGACGAAACACGGGAATACGAATAACTCCGCAGTTCATCGGTGGGAAGATCAATAAGAAGGGGGCCGGGGGAAAGCTTCTCCTCAAGAACGCGAGACACGGGAGACGGTCCGTTGGCGGCGGCGGAATGGCGTGGCCTGTTTCTCATGAAATCGAACGCCGCGCCGTCGGTCTGACGCCGCGGCCGATAAGGCGTCGATTTCCCGAAGGGAGAGTTTCGCACGGGGTCGGGCGTGTTTCCGGGCCTCCTTCGCCCTGGCTGGCGGGCTAGCCACCTGGTGGAGCTGTTGACCAAACCAGGGGAAGGAGAAAAGTTCTCTCTCTGCAGCGAAAACTCCCGCATTAGATTTGCAAATGCCCGTGTGAACGGTTCGGCTGCTCTCTCATTTGAGGAGAGATGTTTACGGCAGGAAAAGATGCTGAGAGCCGTCTGCAAAGAAGAAAAAAATCCATTTGGTGCAAGGGAGGGACACGCTCTACGTCTCCCCGGATAATTCAAGATTCGAAACGGGAGCGGGTGCCGGAGTCGTGGGGAGAAGGAAGACCTGGTTGGAGAAGATACATTTCGGGGGGGCGGGGGATCTGGACCCCCGGTGAGGCGTGGTTCTGCACCAGACCCGGGGTCTGTTTCGGTGAAGTCATTTCCCTTAGAGTTGCTGGGGGAGAAATGGTAAGAAAAAGTAACGTTGATACGTGCCAAGCACTAGGCCGGGGTGGATATACCACAATCGGGTCGGACCCAGTCCCTGTCCCACGTGAGGCTTAGAGTTTTAGGACACGAAAATAAAGGAATTGAATCCCCGTCTGAGAATGAGGAAGAGGAGACGTAGAGTCATCTAGCCGAAGGTCTCAGCTGGGCAAGTATAGAGCTGGGATGAGAATCCGGATCTCCCGAGTTCCCCTAGAGGGAGATAGCTTTTTGCCTCCTCTTCGTGACACACGGATAAGTGTAAATAAGCTGGTTTTAGGTTTCCTCTCCTCTGTTTGTAAAACTTCTCTAAGACAGGAGTCATATCACCGAACCTTTTTTTTAATGGTATTTGCTGGGCCCTTACTCTGCACTAGACACTCTACTAAGTGCCGGGGGAGATATTTAGACTGTGGGCCCGTTGTTGGGCAGGGATCGTCTCTACCTGTTGCCACATTGTCCATCCCAAGCGCTTAGTACGGTGCTCTGCACACAGAAAGCGCTCCATAAATACGATTGAATGAATGAATGCAAGCTAATTAGGTTGGACCCCGTCCCTGTCCCCCATGGGGCTCACAGTCTTAATTCCCATTTGCCGGATGAGGTGGCTGAGATAAGTGACTTGTCCAAGGTCACGCAGCGGGCAAGTGTCGGAGCTGGGATTAGAACTCAGGGCCTTCTGACTCCCGGGGCCCATGCTCTTTCCACTAGGCCAAGCTGCTTCTCCGCAATAGGAACTCTGTTGTACGCTGCCGATCACTTCACTTCTCTGTGCCTCAGAGAACCCGATGACCCTGTATCTTCCCCAGCGCTTAGAACGGTGCTCTACACGTAGGAAGCGCTTAACAGATACCAACATTATTATTATTATTACAGAGGTCGGCATCCAGTGTCCGCTCGGTACATACCATTAACGGCCTAATTGATTTTTTCACTGGGAATTGCTTCTCCGATCTGGTGGATTCCCCCGGCTCTTAAAATGGATGACGAGGCGCCGAGGAAGAACTGGATTCTCTCCTCTTCTTGGCCTCCCTCGGCCTCTGAGGCCCGAGGCAGTGGGAATGGGGACAAAAATGTGGGTCCCCTCCTCCCGGAGGCCTTCCCGGATTCATTTCTAGCCTCTCCAGAGACCTTGGTACCTTTTGTCTGCGCGCTCTAATGCACGCTCCCAACCGCTTAGTACAGTGCTCGGCACACCGTAGGTACTCAATAAATACTGTGGATCGCAAGGGCCCGTGTCAACTCGTAGCAGCAGCCGCAAGACGTTACTGCCTCGAGCCGCTAGCCTTGGAATCCCGGGAAGACATCCGTCGGTGCTACTTGTTGAGCGCTTACCGTGTGTGGAGCACTGTTCTAAGCGCTTGGGAGAGTGCGATACAAGAGAACGAGGGGACACGTTCGGTGTTTTTAAAACTTGGTGGAAAGTTCGTCCGCTCCAAGAGGCCTTCCCCGACTGGTTCCTCGTTTTTTCTCTTCTCCCATTCCCTTCTGCGTCACTCTTGCGTTTGATTTTGCCGTCTTTATTCGTCCCTCCCTCATCCCCACAGCACTTGAGCGCGCGTCCTTGATTTATTCCTATTAACGTCTGTCTCGCCCTCTAGCCCGTAAGCTCACCGTGGGCAGGGAACACGCCTACCGACTCTGTTACTCTCCCGAGCACTTAGGACAGTGTTCTGCACACAGAAGACTGGAAACGAGGGCGTGTCTATGAAGTCTATCGCATTCCCCCCACCGCTTAGTACAGTGCCCTGCGATAAATGCCGTCGATGAAAATAACAACGGTATTTAAGCGCTTACGATGGGCCAGGCACTGTACGATGCGCCGTTGTGGGTAGAAGCAAATCAAGTTGGACCCAATCCTGTCCCATGTGGGGCTGACAGTCTCAGTCCCCGTTTTACAGGTGAGATACCGGAGGCAAAGAGAAGGGACTCGTCCAAGGTCACCCCGAAGACAAGCGGCCGAGCTGGGATTAGAGCCCGTGACCTTCTGACCCCCGGGCCCGTGCGCCACCCACTCCGCCAGTTGCCTCACGGGATTGTCTCTCGTGACTGCATCGGGTTGGTGTCGGTCTGGGTCGTGGAAGCGGGATGGATTTTCAACCAAAGGCCAAAGAAAGCAGGGTTGCAAATTTCTGTGTGAACACGGCGGGGCTTGAAATTACCAGCGGTTTGATAGCCAGGGGCCAGAGGTCCTCTTATTGGAGCACAAAAAAATTGATATCCACTGATCCATTCATCTTCCTCCCGACCGTTCACCTCCCTAAGTGGAATTCCACGCAGTGCCACGAAGTGATCGCTTTCTGGGCTCCTAAGGTGGGAAGGTTCAGTCGTCCATCTTCCGGTGGATCCTCGGAAATCAGCGCCGGCTTCTAGTGGAATTGTTTTGTGTCTCTCTTCCATTTCCCCCATCGACAGAGACGGGCGGGGTACTTCCTTACGATATTTGTTAAGCGCTTACCGTGTGCCGGGCACCGAACTAAACGTGGGATTGAAAAGATCTCAACGGGTTGAACACAATCCTTGACCCACAGAAGTACCATCTGTCGCCGACTTGTCCATTCCAAGCGCTTAGTCCAGTGCTCTGCACATAGTCAGCGCTCAATAAATACTATCGAATGAATCGAATGAAGTCCTAGATTCGCCGCTGGGGTGGAAAGGAACGTGTCTGCCGGCTCTGTGCTATTGTACTCTCCCAAGCGCTTACTACAGTGTTCTGCCCAGAGTGAGCGCTCAGTAAATACCACTGATAGATTAGAGCTGGATTCCGGGTTGGAGAGCACCCCAGTAGGCGGGCGGGAAGGTCGAAAAGTTTAGAACTGCTCGTGTTCTAGAATCGCTAGAATTTCCGTGTGCCTAAGGTCCCACGGGAGACAAGCGGCAGAGCCAGGGTTAGAACCCGGGTCCTCCGACTCTCGGGCATGTGCTCTTTCCCGGAAGCCGTGCTGCTCCTCTTGATGCTTCCTAGAGCCCAGCCAGATTATGGGGTGACCCAAAAAATTGCGGGCCTAGGGCTTAAGGTAAGTTTAAGTGACTTGCCCCCAATCCCGGCTCTGCCACTTGTCAGCTGTGTGACTGTGGGCAAGTCACTTAACTTCTCTGGGCCTCAGTTCCCTCATCTGTCAAATGGGGATTAAGACCATGAGCCTCACGTGGGACAACCTGATTACCCCGTATCTACCCCAGCGCTTAGAACAGTGCTCTGCTCATAATAAGCGCTTATCAGATACGAACACTATTATTAATCAGGAAGTAGTCAGTAGCAGTTACCAGGTTCCTGGGTCAAACTAGGGGTAGGCGGGGAGAATTTCCAGAATCTCGAATCTTTAGAAATGATTGAAGTGGTTGCACAGTGCTCAGCACAGTGCCTGGCACATAATCAGCGCTTAATGACTACCCTAATTATTATTATTCTTAGAGCGGGGAGGGAAGTGACCTAGCTATAGCAGCTCTTCTCAGGCCACGTGCCGAACTTAAGAGAGATCTGTAGATGAGCCGGTCGTCAACGAGACCCGTGTACAAGTAAATATCCCCGCTCGGAATTCAGCAGAACGTAACTAGGATCTGTTTATCCTTGAACACGGATCCGGTGCGCGTCGATCCAGATGGGCCGCGGAAGGACTGGAATGAAATTTTGCGTAAGGGTTTACAGGGAACCACGCATATGTTCTGGGTGAATTAAGCGTATGATTAAGCAATTATCATGTTGATTTGATTTGCTCAATTGGCGTCTTGACAGATAAGGTGCCTATTGGAAGGGAAGAAGTTGCCCTCGTCTTTCTTAGGGCTTTCGGGGGACGTTTGAGGTGAGACGCGCCTGAGAGAGCAGAGGCCTAGGGGGCTGGGGATCCGCGTTCTAATCCTGACTCCGCCACTGGTCTGCTGGGTGGCTGCGGACCAGTCGTTTAACTTCAGGGCGGCTCAGTGGAAAGAGCCCGGGCTTGGGAGTCGGAGGTCATGGGTTCGAATCCCACCTCCGCCACTTGTCAGCTGTGTGACTGTGGGCAAGTCGCTTCACTTCTCTGGATCTCAGTTCCCTCATCCCGGAAAATGGGGATTATTAATAACGTAATGCTGGTATCTGTTAAGCGCTTACTATGTGCAGAGCACCGTTCTAAGCGCTGGGGGAGATGCAGGGGATTCAGGTTGTCCCACGTGAGGCTCACAGTTAATCCCCATTTTACAGATGAGGTAACTGAGGCCCAGAGAAGTGAAGTGACCTGCCCACAGTCACTCAGCGGACAAGTGGCAGAGCCGGGAGTCGAACCCATGACCTTTGACTCCGAAGCCCATGCCCTTTCCACTGAGCCACGCTGTGAGCCTCACGTGGGCCGACCCGATGACCCTGTATCTCCCCCCCAGCGCTTAGAACAGTGCTCTGCACGTAGTAAGCGCTTAACAGATACCAACATTATCGTTGTTATTAATAGAGAATTTATAGAATTTTATAAAATTAAGCCTCTAGCAGCCCAAGCGGAAACAAAGACTGACTGGACTAGAGTATATAGAAGTAAAAACATCCCATTTACTCCCATTAAAGACTCCGTGGGAATCTTGGAACCGTTTCCTGTCTCAAACAAAAAAATTCTAAAAATGACCTGCCCAAACCATCAGTAAATGGCAGATTTCTTGCAGCCACATCATAGTGTAATAATAATAATGATAATGTCGGTATCTGTTAAGCGCTTACTATGTGCAGAGCACCGTTCTAAGCACTGGGGGAGATACAGGGTCATCAGGTGGTCCCACGTGAGGCCCACAGTTAATTCCCATTTTACGGATGAGGTAACTGACGCGCAGAGAAGTGAAGCGACTCGCCCACAGTCACACAGCTGACAAGCGGCAGAGCCGGGAGTCGAACCCATGACCTCTGACTCCGAAGCCCAGGCTCTTTCCGCTGAGCCGCGCCGTGTAGCTTTTGCACCTCCCGTTGAGCCGGTGAGGTTGGGGTGACGTTTCTCTCGCCACCCCGTTCCCGTCGGCGATTGGGTTTCCATGGAAATGGAGTATCCCGGAGAACGCTAGAGAGGGAGGAGTAGCCAGGTTTCCTCTCCTTCATGGGTAGAGTTGGAAAGGGACGGGAGAGAGGATTTGGGGAAAGGCTCCCTGAAGCCAGAATGAGGTGACGCTGATAAGGAAGCGCTAACCCTATTGGAGAAAGCGGAAAGGAGAAGGAAACCGAAGCCAAACTTCCAATTTGGCTCTTGAGGGGATCTCCCCGGGCATTTCAAGGAAGGGAAGGCCATTCCCTCGGAGGCCCCGGAACGTATCCTCAATGGACTGTGCTCGCGCTTGGCTCCCGGTTGAGAGATGTCGTGCGTACTGATTCTGATACGCAGTCTGTTCTCTCAGCGGCTCAACCATCACCCCCAAACGGGAATACTATTCTTACTCATCCTTTTCCTTGGTGTCGAAATATTCTGGGGCCAGTAAGAATGGATAAAGCACACGATAAAAGCCGTGAAAATGCACTCTGTGGTAGCATTCGTTACAGTAGCGGAAGTAACTGTAATAGAAGCCATCAGTATTCGTTGAGGGCTCTGTTCTTGACGGAACCACTCACTGGCGTATTTATTGAGCGCTTACTGTGTACAGAGTACTTACTAAACGCTTGGGAGCGAAAGATATCACGGTAAACAGGCTCGTTCCCTGCCCGCAGTGATCTTACAGATTAGAATCGATTAACACAATCCCTTACCCCCAGAAACCTAGATTCTAACAGGGAAGACAGCCATAAAATTGAGACCGCTGAGCCCTAGGTGGGACATGGACTGCGTCCAACCTGATTATCTTAGATCCACCCCAGCTCTTCGTACGGTAAGGGCTTAAAAAATACCGATAAAAAAGAAACGACGTGACCCGTATCCGGCGGGCCGCATCCAGTGGGTAGGCAATAAATGCTATTTCTACCACAAAAGTGGAGAAGGCCAGCCAGGAGAGAGTCTCAGTTTGGGTAGATTTAGAAAATGCCGGAGTTAGGCAAGATGGAGTATTTTAAAGATGAATGATTTTAGCAAATCAGTAGTTCTTACGAAGGGTAACATTAGCTCTGTCTCTGCTATTAGACTGTAAGCTCCCTAAGGCCAGAAATCCTATTTTCTCACTTGATTTTCCTCTCCCAACTGTGCCTAATTCCCAACTGTGTACTCTCAACCAATGCTCTTGCCCCAGTAAGCACTTAATACTCTTTCTCCTCCTCCCAAGTGGTTAGTGCAGTGCTCTGCCCGCAGCAAGACACTCGATAAATACCGTTGATAGATGGACTGTTTCGTAGTCAGGTTAATCCTAAAGCACCCCCTCCCAACCCAAGAGATTGAACACCCGTAGGTCGTCGTACGCCGTATTCGATTTCTGATTCCGGCCGAATTACGTCTCTTCCCGTCCTGAAACAGTTAAGGTTAATGATAGGGGGAGTATTTCTCGAACTCGTACTTTATGCCAAACATTCTGCTGACCTCTGCGGTAGATGATCTACTGTACTTGATTTTCAGTGCTTAAGAAACGCCACAGATATAATCGTTGTTAATAGCACGGTTTTCACTGGAATTTCTCAACAGATGCAGTTGACCGACAGGGTGGGGAAAAAAACCATCCGAAGCCAGCGACCAAGCTTCAACCACCCGTTCTATGGCTCGGTGGATAGAGCACGGGCCCGGGAGTCAGAAGGACCTGGGTTCTAATCCCAACTCCGCCTCGGGTCCGCTGTGTGACCTCGGGGCAAGTGACTTCGGCGTCTCAGGGCCTCAGTTACCGCATCTGTCAATTGGGGATAAGAGTGGGAGCCCCTTGTGGGACAGGGAATGTGTCCATCCTGATCAACTTTTATCTCTCCCAGCGCTCAGAACGGTGCCTGCCACGTAGTAACCACTTCAGTACCATCGTCATTATCCATTTAGGACAGTAATAGAAAGTATCCAGAGCTGGCTAAGGGTGGGGAAAGAGCAGAACTGTGGGCCTGTGGGGGAAACGTCACCCTCTTGCAATGGGCGACCAGGTTTCTCCCCACTCAGCTCTTTCCCTTCGACCTCTCTGTCCTGCGGAAATCCGAGGAGAGGTTACGGCGCCTGCCCGTGATTCGAGACCTCCTCCGTGTTAACCGTGATGATTCAGAGTTCAGATTACAGCGTATATCACTCAGCCCGCGCAGGGACTCACCATTATATATTACCCAGAAGGATCGTACCCTTAATCGATATGGCCTTAAAAAACACCAACATCTCCTGAAGGCCCGGTGAGGTAACCTCCCAGTGCTTCTCGCTAAGGCCTTTTTTTATCAGTTCCGTTAGCATTACTTCTCCCGCGGGGATTCCGCGTAATACACTACAAGGTAAATCACTACATTAATCTACTTTGGAAAAAGGTCACTATCTAAGTTATCCCACTAAAAGACTTTTCCTATCAATAAACAATCTGTACTAAGGCTCTTGCAGAAGCGGGGGACGAGGGGAATGTCCTTGTGGTAACTTAGTCGAGGAAAAACGATTTTGATGCCGTTTTCCACGGGATGCGACCGAAAAGCCTTCTCAACGTGGCCTGGTGGTGAGCGCTTGGGGCAGGACACGGGGAGTCCTGGGTTCTAGTCCCGGCTCTGCTGTGTGTCCTTGGGCGGGGCCCTTAACCTCTCTGGGCCTCAGTCTCCCTCCTCTCCAAGTGGGGTTGGAATAGCCGCCTCTCTCTGTTCACGGGGATGAAATGTAATAGTGTTTCGCAGGCCTCTGTTCTCCTTCCGCAGTGCTTAGTACAGTGCTCCGCACAAACCAAGCGTCCGGTAGGTATCGCTGACGGTGTATTTCCTCCAAACACTCCCCGACTCCCTGTTTAGATGCAGCGAAGAGACAATTATCGTATGGCAGGGTTTGAGAAAACCTCAGGTATTTAAAGCTTGTACGGCATTTCAGTTGAACTGAAGATTATGTATGGAGGAATAATTCAGTTTAATAGTCTACATGTGCCTTTGGGGAAATATCTTAATGGTATGAATGAGAGAGATTTCTGATTGCTTTTGGAAAATGTAGGCCGTAGGGTAATACAGTGCTGGCTGAGAGAACGGGCGCAAGAGAAACAGTGGAGCCTAATGGATAGCGCCTGGGCCTGGGAGTCGGAAGGACCTGGTTTCTAATCCCGGCTCTGCCCTGTCTGCTGTGGGACCGTCTGTGCCTCGGCTACCTCATCTGTAAAATAGGGATCGAGACTGCGAGGCCTCTTTGGGATCTGGACCGTGTCCCACCCGATTAGCTTTTATCTACCCCGGGGCTCGGTACGGTGTCTGGCACAGGGTTAGACGCTTAAAAAACCCTATAGAGAGAATGAGTGTTTGTTTCGAGGGACGGTGTTTCTGGGGAGCGAAGCATTACCGTTTCGGCTAATTGAGAGTCTGAGCGATTGATGATCCACTCCCGACGGTAGATTTTCAGTGCTTAAGAAATACCACAGATGGAATCATTGTTAATAGCAAGGTTTCCATTGAAAGTTCTCACCTGATGCATTCGAACCCACCGACCGAACTTCAACGGCATGTTCTATGGGTTAGTGGTCAGAGCACGGGCCCGGGCGTCAGAAAGGCCTGGGTTCTAATCCCATCTCCGCCACCTCTCTGCTGTGTGACCTTGGGTAAGGCACTTAACTTCGCAGGGCCTCAGTGGATCCATTTAATGGTTTTGAGCTCCCCAGAGCACCATACTGGCCCCTTGGTGGAATACAACAGAATTAATAGACACGATCCCCCTCTGCAAGGATCTTACACTCTAGCGGAGGGATTTGCTGTTAAGCGAATGCATGCGAGAGGTATTTCGGCACAAATCCGAAACTGGCTGGCTGGTTCTCTCTTGGCCTCAAAGATAAAGAAGAAACCAACAGGGGAGGATGTTTCTGGGCTCAAAAAGCAAGGACAACAAGAACAAAAAAAAGCAGGCACCTGGAAACCTAAAATAGAGCGGCAGGGAGATTAGCAAAGCCATGAAGTGGTAGGCTTAGACCACGATCCCGGCTCCTGTGCTTCAACGGGAAGGGTAACACTTCACAAGGGGGTGATGTATTTGTTTGTTTATAAAGAAAGTTTCACAGTGGGCGGGATTAGAAGCAGCGTGGCGCAGTGGAAAGAGCACGGGCTTTGGAGTCAGGGCTCATGAGTTCAAATCCCAGCTCTGCCACTTGTCAGCTGTGTGACCGTGGGCAAGTCACTTAACTTCTCTGGGCCTCAGTTCCCTCATCTGTAAAATGGGGATTAAGTGTGAGCCCCACGTGGGACAACCTGATTCCCCTGTGTTTACCCCAGCGCTTAGAACAGTGCTCGGCACATAGTAAGCGCTTAACAAATACCAACATTATTATTATTATGGCTTGTCATGGCCTCCGAAGATATTTTAGAGATGATGGGCTTCCGTAATGTTGAGTTGTCCTTGGTTCTCCAAGAAGAGAGCAAAAGAGATGACTTGCATGGTTCTTTAGAGAAGGTTTTGTGAATTTAAATATATATTTATATTTTTATAGAGAGAAGCAGCGTGGCTCGGTGGAAAGAGCATGGGCTTGGGAGCCAGAGGTCATGGGGTCGAATCCCAGCTCTGCCACTTGTCAGCTGTGTGGCCGTGGGCAAGTCACTTCACTTCTCTGGGCCTCGGTTACCTCATCTGTAGAATGGGGATGAAGATCGTGAGCCTCATGTGGGACAACCTGTTTACCTTGTATACCCCAGCGCTTAGAACAGTGCTCTGCACATAGTAAGCGCTTAACAAATACCAACATTATTGCTCTGCACAGTGAGCATTTAATAAATAGGATTGAATGAATGAACCTACCAACAAACATTCCTGGCTTGCCCTTATTCATTCCCAAGCCTCCCATCTATCTTGATGATGTGGTCTTGTTTCGCTTTGCCGTCTGTCTCCCCCGTTTAGACCGTGAGCCCGTCACTGGGCAGGGATTGTCGCTATCTGTGGCCGAATTGTACATTCCAAGCGCTTAGTACGGGGCTCTGCACATAGTAAGCGCTCAACAAATACTATTGAATAAATGTGAGATTGCAAACTCCTCTCCCACATTAAAATGTCAGGCACATAAGCTGAAAAGGTTGGACACGGTCCCTGTCTCACGTGGGGCTCACAGTCTCAATCCCCATTTTCCAGCTGCGCTTAGGCCCCCGAGAAGTAAAGTGACTTGCCCGGGGTCACCCGGCAGATAAGGGACGGAGCGGGGATTCGAAGGGACGACCCGTCTCCCGCGCTCTATCGGCTACGCCGTGTCCACGGGCGGAGTCGGGACGGAAGCGGACGGAGGAAGGGGCGGGAGATGAGAGGAAACGGGAGACCTCAGAGCCGGCCGCCTGCTTCAGGAGCTTGGATGTGGGAGAGAAGATGGGTAGGAGGAAGCTGGAGAGAGGAATAGAGGTTATTTCGGGGGATCGAAAGCCTGGCGCGAGCTTCCAAGTCTAGGAGACGAGCCAGTTGAGAGGGAGGGAGATTGCTTTGGCGATGGTTGTCTCTGAGCAGGGAAAAGCAGTGTTAGGAGAGGCAGCGAGTGGAGCAGGTGGAGATGTTGGACATGATTAGCGGGAAGAGGAGGGAGGAGACGGGAAAGGCAAGCTGTAGGGACATTATAAATAACTCCCTGGAAGATTTCTCTCCGAGTTTAATTGAGAATTATTGTTTGCATCTTCAAGTGGCCGAATCACTTGGCCTCTTCATTGCATCTGGGATGGTGAAATCTTACCTCCCCGTGGAGACGTTCCCCGATTGATTGTTCCTCTCTTGCTGCTTTGGTCCCCTCCGGACCTTCTCACTAAACCACGCGCTTCCGAACAAGTACGGAGAGCGTGGGAAGCGGCGTGGCCTAGTTCTAAGAGTACGGGCCCGGGAGTCAGAGGATCTGGCTTCTAATCCCAACTCGGACGCTCGTCTGCTGTGTGACCTCGGGCCGGTCGCTTCACTCCTCTGGGACTCGGTTTCGTCAACTTGAAAGTCCAATTCAATCCCTCTTCTCCCCTC
Organism: Ornithorhynchus anatinus; assembly: GCF_004115215.2. NCBI lineage: Eukaryota > Metazoa > Chordata > Mammalia > Monotremata > Ornithorhynchidae > Ornithorhynchus > Ornithorhynchus anatinus. The sequence continues at coordinate 19,255,544 of NC_041744.1, read as the reverse complement.
TACTTAGCCTTTGACTCCTATGTGGGACACGGACTCTGTCTGACCAGGTTAACCTGTATCTATCCCAGCGCTTAGAACGGTGCCTGACGTCGAGTAAGCGCTAAACAAATCCATCAGTCGTATTTACTGAGCACTTGTGTGCGGAGCACTGTACTGAGCTTTTGGGAGAGTTCAGTGTAGCGGAGTGGACGCGCATGTTCCCTGCCCAGAGAGAGTCTAGAAAAACTGTTATCATTTTTGTTATAATTGTTTTGAAGCGCACTCTATTACGTAGGCATTCGACTACCTTCGTATCAGCTTTCCTCCTTCCTCGTGTCGATTGCCTGCTCTGTGACCCTGGGCAAGTCGCTTCACTTCTCTGTGCCTCCGTTACCTCGTCTGTAAAACGGGGAATAAGTTTGTGAGGGTCACGTGGGACAATCTGATTACCCTGTATCTACCCAGATGCCTAGAACGGTGCTTGGCCCCTAATAAGGGCTTAACAAATGCCAACATTATTATCATTATTGTTATTATTTCAGTGCCTCTCTCCCCAGTTAGACTGTACTATGGCTCGGGAGCTGGTAGAAGAACAGTGTGTTTAACTAACCTTTTAATGTTCCAACTAAGCTTCCTATTCTTCTGACGGTAGCTGTGGTATTTTTGAAGCGCTTGCACTGTGCCAAGCACTGTACTAAGCACTGGGATTGCTGCAAGACAATCAGTTCTGTCACAGTCCCCGTTTCATACAGAGTGCACAGTCTCAGAGGGAGGGAAAACGGATTCAGGCTCCCTTTTTCAGCGGAGAAAACTGGGGCCCAGAGAAGCGAAACGACTCGCCCGAGGTCCTGTAGCAGGCAAGTGGAGCATTTGGGATTAGAACTCGGATCTCTCATTCCCAACTCATCAAGGGCTGGGCTTTTTTCGCCGGGTCACATATCCGTCTTTAGGACTGAGGCATATCGATCAATCGGTCGATATTTAGAGAGCGATTACCTTGTGCAGAGCACTGTACTAATTGCTTGGGGGAGTATAAGGCAGCGGGATCGGCAGGCACGTTCCCTAACCGCAGTGAGCTGACAGTCTAGAGGAGGAGACGCACATTTATGCGAATAAATCAGATTCCAAGATACGTCCAAAGGTTCCGTGAGGTTGGGATGAACATGAAATGTCCGAAGGTCAGAAATCCAAGTGCACAGATTAGGGAGAGTAAGTTGGGGAAAATAGGACTTAATCAAGGAAATTATCTTCGATGATAAAGGCCCTTAATAATAGATGATGTGTATGTGTGTACTGAATCATTTTGTCCGCTCTAGTTGTATATAACGCCACGTATGTGTCTCTCTGCGATCGGAAGAGGCGTCAGGTCTTTATTCTGAACTTGCCAAGCATCCAGTATGCTGCTCCACATCAAGGCGATGCTCAATAAATTCTTCTACCACCAGTATTTCTTCTCTCATGACTCTCCAGAAACTTCTTAACCTCCTGCGGGATCAGCAAGCGGCAGAGCCGGGACGAGAACCCAGATCTGACTCACAGTCCTGTGCTCTTTTCACTAGCCTACGTTACACCCTTTGAGGAAAGTGTGTCCTAAATGGGGGATTTTTCATGATTGTGATGACGTTTAAAGGGACGATGGCTTTACAATGCCCACAACAAGCAAAAAAAGCAGAGCCGAACATTTAATCCTTCCCACGCTTACTTCGGTTTGAAATGGAGAGCATCAAGAGTTCCCTAAAACCCCTTCTTTTCTCAGTAGAAGGTTCTCTGATGAGATTTTTGTTTCCTATTTTATCCAAATGAATGAAGTCCAAGCCCTAGATGTGCACACTGCCCTCTAATTGGAGGTCTCCTCTCCGGGCACCGCTTTCTTTGTCTCGAACACGGGTCTAAAATTAAATGGAAAAAAAAGAAAACTCATAAAACAAATTGGCTACATTTCACAGATTTCATTAAATTATCGCATTACATGCGAAAGAACAGCAGTGATGCGTGAAGCTTTTTAATAATACACTGGATACGTTTTTTGGGGGGGGGGGGGCCTGTCCTTTTCAGAATTGAGCATTTTATAAGAAGTCACCAGTTGCTCGGTGACCTAGAGGCCTTAGTAATCCATGCACGGGATTTTGATCCAAGGGCTCATAATTCAATTAGACTCCTGAAGGAAATAAATTCCACTGACTTGTGCTTCCAGGACCGGTTCACCAACAAAGATTATTGTTTTGTGCACTGAAGGGGTGATGATGATAACGATAATAATACTGTTATTCGGTGCTTACTGTGTGCGGTGCTGGGGATGGAGACAAGATAACCAGAGCAGACAACATCCACCTCCCTTGACGTCGAGTTGAGCGTTGATCTGTGTTCCCGTTTCACAGACGCGCATGTGGCCGCGTCCTCAGGCAAGTGGTGGAGCCAGGACGAGAACCCGGATTCTGTACGGTCTCAAACGCTGTAGTACAGTGCTCGGCACGTATTAAGTGCCTAATGAACGCGTCGATCGATCGAGGTCCTTACTTCCCCTGCTGAATTCACAGGAGGTGGTCTGAGGATACGAAAACCACCGGGAGGATGGTGGAGAAGTCTGTCGTGGGAGAGTCAGTCTTCAGTCCGACCTTGCGGGCCAGATAACGTCCTGGAGATGAACGGGGATCCCAATCAATTAATTGTGCTTATTGAACACTTGCCGTGTGCAGAACCCTGTACTGAGCACTTGGGAAAATACAGCAGGAGACGGTAACATTCCCTGCCTATAATCAGCGGAGAGTCTGGGGGTGGGGAGGGAAACCTCAAGTTGCTAGCAGTCTGTGTGCAGAGAACGGCAGCGAGCACTAGGGAAAGTGCAGTGGAGTTGTGGACATCACCCTAGCCTTCGAGGAACTTCCGGTCTTGGAAGCTAGGAGGCTTTTCTTTCTTTCCTCCTCAGTCCCCGTTTGAGAAATTGTGTCATTTACTGTAGCGAGTGCCGAGGGAATCAAGTCTGCCATGGTCCCTGTCCCACATGGGGATCCCAGTCCAAACGGGAGGAAGAAACAGATGTTAAATCCCCATTTTACAGATGAGCAAACTGAGGCCCAAAGAAGTGAAGTGACTTGCCCAAGATCCCAGATGAGGCAAACAGTGGTTCCGTCTCTACCAATTCAGGATTTCCCGTCCAAACGCTTTTTCTCCTGCTTCTCTCTTGACAAGATGGCCGTGTTTCAGTCCCTCCGCTTTTTCCTGATGGGACCCATTTTGCCGGGCGGCTTTGGGGTTCCCGCTTTCCTCTTGGGATGAGCCCAGGAAACAGCCAGAGCCAAATCTCATCCCTCCCAAAGGGGTCCCCAGCACCCCTGGTCTCGCTAAGCCGGACACAAGGTCAGGAATGTTGAGCCAGCTCGCCGCGCTTCTGAATGACACAATGGAAACACGAGGCCTTGCGACCTCCCCGTGGTGAAACAGTCACGAGATGGGAAAGACCCCGAGAAGCAGCGTAGCCTAGTGGCTAGAGTCCGGGCCTAGGAGTCAGAAGGACCTGGGTTCTAATCCTGTCTCTGCCTCTTGTCCGCTGTGTGACCTTGGACAGTCACTTCATTTCTCTTTGCCTCGGTCACCTCATCTGGAGAATGGGGATTGAGACTGTGAGCCCTGTGTGGGACAGGGACTTGGTCCAATCCAATCACTTTTAATCGACCCCAGCATTTAGTACAGTGCCTGGCACGTAGTAAGCGCTTAACAAATACCACAAGTATTAGTATTATTATTTGGGAGCATCCCGGCTTCCTGATTTTCTCTCTGCAGGTAAAGGATTCCTGTCCCCTATTCTCCTGCCCCTTGTAGAGAGCAGAATTAAAAAGAAAAAAATATTGCAAGACATCATTTTAAAAGTTCCAAAACAACAGCCGGCGTGAAACGAAAACCAACACCGAAGCATCCTGAATTATTCTACAGCCTCCCCACTGTTTGAGAGCAATTTAACAGAATACCTACCTGTTTCCTTAAACTCAAGAAAAGCTAGAAAGAAATGAATTAAGGGCCATCTTGGAAAGAAAACTAAAAAAAAAAAAAAAATGTAGCCAATTAAGAACATGGGAAAAAAAGTAAGAACCCGTTACAGTTTTTCTTGCGTTTGAACGCCAAGATAATGAAATAAGTAATGACTTCCTGCTTTACGATTATTTAGATGGAAAAAGTCTTCCCGTTGTATTATTCGTCTTGAGTTAATTCGCTACTCGTCCAGGTTTTTTTTTGAGAAATGATTAGCGTGACACAAAATGAAATAGATTAAAAAGAGGAAATCCTTGCACCTAAACAAATGTTGTTTAACCAGATATATTTTGAATCAGTTAAAAGGAGATATTGTAGAAATGATGAAGAATGGACTCTAGTCGAAAGCAAGTTGGCTATCTCGGGAAATGAAATATGAATTTGGGTGAATTTTCCACATTCGGTGGCAGTTCTTCGTTTGGTAATGAAATCCCCGTAGCCCTTTCAGTTGCGATGAAGACCACCTTGAGTAAACGTGGGTGCCGTAAATCAATTATTCAGTGGTTTATGAGAATACCATTACTTACTAGGCCCAAAGTACTTTATAATAATAATTATGGTATTTAAGTGCTTATTAGGTGCCAGACACCGTACTAAGATCTAGGGTGGATACAAGCAAATCAGGTTGGAGAGAAGACCCTGTCCCAAGTGGGCCTACAGTCTCAATCCTCAATTAACAGATGAGGTAACTGAGGCCCAGAGAAGCAAAGTAACCTGCCCAAGGTCCCACAGCGGAAAAGTGGCAGAGCTGGGATTCGAACCCACGACCTTCTGACTCCCAGGCCTGTGATCTATCGACTACCTCAGACTGTGCCCGTTAACTCTGCCGCTTCGCAAACAGGGAGGGTGCCTGGGTCTAGGAGAACCCCAAGAGGACGGGGAGAAAAATACCTCATGCTCCACTGCTGGCAGAAGGATATAGTTTTCCCCTCTTCTCCTCCTAATCCTAAATTAAGTCTTAGGATGCACCGATAGTTCCACTCTCTTCTTTCCCACCTTCAAAGCTTTACTGAAGGCACATCTCCTCCAAGAGGCCTTCCCTGACTAACCCGTCGTCTCCTCTTCTCCGCTCTCTCGTGCATCACCCGGAGACTTGGATTCGCTCCCTTGATTCACCCCTCCCTCCGCCCCACAGCACTTATTTCAATCATATTTATTGGGTGCTTACTGTGTGCGGAGCACTTTCCTAAGCGCTTGGGAGAGTACAGTATAACGGGCACATTCCCTGCCCACGATGAGCTTGCAGTCTAGAGCGGGGGGACAGATGTCAATATAAATAAATAAAATGACAGATATGTACACGAGTGCTGCGGGGCTGGGATTAAGGGAGCAAGTCAGGGCGATCCAGAAGGGAGTGGAAGGAAAGGAAGAGAGAGCTTAGTCAGGGAAGGCCTCTTGGAGGAGGTGTGCTTCGAGTAAGGTTCATTCATTCATTCAATAGTATTTACCGAGCGCTTACTATGTGCAGAGCACTGGACTAAGCGCTTGGAATGGACAAGTCGGCAACAGATAGAGACGGTCCCTGCCCTTTGACGGGCTCACGGTCTAATCGGGGGAGACGGGCAGACGAGAACGATGGCGATAAATAGAGTCGAGGGGAAGAACGTCTCGTAAAAACAGTGGCAACTCAATAGAATCAGGGTGATGGACATCTCATTGTGAAGGGGGGGGGAGTACTTGTCGGTCAGATATGAAAAGGGAGGGCGCTCCAGGCCCCGATTAGACCGTAAGCCCGTCGCAGGGCAGGGACTGTCTCTATCTGCTACCGATTTATCCATTCCGACCGCTCAGTGCAGTGCTCTGCACATAGTAAGCGCTCAATAAACACTATCCAATCAATGAATGAGAGTGAAAGGTCGGCGGCAAGATAGAGGCGGCGGAGGTACAGTGAGAAGATTAGCCGTAATTTATTTATATTAGCGTCTGTCTCCTCTTCTAGACTGTTGGCTTCACCCGGACAGGGAATGTGCCTATCATCTCTATCGCACTGTACTCTTCTAAGCGTTTAGCACAGTGCCCTGCACAGAGCATGCGCTCGTTGATTGATTTTGCCAACCACCCTCGTTATCTACGGTTTCCTATTTGGGGGCCACCTAGTTTTATTTATTGAGTCTCCGCCGTCAAGAAACTTACAGTCTAGAGGGCCAGAAGGGGCGTCTTATATAGTCTCACACACAGTGTGAATTTCCTGAACAGATCTCACGTGGCTACAAAAGCACCGCCAGCACAATTTACATGGAAATAGCGTGTGTGTGTCTGTGTATAGAGTATTTCTCTAGACATATATAGATAAATATTCCCAAGATAACGGTGGAAGTCCCAATTTCATTCTTGTGTTAGATCTGTAATGGGAAATGCCAAAGTCATGGGCAACTGTCGTTACAATAATGATGCCTAAGAGATTTGCTTCTGTGGGAGGAGAGTGGATGAGATTCTCTTTTTTTGTTGTTTTTGTTATTTTACTCGGGAAGAAAATAGAACACATCCAGTCATGCAGAAAATGTGTCTGTTTCTCTCTCCTTTCCCCCCCCCCCCACCTTCTCCCCTCCTCAACCCCCCCAAATGTATAGATTCCCACTGAGGTCGAATGGAGATCTTCATCCGATAAACAATAATTGATCTTTATATTCTCAATTCTTAAAAAAAACACCCTCTTAACCTTTATTTATGAGCAGTTTCTTATAGCTGTAGAGAGCGATTTTGATCTCCCTCTCGAGTGGAATTTTATTGAAAGTTTTTTATCACCAAAATAGATTGCTCTTAAATAGAGTTTAGTAAACTTCACATACAATGCCAAAATACAGCTGAAAACCTGATTCCTGTTTGTGTCTTTCTAAATAGAAAGCACTTCTGAAAAACTCAGCCGACAAGCAGACGACATCCAGTTGAACTAGACGGACTCTCCCGGATCACAATTGTGACCCAGCGAGTTCACGATCTGCAGGATAATAATAATAATGTTGGTATCTGTTAAGCGCTTACTAGGTGCAGAGCGCTGTTCTAAGCGCTGGGGTAGATACAGGGGAATCGGGTTGTCCCACGTGAGGCTCACAGTCTTAATCCCCATTTTACAGATGAGGGAACTGAGGCACAGAGAAGTGAAGTGACTCCTGGCCCATTCCTGATCAGTGTGGTTTGCATCCATTTTTAATGGTTTTTCTTTTGCTCATTTATTGGAAGGGAAGTCTCAAAACGTATATTACGGGCGCCAGTTGTGGAGACACTGTGGGTGGCCTATAACTGTGTCCTTCCCTAAAACGTGTTGCTCGCTTCGCGTTTCGGGTAGAACAATACCACAGAGGTACGGGACGTTCTTCCTTCGGAGAAAATTGTTCCAGGTGGATCCCGATGTAGTGTTATCCACGTGGGTTTTCCTTCGGCCGGGATGGTACCTTCAGGTTCCAGAAGGACCGAGTGGATTTCGGCTCCAAGAACGGATGGGCGAAGCAGTGCGGCCTGGTGGGAAGATCTCAGGCCCCGGAGCCGGAAGACCCGAGTTCCGATCTCATCTCCGCCCCCCTGCTTCTATGTATTACGCGTTACTTATCCATATTAATGCCCGTCTCCCCATCGAGACTGTACGCTGGTTACGGGCAAGGAAACGCGTCTGCTAATTCTGTTCTATCGTACTCTTTCGAGCGCTTAATACGGTGCTCTGCACATAAGAAGCCACGCGGTAAATACCGCCGATTGACTGTTTGATCACGGTCCAGTCACTTCACTTCTCTAGGCCTCAGTTTCCTTTGAAGTGGGCGGGCCATTGTCAGAAACGAGGAGGGAAGGCATTCCAGGCCTGAAGCAGGATGTGGGTGATCGGTTGGTGGCAAGACGGAAGAGATAATACAGTGCTTGGCCCATCTTCTTGTCTTCAAATGCCGTCGTGCCATTTCCGATCCACAGCGACTCGCTAGACACGACCTCTTCGGAACATCCCCTCTGCCGTCACCAAGTCCTTCTGGTATGTACGTCCGCGGAGCTTTCTTGGTAAAGATGAAGAAGTCGTTTACCATGGCCGCCTTCTGTGCGGTAAAAACCTGAGTCTCTGCCACTGCCCCGATCGATGTTTTCATCACTGGATCATCCGCCTTTGACTCTTTCCCGTGCCGCCGCTGCCCGGCCCGGGCGAAGCAGCGTGGCTTCGTGGAACGAGCCCGGGCTTGGGAGTCGGAGGTCGTGGGTTCTAATGCCGACTCGGCCGCTTGTCTGCTGTGTGACCTTGGGCGAGTCACTTAACTTCTGTGGGCCTCACTTACCTCATCCGTAAAAACGGGGATTAAAAAAGGTGAGTCCCACGTGGGACGAGCTGATTGCCCTGTATCTACCCCGGCGCTCAGAACAAAATATCGTAATTAATAGTTATTATTATTATTAATTGGCTTTGTCTGATGCCCGGGCTTAGACCTTTCCATTATGGGTGCATCTATATGGCAGAACTCTAAGCTTCATCAGCGTACTCAAACTCTCCTGCCCCGACAAGGCATCGATTCACAGAGGAGTTGGCGCATAGTAAGCGCTTAACGAATAACCCACTCATTATCATCAGCGACTGGCAAATGAAAATACGGAAGGGCGACACGAGGAAGCTCTCGTGCCATCTCTCTCTCTGACAGCAACCCTGAGCACAGGCGGGAGACGGTACATCCCGTTCTTCTATTTTGTTCTGGTGTTTTCATTGTTTATTCTTTCCGTTTCTATCCATATTCCCATTCCCCTCCCACCCTTCATTATGTCACGCTTTGCTTTTGGCGTCTTTGCCCTCCTTGCTCCTTTTCCAAATGCATAGGAGAGTGATTTGCACAGAGTAGACGCTCAGTAAGAACCCCTATTCCTCTTGGGCCCACAGTAAGTCGGTCAGTCAGTCATTTCTATTTATTGTGTGTAGAGAACTGTACTGAACGCTTGGAAGAATTTAATACAACGATTAACGGACACATTCCGTGCCCACAACGAGCTTTCCGGGTAGAGGACCGTGAGCCCGTCGCTGGGTAGGGACTGCCCCTCTCTGTTGCCGAATTGTACTTTCCAAGCGCCTAGTACAGTGCTCTGCACACAGTAAGCGCTCAATAAATATGGATGAATGGATAGAGGACGAGCTTAACCTCTACAGTTGGCTTTGGGAAGAGTAGATGACTCTAAGGGCGGGGAACACGACCGCTAATTCCGTTGTACTCTCCCAAGCGCTTAGTACAGTGCCCTGCACGAAGTAAGCGCTCAATACATACGACCGACTGATCGATATGCTCTCACCACTCCGGTCGGCAGTCAAAACGGCAAGAAAGGTCAATGCTCTGCGAAGCAGAGAGGGAGATGTAATTCTTCGGGCGGTTCTTCCGGAGTCGTCCACCTGCATCTACCAACAGATCTCTTCTGTCGAGAGAATTTCCTTATCGACGCCGAACGGCTTGTTTTCTTTGCAGATCATTAGTTAGTTGGTGTTCCACTCATCCTAATTCTTTGTTAGCCCGCTCTGAGTGTTGGATCTGCTATTTATAGCGCACGCATGGTGGAACAGAGGTACACAGAGGGCCAAAAATAGCCCAGTTCATCTCTCACCCAGCAGGCGCTTAATAGTGTTTTTATTAGCTATTTAGCCTCACGTCTTCTCTTATTCTCTCCGGATCTTCCGGGCTTACGGGGTTATTAAAAATAGATAAAGGCAGCGCCGAAGCCACGCCGGAGGAGGGGTTATCGAAGGCAGGCGTCCGAGAGGTTTCCCCCGGATGTGAAATTCAGACTCCGCACCCGAGCGTCGTTGAGAAAATGCCGGCTCGATTTGGTTGTTTTTAAGAAAATGGAAATGGGGCCGAGGTGCCCTCCGGACTTATTTAACTAAGGATGAGTAATTCGCTCTCTAATCCCTGTGGCTCGAGAAACATTAAGGCCAGGACACTGGGGGGTTTTCCGTTTGTTTAGTCCGTTTGGATGTAATGGGATCTAATCGTACGCCATCCCCATATTGGAAACGGATCTAGGGATGGCAGCCGTGTTTATCGTGGAGAACCGACGAGTGATCGGCATCAGCCGTCGCATTCGACCTTCGGTCGGTGGTGTTTACTAATTAGTCATTCGGTGGCATTTACCGAACGCCTACTATGTGCAGAGAGCATTATACCAATCCCTCGGGGGAGTAAATGCAACAGGAATAGGAGACACATTCCCTGCCCGTAAGGAGCTTACGGCTCAGAGGGGCAGACAGACGTTATTAAGTGCCGACTCTCTGCGAAGGACTATACTAAGCATTTGGGAGGGGAACATCTTGAATTCCCAGCCCTTATTACAGTGTTTTGCACACGGTAAGTAGTTGTTAAATTCTTTTACTACTACGACACTGCATAAGAGTAGATGCAGGCGATCTTTGCCCCCAGGAGCTTACGAATTAGAGGAGGAGAGGGACATTAAAATAAACAGCAGGCAGACTTGTAGCGACCGGATACATCTGAGGTGGTTTGAGATATTTCACCCAGCGGGCAGGTGGCAGAGGAAGGATTAGAACGCGGGTCCTTTAACTCCCAGGCCCTAGTTCTTTCAACTAGGCCACGCTGGTCCACCGCAGCTTCTTTCCCACAATAGAATTTCAGACGGTCGCGGGGACTCGTCCTTCACGGCAAGGAGCTCTGATCCTCTCGCTGGTCGAAGGTGAGCAGAAGCGAACAGTCTGGGCTGGGATGGCGGGGGGTGGAATTAGGCCTGTGATTACTGCATAATGTACTGGAATTAAGGAGGATTGATTCCGCACTGTTTTGACAAATGTCACACGTGGGGTTTTGTCGGCTTAGAGGTCGGTGAGAAGAGACGGCGGGCCGGCCGAGGCGACGTTGTCACTGATGATTAGTGGTGTGGCCTAGTGGGATAGAGCCTGGGCCGGGGGTGGGGCAGAAGGACCTGGGTACGAATGGCTCTTGTCTGATCTGGAATGGTGAGGAAGGCTTTTCTTTTTTAATTACAGTATTAAGTGCTTACTAGGTGCCAGCCACTGTACTAGGCCCTAGGTAGAAGATCATCAGGTTGCCACAGTTTCTGACCCACTTGGGGCTGACAGCCTTAATCCCCATTTTACAGACGAGGCAGAGAGAAAAGCGAAGCGACCTGCCCCAGGTCACACAGCAGATGAGTGGCGGGGCCAGGATTAGAACCCAGGTCCTTCTGATTCCCGGTCCTGTGCCCTGCCCACTAGGACCCTCTGCTTCGCAAGCCTCAATTCCCACTTTGGCAAAATGGAAATTCCAACACCTTCCCCCTTTAGGCGGCGAGCTCCTTATGGGCAAGAAGCTGTTTTATTGCACTCTCCCGAGCCTCTGTACAACACTCTGCACACAGTAATGATAATAATAATAACGATGACGTTTGTTAATCACTATCTGCAAAGCACTGTTGTAAGCACTGGGGAGAATGCAAGGTGATCAGATTAGAATAATAAGAATGTTGGTATTTGTTAAGCGCTTACTATGCGCAGAGCACTGTTGTAAGCGCCGGGGTAGCTAGGGTAATCAGGTCGTCCCACGTGAGGCTCACGGTCTTCATCCCCATTTTACAGATGAGGTAACTGAGGCCCAGAGAAGTGAAGTGACTTGCCCACAGTCACACAGCTGACACGTGGCAGAGCTGGGATTCGAAGCCATGACCTCGGACTCCCAAGCCCGGGCTCTTTCCACTGAGCCACGATTATCCCACGTGGGGCTCACAGTCTTAATTCTCATTTTACGGTTGAGGTAACCGAGGCCCAGAGAAGTTAGGTGACTTGCCCACAGTCACATAGCTAACAAACAGCAGAGCTGGGATTCGAACCCCTGACCTCTGACTCCCCAGCCCGTGCTTTTGCCACTGAGCCACGCCGCTTCTCTGCCTGAATGCAATCGATCGCTTCCGTCATCTCAACGGGAGATGACTGTAAACTTTAGGAGGCCTCTCATGGTGGGTCGTGATTTGAAACCTATGTATAAACAATTCAGTTGTGTTTCCTGAGCACTTACTCTGTGCAGAACACTGTACCAAACGCGTGGGAGAGTATCATGGGGCGTGGGTTCGAATCCCGGCTCTGCCACTTGTCAGCTGCGTGACTGTGGGCAAGTCACTTAACTTCTCTGTGCCTGTTCCCTCGTCTGTAAAATGGGGGTTAAGACCGTGAGCCTCATGTGGGACAGTCGGATTACCCCGTGTCTACCCCAGCGCTTAGAACAGTGCTCTGCACATAGTAAGCGCTTAACAAATACCAACATGATTCTTATTATTATCATTGAACAGAGTTGGCAGACATGTTCCCCGCCCACAGTGAGCTTACACTGTAGAGGGGGGAGACAGATATTAATCTCAATAAATAAATTAGGGATATGTGCAAAAGTGCCGCGGGGCTGGGGAGGGGTGAATAAAGGGAGCAGAGTAAAATGAACGAATAAATAATAAAGAGAAGGCAACTAAAGGCAGGGTTTCTGACTGGAATATTAGAGGAAGCCGAACTCCCCAGGTCTTGAGCACTTAGCGAACGGAGAGATTCGCCCATCAACCTCACAGAAGGAGTGATGCGAACGCCAGTCTCGGTTGCCCGAGGATATCGACTAAGGGTCAAAGGCTCGATCCCCTGATTGACAAAGAGCAGCGCTTCCCCTTTTAGGAGCCTAATGGCATAACAGAGAAACAAATCCGGTTTGCCGATAAAATAGTTGAGCGTACCGTGTGCCACGTGTTAACGCCGACAGCATAGAATGGTATCCAAATGTCAGAAGATGTCAAGGCGAGTGAAAGCTCTGACAGATTCCCTATCTGAAACTACTGGATCTTCGGCCGAAAAGTGTTATTTATGTCTCATTTCTTTTATTAAGATTGTAGCCTGTAAAATCAAATAATGTGAGGGCCCTGCCTCTCGCTTTGCTCTAATCTGAGTGAGCCAGTTAATGAAAATTGCAGGGTAGGGTTCTTAAGGAAATGAGAAGAGATGACAGTGAGAGAGAAACGGAGGCTGTGACGCTAGACGAAGACCCAGTTTTTTTTGTCACGAGACGGCTCGGTTAAAACACCGAGGAGAGGAGGGCGACTTTTGAAGCGTGATCCGGATATCCTTTGATCTGTCATCATTTCCTCAAAGAATGGAAATGGCGTTTGCCACCGAAACTGATGGGAAGCTACATTTGATATTACCTAAATGCCTCTGATGGCGGGAACAAAAGAAGAAAAGAAGATTGACCGAGAAGATGTTGGAGGAAAGCAGAACCAGACTTGGGGAGGAATATCATTCTCGTTATATTGATGGCTTAGAGAATCGAGGAAGAGATCTTTTTTGCTGCCATATCATCCCCGTGCCCTTTATCAACACACCCATGAAATCTTGATCTTCTCTTTATTCATGAACACATGCCGCCATGTTTAATGTCGCTCCCAATTCTCCCTCTCTTTCGACTCCTGTACTTTCATCTATTGGATCAGCCAACGGTATCTTTTCTACGCAGCAGTCGATCGTACTTACTGAGCGCCTACTCTGTGCAAAGCACTGAACTAAGTGCTTGGGAGAGTACAATTTAACAGGCATGTTCCTTGCCCACGGCGAGCTTACGGTCTAGAGGGAAGCAGTGTGACATAGAGGGAAGGAGCCAGGCCGGGGAGTGAAAAGACCTGTGTTCTAATCCCGGCGTGGCCATTTGCCTTCCTGATGACCTTGGGCGAGCTACTTAATCTCCATGCAAAATGGGGATCCATCTCTGTTCTCCCTCCCGTTGGGACTGTGAATCCCATGTGGGACAGGGACTCTGTGAGACTTAATTATCTTGGTTTTACTCCAATACTTAGGACAGGGCTTGGCACATAACCGATACTACAGTTCTTAGCAGATTCAGTGTACTGATGTTATTATTATCATCATTACTACCGAGGCACAGAAAAATTCTGACTTGCCCAAGAACCCAGGCTCTTTGACTACCAGATCTTTTTACTGAGCCATCCCGCTTCCCCCCACAAACCTCGGAGAAATTTGCTCTATACAGTAGGTGTGAACATTCAAAAATCCGACTGTAGCTGGGCAAGTGGTTATTTTGAAAACGGAGGAATGCACGAGAGCTCTCAAGATCTGGCTCCGCCACTTGTCAGCGGCGTGAGGTTGGGTGAGTCACATAGCTTCTCTGTACCTCATTTAGCTCATCTGTAGGGAGTGAGAGCGAGCCCCGTGTGGGACATGGGCTGTGTCCAACCTGATTGGCTTCTCTGTATCCCGGGGCTCGCTACAGAGCCTGGCACGTAGTGAACACTTAACAAATACCATTAAAAAAAAAATGATCTCACTCAGTTGTGTGAATGGAAGGTTTTGAGAAAAGCCAAAGGATATTTAGTAAATTGGAACAGAACTATCCCGTGTTTCGGCACAAGTCCGTTATGTAGACCCGAAATCAGATGGCAATCCACCAAAAAAAAAAAAAAAGATACGGAATCACAGGTAACGTTTCCAAAAATCATGACGGATGAGGGTTCTGTGTTTGTTCATAGGTTCAGGTGAACTCTGATTATCTTCTTAGGGCTCCAGTTTTTCTTGAGGCAGATGGATTTTCTAATTATGTCTCTGTAAACTTCCCCCCCGTCCCTCACACCCCACCGCCCCCACCAAAAAGAAAGTAGAGTTGAAAACTTTTTGTTTCGAGAGCCAGTCGGGATATAGTGCTGATAAATGTCTCTCTGGAAACAATAACTCCCACAGCTGGTTGTGCCAGAACCACAATTATACCAACCCTCGACAATTCTGCCCCTTTCTGTGAGTTTTGTTTCTTTTTTTCGGGGGGCTGACACTGAAAGTTAGCTCCAGTTGAAATCAAAGCTCTATTGTCCCATGGGTAAAATGAACACCATTTGTTTTGGGGTGGGGATTTGTCAACAAACCACACTTAAAAGTTTTCTGCAGATTATTGCCTTTGTTTCCAGATTTCGTTAGTCTGATGAGCTTGTGGTTTTGGGTTTTTTGGGGGGGGGGGGGTAAATGATCAAGTGGTTTCGACAGAGGCGAGTTGCTTTGTGTGTTCACGCTGCCTGGCTCAAATTCAGTAGGAGTAAATATTGCAGAAGTAACTCCAAACTTTGAGGAAATCATAAATTTAGCATACGAATCCCCCTGTGGACTGTAAACTCGTTGTGGGCAACGAATGAGTCTGTTTAGAGTGTCCCGGTTCTGCCACTTGTCCTCTGCATGATCTCGGGTAAGTCACTTCATTTAAGAGGGACTGTGGCCAACCAGATTAGCTTGTTTCTAACCCAGTGGTCAGCACAGCGTCTGGCACACAGAAAGCACTTAAACACTATTTTAAAAAAAAAGCTGGGGCATTTTGACAGCATCCTCGGCACTCGGGATGTGATTGTGAGGATAATGAAGCACGAGAAGCAGCGTAACTTAATGGATCGAGCCCAGGTCCGCCACTCGTCTGCCGCATGACCTCGGACTAGTCACTTGACTTCTCTGATGTTCAGTTACTTTATCTTTAAAATGGGGATTGAGGCAATGAGCCCCACTTGGGAAAGGAACCGTGTCCAACCCGATCGGCTTGACTCTACCCCAGTACTAATTAGCGTGCCTGGTTCAGAGAAAACGCCTAACGAAAAGCATATAAAAGAGGACTTGGATAAATATGTTTTAGAGTAGCCAGAAGTGATCTGCTCAGGAATACAGTAGCTGCGTTCAGAAGCTCTGTGGTCACCGAGAGCGAAAGCAGTTAGAAGTATAATTAATTCCCCGATGCTTCCTCCGAAACATTTTTTGCTAGCTGCTCAAATGGAGTGAGTTCTCCAAAATACTGCTTCTTAAAAGGTAAGGCACAGTATTTTCTGGTTATTTATCCTTACTAGGTCTGCTTTCATTTGATAGGCGGGGGCGACGTGTGGGTTAATTAGAGATGTAATAACAGTGGAACAGCTTGGCCTAGTGAAAAAGGCACAGGATTTGGAGTCAGACCTGGATTCTAATCCCAGCTCTGGCACTTGTCTGCTGTGTGATCTTGGATGAGTCACTGAACTTCTCTGCGCCACAGCTTCCTCATTAGTAAAATGAGTTGCAATAAGCTTGCTCCCTTCCTCTGAGATAGGGCATGTTAATCTTGTATTTACCCCAGCTGTCTGTACAGTGTTGGGGACATAGTAAGGGCTTCACAAATGCCCAAATTGATCATCATTATACTAATTAGTATCATTATAAATAAAATGATGGTATTTATTAAGCACTGTACTGAGCGCTTGGGGCGGATACAATCAAATCGAGTTGGACACAGTCCCTGTCCCACGTGGGGCTCCCCGTCTCAATCCCCATTTTCCAGATGAGCTAACTGAGGCCCAGAAAAGCGAAATGACTTGCCCATGGTCACTCAGCGGTAAAGTAGCAGAGCCAATATTAGAAGCCACCACCTTCTGATTCCCAGGCCTGTGCTCTATCCACTAGGCCAAGCTGCTTCTCTGACTGTCTTCAGGAAGAAAATAAAAAGAAGCCGGGGACGTTTCGGAATATAAACCCTTCAGCACACTCTGCCTTTACCTAGACTGGAGTAGGACAGGGTTCTCTCCGGGAATAAAAAGCAATTCCTTTTGAGAAGGCCAGAGAGATTTGGGCTGGCTGCTTACTGCTTCAGTCTCTGGAAGTTAATGAGACATTCCTCTCTGCTCAGTTGCATGTGGAACCCCATGGTAGATGTCCCTGAATAAAGAAGCGAACAACAATGACTACGTACTGTGAGCCGAAAGCTTGAGCCCCTTATGGATTGAGGTCCTAGAAGTGTCGCACCAAAAGCCACTTGAAATGAGGAGTTCAGAGAGGGCGTCCATTTTACCGAGCTGGGTGTCAGGCTTGTGTGTCCCCAGAGCTACAGATCGTGATTGTGGTATCAGTTATTACTGTTAGTAAAAATGATATTTGTTAAGCACCTACTATGTGTCGAGCACAGTTCTGAGCGCCGGGCTAGATGAGGATGATCGGGTTGGACACAGCCCCTGTCCCTCGTGGGGCTCACGGTCTTCATCACCGTTTTACAGATGAGGTCACTGAGGCGTAGAAAAGTTCAGCGACTTAATAATGTTAATAATGATGTCGGTATTTGTTAAGCGCTTACTGTGTGCAGAGCACTGTTCTAAGCGCTGGGGTGGACACAGGGGAATCGGGTCGTCCCACGTGAGGCTCGCAGTTAATCCCCACTTGACAGATGAGGGAACTGAGCCACAGAGAAGTTGTGACTCGCCCACAGTCACACAGCTGACAAGTGGCCGAGCGGGGATTCGAGCCCATGACCTCTGACTAATAATAATGTTGGTATTTGTTAAGCGCTTACTAGGTGCAGAGCACTGTTCTAAGCACTGGGGTAGACACAGGGGAATCAGGTTGTCCCACGTGGGGCTCACAGTCTTAATCCCCATTTTACCGTTGAGGTAACTGAGGCGCAGAGAAGTTAAGTGACTTGCCCACAGTCACACAGTTGACAAGTGGCCGAGCCAGGATTCGAACCCATGACCTCTGACTCCAAAGCCCGTGCTCTTTCCACTGAGCCACGCCGCTTCTCTACTCCAAGCCACGCTGCCCAGCGAACAAGTGGCGGAGCCGGCCTGAGCAGAATGGTGTAGTGGATGGAGCCCAGGGGCCTGGGAGTCAGAAGGTCCTGAGCTCTAATCCCAGCTCCCCCACTTGTCTGCTGTGCGGCCTTGAGCAAGTCACTCTGGGTCTCTGGCCCTCACCTGACCGCATCTGTAAAATGGGAATGAAGACCGGGAGCCCCATGTGAGATAGGGACCGTGTCCAACCCGATCTGTGTACCCCACAGGCGCTTAATACATCGCCTGACACATAGAACGCATACCATCATTATTATTATCCCGGCCCCGCCTCTTGTCACCTGTGTGGCTGTGGGCAAGTCACTTCACTTCTCTGTGCCTCAGTGACCTCATCTGGAAAATGGGGATTAACTATGAGCCTCACGTGGGACAACCTGATGACCCTGTCTCTACCCCAGCGCTTGGAACAGTGCTCTGCACTAGTAAGTGCTTAACAAATACCAACATTATTATTATTATTATTGTTCTGACTCCCAGGGCTGGGCTCTATCCATTAGGCCACGTTGCTTCTTACGCTTATTATGTGTTCAGCTGAAAATAGGATAATCAGATGAGATGCAATCCCTCCCCTGATCAGGGCTCACCTGTCTAAAAGGTCAGGGAAGAGAGGAGAAGCAGCGTGGCCTAATGGGAAGAGCACAGGCGTGGGAGTCAGAGGACCTGGGTTATAATCCCGGTTCGGCCACTTTCCTGCTGTGTGACCTCTGGCAAACCACTTCACTTTTCTGTGCCTCAGGGCACTGAATTCTCATTTTACAGCTGAGGTAACTGAGACCCACAGGAGATAAGGGACTTGTCCAAACTCACAGCGGACAAGCGGCAGAGTCAGAATTAGAATCCACGTCCGGACTCTTTCCATTAAGCCAACCACTTCCCTACAGACTGATGTTACGAGATGGGAGCTCCATTTCTTATTTTCCGGAAGGAGAACAGCTACAGTTGGACATTAGCGAAGTAAGACAGTTTTCCTTCTGCGGGGCCCTCAGTTCAGGTTTAAGGATGCATGATTTTCATTCCCAAAATGGAAGTCCGGAGCTCTATAGAGATGGCAGGTGAAAAATGTAATAACTCAGCTATCAGATAAGGTCAAGATTGTGTTTATCAGTGTCTCGTCACCTGTAATTTCCTTTTGGATTTCATTAAGACTCTATGAGGAGACTCTCTGAATTCCCTAAATGCCAGCCTGACATTGATCAGGCCAGAATGAATACTCTGCATTTTAAAAAAATTAATAGCCCCCGCCCATTTATTCATTTCCCCCATTAAGTATGATATTGATAGTGCTTTTTAAGAACTTAGCACTGAGGTAGATATAAGATGATCAGATGGGTCACGGCTTATCCCGTCCCATTGTATTTCCATTTTACAGATGAGAAAACCCTGTCTCTGTCATTTGCAAAATGAGGATTCAGTGCTTCTTCTCTTTCCCGCTTAGACTGTGAGTTCCGTGTGGGACAGAACTGCAGCCAACCCATTTTGATTCTACCCCAGGGCTTAGAACAGTGCTTGGCACATCGTAAGCGCTTAACAAAAGCCATTATTATCATTATTATCAAGTAGGTGAGAGAATGGTATTGGGTTTAGAGCCCAATGCAGGGCAGGAACTGTGTCCGACCTAATTAACCTTTACGTACCCCAGCGCTCAGAACAGTATTTGACGCATAGTAAGCGCTTAAGAAATATCTTAAAAAAAATAGGTAGCATTTTTATTTCAAGGAAGAGGAGCAAAGCGGTGATGTGCTCTTATTTCTCTTCACTCTTTGTGGAGAGAGCCTAGAGGGAGAATAAAGCAGCCATGAATCTCAGCTCCTTCAAAATGATTGTTCCTTTCATCTGTAAGCAATATCATTTTAAGTAGAACATTTATTTGGAGAAATTTCGCCTCAGGATCCTATCCTTCCTGTAAACGGGTGAGTGTTTTAATCTAGAATCCCAGCGCATCTGACTTGTGGATCGGATCAGACAGAGCGACTAAATCCTCGCTTCCATGTCTTAGGCCTCCTCCCTTCATTTCCTGTGCATTTGGATCTGGAGTCTGTAAGTGCTCTGATACCCTTCCTGAGGCCCTGTATCACTTAATAACATACATTACAGATATATCTATATCTTTATATAGATATATATATATATAAATATACCTCCCCTCTCAGGGTCACACTTGGAGAGTTCCCAATACTCTACCAAGAGGGAGAGTCAGCCAGAGGCCTATCCGTTCCATTCCTAACTTGGGCGGTGGCTAGCGAGCGGAGGGCAATCTGCTACTAGTCAAAACTCACCTGTGCTGGGCAAAAGCGGCACGGGAGAGAGTCGAGGGTGGAGACTCAGGTTTACTGTGGGGAAGGAGGCAATGGTAAACCATTTCCACATTTTTCCCGAGAAAATTCTTAGGATACACTACCAGAACCGCTACAGATGGAGGTGGGACGCTCTGGGAGAGATGTGTCCATGGCGGTCGCTATGGGTCAGAGACGACTTGACAGCATAAGACGAGATGTATTCTTATGCTGTCAAGTATAGATATATCTATATCTATCTATATAGATAGATATCTAGTATATGTAGTATCTATATAGTATAGATACTATATAGTATCTATCTATCCTGTCAAGTATATCTATCTATCTATATCTCTCTATATAGAGAGAGGGGAAAATAGACACATACACATATATATTTATGGGGGGGGGAATATATATATATATACGTATCTATTTCCCCTCAAAAAAGCATATATAGAGAGAGGGGAAATATATATATATATTTTTTTGAGGGGAAAATATATATACATGTGTATATATGTGTCTATTTTCCCCTCAAATCTCTAAGCACGTTGTGGGCAGGCTGTGTGTCTACTTGTCCAGGAGACTGAAAACTCGTTGTGGACGGGAAACGTGTCTATTTGTTATATGTACTCTCCCAAGCGATTAGTACAGTGCTCTGCACACAGTAAGCTCTCCATAAATATGGCTGAATGAATGCCTACCCTTTCGTACCGTACCCTCTCGTATTAGGAAGCAGCGTGGCCTAGAGGATGGAGCATGGACCTGGGAGTCAGAAGGACCTGTGTTCTAATCCTGGCTCTGCCACTTGTCCGCTCTGTGACCTTGGACAGATCACTTCACTGTGACTCAGTTACCTCATCTGCAAAATGGGGATTGACTGTGAGCCTCCTGTGGGACTGGGGCTGAGTCCAACCCAGTGTCTTGTTTCTACACCCGTGCTTAGTACAGTGTCTGGCACATGGTAAGCGCTTAAATGCCACAACTATTATTAGTCTCCAGAAGTCAGAAAAAGCTGGGTTTTAATGCCTGCTCTGCCACTTGTCTGCTGTGTGACCTTGGGAAAGTCACTTATCTTCTCTGGGCCTCGGTAACCTCATCTTTAAAAGGGAGATTAAGACTGTGAATCCCACGTGGGACATGAACTCTGTCCGAGCCTATTTAGGTTGCGTCTTACCAGGGCTTAATACAGTGTCCGGCACATAGTGGGCGCTTAACAAATGCCCTGAAAAAGAGTGTTTACTACAGTACTCACAGTAAATATCACTGATGGATGAATTCTCACCACCCACTGTGATCTCGGATGGAACTCAAGTTGAGCTTCCTCAAACAATGAATGCTTTAGGGTAGGTAAAAGTATGATGAAAAATGAGCATTATCGCTGAAACAAGACAGGCTAATTGATTTCAGGGAAAAGGCTCCAGTTAGAGAAGCTATAATAAAAAGGAAAAAAATCCCATAAAAAACCCTAATCCATTAGATTTATTACCTATGGTGATTTTCTGAGATTTCCACCCGCCGAACTTGGCAACTCCATAATCCAGGAATATTAGAAATATAAAAGAATTATATCTGCTATGTCGAGTTCCTTTACTTCACATGCCTCATAATTTTAATGGCATTATTTCAATGGCAATTTCGGCCCATTCTGTCGGGTGTCAGTGATTTCTTTCTTGAGACTCAGAGTCCTATAGAGGAAAGGGGTGGTTCTGTTT
Source organism: Ornithorhynchus anatinus (assembly GCF_004115215.2). NCBI lineage: Eukaryota > Metazoa > Chordata > Mammalia > Monotremata > Ornithorhynchidae > Ornithorhynchus > Ornithorhynchus anatinus. Next base: position 19,233,991 of record NC_041744.1, on the reverse strand, counting down.
TTGTGAGACGAGCAAAAATAAATCCACTGAGGAATACTGTGGGCCCTTGTTTGGGCGTGTTCTGAGGGAGACTGAGGTATTGCTGTTAAAATAATAGTTCTTTGGGGCTGTGGTGGGCTGAGCAGATGGCGGGATTGGATGACTCCAGTTCTTCCACTGGCTAGGAATGTCGGGCGAAAGATATTTCAGCGGGATTCCTATAACATGCCTTGCCCCCAAACATTTCCAAGTCATTCCAGGAATATGGAATGAACAGATCCATCTACCTTTCCGTGCCCAACCTGATTAATTCTGGTCTCCTCCAGCTCTTAGAACGGTGCTTGATACTTAGCATCTTATAATTATCTCCCTGAGATGATAATAATGATGGTATTTTTAAAGCGCTTACTATGTGCCAAGCACTCATCTAAGCACTGGGGTAGATTTAAAGTGATCAGGTTGTCCCATGAGGGCCTCACAGGCTTAATCCCCATTTTACAGATGAGGTAACCGAGGCCCAGAGAAGTGCCCAAAGTCACACAGCCGGTAAATGGCAGAGCCGGGGTTAGAACCCACGACCGATTACCCCATTGGTCATAGTTCCTGTCCTGCAGGGGGCTTGCGGTCAATCAGCCGTGTTTATTGAGCACTTTCTGTGTGGAAAGCACTGTGCTAAGCAATTGGGAGAGTACAGTGTAGCAGAATGCAGCGGTAGTCACGTTCCCAGCCCACAGCAAGCTTACAGTCAAAGAGGAAGTTCTCCGTGGCTAGTTTCTTTTCCCGAAGACAGTCTTGGACACTGAACCACCGGCATCAGAATGTCTACTCTCACTCCATCCATATCCACCTCCCACTTTTTCCTCATCCTCCTCCCCAACTTCCTTCCCCCCCTTCCTACCCTGAGCAGGCTATGGAGGAGGTGCGCCGGGATGTATGTTTCAATCTCCAGCACAAGCGCCCCACGAACCAACACCTGAAACGGGAACTGGAGAAGAGGAGTAAAATAGCATTTCTTGAGCACGTCCTGAATGCGGTCCACTCTACTAAGCACCCGCTCGTGTCCGATTCCTCCGTGGTCCACTGGCTCGTTTCTCCGTGGCTTCGGGTATGTCCGCCATGATTAACTCTTCCAGTTGGGGGGTATCACCAAAACTCAAGACCATTAGGCAGATGTGTGTCGGTTGGAGTAGTTGAGAGTGTTTATTGAAGGCTCATTGGGTTCAGAGGGCTGTACTAAGCGCTTGGAGACTATAAAGCAGTGTTGCCAGCTCTGGTCCCATCTAAATGTCGGAAAGACTGGCGTCTGTTTCTGTGGGGTACGAAACCCGTGCCCCGTCTCCGAACGCCTGCAGAGGAGATTTTTTGCGGTTGAATTTTCACTGTTGGAGGGAACTTTCTGTAGCTATTGTAAGTTTTCCCAAAGGTGATGGGTTACTAAATTACATAATTGAGCAGAGGTATTTCTGCTTGAGTGCAAGCCGAAAAAAAACCCCCACAACGTTTTGAGGGGAAAAAAACCCTTTCTTATTGACTTAATCACACTTTTCCCATATGTGCCTGGCATGCCACACTGTTCTGGGTATCAGTTAATGCTCCGATTACAAGCTCTGTAATGACACCGGTTTGTCCTGAATGTTCCATGTGGATGAGAGGAAAATGAGAATTAAATGATTGTTCACATTTTTAGAACATTGTGAAAATCCCACCCCAGTGCCTGACAACAACAGAAAGTAAAAGCGTCCTCAAATGTGGGTTTGAAAAAGGCGTCATTTGATTTAGAAATGATACAGGAACCGTGAGACTATTCCCTAAATCCCGGAAGGTGAGCAGCTCCTCACAGACCCAGGAAATGCAGTTGGACCGGCCTTCCTGCGGTGAGGGGGACAGATGAAAAATGTCTCCCCCTCATCACGCTAGTCAGCTGGAGGCCAACTGGCAGATTCTAAGATGGCGGCAGAGGGGGGAAATGGAATCTGAGCTGTCAGGAGTCAGTCAATTGTATTTATTGAGCGCTTACTATGTGCAGAGCACTGTACTAAGTACTTGGGAGATACAATACAGTAATAAGTCATTTAACTTCTTGGTGCCTCAGTTTCCTCATCTGTAAAATGGGGGTTAACTGTGAGCCTCACCTGGGACAACCCGATTACCCTGTATCTACCCCAGCGCTTAGAACAGTGCTCTGCACATAGTAAGCGCTTAACAGATACCAACATTATTAATAAACAAACACATTCCTTGCCCATAATGAGCTTCCAGTCTAGAGGGGGAAACAGACATTAATATAAATACATTATAGATAGGTACATAACTACTTTGGGGATGGGAGGCGGCGTTGAGCAAAGGGAGCAAATCAGGGAGATGCAGAAGGAAGTGGGAGAAGAAGAAAGGAGGGCTTAGGCAGGGAAGGCCTCTTGGAGGAGATGGGCCTTCCATAAAAGTTGGAAGGAGGGGAGAGTCGTGCGTCGGATTGAGGAGGGAGGGAATTCCAGGTCGAGAGTCGGGACGTGGGCTAGACGGTGGCAAGATAGACGAGATTAAGGTACGGTCAGAAGGTTAGTAATAGAGGGGCAAAGTGTGCGGGCTGGGTTGAAGTAGGAGAGTAACGAGGTGAGGTAGGAGGGGGTGAGGTGACCTGGTGCTGGAAATCCAATGCTGAGGAGTTTCTCTTTGCAGAGGCGGATGTACAACCCCCGGAGTTTTTTTGAGGAGAAGGGAAACCCGTCCCGAACATTTCTGTAGAAAAATGATGTGGGCAACAGAGTGAAGTGTAGACTTCAGTGGGGAGAGGACGGGAGGCCGGAAGGTCAGCAAGGCGGCTGAATCGGTAATCAAGGCGGGTTAGGAGAAGCGCTTGAATTAACGTGATAGCACAGTCGTGTAGGAGAGTGGTGTGGGTTTATCTTTAAATGGTTAGAATGTCCGCACCTATGACAGAATAATCAGTCTATATGTTGTACTTATTAAGCCTATAATACGTGCAGAGCAGTGTACTAAGATCTTGGGAGACTGCAATATAATAAGCCGACACATTCCCTGCCCACAGTGAGTTAAAGAGAGCTCATTCTGCTTCGAGTGTTTGGCTGATCAGTTGGGAGAGTATAGACGTGGTATTGGTTAAGCGCTTACTATGTGCAGAGCGCTGTTCTAAGCGCTGGGGTAGATACAGGGTAATCAGGTTGTCCCAGGCGGGGCTCACAGTTAATCCCCATTTTACAGACGAGGTAACTGAGGCCCAGAGAAGTGAAGTGACTCGCCCACAGTCACACGGCTGAGGAGTGGCAGAGCCGGGAGTCGAACCCATGACCTCTGACTCCGAAGCCCAGGCTCTCTCCACTGAGCCACGCTGCTTCTCAAAGCAGATAGATTGTGTATCCATACACAAAGGCATATGGATTGTGTATCTCACCGTGCCACTTAGCGTCCTGGATGGTAGATATTTTTGAGGCCCAAACGTGCGGCAAGATCTTTTCGCATAGCTCTGTGCCTCTCATAGCGGTGAGGAAGTGATTGTATCTGCTCCATGCGGTCGGTGCAGTTATGAATGTGGTTTTTGTCGGGGGCGGGGGGGGGGGGAATTTGCTCACACGCGCCTTGAAAATCTGCAGTGACAAGAGGGCTCGGTAGCTATTGTAAAATCCCCTCACAATTCCGCGATTAAAAATTCGAATCTTGCCTCACCTATTGCGCCCATATAAATTCACAGCGGCTCAAAGCGCTCACTTTCACGAGACACTCCAGAGGAAGGGAATGAGTAATAATATCTATTTTATGAGGGGAATATCAGAATGTAAAACCCGAAGACACTGAAACGGGGCTCAACTTCAAGTTCCCTTCATCTTTTTTGTATGCGCGCCGGATTATTAAATGTGTTCCCGTCTCCTGGCCTCCAATAAAATGGTTAGGTGAAGGTTGCAAGTGAGGGAATTTTGGGTACGCAACTCCAGGCATGGGGAAAACCCTACGTTCCTTGTGGGTAGAGAAGCAGCATGGTGTAGTGGATAGAGTACGGGCCTGGGAGTCAGAAGGTCTCGGGTTCTAATCTCAGCTCTGCTGCTTGTCTGCTGTGGGACCTTGGACAAGTCATTTCACTTCCTCTGTGCCTAAATTACCTCAATTGCAAAATGGGGATTGTGAGGCCAAAAGGGATAAGGGACTGTGTCGAACCCGATTTGCTTGCATCCATCCCGGCGCTCAGCGCGTTGCTTGGCACCCAGTAAGCGCTCGACAAATCCCAAAGTTATTACGGTTATTCCACCTCCCCTGTCCTCTTGTCCTCGCCCAAGCACTTAGTTCAGCGACTTGCCCACAGTACTAATCATCACCGATCGATGGGTCGATATCTACCGTCAGCTTGCAGGAAGGCAAGATTGAGAAATTATCAGCGGTCATGCGGATTGCTTCTGTTAGAGATTCCCAAGTGCTTAGCACAGTGCCTCACGCCGTAGGTCTCAGTGAATATCGCTGATGATAGTGAGGATAATGATTTTTTAATAGTATCTGTTAAGCGCTCACTGTGTTCGAGACACTGTGCTGAGAGCGGGGGGAGATACAAGGTAATCAGGGGCTCATCTGTAAAATGGGGATGAAGACTCTGAGCTCCCTGAGGGTCAGAGATTGTGAAGTATCTAACCCAGCACTTAGAACAGGGTTAATAATAATAATTGTTATTATTATGGTATTTGTTAAGCGCTTACTATGTGCCAAGTACTGTTCTAAGCTCTGGAGAGGATACAGGGTCATCAGGTTGTCCCACGTGGGGCTCCCAGTCTTAATCCCCATTTTCCAGATGAGGTCACTGAGGCACAGAGAGAAGTGAAGTGACCTGCCCAAGGTCACACAGCAGGCAACGGGCAGAACCAGGATTAGAACCCACAATCTGTGACCCCCAAGCCCGGGCCGTGGCCACTAAAGCCACGCTTGCTTCGGTCAGGCTCGTATCTACCCCGACGCTCAGAACGGTGTTTGACGCATAGCAAGCGCTTAACAGATACCATGAAGAAAATGATGAAAAACAACTCAGGCTTGTCAATAATAATAATAATCATAATAATAATGTTGGTATCTGTTAAGCGCTTACTATGTGCCAAGCACTGTTCTAAGCGCTGGGGTAGACAGAGGGGAATCAGGTGGTCCCACGTGGGGCTCACAGTCTTAATCCCCATTTTACAGATGAGGGAACTGAGGCGCGGAGAAGTTAAGTGACTCGCCCGCAGTCACACGGCCGACAAGTGGCAGAGCTGGGATTCGAACTCATGAGCCCTGACTCCAAAGCCCGTGCTCTTTCCACTGAGCCACGCTGCTTCTCCTAATTAATTGAGCGCGTCCCGTGTGCCGAGCAAAAAGAAGTCTTTGGGAGAGTCCGGTTCAGTTGGTAGACTTGATCCCTGCCCTCAAAAGAGCTGACAGACCAGTGGGGAGGATAAAACGTAGTGGGACGTAGGCAGATGAATCGGTGACTTAATAATTGTGTCATTTTTTGGTAACTGACGCTGCTGGCGGCTATTACATGAACCCAGAGACGTCTTAGATAATTTCATCGTCCTCTACCTGAAACATCTGTGTTCTTCCTCTCGGGTCAATTCGGTCTGTCCAAGTCTTCAACCCGTCCGTACTTTAAAGTGCCGGTACATAAAAAGAAATTAAACTGCCGGCATTTGACCTTCACTCCATTACAGGAGTGAAAGAGAGTCGAATCACCTTTAACAGTTCAATTATTCCTCATCAAAAATAACATGGAGATTTTACTAAACATCTGGCGTATCAACAGAGTCGAATTAAGATCAGATAAATGCACATATTAAGTAAGGAGATTTTTTTTAAAAAGCCCCACCAACAAAACCTTTTTAACCCCTAAAGAGACTAACTCAAGGAAACTAATTCCATTCGCTTTAGAACTGGTGTTCAGAGAGGTGAATGCAAAATAATAATAATGTTGGTGTTGGTTAAGCGCTTCCTATGTGCAGAGCACTGTTCTAAGCGCTGGGGGAGATACAGGGTCATCAGGTCGTCCCACGTGAGGCTCACAGTTAATCCCCATTTTACAGATGAGGGAACTGAGGCCCAGAGAAGTGAAGCGACTCGCCCACGGTCACACGGCTGACGAGCGGCAGAGCCGGGAGTCGAACCCGTGACCTCCGACTCCGAAGCGCAGGCTCTTTCCGCTGAGCCACGCTGCTTCCCTAAAATACCGAGAGAGCACAGTGTCTTTTGTTTTCTGCATTCTTTATTCCAACTACAGTTTGGTTTCAGGGGAATTCTCTTCTTGGCAACCTCGGTTACCCCGGAGAGAATCAAAACGATTCATCCAAAACCAAATATGAACTTATGATAATGAACACTCCAGCTCAATCTGTACATTTCCTCCTCCGATGATCTGAAGCACTCAGTACAGTGCCCTGCACCCATCGAGAGCTGAATAAACACCACTGATGGATGGAGCGAGCGGCGGAGACGCGGTAACACCCGGCTTATTCGGGAGAATCTGCAATATGACGACGCAACAGTCAGCTGAATTGTACAAATGCTTCAAGCTTTCTCATCGCTGCATCCACTCCCGTTCCGGGATGGCTCGAGAGCGTCGGGAATCAGTCGGCTGACACTGATCGTTGATTCTACTGACTGGACGGGACCCTGCCGGGTCGGGCGTGGCTACGTCTCCGTTAAGACAAGAGGGAAAAGACATCGGTCTGAGAAAGACGTCATTCCCGATTTTGTTTGAAGAGCAACGAAGCTCATGAACGTTAACTGGTGCCGAAGACACGTCTCTGAAAGAAAGTCGAGGCTCCGGATTGGCATTCATTCACCGAATCGCATCTGTTGAATGCTGCGTGCAAAGCACTGTACTAAGCACTCGGGAGAGTATGATGTAACACACAAAAGAATAGACGCATTCCTGTCCACCCCGAGCTCAGTCTCTTGGTCTTCCCACTAGACCTCGCTACCTCCAAACATCAGCTTCGCACACCCGTCTCTCCGGGGCTTCACGCGTTCCGTCATATTTACCGAGCGCTCACTGTGTGCGGGGCACTGTGCTACTACTAATGATAATGGTGGTATTTGTTAAGCGCTTACTATGTGCAAAGCACTGTTCTAAGCGCTGGGGGGGGGGATACGGGGTGATCAGATTGTCCCACGTGGGGCTCGCAGTTTAAATCCCCATTTGACAGATGAGGTATCTGAGGCCCGGAGAAGTGAAGTGACTCGCCCACAGTCACACAGCTGACAAGCGGCAGAGCCGGGAGTCGAACCCATGACCTCTGACTCCGCAGCCCGGGCTCTTTCCACTGAGCCACGCCACTAAGCACTCGGGAGAGTAGAGTATGACAAAAAAGACACACATTCTCTGCCCGCCATGAAATTAGAGTCTAGCGGATGGGGGAGACAGATATTAATAGAAATAATCCCACGGTACTATCAGAGGCAACCCGATGGCAACCTGGGTGCGAGATAGACCGTAAGCCCGTCGATGGGCAGGGACCGTCTCTATCTGTTGCCGATTCGTACATTCCAAGTGCTTAGTACAGTGCTTTGCGCATAGTAAGCACTCCATAAATATTATTGAATGAATAGAGAGGGCGAGGGCCAGATTCAAGCTTTCCTTTCCGCACGGGGCTCACGGTCTTAAGCCGCATTATTCGGATGAGGTAACGAAAGCACGGAGAAGTGAAGTGACATGCCCACGGGCCTTGAGTGGCGGAGCCAGAATTAGAACCCGGGTCCTCGTAACTCCTGGGCCCGCGCTCCATCGACTAGGTCGTGCAGATTCTCGAATTGTCTGATTCACACACACGCCCGCCCGCACACGTGTGTTTTGCCCGGACGTGTCTCGGAGGAGGGAATTCCCGAAAGCGGAGTCCTTCAGAGCCATCCGGTTGAATAACAAGCGTCCGTCTCCATCCAGAGCCGTGAACCCTTGGGTCAATCCAATTAGATCAATCCGAGAAAAATCAAATCTGGTCTCGTTAAGGTCGAGCGCTTCATTTTTGAACTTTCCAGTACTGATCTCCGAGCACCAGGAAAAGGGATGAGGTTCCCTCCTGCCCGTAACTGTGAAATCACTGAAGGCGCCGGCCTGTCATCCGCGAGCCCATTAACTAATGAGCGTTTCCTGTCAAGTACCGCAGATCGTAACCTGAATTTGCTTCAGATTCCTCTCCTATTGGAAGAGAAGTTCAGACGGATGAAATGAGCCTGATTTAAGTGAGGGACCGTCTCCCTTCCTGAACATTTGACTGGAGGGAAGGAAAAAGGAAGGAATGAAGGACAGGTCCTGGGTTCTAATGCCGGCCCCACCACCTGCCTGCTGTGGGACCTTGGGCGAGTGACTTGCCGTCTCTGGACCTCTGCTTCCTCATCGCAGAATCGAGTTTCGATCCCTGTTCTCCCCCCTACTTAGACTGTGAGCCCCGTGTGGGACCTGATTATCAAGTATCTACCCCAGCAGCGTGGCTCAGTGGAAAGAGCGTGGGCTTGGGAGTCGGAGGTCACGGGTTCTAATCCCGGCTCCGCCGCTAGTCAGCTGTGTGACCATGGGCAAGCCACTTAACTTCTCTGTGCCTCGGTTCCCTCATCTGTCAAATGGGGATTAAAAAAACTGTGAGCCCCGCGTGGGACAACCTGATCACCTTGTATCCCCCAGCGCTTAGAACAGTGCTTTGCACAAAGTAAGCGCCTGACAAATACCACTATTTATTTTATTGACAGTAATGGGCACGTAAATGCTTAGCAGATAACACAATAATTATCATCTGAATCTGCCTTAAGGGAGACAAATATAGGTCATGGAGAAGACAACACATAGACACTTAGTACAGTGGTTTACACGTAGTAAGTGCTCAATAAATATGAATGATTGATTGATCGGCCCCCTAAGCCGAAGAACTTTATAATCCAGCGGGGGAGGCAGAAACAGTGCCCTTACCTGTGTGTTTTTTTGGTTCATCCTCTTGTATGGGTGTTTTATATTATCTCTCATGCTCTTTTAGGTATTTTATCTTCACCATTTGAGGCGGATTTGCCTTCTCGATTAGATTGGGAACTATTTGAAAGCAAGAAATGAGAGCCTGGCCTTTGCTGTGCTCTTTTTATAGGAGTTCAGTACAGTACCTCATCCTCTGTAGATGATCAGTAAATACCTCCAACCGATGGATTGGGGTTCCGGACGTTAGTCGTCCTTTTAGGTTTAGGATGTAGCCAGCACAGGGAAGCGGTGGGGCCTAGTAGAAAGAGCCCGGGCCTGGGAGTCGGAGGATCAGAGTTCCAATCTCTACTCCGCCACTTGTCTGCTGAGTGACCTTGGTCGTTTCACTCCTCTGGGCCTCAGTTCCCTCCTCTGTAAAGTGGGGATTAATCCTCGGAGCTCCATGTGGGCCATGGACTGTGTCCAATCTGATCAGTGAGCACGTAGTAAGTGCTTAACAAACACTACTTAAAAAACACGGTCTACGTGCGGAACATTGTACTGAGTTCTTGGGAGCGTACGCTGTAACGATAGACGCGGTCCCTGCCCACGGCAAGCTTACAGTCGCGAAGGAAATATAAATGCCGTGAGGCTGGGATGAGTAAGAGGAGCGAGTCAGAGCGCCGTAGAAGGGCGTGAGGAGAAGAAGAAAGGACGGCTTAGGCTGGGAAGGCTTCTTGGAGGCGATGGGCCTTCAGCAAGGCTTTGAAGGTGGGGAGAATCATTGTCCGGCAGATTTGAGGAGGGAGGGCCTGGAAGGCCGGAAGCATGTTGCCTTACAAAACGAGTGCTCAGTCTAGAGGGGAAGGCAGACGGTATGAGTAAGTAATTTCTAATGTCCAATTAAAAGATACGTACAGCAATGTTGTAGGTTTGAGCGTTGGGTGGGGCCAATCTCCAGTGTCCAGCGGGTTATGGTGATTTCCGTTCTCCGAGCCCTGAGGCAGGGGAGGGAGCAATGGGAGAACCAGATGCCTTAAACGTTGATTTTAAAAGGATCGTTGTTTCCTGAGCCAAAAAAAATAATATGACAGTTTGCCGTTGGAGCAATATGGTCCTTGATTTAATAGCCTGAATGTCAGCTCATTCCTTAATTTACATTTACTAAATTATAAATGTAAAACGTGAAAATAAGTATTAAATTACAACAGATTTACCGTATATACAATGATTTGAGTAATGTTTAAGCTAATGAATATGCATGTAATTATAAAGAAGGTATATATAGAGCAAAAGCGTTTATTTTCACTATAAAGACCTTTATATAGATCTCAATAATTACCACCATATTTGTTGACAGACATGTTTCAGGTGTAAATCTTCCCCTTCGTCTCAGTCCAAAAAAAAAAAAAAATACAGTACATCTCTGATGAATGTGCTGTATTTGGAGGTTTGTATTTTTTTGGCATAAACGGGATATACACGAAATCAAAAGAAAAAACAGACGGCAGTTGACAGACAACAAGATCAAAGTGTTTTGGATATTTCGACCGCTTTTTTCCCCCACGCTATGCCTTCCTGATGGGGTTGACCCTCCCAAATGGAGCACCTGAATTTATTGAGCATCCGGTTTAAGCCGAGCGCTGTACAAGGGGCTTGGGAGAGGACTCCGGATTGATTAGCCACGATCCACGCTTTTCCCGAGTTTAGAGTTTGTTAACAAATTACGCGCTTAGAGTTTAATGTCCGATACCGTAGAGAGTTCCTCTGCGTAGGGTGGCTGTTGGGTCTTGCGGAGAAGTAGCGGAAAGCGGGAGGAAGGGGAGCCGCTGGGAGCGAATTATTTCACATTTCAGGGAGAACTAGAGGATGGAAGAAGAGTTGGAAAGGAAAACCAGAGAAGCACTGGAAAAGGCGCCGGAAATATCCTAGTGAAAATGAGCAGATTATCAATCGATCAGTGATACTGATTAGTGGGAAGCAGAGTGGATGGAGCCCGGGTCCGGGAGGCAGCAGGTCAGGGGTTCTAATCCCGGTTCTACCACTTGTCTGCTGTGGGGCCTTGGGTGAGTCACTTCACTTCTCTGAGCTTTAGTTACCTCCTCTGCAAAAAGGGGATTGAGAATGTGAGCCCCATGTGGGTCGGGGACTGTGTCCAACCCAATTTGCTCGTATCCAGCCCAGGGGCTTAGTGAGTACTTAACAGAGGCCACAATTATTATTTATTATTATTTGCCTACTGTGTACATTAGACTTGGGAGAATATAATAGAAGAAGGCGTGAAACCTGTCCTCAAGGAGCTAGAAATCGGGCCGGACACGGTCTCTGTCGCACGTGGGGCTCACGGTCTCAATCCCCATTTTACATTTGAGGTGACTGAGGCACCGAGAAGTAAAGCGACTTGCCCAAGATCACATGGCAGAAAAGTGGCGGAGCCGAGAACAGAACCCAGGTCCTCTGACTCGCAGGCCCAGATTCTTTCTACTAGGCCACGCGGCTTCCTTTTTTTAATCCCGTTTCTCTCTTTCTCATGAATATTTCAACCCACCGCGCCCCTTCTGCGG